>NC_086100.1:50925726-51550726 GCF_963921235.1 Mobula hypostoma | reverse complement strand
GTGATTTAAGAAAGTCTCATAAATCAAAAATAATTCGTCAGTTTTCATTTGGATTAAGCATTAAAAAATCTGGTATCACTTCTAAATATTTTGCTTATGGAAGTGGCCCCTATACAAAATTTTCCCAATCCATTCAGAATTTGTTAATGTGAGGACCTTTATCAGAGCGTCGGTACTCAGCTTTTAGTTAAGACTTCTTTCCTTTCTTCCCTGCAACGCCTTTCCGTTGTAGGTGACCTGTGCTGACAATCCTGGAAACATGGCTCTAAATGTTGAAAAATAATGTATGCACCTTCCCTTGTCTTGGCAATTCCTTAAGCCATGTGAAAGGATTAGATTTGTTCCTGCAAATTTTGATAATTCTGTTGATCCCATGTATAATTAAATCTACTCATTAATCTCCTCACTCTGTAATTGCACAACCTGACCACTAAGAGGCTTTCTATATAAATAGCTTGAAGTGTTTCCTGAACATTTTTATTCTTCTTTTTGCCTCAGACTTGATGCTTATGGCCCACAGCATAAAGCTGAATCCAGATTTTGTAGCACAAACAAAAGTAATGCATCTGATTATCCTGAATATAGGTGGGATGCTTTTCTTTGAGAAGCAGCTATTGTTAAGATCAAAATTAAAGATTGAATACAAATTACAAAAAATAGTTATTTGTGTCTGATTTAACAAATCAAATCAAATTATAGTTAGAGTTGTTGTATCATGTTTACTGATAACTCTTCAGTGTGTATAAAAAAGATGCATATTATTGTGAAAAGAAAATATGCCCATTATTAGAGGGTTCAAAAGAACTTGGAGGAAATGATAGAGTATCATAGAATCAGAGAATGCTCATGGCAGAGAGGAGATATCCCTGCTGAAATCTTTAGCAATAAAATCTTGAATTCCATCCTGCTTCTCTTTTTCTAAAGTGTTGCAACTTTGCCAGTTCCTTCTTTGACCAAGCAAAATCTGCGGTTTATTCCAGATTTTAATCAAATGTTACATTTTTAAAAAACTTACCTTCAGTCATTATTAAGTTTCTTCCCTTTTAGTGTGACCTCTCGTCCAAGCCCCTCCATTCCCCTCATCGTTTGTATTTGTAATCTCTCCCTACTGGCCACATCTGCGCCAGGTACACCGAGATGCAGCTCCTCAGAGACCGTGTTAGGGATCTGGAGCTGCAGCTTGATGACCTACTGCTTATCAGAGAAAGTGAAGAGGTGATAGACAGGAGCTACAGGGAGGTAGTAATCCCTAGGCTACAGGGGTCAGAAAACTGGGTCACTGTCAAGAGAGGGAAGGGAAATGCCCGGATAGTGGAGAGCACAGCTGTGGCTGTTCCCCTCAGCAACAAATATCTTGTTCTGGATGCTGTTGAGGGGGATGACCTGACAGGGGACGCCCACGGTGACCGGGTCTCTGGCACTGAGCCTGGCGCTGTTGTGCAGGAGAGAAGGAGGGAGAAGAGAAATGCAGTAGTCATAGGGGATTCCGTAGTCAGGGGAACGGACAGGAGATTCTGTGAGCCTGACAGAGGTACCCGCATGGTGTGTTGCCTCCCAGGGGCCAGGGTGCGGGATGTCTCGGATCGGGTCCTGAATATTCTAAAGGGAGAGGGTGAGCAGCCAGTTGTCTTGGTGCATGTTGGTACCAATGACATTGAGAGGACAAAGGAGGAGGTCCTGAAGAGAGATTTCTGGGAGTCAGGAAGGAAGCTGCGAAGCAGGACCTCCAGGGTAGTAATCTCGGGATTGCTACCTGTGCCACGTGCTAGCAAGGGCAAGAATAGTCGGATCAGGCAGATGAATGCGTGGCTGAGAGACTGGTGTAGGGGGCAGGGCTGCAGATTCTTGGATAATTGGGATCTCTTCTGGGGGAAGTATGACCTGTTCAAAAAGAACAGGTTACACCTGAACCCGAAGGGGACCAATATCCTGGCGGGAAAGTTTAATAGAGCTGTTAGGGAGGGTTTAAACTAATTTGGCAGGGGGATGGGAACCAGAATGATAGAGCAGAGGAAGGGGAAAACAGGAATAAATCTAAGATAGTGAGCAGTAAAGATGTCAGGAAAGACAGGCAGGTGATGGGGCAAATTTGTAGCCATTGGGATGAGTTGCAGTGCAATAAAGGTGCAGTGAAATCAAAGCAAAAAGTATGAAATACTGGGCTTAAGGTGTTGCTGGTTGGTTGTTCGTCCATCGTTGACATCGATGAGGACCTCGACACCATTATGATGGTGTCAAGACTAGCGCGTGATTTGGATTTAAGTGAGGGAGAGTTGCGCAGCGTCAGCCTCACTATCTCTTCCCAATTCCCATCTGGGTCCAGTGGCAAGACAGAGTCTAGACGGCTGGAGATGGGACTAGGCGCAGTGGATGACCAGGATGTCTTCTGTGTCTTGTCCTGCTCTACACGTTCCACGACGCTTGCAGAGACCGCCTTCGTGACCGTTGGACCTTCCATAGGTCTCGTCCACTCAATCCGCCGGAGTCCGTCTTCACATGCTGGGATAGACAACTCCCTATCTCACCGAGGGTTTGAGACCCTCACCTGGTTTAGCCGGCTTGTCGAAGCCGTTGCCCGGGGTGTGGCCGCTGTCGCATGCAAACAGCTACGGGGAGCCACAGGTGAGAGCTGAGTGCCAGGTGGGGACCAAAGGTGGACTAACCGCCCTGAAAAGGACGCGGCATGTTCCCCCACCAGAGGTGCTACCCCTCCCTGACATCCCATACACCCCAAGCTGTTGTACTTAAATGCACGCAGCATAAGAAATAAGGTGGTTGATCTTGCTGCACAGCTACAGATTAGCAGGTATGATATTGTGGCCATCACTGAGACCTGGCTAAAGGATGCATGTCTCTGGGAGCTGAACGTCCAAGGATACACGGTGTATCGGAAGGATAGGAAGATAGGCAGAGGGGGAGGCGTGGCTTTATTGGTAAGAAATTATATTAAATCATTAGAAAGAGGTGATATAGGATCGGAAGGTGCCGAATCTTTATGGGTTGAGCTAAGAAATAGCAGGGGTAAAAGGACCCTGATGGCAGTTATTTATAGGCCTCCAAACAGCTGCAGGGATGTGGACTACAAATTACAACTGGAAATAGAAAGGCTTGTCAGAAGGGCAATGTTATGATAATTGTCGGGGATTTTAACATGCGAGTAGATTGGGAAAAGCAGGTCAGCACTGGATCTCAAGAGAGAGTTTGTAGAATGTCTGCGAGATGGCTTTTTAGAATAGCTTGTTGTTGACCCCGCCAGGGGATCGGCTGTACGGGATTGGGTATTGTGTAATGAACCGGAGGTGATTAGAGAGATTGAGGTGAAGGAACCCTTAGGAGGCAGTGATCATAACATGATTGAGTTCACTGTGAAATTAGAAAAAGAGAAGCTGAAATCTGATGTGTCAGTATTTCAGTGGAGTAAAGGAAGTTACAGTGGCAGGAGAGAGGAACTGGCCAAAGTTGACTGGAAATGGACACTGACGGGAAAGACAGCACAGCAGCAGTGGCTGGAGTTTATGTGAGGAATGAGGAATGTGCAAGACAGGTATATTCCAAAAAAGAAGACATTTTCAAGTGGAAAAAGGATGCAACCATGGTTGACAAGAGAAGTCAAAGCCATAGTTAAAGCAAAGGAGAGGGCATACAAGGAAGCAAAAATTAGTGGGAAGACAGATGATTGGGAAGTTTTTAAAACCTTACAAAAGGAAACCAAGAAGGTCATTAAGAGAGAAAAGATTAACTATGAAAGGAAGCTAGCAAGTAATATCAAAGAGGATACTAAAAGCTTTTTCAAGTATATAAAGAGTAAAAGACAGGTGAGAGTAGATGTGGGACCAATAGAAAATGATGCTGGAGAAATTGTAATGGGAGATAAGGAGATGGCAGAGGAACTGAACGGGTATTTTGCATCAGTCTTCACTGAGGAAGACATCAGCAGTATACCGGACACTCAAGGCTGGCAGGGAAGAGAAGTGTGCGCAGTCACAATTACGACAGAGAAAGTACCCTGGTCCAGATGGAATGCACCCTTGTGTTCTGAAGGAAGTAGCTGTGGAGATTGCGGAGGCATTAGCGATGTTCTTTCAAAAGTCGATAGATTCTGGCATGGTTCCGGAAGACTGGAAGATTGCAAATGTCACTCCGCTATTTAAGAAGGGGGCAAGGAAGCAAAAAGGAAATTATCGACCTGTTAGCTTGACATCCGTCGTTGGGAAGTTGTTGGAGTCGATTGTCAAGGATGAGGTTACAGAGTACCTGGAAGCATATGACAAGATAGGCAGAACTCAGCATGGTTTCCTTAAAGGAAAATCCTGCCTGACAAACCTATTACGATTTTTTGAGGAAATTACCAGTAGGCTAGACAAGGGAGATGCAGTGGATGTTGTATATTTGGATTTTCAGAAGGCCTTTGACAAGGTGCCACACATGAGGCTACTTAACAAGATAAGAGCCCATGGGATTACGGGAAAGTTACATACGTGGATAGAGCGTTGGCTGATTGGCAGGAAACAGAGAGTGGGAATAAAGGGATCCTATTCTGGTTGGCTGCCGGTTACCAGTGGTGTTCCACAGGGATCAGTGTTGGGGCCACTTCTTTTTACATTGTACATCAACGATTTGGATTATGGAATAGATGGCTTTGTGGCTAAGTTTGCTGATGATACGAAGATAGGTGGAGGGGCCGGTAGTGCTGAGGAAACAGAGAGTCTGCAGAGAGACTTGGATAGATTGGATGAATGGGCAGAGAAGTGGCAAATGAAGTACAATGTTGGAAAGTGTATGGTTATGCACTTTGGCAGAAAAAATAAACGGGCAGACTATTATTTAAATGAGGAAAGAATTCAAAGTTCTGAGATGCAACGGGACTTGGGAGTCCTTGTACAGGATACCCTTAAAGTTAACCTCCAGGTTGAGTCAGTAGTGAAGAAGGCGAATGCAATATTGGCATTCATTTCTAGAGGAATAGAGTATAGGAGCAGGGATGTGATGTTGAGGCTCTATAAGGCGCTGGTGAGACCTCACTTGGAGTACTTTGGGCAGTTTTGGTCTCCTTATTTAAGAAAGGATGTGCTGACGTTGGAGAGGGTACAGAGAAGATTCACTAGAATGATTCTGGGAATGAGAGGGTTAACATATGAGGAACATTTGTCCGCTCTTGGACTGTATTCCTTGGAGTTTAGAAGAATGAGGGGAGACCTCATAGAAACATTTCGAATGTTAAAAGGCATGGACAGAGTGGATGTGGCAAAGTTGTTTCCCATGATGGGGGAGTCTAGTACCAGAGGGCATGACTTAAGGATTGAAGGGTGCCCATTCAGAACAGAAATGCGAAGAAATTTTTTTAGTCAGAGGGTGGTGAATCTATGGAATTTGTTGCCATGGGCAGCCCTGGAGGCCAAGTCATTGGGTGTATTTAAGGCAGAGATTGATAAGTATCTGAGTAGCCAGGGCATCAAAGGTTATGGTGAGAAGGTGGGGGAGTGGACTAAATAGGAGAATGGATCAGCTCATGATAAAATGGCAGAACAGACTCGATGGGCTGAATGGCCTACTTCTGCTCCTTTGTCTTATGGTCTTAAAATACTTACAGCTTCTAAAATCCCCTCTTTTTAACTTGTAGCCCCTTCATTCCCGGAAGCATTCACATAATTTTTTTCTTGACTCTACATTCTTTCTACAATATTGACTATATACCTCAGCTGAGGTCAGTCCAGTGCTTTATGAAGGTTTTGCCTTGGTGCTCTGTGTCTCGATTGATAAAGCTGGAATTGTGATTGCCTTATTTGACTTCCCTTCCCTACTTGCTCTGTCACTTCCAGTGATTTATGCATGTATATTACAGGGTCCCACTGCTCCTTTGTTCTGTATTGCCTCACTGCTTTCTTCGAACCAAAGTGCACCTCCTGACATTTCTCTGCATTAGCTTCATTTGCAATGCATCAGTCCATTGCATCAGCCTATTTATAGCTTGTTCCAAACTATCACTATGCTCTTTGCAATACTGCCAAGATTTATTTGATCTTCAGATTTAGAATTTGTGCTTTGCACCACCAAGTCTAGCTTATTAATATCGATCAAAGCAGCAATGGCCCCATCATTGACACAGGGTAACACCACAGATCACCTTCCTCCAATTTGAAAAAAGTATTTCCCACTATCCTCCATTGTCTGTTACTTTGCCAAATTAGTGTCCATGTAATTAATATCCTGTTTATGCCAATTGTTTCAATTTTTCTGAGGCAGGCTCAGGACAGGAGGTGGATAGATTAGTTGGGAAGGAGAAGACCAGGGACGAAGATAGGCGAGAGGCGGGGTGAGAGAGTATTGGAAGCAAATGAAGTAATTGTAAGGTTGATTTTTGTAAGGATCCAGTAGGTAGTAGCTAATGGAAGAGAAGCCCTGGGGATTGCTTGGGATAATCAAGAGAAGACTAGGGGTTGTGGTGTGTGAGGAAGTGGCATATATTTTGAAGAGTTATGTCATAGATGTGGAAAGCAATAACTGCAGATGAGGTAAAAAGGCAATGGATGTGCAGTAAGGTAGACACTTTAAACTAGGGCAACAAACAAAATGCTGGAAGAACTCAGCACAACATCCGTAGAGAAAATTGGATAGTCAGTTTTGCAGGTTGAGACCCTTGGACAGGACTGACAGAGTGGAATCTGTTGCAGTTTTCTATTTTCCTCCCTCTATTTGCTTCCACCCCTTCCCCTCACATCCATATGCAGTCCATCTCCCCTCTAATTTTTTTGATAAGCTTGCTATGTATCAATTTATCAAAAGCCTTCTGGAAGTCCATGTATCCCAGCTGGACCATATTAACCTTACCAATTCAATATATTACTTCATCAGAAAATTCCATTGTGGAATGAGTGGATTTCGCAGAGTAGATTTTGTAGATTTAATAATGTGGAAGACATTTTAAATGGTTGCTTTGTATCAGCTTCCCCTACAGACGATGAGACTGAATGACAAATCTCATGGGGTTTTTCGCTAAAGTTGAAACTGTCAAATTGAATTTGATTAAATTCCTGGCTGGAATAATGGATTGGATTGCTGACGCTGGTTTTCAATCAAAGATGCTCAAAGAAATGATGTCTATGCCTTGTGAATCTCTTTGATTCTCAGAAAAGAAGGATTTTGCAAATTTAAAAGCTATTTTGATTGTTATTATCAGTAATTTCTAATCTATGTTGTTCTTTCAAAGCTGTCAGAATGACAATAAGATAATTATAATGGTATCGTTTGCAAAATAATACTTAAAATAATACCTGAAAATATAATTTGCAAAAAAAAATTAGAAGAATCCCAAGTAATGAACCTGACTAAACAACTTTTGGAGTGTGAAAATCTATTAAGCATTTTTAATTACATTCCATACATTCACTCATGGATGCTAATTATTCCAATGTGGATGGTATAGATTTTTTGTTCCTTTTGTTATCACTGCACAAAAAACGAATGTAAAATCATATTATATATTGCCTACAAGTTAACAGTATATAACCAGGTGCAGCACCTGCTCATAATAAGCTCAATGGTCCACATCACGATAATCACAAGGTAATTATCAATGAGATGCACCATCTGGCTCACAGTTCACCCACTTGTAGAGATTCTAATATCTCACCATTGTAACATCTAATTGTCTCTTAAATGATCTCAGGGATTCTTGCTCCACTGCACTACAAGGAATAAAAATCAGAAAATACTGCAGGTAGTCTGTATCTGGTGAGAGAACGTAAAGGTGTTTTGCCGGGCTTTCATTAGAACTTCTAACTGCAAGTTCTATTCAAGCAATTAATCGTTCTTAATTTTACAAATAATCTCCTAGTCAAAGACCCAAAATGATCTCTTATTTGTTACATAGAACAGTAGAGGGTGAAAATAGGCTTTTCGGCCCATGATGTCTGTGCTTGAGAATGATGTGCATTTAAACTAATTCTATTTGCACCTTGTCTGTAATCACTCCATTTCTTGTCTGGTCATATGACTGTCTAACTGCCTGTAAAAAAAAAACACTATGTTTTCACATGAGGTACATTCTCCCAGCTCAAAGGGCCTGAACCCCTCTATTATAATTGTCACATATATTTTCAGATACAGTGAAAAATTTTGATTTGCATGCCATCCGTAGAGATAATTTCAAAACAGAAGTACAGTGCCCATAAAAAGTGTTCACCCCCCTCCCCACCTTTTGGAAGTGTTCATGTTTTGTTGTTGTGCAACATTGAATCACAGTGGATTTAATTTGGCTTTTTTGACACTGATCAATAGAAAAAGACTCTTGTATCAAAGTGAAAACCGATCTCTACAAGTGATCTAAATTAATTATAAATATAAAACACAAAATAATTGATTGTATAAGTATTCACCCCTCCAAGTCAGTATTTAGTAGATGCAACTTTGGCAGCAATTACAACCTTGATTCTGTGTGTTCAGGTCTCTATCAATTTTGCACATCTGGACTGGAATTTTTCCTGTATTTTGCTGCATTTATTTTACCCTCTACCTTCACAAGCCTTCCAGGGCCTTCTGCAGTGAAACATCCCCAGAGCATGAAGCAGCCACCACCATGCTTCACCATGGACTGTGCCTCTCCTCTTTCCTTCCTGTCCTGATGAAGGGTCTCAGCCTGAAACGTTGACTGTCTATTCATTTCCGTAGATACTATCTGTCCTGCTGAGTTCTTACAGCATTTTGTGTGAGTTGCTCTGGATTTCCAATATCTATAGAATCTCTTGTGTTTATTATAGTCTGAGATAGTGTTAGGGGTTTTCAGGGAAATTCAAGAACATGATGGCAGCAGAAAAGAAGCTGTTGTTGAGTCTTGAGGTATGGGATTTCTAGCTCTTGCATTCAGTGGCCACTTTATTAGATACACTTATACATCTGCTTGTTAATGCAAACATCGAATCCGCCAATCATGGGGCAGCAATGCAATGCATAAAAGCATACAGGCATAGTCAGGAGGTTGTTGTTCAGACCAATCATCAGAATGGGGAGGAAATGTGATCCAAGTGATTTTGACTGTGGAATGTTTGTTGGTGCCAGACGGGGGTGGTTTGAATATCTCGGAAACTGCTGGTCTCCAGGGATTTTCATGCACAACAGTCGTTTTAGTTTACAGAGAATGGTGCAAGAAACACAAAGTGGCAGTTCTGTTGATGAAAACACCACCTTTAGTAAGTACCCAATAAGGTGCCACTGAGTGTATGTCCCCTGCCTGAGAGCATCACAGGGACGACATGGACCAGATGTTGGGGATCTTCAATGATGGATGTCACCTTCCTGAGACATTTCCTCTTGTAGGTGCATTTGATGGTGGGGCGAGCTGTATTAGTACGACACTAGCTGAGTCCATGCTCTCTGTAGTCTCTTGAGTTCCTGTGCATTGCTATTTTCATATCAGGCTGTGGTGCAATAAGTCAAAAGCTTTTCCAGTGTTATGTAGATATGTCAGTCTTCAGTGCCATGAGGTCTAAGAAAGTGGAGATGCTGGGACACATTCTTCACTGTTGCATCTACATGCAGGCCCAGGATAGAACCTACTAGATGTTGATACTTGGGAATTGAAAGTTGCAAGAGATCTAATGAGAAGTCTTATAACCACTGGGTAGAGGCTGTTGTTGAACTTGGTGATGCCTGTTTTGAAGCTTTTTATATCTTCTCCCCAATGTGCATGGTGAAGAAAAGAGAATGTGCATGGTGTAAGGGACCTTCACTCTGTTGGCTGCTTTCCCAAAGCCGTGGGAAGTGTAGAGGGGAGGCTCCTGTGTCAACAACTCTCTACAAATTTGCCATACCAAGCTGTGGTATATCCAGACAGGATGCTCTCTATGGTGCATCAATAAAAAAATGGTGAGTTTCAATAGAGTCTTACCAAATTTCCTTAGTCTCCTAAGGAAGTAGAGGCACTGGTGTTTTCTTGGCCGGAGAATTTATGTGGTTCGATCAGGTTGAGCTATTGGTGATATTTACACCTAGGAATTTGAACTCTCAACCTTCTTTACCTTAACACCATTAACACGTTACAATCACGTGTGTTGCACCGCTCTTCCTGAAGTCGATGATCAGCTTTTCTGTTTTGCTGACATCGACACGATGCCACTTGGCCCTCTATCTTCTTCCTGTACTCTGTTCCGTTGTTGTTTGAGAGCCATCGCACCAGTGTGTCATTGATGAACTTGTAGATGGAGCTAGAGTAGAACCTGGCCACACAGACTTGAATGTATATGGAGTAAAGTTGGATTCAGAGTGAATAGCGTTGAGCAGTACCGGCACTGAGGATAACTGGTGGATGTATTGCTGTCCATCCTTTCTGATTGTAGTTTATTGGTAAAGAGGTCAAGGAGCAGTTGCAAAGGGAGGTGTTGAGTCCTTCATTTGGAGATGAGTTTGCTAGAATTAAGACATATCTGTAGTCAATAAATAGGAATCAAATATAGTTTTCTGCGTAAGCTATGCCATTTAGTATTTAACAAAAATGCTGACAATCTTCTCTAGTTGCCTCTTATTTTATATACTTCCATCATGTTATCCTTCAGCCTCCAAATCTCCAGAAAAAGAAAAACCCAAGTTTGTCAAACCGCATTTTATCTCCTTATAACTAATGTTCTGTAATCCTGGTAATATCTTGGTGAAACTCTTCTGTACCTTCACCAAACGTGATTAAGTTTGCAGACAATGCGAAGGTAGGTAGAGGGACTGATAGTGTTGAGGAAGCAGGGAGTTTAGAGAAGGACTAAGACGGATTGGGAGAATGTACAAAGAAGTAGGAGATAGGATACAGTGTAGGGAAGTGAATAATCTTGCACTTTGGTAGAAGGAATAAAGGTGTAGACTATTATTTACATAGGGAGAAAATTCAAAAATCAGAGGTGCAAAGGGACTTGGGAGTCCTGGTGCAGGACTCCCTAAAGGTTAACCTGCAGGTTGAACTGACAGTAAAGAAGGCAGGTGTAATGTTAGCATTCAGTTTGAGAGGACTAGAACACAGAAGCAAGGATGTTATGCTGAAGCTTTATAAGGCATTGGTCAGACCACACTTGGAGTATTGTGAGCAGTTTTGGGCCCGTTATCTAAAAGGAGTGTGCTGGCATTGGAGAGGGTCCGCAGGAGGTTCACAAGAATGATCCCAGTAATTCTTAGGGTTAACTAATGAGGAGCTCTGGGCCTATACTCACTGGAGCTTAGAAGAATGGGATAATAAATCAGCCATGATGGATTGGCTGATCAAACTCGATGGGCTGGATGCCCTAATTCTGCTCCCATGTCTTAAATCCAGTCCTTTTGCAGATTTTCTCATCCGTCATTATCCAAGCCCTGTTCCCTAATTCTTCCATCCCATATTTTTATTCATTGGATATGTGTCAAGCCAGTAATCTCCAAGGAGTTTTTTTCCTAGCTTCATCCTGATCTTTTCCATTATCAAGTTTTCTTACTTGTTCTTGAAGCTCTTAATGGTCTGGGAGCAGAGGGCATTACAGAATTGATTTCATTTTATAATCCTGCTGGTACTCACCAGTCTTCTTCTGCAGATTTTTAAAATTTAAATAATCTCCCTTGAAAGATAATTGGCAGGTCAGCTTTTTTGAACTACTCTCCTAAACTTTGGAATTCAATACCTGAAACTGTAAGGGATGCAGACTCAGTTAACACTTTTGAATACAAGCTGAAAACCTCTTTATTTAAACTAACATCTCTTTTTCTTTTATGTTCATGTTTATTGTTGTGTGCCACAGGGATCAGTGCTGGGTCTGTTGTTTGTCATCGATATCAATGATCTGGATGTTAATGTGGTAAACTGGATCTGCAAAATTGCAGGTGACGGGGGCGGGGGGCGGTGTAAACAGCAAGGAAGACTATCAAAGCTTGCAGTGGAATCGGGATCATTGGGAAAAACTGACTGAAAGATGGCAGATGGAATTTATTGCAGACAAGTGTGAGGTGTAGCACCTTGGGAGGACAAATCAGAGTAGGTCTTACATAGTGAGTGGTAGTGCACTGAAGAGGTATCTGGGAATACTGATCCATAATTCATTGAAAGTGTTGACACAGGTGCTGTAGATAGGGCTGGAAAGAAAGCTTTTGGCAGATTGGCCTTCATAAATAAAAGTATTGAGTGCAGGAGATGGAATGTTATGTTGAAGCTGTATAAGACTTTGGTGAGGCCTAATTTGGTGTATTATGTTCAGTTTTGGTTATCCTCCTACAGAAAAGCTGTCAATAGGATTGAAAGAGTACAGAGAACATTTACAAGAATGTTGCCAGGACTTGAGGATCTGAGTTATGAGGAAAGGTTGAATAGGTTAGGACTTTATTTCCTGGAGTGTAGAAGAAAGAGGGGAGATTGGATGAAGGTATACAATATTATGTGTAGATAGGATAAATGCAAGCAGGCTTTTTGACTGAGGTTTGGTGAGGCTAGAACTAGAGGTCATGTATTAAGGGTGAAAGGTGAAAAGTTTAAGGTGAATATATTGGGGTACTTCTTCACTCAAGGTGGTGAGAGTGTGGAACGAGCTGCCAATGCAAGTGGTGGATGTGGGGTCAATTCAACATTTAAGAGAAATTTGGGTGGGGTCTTGGCTGGGAGAGGTACGGAGGGCAATGTCCAGGTACAGCTGGATGGGATGTCAGATTCATGGTGTGGCTCAGACTAGACAGGCAGGGCCTCTTTGTGTGCTGTAGTGTACTATGACTCTATTAACTTTGCAGATAAAACCAAACCAGGGGCAAGAATATGGTGACTGAAATATGTGAGTGGGCAGATGAAAGTTTATAAAGCTAAAGTTTAAGATCTTAATAAATGATGATAATAACAATATTTATGGAGTACATTTCATACAGACAATTTACTTCAAAGTGCTTTACAATAGGATAAAATGAAAACATGAAAATCAAATTTAAAAATATTAGTTAAAAGCAATTTTAAATAAATAGTTTTTCAATAAGTAGGTTTTCAGCTAGCATTTAAAAGTGTTAACTGAGTCTCCATCCCTTACTGTTTCAGATATTGAATCCCACAGTTTAAGAGTGTAGTTCAAAAATCTGACCTGCCAATTATCTTTCAAGGGAGATTGTTTAAATTTAAAGACCTTCCTAAGAAGACTACAGAACTTGAGCAGGATTATAAAACAAAAGTGATTCTGTGATATACTCTGCTCCCAGACCATTAAGAGCTTTAAAAACAACTAAAAAAAAAACCCTGATGGAAAAGCCGGGGTGAAACTGGAAATAAACTCCTTGGAGTTACTGGCTTGATACATCAAGTCCAATGAAAAATACGGGAACAGGGTTTAGTGGAAAAGATAGCTGGGTTGATGAGTAAATCTGCAGAAGAACCAAACATAAGATATAGGAGCAGAATTAGGCCATTCAGCCCATTGAGTTTGTTCTGCCATTCCATCATGGCTGATTTATTATCCCTCTCAACCGCCTTGTCCTGCCTTCTGTTCATAACCTTTGACGCCCTGTCTAATCAAGAACCTATCAACCTCCGCTTTAAATATACTCAATATCTTGGTCTTCACAGCAGTTTTTGGCAAGAATTCCACAGATTCACTACCCTGTATTTTGAGGCTGTGCCCTCTGATCCTAGACTTACCCACTATAGGAAACATCCTCTCCACATCCACTCTTTCTAGGCCTTTCAATATCCGATAGGTTTCACTGAGATCTCCCCATTCTTCTAAACTCCAGTGAGTACAGGCCCAACCATGAGACACACCTCATGCATTAACCTTTCATTCCTGCGATTATTGTCGTAAACCTCCTCATTATTCTGAGGCCAGCACATCTTTTCTCAGATAAGGGGCCCAAAACTGCTCACAATACTCCAGTGCAGTCTGACCAATGCCTTATAAAGCCTCAGCATTACACCCTTGATCTTATATTCCAGTCCTCTCAAAATGAATGCTAACATTTCACTTGTGTTCCTTAGTCAGCTTGCAACTTAACCTTTAGGGAATTCTGCACAAGGACTCCCAACTCCCATTGCACGACTGATTTTTGTATTTTCTCCCCATTTAGAAAATAGGCTACGCCTTTGTCTGTCAAATCAAAATTGACATGAGGTTGCTCTAGCAGACAAGCTGAAGGAGAATTCTAAGGGCTTCTTCAGATGTCTTTGGAGCAAAAGGATAGCAAGAAACTAAATTAGTTCTCTGGAAGATTAGAGTGGTCATCCATGCATGGAGTTGAAAGAGATGGGGGTGATCTTAAATAGGTTTTTTGAATCTGTCATTACTTGGGAGGCTAGGTGTGAGGAAATGCAGCAGCGAAGTCACAGACCCTGTACAGATTACAGAGGTGGAAGTGTTTGCTGCCTTGAGGCAAACGAAGGTGGATAAATCCACAGGGCCCGACAAGGCATACTCTCAGACCATGTGGGAGGCTGGTGCAGAAATGTCAGGGGCTGTAACAAAGATATTTAAAACATCCTTAGTCATGATGAGGTGCTGGAGGATTGGCGGATAGCTAATGTTGTTACGTTGTTTAAGAAAGGCTCAAAGTATAAGCCAGGAAATTACAGGCTTGTGAGACTGACATCAGTAGTGGGAAAGTTACCGGAAGACTTTCTGAGGAACCAGATATATAAGTATTTGGATAGATAGGGACTGATTAAGGATGGTCAACATGTATAAGATATTGGTGAGGCCTAATTTGGAGTATTATGCCGTTTTAGTCACCTATCTGCAGGGAAGATGTCAATAAGATTGAAGGAGTGCAGAGAAAATTGACAAGGATGTTGTCAGGACTTGAGGACCTGAGTTATAGGGAAAGGCTGAATAAGTTAGCCTGGAAGATTGAGGGGAGATTTGATAGAGGTGAGTGAAATTATAAGGGTATAGATAGGGTAAATGAAAGCAGGCCTTTTCCACAGAGTTTGGGTGAGACTACAACTGGAGGTCATGGGTAAAAGTGAAAGTTAAAATATTTAAGGAGAACAAGAGGGAGAAATTCTTCCCTCAGAGGGTGGTGATTGCGGAACAAGCTCAGTGTAAGTGGTGGATGCAACTTGGCAGATTAATGGTTAGGCACAGATGCAATGGGCTGAAGGGCTTGTTTCTGTGCTGTATTGTATTGAATTGAATTGACTTTATTACTTACATCCTTCATATACATGAGGAGTAAAAATCTTTATGTTACGTCTCCGCCTAAATGGGCAATGTGCAATTTATAGTAATTTGTTATAAATAGTATGTATAACTCGACAGTCAAGATAACATAGAAATACAGTTGTATCAGGGTGAATTAATCAGTCTGATGGCCTGGTGGAAGAAGCTGTCCCAGAGCTGGTCCTGGCTTTTATGCTGCAGTACCGTTTCCTGGATGGTAGCAGCTGGAATAGATTGTGGTAGGGGTGACTCAGGTCCCCAATGATTCTTCGGGCCCTTTTTACACATCTGTCTTTGTAAATGTCCTGGATAGTGGAAGTTCACATCTACAAATGTGCTGGGTTGTCCATACCACTCTCGGCAGAGTCCTGCGATTGAGGGAAGTACAACTCCCGTACCAGGCAGTGATGCAGCCAGTCAGGATGCTCTCAATTGTGCCCCTATAGAAAGTTCCTAGGATTTAGGGGCCCATACCATACTTCTTCAACCATCTGACGAGAAGAGTTGCTGTTGTGCATTTTTGCACCACACAGCCAGTTTGTACAGACCGCATGAGATCCTCGGTGATATTCCACAACCAGATCCTTTGTTTTTGCAACATTGAGGGAGAGATTGTTTTCTTGACACCACTGTGTCAGGGGTGATGACTTTTTCTCTGTAGGCTGCTGTTAGAGTGAGTTTTTTTTGGGGTAGATGATTCGTTTACACTTAAATGACTTTGGCCACCAGACTTCTATTTGACAATGCGCTTCCTAAAAAGGTGTGAATACCAGATGTTTCTGGCACCATAGTTTGACCAATGCTGTAGTTCCAAAGACAGTATTATCTATACATTATAAATATTAATTGTCTTCTATGCTGGCACATAAAATGCCATATAAATGTATTGTGGATTGAACTGAAGGCTGTGGATACCAACCCAGACATGTTGGCGTCGGAAGGAAAGGACGAAATCCGAAGGTGTGGTGTTTGTAAACACGAGGAATTCTGCAGATGCTGGAAATTCAAGCCACACACATCAAAGTTGCTGGTGAACCCACCTCCCCCTCGTACCCCATCTGTTATTTATTTATATACACACACTCTTTCTCTCTCTCTCTCTCTCTCTCTCCTTTTTCTCCCCCTGTCCCTCTGACTATACCCCTTGCCCATCCTCTGGGATTTTCCCCCCTCCCCCTTTTCTTTCTCCCTAGGCCTCCTGTCCCATGATCCTCTCATATCCCCTTTGCCAATCACCTGTCCAGCTCTTGGCTCCATCCCTCCCCCTCCTGTCTTCTCCCATCATTTCGGATCTCCCCCTCCCCCTCCCACTTTCAAATCCCTTACTCACTCTTCCTTCAGTTAGTCCTGACGAAGGGTCTCAGCCTGAAACGTCGACTGTACCTCTTCCTAGAGATGCTGCCTGGCCTGTTGCATTGACCAGCAACTTTGATGTGTGTGTGTGATGTTTGTATGTAGCTTCAAAAGGAAGCATTGTGTAAAACTTTTTAAGTAGCGATGGCCCTTTTGACCACAGGGCCATCAGGCAGTGGTCGGCACGTAGTGTCCTGCAGGCACTGCAGGAGAAGGACGTGATGGACACAGTGGGGTGGTTCCCTGAGCAGACTGTCCAGTTCATCTGGCAAAATGCCTCATCGCCAGATCTAACCAACAGGCACCAAGACCTCGCCTGGCTGGCGGTGAGAGGGGCCCTCCCAGTCAGAGCCCTCCTGTACACCCGGAATGTCGTCTCCGCACCCCACTGCCCACGGGAGGACTGCAGTGAGGAGGAGTCTGTGACCCACCTCTTTGCACACTGCCAGTTCGCAAAGAGGGTGTGGAGGAGGATGGGCGGGCTAGTGTCACGGTTTATCCCCAGCAGCTGCGTAACAGAGGACTCTCTGATCTACGGGCTGTTCCCGGGGACACACACGGAGACCAACGTCCGGTGCTGCTGGCAGATCATCAGCTCGGTGAAAGACGCTCTTTGGTCGGCCCGAAACTTGATGATCTACCAGCACATGGAGACGTCCATGGCAGAATGCTGCCGACTGGCACATTCTCGGCTGCAGGAGTACGTGCTGAGGGACGCACTGAAACTTGGTGCAGCCACCGCAAGGGCCTGGTGGGGAAGGACCACGGTATAGGTTTCTCCACCCGTGGGAGTGGGAGGGGTCGGAGGGCGGGGAGTATACCCCTCAACAATGATATGGTAAGCTGAACTACTGGAGTGCCACGTGGGTGGCTATAAATACGGATATGTACTGTGTATAATGGAAACGTATGTAAAGGATGAAAAGTTATTGAATGGTTTATTGTATATATTTATTTTTGAATAAAGTATATTTTGAAATTAAAAAAATATAAATATCGAGCCCACATTGAGCTAGCAGACCTTTCTGCGGAAAGCGCCTCCGTCCATATGATGCCTGCTGTACCTTGTGTGGAATGAAGAAGCTGCTTTGTATCTACCTCTGTCTCTCCGGTGCTTTCATCCACACTACAACAGCTGCCTCGTTATTATTTGAGATTAGACCAATCAATGTAGTGTCATCAGCAAATTTAATTAGCAGATTGGAGCTGTGGGTGGCAACACAGTCATGGGCATACAGAGTGTAAAGGAGGGGTCTTAGGACGCAGCCCTGAGGGGCACCTGTGTTGAGGGTCGGGGGCAGTGGTGAGGGATCACACTCTTACCACCTGCTGGCGATCTGACAGGAAGTCCAGGATCCAGCTACACGAGGCAGGATGAAGGCTGAGGTCTCTAAGCTTCTTGTCGAGTCTGGGGGGAGTTATGGTGTTGAATGCTAAACTGTAGTCCAAGACCAGCCTTCTCACATAAGCATCCTTTTTCTTCAAATGTGTAAGGACTGTGTGTAGAGCTGTGGCTGTTGCAGCATCTGTCGTATTGGTAGGCAAATCGTAGGGGGTCCAGTGTGGGTGGCAGCATGCTGTAGTGTTCTGTGACGCTAAATTCTTTCCTGTCCAGCTTTTTACAATATGGGAATCCCAGTCAATATGTGGAAAGTTAAAATCAATTACTATCACACCCCATGTTTCTTGCAACAGTCTGCGATCTCTCTACAAATTTGCTCCTTTATATCCCATGGACTATAATATAATAACTATTACGTACCCCGTAACTGGGTTGCCAAACCAGCAGAAATGGATCACTCAGTTGGAGTCTGGATTACTGGAACTAAGAAAGTTTTATTAAAGAAACAAGCAACACAGTACTCTACTCAAAAGGAT
The DNA here is from genome assembly GCF_963921235.1 of Mobula hypostoma. Taxonomy (NCBI): domain Eukaryota; kingdom Metazoa; phylum Chordata; class Chondrichthyes; order Myliobatiformes; family Myliobatidae; genus Mobula; species Mobula hypostoma. The sequence goes on along the minus strand of NC_086100.1, from coordinate 51,532,373 downwards.
AATAAATGCAACAGTTCAGCAATGATAAACACACATGTACACAGAATTAAGATAACAGGATCAATCAAGCTCTATCGTTGTCTAGGGGTAAATGACCAGTTTCAAAGTGACGCAAAGTTCAGTTCAATTTAGTTCAGTTCAGTTCGCAGACAGTGGAGGGAAGGAGAGAGAGAGCAAAACGAATGAATATTCAAACGGCTTCCACACACAGACCTTCACAGTCAGCTTTCGGGCGAGTCCTTTGTGATGTCATCTGAGGTCACCGACCGTGACCCCTCTGTTTCCAGATACGATTGTTTCTCTGCGGTGAACCTGGCACCCAGGCAAGGGTGGACACACACCAGGTTCCCGCCGATCGTGCCTTTCCACCCTGTGCGTCTATGGCCTGGTCCCGCAACCGGCCTTCCAAAACTTCCCACTGACTTGTGAGAGACGCACCGCTTCCAGGGTCTCGTTACCTCGGGTGTCGTGTGTGTTGCCTTAGCAAACCTGTCCCTTTTTATCCCCCTGCTGGGGTATCACCTGTCCATCAATTCAAACAGTTCAGGGTTCAAAGGGGGAGCCGCTCTTGACAGCTCTCTTTCCGTTACTCTCTCTCCCGTCCCTTCATTAACATCTCCAAATGCTGCTCCATTGTTTTCCTTATCTCTCTCTCTCTCCTGAAGACAGGTGGCAGACCAACTACTGGTCCCACTGGTGCCAGCACAGGACAGCTGCATCTTAATTTATGTGTATTCTTGTCACATAACGCAAACACAAGGAAATCTGCAGATGCTGGAATTTCAAGCAACACACATCAAAGTTGCTGGTGAACACAGCAGGCCAGGCAGCGTCTCTAGGAAGAGTTACAGTCGACATTTCGGGCCGAGACCCTTCGTCAGGACTAACTGAAAGAAGAACTAGTAAGAGATTTGAAAGTGGGAGGGGGAGGGGGAGATCCAAAATGATAGGAGAAGACAGGAGGGGGAGGGATGGAGCCAAGAGCTGGACTGTTGATTGGCAAAAGAGATATGAGAGGATCATGGGACAGGAGGCCTAGTGAGAAAGAAAAGGAGGAAGGGGAAAGGGGTATAGGGAGAGGGACAGAGGGAGAAAAGGGAGAGAGAGAGAAAAAGAATGTGTGTATATAAATAAATAACGGATAGGGTACGAGGGGGAGATGGGGCATTAGTGGAAGTTTGAGAAGTCAATGTTCATGCACATTTTAATTCCACGTCCCATTCCCATTCTGATATGTCTATCCACGGCCTCCTCTACTGTAAAGCTGAAGCCACACTCAGGTTGGAGGAACAACACCTTATGTTCCATCTGGGTAGCCTCCAACCTGATGGCATGAACACTGACTTTTCAAATTTCTGCTAATGCCCCACCTCCCCCTCGTACCCCATCCATTATTTATTTATATACACACATTCTTTTTCTCCCTCTGTCCCTCTCACTATACCCCTTGCCCATCCTCTGGGTTTCCCCCCCTCCCCCTTTTCTTTCTCCCTAGGCCTCCTGCCCCATGATCCTCTCATATCCCTTTTGCCAATCAACTGTCCAGCTCTTGGCTCCATCCCATCCCCTCCTGTCTTCTCTTATCATTTTGGATCTCCCCCTCCCCCTCCCACTTTCAAATCTCTTACTAGCTCTTCTTTCAGTTAGTCCTGACGAAGGGTCTCGGCCTGAAATGTTGACTGTACCTCTTCCTAGAGATGCTGCTTGGCCTGCTGCGTTCACCAGCAACTTTGATGTGTGTTGCTTGACTATAATATAATCCTTTTAATGTAATCATCCTTTTCTTATTCCTCAATTCCATCCATATAGTCTCACTAGATGAGCCCTCGAGTCTATCATGTCTGAGCACTGCCTTGACATTTTCCCAGACTAGTAATGGCACTGCCCCCGCACTCCCATAATCCCTCCCACTCTATCACATCTAAAACAGCAGAACCTTGGAACATTGATCTGCCACTCCTGCTCCTCCTGCAGCCAAGCCTCACTAACATCGACAATGCTGTAATTCCTTGTGCTGATCCATGCCTTAAACTCATCCGCCTTTCCTACAATACTTGCATTGAAAAGTACACAGCTCAGAACTTTTGTCCTAGCATTCTCAGCATTTTGATTCCTGACTTTGTATGTGGGTTTTACAACATCTTTCCCCGCAATCACTCCACTATCTACCCTGGTACGGTCCTGTCCTTTAACTTAGTACCTAACTTCATGAACTCACTTTGCAGGACCTCGTCCCCCTTCCTACCCATATCATTGGTACTGATGTGGACCTCTGACTGCTCACCCTCCTAATTAAGAATGCCGTGGACTCGATCTGAGATGTTCCTGATCCTGGCAACCAGGAGACAACATACTATCCAGGAATTTTGTTTTCGTCCATAGAATCTTCTCCCCTAACCAATGAATCCCCTCTTGCTACAGCTTGCCTCTTCTCCCCCTTTCTTTTTGAGCCTCAGAGCCAAACTCAGTGCCAGAGATCTGACAGCTGTGGCTTCCTCTGCTAGATCATCTTCCCCTCCCTCAACAGTATCCAAAGTACTTGTTGATAGGAATGACAACAAGGGTACTCTGCACTGGCTGACTATCCCCTTTCCGTCTCCTGATGGCCATCTGTGACTTGCACCTTTGTTTATAACTGCCTCCCTGTATGTCCTGTCGCACAACCCCTCAGCCTCCCTAATGATCTGGAGTTTATCCAGTTCCAGCTTCAATCCCTTAACACGGTAATTTTTCTTCAAATGGTTCAAGTTAATATCAGTAAACATCACAACCTGAAATTCTTACTCTTCACAGAGATATCCATGAAACAAGAAACCCCAAAGAATGACTGATAGTAACTTCAGCACCCCAAAGACCCCTGTCACGCACAAGCAAAAGCATTGAGCCTCCCCCTCCCCTTCCCCCCCACTCGCACCAGGGGAAGTACCACCTCTCCACCATGTAAGCAATAGTGAAAGCCCCCAAAGAGAGCTTGATCTGGACTCCATAAAACTACAGTCCATAACCCAGCACTTTGGTATCTTAGACACGTTTTCTCTCACCAGTGACGAAGAGAGATTGCTCCTGCAACAGTGATAGTGGGAGACAGCAACATGCTGTTCCGATGTTACAATCTTCTGTGTCGCTTCTCCATACCCCTCAACCACGGGACCGACTGGCTCTCACCCTCCATTGAGTGAGAGGTACCACTACAGCACAGGGGCCTTCTTCCAACAGCAGCGCATACCGTCTGCTGTCTGGATGTTTCTGGATGCATCAAGATGATGCTCAATCGGCGAAATTCACAAAGAATGAGTTGTGCATGTGGCCGCAGCCCTCCCCACCAAAAGGCACATGTCTCCCAGGCCACTTCTGGAGATATCAAAACGTCAGGCAGTGCGGTTGGTGTGAACACCTGCTCGCTGTTGAGGAGAACTGCAGATCACGTATTCTGACAGAATTCTCACCACCTTGAAAAGAAAGACATAAAAAAGGATGAATAAGCTGTCTTGTGGACTATCGGGAAGGATTTGCCTGGGTTTACTAAAACTTCTGATGCCATTTTCCTAACTTCTTCCTCTGCATTGTGTTTCTTTGTTTTGATATGAATTAAAAGGAGTTGTAAGCCATTTGATCTCACAGCTGTTCCCTAATTCCCTGTTCCTCCTCTTGTGGAGCAAAAGAATCACTCATACAAGTCTATTCTCAGGTCAGAAATGCATATGGCTTCTTTATTCTCCCTATACAGGTTGTTTATCCCTAGAGAAACCCATTATCTCTTCCATTACATTCTTCTACCTAGGAATCGGGTTCAAATCTTGAGTGCTCTGAGAAGACATTGTGCACCAGAGATCCTCAAAAGTTTGTCAACATGTATCTTCGTCTTTTTTGCTTCATGTGACCTTGTGGCCTCCACTGAAAAGAGGTTATCTTTAAGAAAACACTGCAGTAGGCTGTTTATTGCTTATTTGTGCTGCCAAGCTTAACAACACAGGTTGTCAAACTTCTGTGAGGCAAAACTACTGTCTTATTTTACGCTTTTACTTAATAACTTGCAAAAATGTGCCATTCCCCTACTTCCTAAAGTTCCACTGTGCTCTCCCTTTAAGCCAGTTTGTTAATTCATTAAACTTGCCTGAATTTTCACAATTGCTTGACTTCAGTTAATAACTTCCAAGTGAAACTTTAAAATCAGCCCTTTAAACACTGCAGTGGGTGGGGTTCATCACCAGCAGCGATGAAACAGCTTGCGGAAAGGAGGGGAAGACCTCCGAGTCCTGATTGCAGGTAAATAACCTCTTCCTTCTATCTTCAAATTTTGTCAACAAGACAAAGGAGATGGTTATTAATTCAGGTAAACTCGTACCACTCACAACCTCTTCATATCAGCGGCACAGCAGTGAAAACTGTGAGCAGTTGCAAATTCCTGGGAGTGCACATCTTGCACAACTTCTCATGGTCCCTGTCCACATCCTCCACAGTCAAGCAATCTCACCAACGCCTCTACTTTCTGAGGAGGCTGAAGAGAGCTAGACTATGTACATGCGTCCTACAGATGCGCAGTTGAGAGCATCCTAAGATGCCACATCGTTTTGTGTATGAAAACTGCATTACAATGGACTGGAGGCTCTACAATGGGTTGTTAGAACAGCCCAACACATCACTGGCACTGGCCGACCTGCCATAAAGGACATATATACAGAGAAATGCCAGAATAAGACCAACAATGTCATGAAGGATCTTACCCACCCTGCTCAAGGTCTGTTTGCGTTACTCCCATAAGGGAAGAAGCCTTGAAGCATTCACTCCAGGACTAGCAGACTCAAAATGAACAGTTACTGCCCCCAAACCACCAGGCTGATCAACATTCGACCCCTTAACCTACCCCACCAACAACACTCCTCCCCCCTCCCGAGATACTTCTTTATCATTTCCTGTCAGTCACCTTATGTACAGATACTCTTGTACCTACTGTAACTTTATGTACATACTATAAGTCTATGTGTGTGTGTGTGTGTATATTTTATTGTGCTCTTTATGTTTATTGTGTTGTTTTCACAGTAACAATCAAATTATACTCCTTTACACTTGTGTACTGAAGAATGACTATAAGCAATCTTGAAAAGAACAAAGTGCATAATGATCTTTACCATAGATCACTCTGCATTGTTTTTTCTTAAAAACAAGGTATTTTGAGGCAATTAATCAAGCAGGATCTTAAGAATTAATGCTGACTGCTGTTAACTGGATTGTTATTTTGCAGAAGATATGCATGGTTAATGTTTGTCTGTTTCATTAGGTTATGTGGATTGGATGAATGAAGAATGGAACTGCAGTAACATATGTCTTCTTTTCCATTCTCTTTGAATGTTGACACAGATTACCCTGTTTAAAATCAATTGTTTCATGCTCATTTTGCATCGACTCTCACAAATCTCTTTCTTAAACTCTCTCAGTAATCTGGAATTTACAAAGGCATTTTTAAAGACCCTATTGTGCCGGTTTAAGGATATTAGTTTATTTGTTAAACTTGGGAAAGTATTTTGAGAGGAAATTTTACTCATCTCATGTCTTCGAAACAATTATTATCTTTGTATATGGAGCATTTTCAGTGTAATTTTGAAATTAATTGTTATTTCATATTTTGTTTTCAAATTGTTCTATTGTTGAATATAATTTCCCAAATATAACCAGTAAATTGAATTGCCTTAAAACATTCCCTTGGTTCTAAAATAAATCTTAAAATAGAATAGCAAGTGGGTATAGCCAATTTTGATGCTCTGTTTGACTCAGACTACTATGTGCATTTTATTGTGTCCAGAAATGACCTCTAGTGAGAACCTATTAGAGATCATGAGATTGGTGACTGCATGTCAAATTAACGTGGAATATGTAGGATATCATCTGAAGTATATGCATGGAGGGGTTTGACTTGGAACGCAGTAAATTGGGTCTAGCTGGGTGGACACCATGGTCAGCATGGTCTCATCAGGTTGAAGAGTTTGTATCTATATTGCTCTATATCTCTATGACTCTGTGTAGCAGGATGCAGCACCGTGGTTCATGTCTGTAAATTCACCACCCTTTCATTCCCCCTCACCCTCCACTCACCCTTACCCACCCATGCTTGTACTCATCTGTTGCTAAACTTTAATGATAATCTACGATGCACAGGTCGATTCACTCCTGGATCCACTGTTGGTCTGCAACAGAAGGGATCTTGTCAATTAGAACTTCCATAGAACAGTTCAGCACGGGAATAGGCCCAACAATCTACAATGTTGTGCCAAACCAATAAGGTAGTAATCAAATGGCTAACTAAACTAATCTCTTTTGCTGACACAATATCCTTCCATTTTCTTCACATTCATGCCTATCTAAAATTATATTTTGAAAATATACGGTTTCCAGCAAAGCTTCTGGTCTGGGCCATAATTTTCAGCTAGTAAGCCATGCCTTTTGGGAATACCAGTCTTCATTGATGTATTAGCTCTTGACTGAGTCATTAAAGTGAAAACTCTCAGCTCATGAGAACTTGCTCACTTTCTCCTGACTGAAGATACTTGTAAGCAAAGATCAAGACAAATTGGGAATGCTAAAAATAGCATTTAGCTAACCTACAAATTGTAGATGTGGCCAAAGACTAGCAAAATTCTTAAATAATCCTCACATCAAGGCCATAAAAATAATTATTAATCTAGTTGTCAAATGCATTTTTTCTGAACTTATGCTCTGACTATTTTTGCCCATGTAAGCACCAAAGAACCTTCCGCATATTTTGTATTTATGATGGATTGTTTTTTCCATCTGTTCATTAGTTTCAAATCTTCAAAACAAAATCTAGCAATTAATTAGTCAAACCTTGAATGTCAAATAGAAATTTGCAATTCATGTAATAACAAAAAAATTGACATGGAATATAATTCAGGAGCTTTATTTATATATGTAACCATCATCAAATATTTGACAGCACTGTAATGGGAGACCCTTGGGACACCTGAGTATGTTGGTTTTGTCACTCAACTGGTTTCAAACTGGCAGGCGGATTTCCTTTCTGTTTTTGACTGCGAGATAATTAATCTGCCCTGGAGGCTTTTGTTTCTTTCCTTGTTAATGAGATGTTTACAGCCAAGCCTGCTTTTGACAAATGGATCTCTGCAGGGCTCCAGTCTTGCCACAGATGACACAATGAACATCTTAGCATATTTTTGTTAGTTGATTTTAACATGAATGGGTTTATTTAAACTGATGGTATTGCCGCTTGAAAGATGTGACAACAATTTTGTATATTGTGAATTGTGATGTGTAGAGGGTCAAAAGTAATGGCTTTGGGCTATAGTTACCAGAGGAATCTTTGGGCTGAGGAAGTCATACAGCTAAGCAGAGAAGGGGACAGCAGCTTTTAGCTCATCCTTCAGCAGGTATTCAGAAAGGCCATAGGATTTGAATAGTGTGCTAGCACACAAATCAGTTGTCACCAGCAACAGCAAGGGCCTACACTCACTGTGCACCAGTTTGCATCCCAGAGTACCCACATCTCAGTGCTTGCCTAATACAAGGCTTCAAAGACGGCTAGTCCACACTGAGCTGTGCATGACTCATTGCTGGGGAAGCACTTGTGGGTGGGTGGAGGAGGGATGGTGTTGGGGGAGGAGATGCAGCGATTTTCATGAGATTCCTGGAGAAGCAGTGTTAAAACATTAAATTAAGTAAGTCGTGCAAAAGTAAAAATAATGAAGTAGTGAAGCAGGTCTCAGCCCCGAAATGTTGACTGTTTACTCTTTTCTGTAGATGCCGTCTGGCCTGATGTGTTCCTCCAGCATTTCATGTTTGTTGCTTGCATTTCCAGCATCTGAAGATTTTTTGTGAGGTAGTGGTTGTGGGTTCAAAGAATAGCTCCATTCAGAAATCGGATGGCAGAGGGGAAGAAGCTGTTTTTGAATCATTTTTGAAGTGTGTGCCTTCAGCCTCCTGTACCTCCACTCTGATGGTAGCAATGAGAACAAGGCATGTCCTGGATGATGGGGTTCCTTAATGATGAATGCTGCCTTTTTGAGGCCCACAGGATGGGCAAGGAATATAGTGAGAGTAGTGAGAGGGACAGAGAGGGAAAAAGGAGAGAGAGAAAAAGAATAATATATATATATATATATATATATATAGAATAAATAATGGATGGGGTACGGGGGATTATATATATATATATATAAAATGAATAAATAACGGATGGGGTGGGGGGGAGAGGAGGGGCATCAACGGAAGTTAGAGAAATCAAAGCAGGATCTCCCAGTGGCCACACATTTTAATTCCACGTCCCATTCCCATTCTGATATGTCTATCCACAGCCTCCTCTGCTGTCAAGATGAAGCCACACTCAGGTTGGAGGAACAACACCTTGTATTCTGTCTGGGTAGCCTCCAACCTGATGGCATGAACATTGACTTCTCTAATTTCTGTTAATGCCCCACCTCCCCCTCATACCCCATTCGTTATTTATTTCTATACACACATTCTTTTTCTCTCTCCTTTTTCTCCCTCTGTCCCTCTCGCCTTGCCCATCCTCTGAGCTTCACCCCGCCCCCCTTCTTTCTCCTTTGGCCTCCTGTCCCATGATCTTCTCATATTCCTTTTGCTAATCAACTGTCTAGCTCTTGGCTCCATCCCCCCCCCTCCTGTCTTCTAGCATTTTGGATCTCCCCCTCCCACTCCCACTTTCAAATCTCTTACTAGCTCTTCTTTCAGTTAGTCCTGACGAAGGGTCTCGGCCCGAAACGTCGACTGTACCTCTTCCTAGAGATGCTGCCTGGCCTGCTGCATTCACCAGCAACTTTTATGTGTGTTGCTTGAAATTCCAGCATCTGCAGATTTCCTTGTGTTCATAACTAGTCTTGTCCTTTCTTTGTAGCTGCATCGACACGTTGGGCCAGGATAGATCTTCAGAGATGCTGACACCCAGGAACTTGAAATTGCTCACTCTTTATACTCTGACCCCTCTATAAGGACTGGTGTGTATCCCCTCATCTTATCCTGAGGCCCACAATTTGGTCTTTGGTCTTACTGATGTTGAGTGCAAGGTTGCTGCTGTGACACCACTCAACTAGTTGATATATCTTGCTCCTTGACCCCTTCTCTTCGCCGTCTGCAATTCTGCTGACAATAGTTGTAACATAAGCAAATTTATAGATTCATGGCATTTGACCTGCGCATAGCCGCACAGTCATGGGTGTAGAGAGAATAGAGCAGTGGGCTAGGCACACGTCCCTTTAATTGGTTTGGGTGAAATAGCATCTTTTGAGTAGGATAAACAGCAATTCTTTTTTAGCTGACTTGGATGTACAGCTCACGCTTCAGTCAATTGTAACAAAAGACAGTAAATAGTGTACTTAATAATTCACCGTCTTCACTCCTAAGAATATAAGATTCACAGAAGTGGAATGGAAACTTAAACAATGATATTATAATAACAATGAAAATATGATAAGTTTCCAGAAATGTGATGTACTTGAAAAACTCCGTATGGGGATCAGGTGAGATTATTGTTGATATAATCAGGTATGTGCTGACTTTGAATGTAGAAAGGTTCATTTTTTCCCTCGTGTTTAAAGCTGAATCTTTCCCATTTCAATCAATGGAAACTTGAGTCAATGTACTCTTGAGATAGTCTCAACTGCATTGCTAGAAAAGATGCATGTGCCACTGAAATAGAAGGAAATGGATACTGTTTAGCTGATCATCAACTTCATTTTAAAGATCGTTCAAAAAAAGACAGAAATAGTAATACTATGTAATACTGCAGCATCCTTAATATCATCAACTTAATAAAAGTGAATTCTTGATCCCATTCTGCTGCCGACTACTCGGACAGTGTACCCTACTACTTGGTGAAAAGCCTCAAATATTCAGTAAAACACTGATTGAATTTTAACTACCGATGTATGCTGACTTTTCACGCCCCTGCTAAAGAAAGGAATTTATGATGATAAAAACCTGCGGAAATGAAAATACACCATCTTATTAATATATCTTTGGCAGAATAAAAATTACAGCAATTACATTGATGAGATTATATGTGGTATAGCTGGTGGGATATTATTAAAGCTGTAATCTTTTATTTTTAGTAGATAACATAATAATAATAATTTTCTGAAAGGTTTATTTTTACCCATTGCACAAGGCTCAAAAAACACTCACCTCGTGGAATCACTAAGTCACCAAAACTGAGCTGTGGGCAATTTGATGGCAGTTTTGGTGTGCCTTGTATTTGAGAATTTCCCATACTTCTAATTGAGCATTTTCCAGCTCTAGTAGATAATGCCTTAATAGGCACTGTAACGTCTGGCCTAATAGTTGTTTATAAAGAGGCAATTATTTATGGTATACAATTTAAAGGTCCAGATGTTTAGATTCTCTTGAAGTGTGGGAATGCCTGTTCATTCAGAATGGAGTAACATTGAAATTTCCAGGGCAGAGTTCAATGTGTCCAGGACATTACGGTTGCGTTCATTGTGTCTATTTTGCATTCAAGTTGGATAACAACATTGTGCTTTGCTGTGTTCATAGAAATTCAGAATAAGCTGTTCTGTCATGTATGAATTACCAATAATAAAGGATAGGTATATTTTCGTTCAGAGTCTTTAAAACAAATCAGTAATGCAGTATGATCTGTAATCATAGTGATTTCTGGCAGGTTTTTGATTTCCATTTGTAATGTGACTGACAAAATGTTGAAACATTAGTCATTTGTCTGGCTGTTGAATTATAAGATTGTATTAAAGACAGAGGATATGTGATTAATACCAGAATAAAAATGTAATCTTAATTGAGTAAAACCAGATTGACTCAAATTAACTGATTCAAGTTCGACATCAACTGTTCATTTCCCTCCATTGATGTTGCCTGAGTTCCTTCAGTATTTTATGTGTTTCTTAAAAAAAGTATGTGATAGATTTAATTAAAATATCTCAATATATTTGAAGTAACAAGATTTCTTCAAGATTTGTATAAGGTTTCTGCATTTTGGGAAGTCTGTTCAATACTATTGGTATCATAAATTTGAGGTATTCTATCAACTATTTATCCAATTGGAAATTTGTAAATTTGACTGAAGTTGTTGCAGAAATTTTGTTACTTCAAATTCATTGAGCTATTTTAATTAAACCCATTACAGATTTTTTTAAGCAACACAAACAGAATGCTGAAGGAACTCAGCTGATCAGGTAACATCAACAGAGGAACAGACTACCTTTCAGGGTAAGACACTTCCTGATCAAGATCTCCAGCATGTGCAGAATCTGTTTTGTTACTTAACACTTTTTAGCTGTTTATCAGAGATAATTTTTTAAAAAATCTGCTGCTTGAGGCCTCATCATCGCCAATGTCATCTTCCAGTGAGCTAGAGAACGTTTACCCCGTTATTTACAATTCTTCATAAGTTCCTCAACTTGACTGTTCCGCCCTTTGTACTTAATGTGCCTCTGTTTACCAGATACTACTGCAGAATATTTTAACCTCTTTTATTTAACCTATCTGGTCAAAAGAATGTACTTTTGCAGACATTTTGAACTTCAGAAGTTTCTGTGTCCATGTTTTTAAAATTTGGGATTATTCCTGTTGTGTGTACTATTTATAAAATGAAACAAGTATTGCTAGAGGGATTGAATTTAAGAGCAGTGGGGTTATGCTGCGACTGTATAGAGTAATGGTGAGGCTGCACCTGGAGTACAGTGTGCAGTTCTGGTCTCCTTACTTGAGGAAGGATATACTGACTTCGGAGGCAGTGCAGAGGAGGTTCACCAGGTTGATTCCAGAGATGAGGGGGTTAGACTATGAGGAGAGATTAAGTCACCTGTGACTGTATTTGCTGGAATTCAGAAGAATGAGAGATCATCTTATAGAAATGTATAACATTTTGAAAGGGATAAGTAAGATAGAGGCAGGAAAGCTGTTTACACTGGTAGGTGAGAGTGGAACTGGGGAACATAGCCTCAAGATTTGGGGGAGTAAATTCAGGCTGGAGTTGAGGAGGAACTGCTTTTCCCAAAAAGTGGTGAATCTGTGGAATTCTCTGTCCAATGAAGCAGTGGAGGCTGCCTCAGTTAACATATTTAAAACAAGGTTGGATAGATTTTTGCATAGTTGGGTTATGAGGGAAAAGGCATGTAGGTGGAGATGAGTCCATGGTCAGATTAGCCAGGATCTTATTGAATGGTGGAGCAGGGTTGATGGGCTGGATGGCCTACTCCTGCTGCTGCTCCTTGTGACATTCATATACAATGCCACAAATAGATCCTAGTAAGCCCCCCCCCCCGCCCACTAAAACTCCTTTGTGAAATTAGCCCTAACTTGTACAGCACTTTCCACAGAAAAGCTTTGGCATCTCATTAAACTATTGCCTTCCATTGAACCAGAAGTCTGCTGAGCATTCACAAACATTCAGCTATATAAATTACTACTATTTTTTAGACTATTGACAGATTTATAAAACTAAAACACTTAAACACATGAAAACAATGAAATAATTTAATTTCACTCTTATTGTTGCTCCAAATATCAAAGCTACTTATTTGGTAATAAAAACACTCAGCCACAGATATATCGATTGGAGTACGAAACTGGAGATAAAAGATGAAAATTAAAGAGAAACAGTGTATGGACATATATGTGATATTTTAATCTTGTATATTCCATATATTTTGATATCCTAAGTTCTTTGCTATGTTGTCAAAAAGCTACTTAAAGTCACCAGTACTTTTTCTTCGTTTGACTATTTTGACATTTCTCTCTGGATTGAAACAGTGTTTTCTAATGTGTAGTGATCATGAGTCGCCTGTATGGTTTTTGTTGTGGCCTGTATTTATTGAGCGCTCATTAAGAAATGTGAGCTTGAATTACTATTGGTCTCACTTCAATTATTGGGCCATGTTTTTAACTTTAGAATTCCAGTGGTTCAAAAAAAATGTACAAAAGGTCATTGTTTTTAATATTCAAAGAAGTATTGTATGCCATCCATGTTCCTTTTCAAATATTTATAAACTCTTCAGTTCTTTTCAACTAAATAAATATTGTATATTTTTTGTAATCTTACTAACCTTTTCTTGATTTAGAAGGTCCATTTTATGTCGGTGTTGCTTTCAGTGTGGGCAGATGAATGGAACTACAGTTGCATGCAGAAGTTTGGGCACCCCGGTCAAAATTTCTGTTACTGTGAATAGTTAAGTGAGTAGAAGATGAACTGATCTCCAAAAGTCATAAAGTTAAAGATGAAACATTCTTTTCAACATTTTAAGCAAGACTAGTGTATTATTTTTGTTTTGTACAGTTTTAGAGTAGGAAAAAAAGGAAAGGAGCACCATGCAAATGTTTGAGCACCCCAAGAGATTTGAGGTCTCAGATAACTTTTACCAAGGTCTCAGACCTTAATTTGCTTATTAGGGCTATAGCTTGTTCACTATCATCATTAGGAAAGGCCAGGTGATGCAAATTTCAAAGCTTTATAAATAGCCTGACTCCTCAAACCTTGTCCCAACAATCAGCAGCCATGGGCTCCTCTAAGCAGCTGCCTAGCACCCTGAAAATTAAAATAAATGATGCTCACAAAGCAGGAGAAGGCTATAAGAAGATAGCAAAGTGTTTTCAGGTAGCCATTTCCTCAGTTCGTAATGTAATTAAGAAATGGCAGTTAACAGGAATGGTGGAGGTCAAGTTGAGGTCAGGAAGACCAAGAAAACTTTTCGAGAGAACTGCTCGTAGGATTGCTAGAAAGGCAAATCAAAACCCCTGTTTGACTGCAAAAGACCTTCAGGAAGATTTAGCAGACTCTGGAGTGGTGGTGCACTGTTCTACTGTGCAGCGACACCTGCACAAGTATGACCTTCATGGAAGAGTCATCAGAAGAAAACCTTTCCTGCATCCTCACCACAAAAACCAGCGCAAGAAGTTTGCAAAGGAACATCCAAACAAGCCTGATGCATTTTGGAAACTTGTCCTGTGGACTGATGAAGTTAAAATAGAACTTTTTGGCTGCAATGAGCAAAGGTATGTTTGGAGAAAAAAGGGTGCAGAATTTCATGAAAAGAACACTTTTCTAACTGTTAAGCACGAGGGTGGATCGATCATGCCTTGGGCTTGTGTTGCAGCCAGTGGCACGGGGAACATTTCAATGGTAGAGGGAAGTATGAATTCAATCAAATACCAGCAAATTCTGGAAGCAAACATCACATCGTCTGTAAAAGCAAAAAAGCTGAAGATGAAAAGAGGATGGCTTCTACAACAGGATAGTGATCCTAAACACACCTCAATGGACTACCTCAAGAGGTGCAAACTGAAGGTTTTGCCATGCCCCTCACAGTCTCCCAACCTAAACATCATCGAAAATCTGTAGATAGACCTCAAAAGAGCAGTGCATGCAAGACAGCCCAAGAATCTCACAACTAGAAGCCTTTTGCAAGGAAGAATGGGCAAAAATCCCCCAAACAAGAATTGAAAGACTCTTAGTTGAACTAGAAGCCTTTTGCAAGGAAGAATGGGCAAAAATCCCCCAAACAAGAATTGAAAGACTCTTAGTTGGCTACAGAAAGCGTTTACAAGCTGTGATACTTGCCAAAGGGGGTGTTACTAAGTACTGACCAAGCAGGGTACCCAAACTTTTGCTTTGGGCCCTTTTCCCTTTTTGTTATTTTGGAACTGTAAAAGATGGGAATAAAAGTAATCTTAAAATATTAAAGAAATGTGTCATCTTTAACTTTATGCCTTTTGGAAATCAGGTCATCTTTTACTCATTTAGCTATTCACAGTAACAGAAATTTTAACCAGGGGTGCCCAAACTAGGTTTCTCACTCATTTACTTGAAATACTTTGAAAGCAGGTGTCACACATGCAAAGCCCAGTGTAGAAATAACTTTTAGGTGAAACTTTAAAATTAACTTTTATACATTTACCAGTTTGAATGAAGATATTTTGTGCAAAATGTTTGTGTGAATATTCAGCTCCCTATTTCTCTGAAAATGTTTGAATCTTAGAACATAGAACATGGACATCTACAGCACATTACAGGCCCTTCGGCCCACAGTGTTGTGCCGACCATGTAACCTACTCTAGAAACCAGACATCCCACCTCTCCCGGAATTTCCGGGAGTCTCCCGCATATTAATAGTGGCTCCCTGATGCCCGCAATTTATATACAATATCACGGAAATCAATTTTTTTGAGAGCGAGTGAGAGACAGCAAGAGCGAGCGTGAGAGCTACCACGAGAGAGGGAGTGTGCACACGAGAAAGAGAGAGAGCGAGAGCAAGCAAGCGAGAATGCGTGAGTGACCATGAGAGAGAGCGCGCGCAAGCGAGAGAGAGAGAGCGATAGCGTGCCATGGCAGAGTGTTCCAAAAAAAGAAAATATAAAATGTACATCACCCCAGACTGCACTGAAGTGTACCCCTGCTTAATAGGGGTCAAAATAATGACAGTGTTGCTCGCTGCACTCTTTGCAACAGTGACTTTTCTATTGCCCGTGGTGTGTTAGGACTGTAAAAGACATGTTGAGGTAAGTTTAACAAGTGTCATTTGTTCATTAGTGTAGCTGACGTTATTTAAACTATCTGGCTAGCTGCTAAGGAGCTACTCTATTGCAGACATCACACCTCTCCCGGAAGTTGCGGGAGTCTCCCGCAAATTGATGGTGCTACCTCCCTGAAATGAGTTTTTGCAGGGTGGGATGCCTGAGAAACTGCCTAGAATTTCCCTACCACATAGCCCTCTATTTTTCTAAGAATCTTGACTCAAAGTTTTTAAGAATGAGATTGATGGATGAGGTTAATCGGAACTACAAAGAAAAGTTGTTAAATGGAGTTGAGATACACCCAGCAATCAGAAAACAGATTAGGTTAAAAAATAATCTCATAGCTACTTATACAACTACTTACAAAAGTAAGGACAAAGTACTGATTTTGCACCTCATCTGTATATGAAAATATAGCAATTGAAACATTTCCTGTCATGAAGTATTAAATATGATACTAAGTAATTAGTGTCCCTAAAGTGGGAAGGTAAGCTGTGCACATACATCTATTGATGCTTCTGGACACATCTTCAGTGATGTTCCTGGAATCATTGGGTGTTTCGGGTCTTTCAACATCATACAGCCTCCTCAAGATGACCCAGCCGGGGCTGATCAGACCCCAGCTTGTGTCCAGATGGCTAGCTACTTATGACTCCATGGCTCCCCTCTTTTGAGTCACAGCCATCTTGAGGCCCTCTCGGCCGCATTGGTGGTACTGCGGATGGCTCTCCTCTTTCTCTCTCCCTCGATGCCCAAAATGCTGAAGGCTCTAACTAAAGAACGGGCTACGAATCCCCTACAACCAACCTCCACTGGGAGACACCTCGCTCTCCATCCAGCCTGCTGACAGTTGCTGACCAGTCCTGCGTACTTGGAGAGCTTCCTTTCAAAGGCCTCTTCCAAGCTATCTTCCCATGGGACTGTCAGCTCCAGCAGCACCACTTGCTTAGTAGACTCAGACACTAGGACAATGTCTGGTCGCAGGGTGGTGGCTGCGATATGGTTGGGGAACTTCAGCTGCCCTTTGAGGTCCACCAACAGCTGCTAGTCCCTTGCAGAGGTCAGAATGCCTGCAAATGTTCTTTTGGCAGGTATTGACTGCTCCCCAGCTCTGACAAAGGCAATGGTCTGTAGAATATAGTTCAAGTAGAGTTCTTGTATGTTGACTCGAAAGCCAAATTACTTCTGATATCATCAGCTCTCATCTCAATATCTCAACTGTCAAGTTGTTAGTTTTCTTTCATAGCCATCTGTAAATTACGTTTTTTATGCTTCTTCCTAATTTAGTATCAGGTTTGCAAATCAAATTACAGATATTGTAAAATTGTAGGTCAGCCAGTAGGAGGGATGAGGAGAAGGCAGTAAGATAGGACAGGCAGGGCCAGGTGAAGGAGCACAGTAGCTTAAGTGTATCTGTTTCTTTGCTAGGAGTATTACAGATAAATCGCATGAATTTAGGCCTGGATTAGTACAATGAACTATGCTTTTGTAAATATAGCAGGGACTTAGTTGAGAGATGGGGAGAGCTGGCATTCCAAGTTTTAGGGGTTTCAGTCATCAAAGAGTGGGATGTTAAAGAGGTGGGGGGGTTTGCATTACTGATCAGGGAGAATATCACAGTAGCACTTAGGACATTCTGAATGGCTCATCGAGTAAGGCAATAAGGGTAGTGAGCAGGAATAAGAAAGATGCTGTCATGAATATGGGAAAATGCTCTAGGCTAGTGGTCACCAACCTTTTTAAGCCCAAGATCACCTACCTCGACCTTAGTGAAAGGCAAGATCTACCTACTAAATCGCTTAGAGAAAAAACAGCTCAGATTGTACTTCCAGTTTGAGGTCTTTTATTTGGGCTAAATGTATTTGAATTACACAAAATACTTTTGTCAAACTTTCAAATTAGTTCAAACAAGAAAACACGGTAACTAGCATATCAAACAGGCCATAGCTGTTTTTCTTTAAGAATATTACAATACTTCACACCTTTAATTCTAAGTTTCATTATTTAGTTTTATTTCAACACGAAAAATAAATGAAAAAAAATTGACTGTTGCATTCAGTGTGATGATTGGGGCTGAATACTTTCTGCTAGTTCTCTGAAATTTGGCACATAACTACAGACAGCCTGTCTGAGACAGTCTGTGAGTTGTCTGTTAGTAAGAGAGCTCATGTACTTAGATTTAATACTTTTCATCTGTGAAAATGCAATTTCATGCAGATAAGTTGACCCGAAGTAGGCACTGGCTTTTAGTGCACGTGCGGTGAGATAAGGAAACTTCTCCCTGCTGACAAGCCCCCAAAAGTCACCGTCCCCTGATCTTGCTTTAAGCTTGATGTCATTTTGCAAATCAATTATTTCCATTTCAGAATCACTTGGCACACCAAATACTTGCTGGAGTTTGGCTGCTATCTGTTCTATATTGATCGGCAGAAATGGGTTTGAAGTAAATGCAGCAATATCTTTCATGACATTTATCTCCCCAAAACGCCGATCGAACTCTATTGCCAGTTTGTCTAAGTGAGCACAGTACTGCTCAGGGCGAAAAGCATTTTTTTCCTTGATGTCTGGTAACACTTTTTCCAAGTTGGAAAAGTGTGTCAGCCTCCCTTTCTTTAAATTTGAAATCCAAACACCGAGCTTGGCTTTAAATGCATTTACTGCGCTTATCATGTGGGTTAGGTGTTGGTCTTTTCCCATGAGCTCATTATTAAGTGTGTTTAATTTAGCCGTTATGTCTGTCAGAAATGCTAAATCCAGTAGCCACGCATCATCTGACAGCTCCTCGTGCTCCTCGTTTCTGGTTGACAGGAAAGTCTTTATCTCAGGCAGCAAGTCAAGAAGTCGTTGCAGAACTTTACCGCGACTCAACCACCGAACATCAGCATGAAGAATTATGTCTCCGTAAGCGGCATCGAGCTCATCCAATAATGCTTTGAATAAGTGGTGCTGAAGCGTTTTTGCTCGAATCAAGTTTATCAGTTTGACCACCAGTGTCGTTACATGAGAGAAGTCCACGACCTTCCCAGCCAAGGCCTGCTGATGGATCACACAGTGATAATGTAGGAAGCTGGGAAAATTAGGGTCATTACGGTACAGTGCTATAAAACCAACGCGCACACCACGCTTTGCTGGGGCCCCATCAGTAGTAATTGCCACCAGTAATGGAAAGCCATTCTGACAAATACAACAAGCTGAGCTGTTTGCATTACATCCAGGGATTCATCGAACTGCAGTGAGAAATATTCACAGAGTGACAAGTCCTTTAACACTTGTCGATCCATATCCTCTGACAGTGACTCTACCCTCCTTGTCACTGTTGCAGGGCCAAGCGGTATACTATGTACTGCGGTTGTGATGTCGCTTTTGTTTTTAAAGTTATTAAAAACAGTCTGTGCGGTAATGACCATTGCTTCCTTGAATAAATCGCCATCTGTAAAAGACTTCTTGTGTTTAGCCAAAAGGTGACTTACATGAAATGATGCTTCAATAGCAGCCTTATTTTGAGCAGCATATTTTGTGAAAAAGGATTGCTGGGCCTTCAACCCCGATTTCAGCTCCTCAACTTTCCTGGCATGAATTGCGCTCTTTGGGGGGTAGGTGTCTTTAAATTTCTGGTGGTTGGTGTTGTGGTGCCTCTCCAGATACCCTCTTTTAGATAGTGTTTGTGTTTGGTGGCACAACATACATAAACACTTGTCTTTCACCAAGGTAAATAGAAATTCTTCTTCCCATTCTGGATGGAAGTTGTATGTTTTTGCCTTCTTTCGTGGAGCCTCCGCCGTGCTAGCTAGCAAACTTGCAGGATATCATGAGCAAATGCTGTATATTGATGTTTGTGACAGTCTGTACCCTCATCCAATCTAATTGGTCACTTTGACGCAGCACAAGCTGCGCTGAAAATGCGGTGCATGGCGGGGGAGCTATACACACATGCGCACTGGGCAGAAAGAACGGAACTAAAACCCCGCAACCCGGAAACAATCTCTCTTTACAAATAGTTTTCAATAGCGAAAATATTGCTATATTACCATTATCCTAATTAGTATTACTTATTTTTATAATAGAAACATAGAAACATAGAAACATAGAAAATAGGTGCAGGAGTAGGCCATTCGGCCCTTCGAGCCTGCACCGCCATTTATTATGATCATGGCTGATCATCCAACTCAGAACCCAGCCTTCCCTCCATACCCCCTGACCCCTGAAGCCACAAGGGCCATATCTAACTTCCTTTTAAACATAGCTAATGAACTGGCCTCAACAGTTTGCTGTGGCAGAGAATTCCACAGATTCACCACTCTCTGTGTGAAGAAGTTTTTCCTAACCTCGGTCCTAAAAGGCTTCCCCTCTATCCTCAAACTGTGACCCCTCGTTCTAGACCTCCCCAACATCGGGAACAATCTTCCTGCATCTAGCCTGTCCAATCCCTTTAGGATCTTATACGTTTCAATCAGATCCCCCCTCAATCTTCTAAATTCCAACGAGTACAAGCCCAGTTCATCCAGTCTTTCTTCATATGAAAGACCTGCCATCCCAGGAATCAATCTGGTGAACCTTCTTTGTACTCCCTCTATGGCAAAGATGTCTTTCCTCAGATTAGGGGACCAAAACTGCACACAATACTCCAGGTGTGGTCTCACCAAGGCCTTGTACAACTGCAGTAGTACCTCCCTGCTCCTGTACTCGAATCCTCTCGCTATAAATGCCAGCATACCGTTCGCCTTTTTCACCGCCTGCTGTACCTGCATGCCCACTTTCAATGACTGGTGTATAATGACACCCAGGTCTCGTTGCACCTCCCCTTTTCCTAATCGGCCACCATTCAGATAATAATCTGTTTTCCTATTTTTGCCACCAAAGTGGATAACTTCACATTTATCCACATTAAATTGCATCTGCCATGAGTTTGCCCACTCACCCAACCTATCCAAGTCACCCTGCATCCTCTTAGCATCCTCCTCACTGCTAACACTGCCACCCAGCTTCGTGTCATCCGCAAACTTGGAGATGCTGCATTTAATTCCCTCATCCAAGTCATTAATATATATTGTAAACAACTGGGGTCCCAGCACTGAGCCTTGCGGTACCCCACTAGTCACCGCCTGCCATTCTGAAAAGGTCCCGTTTATTCCCACTCTTTGCTTCCTGTCTGCTAACCAATTCTCCACCCACACCAATACCTTACCCCCAATACCGTGTGCTTTAAGTTTGCACACTAATCTCCTATGTGGGACCTTGTCAAAAGCCTTTTGAAAATCCAAATATACCACATCCACTGGTTCTCCCCTATCCACTCTACTAGTTACATCCTCAAAAAATTCTATGAGATTCGTCAGACATGATTTTCCTTTCACAAATCCATGCTGACTTTGTCCGATCATTTCACCGCTTTCCAAATGTGCTGTTATCACATCCTTGATAACTGACTCCAGCAGTTTCCCCACCACCGACGTTAGGCTAACCGGCCTATAATTCCCCGGTTTCTCTCTCCCTCCTTTTTTAAAAAGTGGGGTTACATTAGCCACCCTCCAATCCTCAGGAACTAGTCCAGAATCTAACGAGTTTTGAAAAATTATCACTAATGCATCCACTATTTCTTGGGCCACTTCCTTAAGCACTCTGGGATGCAGACCATCTGGCCCTGGGGATTTATCTGCCTTCAATCCCTTCAATTTACCTAACACCACTTCCCTACTAACATGTATTTCGCTCAGTTCCTCCATCTCACTGGACCCTCTGTCCCTTACTATTTCTGGAAGATTATTTATGTCCTCCTTAGTGAAGACAGAACCAAAGTAATTATTCAATTGGTCTGCCATGTCCTTGCTCCCCATAATCAATTCACCTGTTTCTGTTTGCAGGGGACCTACATTTGTCTTTATCAGTCTTTTCCTTTTTACATATCTATAAAAGCTTTTACAGTCCGTTTTTATGTTCTCTGCCAGTTTTCTCTCATAATCTTTTTTCCCCTTCCTAATTAAGCCCTTTGTCCTCCTCTGCTGAACTCTGAATTTCTCCCAGTCCTCAGGTGAGCCACTTTCTCTGGCTAATTTGTATGCTACTTCTTTGGAATTGATACTATCCCTAATTTCTCTTGTCAGCCACGGGTGCACTACCTTCCTTGATTTATTCTTTTGCCAAACTGGGATGAACAATTGTTGTAGTTCATCCATGCAACCTTTAAATGCCTGCCATTGCATATCCACCGTCAATCCTTGAAGTGTCATTTGCCAGTCTATCTTAGCTAATTACAACATTACAACAGTATTTGTGTATTTATTTTTCATTTTTTTTGGGATCGACTGGGAAAGTCTCAAAGATCAACCAGTCGATCGTGATCGACGTGTTGGCGACCCCTACTCTAGGCCAAAGGGAGATAGAACAACAAATATGTAGACAGGTTAAGGAAAGAAGTAAAGACATCAGGGTAGTTGCAGTGGTGACCTTAATTTTATCAATATTAGCTGAGACTCCCTTAGTATCATAATCTTAGATGGGGCAGAATTTAGGTGCATCCAGGAGAATTTCTGAACAAGTGTGTATATTATTCAGCTGAGGAAGCAGCCATTCTAGACCTTGTTTTGAGAAGTGAGTCTGGCCAGATGATCAGAGTTTCAGTGGGAGAGCATTTCTACAAGTAGTGATCCAAACTCCTCAGGGTTATGGACAAGGATAGACTGGAACTCATGGGAAATTGTGGAAGGGCTAATTACGGTAATATTAGTCAGATGCTGGGGTGCGTTGATTGAGAGCAGCTGTTATTGGGAAAGTCCACACCTGATGTAGGAGTGTTTTAAAGACTGGCTGGACTGAATTCAGGAGCAACATGTTGCTGTATTAAAGGAAGATGTGGATAGCATGGTTTGGGAAACAAGCATGCTTGCAAATTTAGTCAAAAAAAGGAAGAATATTTAAGAGTTAGGAAGCTGAAATTGGACAGGTCCTTTGAAGAATATTAAGGAAGAAGGAGATTCTTCAAGCAGGGATTAGGAGAGCTAAAAGGGGCCATGAAGTATTCTTGATGTATTGGAATTAAGTGAATGCCACAGCATTTCATACATACATTAAAAGCAAAAAGATATCCAGGGAGAGGCTAGGACTACTCAAAGAGGAAGGAGGGAACTTATGCATGGAGCCAGGAAATGGGCGAAGTACTAAGCAAGTTCATCAAGGAGAGGAACATATTAGGTTTGCTGCTATTCTTGGGTGGGGCTGGTATACCTTTTAGAGAGCGTGTGCCCAGACTGACGATACTTCAAAAAAAAATTCTCTTGCGTGTTATAGTAACCTTAAGCGTTGATTACCATTGATTACTGAATTAGGAACAATAGATATGAATTTTTTTTAATGAAAAAGGATGTGTCCTGTTGCTTATTTACATGTAGTCATTGTTTTACTATTAATAAAAATATAACAGAAACAGATTAAAGTAAGTGAAGAACTTTAAGACACCTATTCAAAAATTATAATTAAAAAGACAATTGATAAATAACATTGTTTCTAGACCATATTGTTACTGCGTTCTGAATAGTATTGTTACTAAACTATCATCCAGTAGCACTTGGATCCGCAGTGATGAAGTGTTTTGAGAGGTTGGTGATGAAACATATCAGCTCCTACCTGAGAAGCAACTTGGATCTGCTCCACTTTGCCTACTGGAGCAACAGGTCCACGGTAGATGTCACCTCATTGGCTCTTCACTCAACCCTGGAACATACAAACAGCAAACTTGCATACATCAAAGATGCTCTTTATCAACTACAGCTCGATTTCTTCACTTCCAGACCCCAGTCAGTTCAGATTGGCAACAACATCTCCTCTACCATCTCCATCAGCAGAGGAGCACCACAAGGCTGTGTGTTTAGCCACCTGCCCTACTTGCTTTACACATGACGATACGGCTAAGTACAGCTCCAATGCCATGTTCAAGTTTGCTGATAACACCATTGTTGTAGGCCAAATTAAAGATGGTGACGAATGTGCATATAAGAGGGAGACTGAAAATATGGCAGAGTGGTGCCATAACAACAACCGCTCACTCAGTGTCAGCAAGACCAAGGAGCTGATTATTGACTTCAGGAGAGGGAAACCAGAGGCCCATGAGCCAGGTGGAGAGAGCCAGTAACTTCACATTCCTCAGTGTTATTATTTTGGAGGAACTACCCTGGGCCAAGCATATAGGTGCAATTATGAAGAAGGCACAGCAGCGCCTCGACTTTTCTTAAGATTTTGCGAAGATTCAGCATGACATCCAAAACTTTGATAAGCCTCTATAGATGTATAGTGCACAGCATATTGACTGGTTGTTTCACAGCCTGGTGCAGAAACACCTACAGAAAGTTATGGCTACTGCCCAGTCCATCAAAGCCCTCTCCACCATCAGTGTATCTATATGAAATGCTGTCACAGGAAAGGCTCTTGAACCAAAGGTGATAACTTCGCTTGCCCCATCATAGAAATGTTCCCTCAACCTTCACTTTCAAGGACTTTTCATCTCATGTTCTTAATATTTATTGGTTATTTATTATCATTTTTTTTGTATTTGCAGTTTATTGTCTTTTGCACATTGGTTCAATGCCCAAAGTGGCAAGGTCTTTCATTGATTCTGTTACGGTTATTATTCTACGGATTTATTGAGTATGCCCGCAAGAAAATGAATTTCAAGGGTGTATATGTACTTCGGTAATAAATTTACTTTCAACTGTTTACTATCCAAATACTGATGTGTATACCAGGTCTGCGATGACTTCAAAATATATCATCCAACATCAAGTGATATTGCAGCCGTCAAACTGGCTTCATTTGGCAATAAAGATAATTGTAATGATATATCTTTTTATTATAGGTGGGGTTTCAAGAATTGAGGGCGGCATCACCTGTCATGTGCCAACAAATATTTTGAGTGTGCCATCTTTGGCATTTGTGTCATAGGTTTGCCACCCCTAGGATCATGGGCATGTTGATATGAAGAGGAGGTGGTGTTGGGTCTCTTAAATATTTCAAATGAATCGGCCTCTACCACCACTCTTGTCATTGCATTCTATGCAATTAACACTCTCTGTAAAAAAAATTACCTCTAAATCCCACTCCCCATACTTTTCTGCCAAAGCCATGCTGACTATCTCTAATCAGATAATAACTCTTTAAATGCTCGTAAATCCTGTCTCTAAGAATCCTTTCCACTGGTTTGCCCATCGCTGATATAAGACTCGCTAATTCCCAGGTTTATCCCTATTACTCTTAAAATCTTTGAGGGAAGCAAAGAAGAAAATATATATACACTGTGAAAGAACTAACAGATCTAAGTGTGCAAGATATCGTTGATACTGCGAGGGATCATTCGATGTGAAGAGCCATGATCGTCCAAGCGTGTAACGTGTAAGGCACATGAAGAAGAAGACTCTTAAAATAAAGATGATTGATGGGTGAGGGCACTGGATATTATATGGATGGAATTCGGTAAAGCTTTCCACAAGCTCCCTCATGGTAAGCTGATCCAGAAGTTTAAAGTTTAAGGCACATAGGATCCATGGAACTTTAGTTGATTTTATTCAAAATCGGCTTGGCAATGGAAGACAGAGGAAAGTGATGAAGGGAATTTACTTTACCTGAAGGTCAGTGACCAGTGGTGTTCCCTAAGGATCAGTGCAGAGATCTCCTCAGTTTATGATAGGTATAAGTAGGTGGGCTGATTAATAGTATTCTGATGACACGAAAATTGGCAGAGCCACAGATAGTGAGGAAGATTGACAAAGCATTCAGTAAGCTATAGACCAGATGGAAAAGTAAGCAAAAAAATGACCAGAGGTGTTTAATTCAGTTGCACTGTGGGAAGTTAGATTTAAGGAGAAAGCATACAGTAAGTCACAGAATCTTCAAGAGCATCGATGTATAGATGGATCTTGGGTTGGAAGTCTATAGCTCCTGAAAAGAAGCAACACAAGTCGATAAGGAGGTAAAGAAGGCATATGGCTTATTTGCCTTTATCAGGTATGGTGTTGAGGATGAAAGTCAGGAAGTCATGTTGGAACCTTGTAAAACTTTGGTCAGGCAACATTTGGAATATTGTATGCTTTTCTGTTCACTGTGTTACAGGAAGGGTTTGGCTTTGAAGGAAGGACAGAAGTGGTTTACCTAGATGTTGCCTGGATTAGAGAGTATTAGCTGTAACAGAGGTTTGATAAACTTGAAATTATTTTTCTGGAGAGTTGGAGGCTGAGGGGTCATCTGATAGAAGTCCATAAAATTATGAGAGATATGGAAGTATAAGAATAACTTGGAGTTCTGTTTAACTACCATTATTACGCTATTATCACGTGTATTATTTTTTATTGATTTTTTGGTACAAAGTGGATTATGTTCAAAAAGCTTTTGGAATTTTCTTTTGAAAATTTTTCAGTCTTCATTGTTTATTTTTGGGTCTTATTTTACACTTTGAATTATCTAAAAGTTATCATCCTGTGAGGTTGTTTTATGAGAAAGTTTACAAGTATTTAATTTTCAAATAATTTCACAGAAAATCAGAATCAGGTTTATTATCACTGGTATGTTCGTGAAATTTGTTAACAGTATCAGCAGTTCAATGCAATATGTCGCTTTCACGCTTGGTTCGATGTCACTAACTCTGAGTCTCCGAGGAAAACCACCACTACAACCTGCAACTTGGTCATCTCTGAGGCTAAGGTATGCAGATGTTTGCAACGAGTGGACAGTCGCAGGGCTGTGGGTCCGGACGGCGTTCCAGGGCGAGTACTTAGGATGTGCACAGCACAACCGAGGCGTGTTTACTGATATTTTTAGCTCTCCCTCTCCTTGTGTAGAGTGCCCTCTTGCTTCAAATTATCCACCATTGTCCCGGTACCAAAAAAGACCATGCTTGAACAACTGGCGTCCTGTGACACTCACCTCAATAATAAGTAAATGCTTTGAGAGGCTGGTCAAGGATTACATCTGCAGCTTGCTACCACCCAAACTGGACCCCCTACAATTCGCCTACCGACACAACGGATCGACAGACGACACAATAGCCACTGCTCTACATACTGTCGTTACATATCAGGAGAAGAAGGATGCTGATATGAGAATGCTGTTCTTGGACTACAGTTCAGTGTTCAACACCGTAATTCCATCCAGGTTTGACAGGAAGCTCAGAGACCTCAGTCTTGACCCTGCCTTGTGCAGCTGGATCCTGGATTTACTGTCAGATTGCCAGCATGTGGTAAGAGTGGGCTCCCTCACCTCCACCCCTCCGACTCTCAATACAGGAACCCTTCAGGGCTGTGTACCATCTCCCCTCCTTTACTCCCTGTGTACCCATGACTGTATTGCCACTCACGGCTCTAATCTGCTAATTAAATTTGCTGACGACACTGCATTGATTGGCCAAATCTCAAACAATAAGGAGGTGGTCTAACAGGGAAGACGTCATCTCTCTGACACATTGGTGTCAAGAAAACAACCTCTCCCTCAATATCACAAAAACAAAGGAGCTAGTTGTGGATTACAAGAGGAATGGAGACAGGCTAACCCCTATTGACATCAATGGATCTGGGGTTAAGAAGATAAACAGCTTTAAGTTCCTCGGCATCCACATCACCGAGGACCTCACGTGGTCTGTACACACCAGCTGTGTGGTGAAAAAGGCACAACAGCGCTTCTTTCACCTCAGACGATTGAAGAAGTTTAGTATGGGCCCCCAAATCCTAAAAACTTTATACAGCGGTACAATTGAGAGCATCCTGACTGGCTGCATCACTGCCTGATATGGGAACTGTACCTCCCTTAATCGCAGGACTCTGCAGAGAGTGGGGCGGTCAGCCCAGCGTATCTGCAGTTGTGAACTTCCCACTATCCAGGACATTTACAAAGACAGGTGTGTAAAAGGGCCCGAAGGATCATTGTGGAGCTCAGTCACCCCAACCACAATCTATTCCAGCTGCTACCATCTGGGAAATGGTACCACAGCATTAAAGCCAGGACCAACAGGCTCTGGGACAGCTTCTTTCACCAGGCCATCAGACTGATTAACTCATGCTGATTTGAGTGTATTTCTATCTGACATTTTGACTGTTCTATTTATTATAAATTACTATGATTGTGTGTTGCACATGTAGACGGAGACGTAATGTAAAGATTTTTACTCATGTATGTGAAGGGTGCAAGAAATAAAGTCAATTCAATTAATATAGAAGAAGAAAATAAAACAAAATAATAATAAATAAGTAAATCAATTACAGTTTTCGTATATTGAAAAGATTAAAAATCATGCAAAAAAAACAAATAATAAATCTTAAAAAGTGAGGTAGTGTTCACGGGTTCAATGTCCATGTAGGAATCAGATGGCAGAGGGGAAGAAGCTGTTCCTGAATCACTGAGTGTGTGCCTTCAGGCTTCTGTACCTCCTACCTGGTGAAAAGGGAGAAAAGGGCATGCCCTGTGTGCTGAAGGTCCTTAATAATGGATGCTGCCTTTCTGAGACTCCATTCCTTGAAGATGTTCTGGGTACTTTGTAGGTTAGTACCCAAGATGGAGCTGACTAAATTGACAACTTTCTGCAGCTTCTTTCGGTCCTGTGCAGTAGCCCCTCCATACCAGACAGTGATGCAGCCTGTCAGAATGCTCTCCACGGTACATCTGTAGAAGTTTTTGAATGTTTTTGTTGATATGTCAAATCTCTTCAAACTCCTAATGAAGTACAGTTGTTGTTTTGCCTTCCTTATAACTGCATCGATATGTTGGGACCAGGTTAGGTCCTCAGAGATTTTGACACCCAGGAACTTGAAACTCCTCACTCTCTCCACTTCTGATCCCTCTATGAGGATTGGTATGTGTTCCTTCGTCTTACCCTTCCTGAATTCCACAATCAGCTCTTTGTCCTACTGACGTGGCGTGCCAGGTTGTTGTTGCGACACCACTCCACTAGTTAGCATATCTCACTCCTGTACGTCCTCTGGTGACCATCTGAGGTTCTACCAACAATAGTTCTATCATCAGCAAGTTTTTAGAGGGTATTTGAGCTAAGCCTAACCTGACAGTCATGGGTGTAGAGAGAGTAGATCAGGGGTCTAAACACACAACCCTGAGGTGCACCATTGTTGATCGTCAGTGAGGAGGAGATGTTATCACCAATCTGCACAGATTGTGGTCTTCTGGTTAGAAAGTCGAGGATCCAGTTGCAGAGGGAGGTAAAGAGGCCCAGATTCTGTAACTTCTCTATCAGGATTGTGGGAATGATGGTGTTAAATGCTGAGCTATAGTCCATGAACAGCATCCTGACATAGGTGTTTGTATTGTCCAAGTGGTCTAAAGCCATGTGAAGAGCCATTGAGATTGCATCTGCCATTGACCTATTGTGGCGAAAGGTAAATTGCAATGGATACAGGTCCTTGGTGACACATCTAGAGTCTTCACAACATTGATTGCCAACAAAGCTTGGGGTGAGCCTAATATTACAAATCTGAATTCCTCAATAAAAACATAAAACAAGTTTGAATGAAAGTCCATGGCCTGAAACATTAACATTGCCTCTCTGTCTGTGTAAAACCTATCTGCTATTCTTATTGTTGGAGTTTTAAGTCTTTGTTTCAGATTTCCGGTATCTACAATATCCGGTATCGTTCCATGACTCCCTGGTTCACTCAACTCAGTCAACCCTCTCCCTTCAACAGTTGGTCTCTCTGTCTATCTGCACCCTCTCTTCCCAGCAATAGGCTCCATCTCATCTGCCTTTACCATCTCTTGACTCCCCCCCCCCCCCACTTTTACCTGGCTTAATTTGCCCATCATTTCCTCTGCACCTGGTTCTGCCACACCTCCTTCTCACCTCCTTATACTGTTCCTCTCCTCTCTACTCTCAGTCCTGATGGGGGGTCCTGTCCTGAAGCACCACCTTTTCTTTCACTCCACGAGATGTTGCTTGACCTGTTGAGTTCCTGCAGCAGTTTGCTTTGTGCATCATCATATTTGTGCTGGATTGATCATACCCAGTTGCAAGACTCTTTTTGTTCCAGGAGGGCTTCAAATTGTAAGCTAGTAACATGTGCCAAGGTAGTCTGAAATAGAAGCATTCAGGCCATTGTATCTATTCTGCTGTCTGTAAGATCCTGATTAATCATTTACCTCATTGCTACTTTTCTTCACTAACTCCATATTCTTCAGTTCTCTGCACCTGAAAAAATCTTTGCAAGTACTTCATAAAAAAAGTGCATGCAGACCCAAATAGAAACCTATTTATTTCAGGACTGTGTTTTCAGATGGGCATGAGCAAGTGCCCGCAGACAGCCCTTTTTGTCCTACTTAAGGTAGTACAGATTTACAGAATGCTCTCAATATACCAGGAAGCTATATGTCTATTTGAGTCTGTTCTGGTTCCGTGTAAGAGCAAAACCAGCATCTCCTGGAAGGCCTGAAAATTGTTTACTTTTTCCAACAGCAGATGGTATTAGTGAAGATGCAACAACCTCTTTGTATGTTTAACTGGAAAAATAACACAACTATAACTGAGCTGTTAAACTTTGGCCTTTAAGTTTTGTGCAGTGATCTATTTCACAGAGACGTTATTGAATTAATATGCTTTTGTGATGGCATGTAAGTGTAAAATGAACCTGGAATTGATTATGCAGAGTTAATATGAAGATTTATTTAGTGTTCTATAAAGGGTAAATTATTAACAATTGCAACCATCGGAGAATGGAATCACTCAGACCAGAATGTTGTGTTTAATGTGGCTGCGAAACGGGTAACATTTCAGATCCTGGACCCTTCATCAGCATAAGGTATCGACCTGAGTAGCTTTCACAAAAGACTGATTATAAAACCTGGTTATGATTCCAGTTTTGTTTAGTAGCTTTCTGTAAGTAAACTAATAATCTGTCATAGAAATGGTCTCCTGTGGTATGGAATCTAATAGGTGTACATGTAACAATAGTGATCATTCATTTAGGATGTTGCCAGTGTGTGGGAATTTGCTGACAAATCAGTACAACTCCAGGCCAGTCCCACTGCCTATCAGGGGCGGGTGTCTGTATCCTCACTCTTCAACACATTGTTCCCAATTTGAACTTTTGCATTCTGAACAAAGCATTTTTTGCTGAAGAAGGTAACTACCTGTAGTAAACAGTGATGCAGGCCTTGAGTAGTAATGAAGTGATGTCACGGCAATGATGGAAATGAAAGGCAACTGAATGGGTAGGTTTGAAATGTGTAACAATTTAAGTCCCCTGTCATGAGTAAGAAGGATTGTTTTTGTGTCTCTACCTTTGCTCTGTCCAGACTCAAATCCAGAGTCAAGTGGATGATGGGCTGTCCATCAAATTTTAAGCTTATTTGCCAGAAATTTGGTGAACGGGTCTTGTAGCGTGCATTCAACTTTCATATTTCCCATCATATGCATTTACCTGGTTTGGATCCAAAAAAGTTAATCTGCTGGTTGAGAGCATTTTGGAACTGATGAGTAAGGCTTTGCACATTGCCAGGCCTCGATTGAGATAATTAAATCATACAGGTTGTTCATTGTTCACAGAATGACTGAGGATATATTTGATGGTAACATGACAGTGCATTTTTTTGCTGTATGTTAAAACTGTCAACCCTTGAAATGCTTCTTAAAATCTCAATTCTTTCTGAAAATACCTCAGGCAAATAATTAAAGACAAATCTATACACACTATTCTTTCTTTGCTGCATTTGTAAAATCTCCATTTAAATGAATGTCTTCTGAGATCCTGTAACATTTAAGAGAAGTTTGGATTCCACCAAATGGAGTCTAGCATTGGAGTGTGCAGTCTAGTGATGGAGTGTACTGACAGATTTATTAACAATCGGTTTATAAGTTTAAGGTTTTTACCTTCATATGCACAGGTACTAAAGTCCTGACCTTATTTGCATTTTTCTTTGGAACTGATGACATTTATTTGTGCAGTTGAGAGTTTGAGCCTTCCAAGACCAATGTAGAGGTTAATTAAGATCCACCCACTATGTCACACTTAGGGCAGAGTAATGAAGGACACAGCAAACCTTTTTTTTGTGGTCCGCAATTGTTCCAAGGCCTTGTTGTAGAAATGGGCTTTGTTGCGGATTATTTCATTAACAAGTTAATTTCCCCAGATCCCATCATAGGATTTAAACTCTTGCTTCCAGATCATTACTAGTTTAGTAACAAAGCTGCATTCAGTTGATATGATGCCCTGTTGAATAGCAAATCATTGCTTTAGTTTTCTTTAGAAAGTATAGAAGTATAAAATTGTGTCATTTGTCTGTCACCAGCAACAATCTCTGTTGTGAAAAGGTAATTAGTTTAAACTTGAAAAAAACCCTTGAGATTTCAGTGAATGTAAAGTTTAATACTATATTATAATTTGAGTTTATTGCCCAAAGTAACTAATTTACTTAAATGTTTCAAACCTAGCCAATCGTGTCATCTGATCATTGAGACAATTGTATAATATGCATCTCATTTTCAGAAAATTGACAATATAGCAAGAAAAGCAATATGTTTATGAAATAGATGTATATGACTATTTACATGTCATAAAAGACTCACTTGATTTTAAAGCCAATAACACATGAATAACATTAACAGTAATTACTATTTTCCTTACTCAGCATGGCTTTGTGAGGAGCAGGTCATGCTTCACAAGCCTTATTAGATTATTTGAGGATGTGATAAAGTATATTGATGAAGGTAGAGTAGTGGATGCGTTGTATATGGATTTCAGTCAGGTGTTTGATAAGGCTACCCCTGGTAGGCTCATTCAGAAATTCAGGAGACATGGGATCCTGGGAAACCTGGCTGCAAGGATTCAGAATTGGATTGCCCACAGAAGGCAGAGGGTGCTAGTAGATGGGGTGTATTCTACCTGGAGGTCAGTGATCAGTGATGTTGTGGGACCCCTGCTGTTTGTGATTTTTATGACTTGGAAGAAGTGTTGGAAAGGAGGGTTCGTGAGTTTGCAGAAGACATAGAGGCTGATGGTGTTCTGAATAGTGCAGAAAGTCTCCATAGGTTACAATGGGGTATTGACAGGATGGAGAGTTGGACTGAGAAGTATCAAATAGCGTTCAACTGTGAAGCGATACACTTTGGAAGATCAAACTTGAATGCAGAATACAGGGTTAATGGCAGGATTTGTAGCAGTGTGGAGGGAGAGGAGGATCTTGGGCTCTACCTCTATAGATCCTTCAAAGATGCTACACAAGTTGATAGGGTTGTTGAAAAGGCATATGGTCAGTTGGACTTCATTAGTTGGATAATTGAGTTGAAGAGATGCAAAGTAAAACCCTGGTTAGACCATATTTGGAATATTGTGTTCAATTCTGGTCACCTCATTACAATAGGGATGTGGAAGCTTTAGAGAGGGTGAAGAGTGGATTTTCCAGAATGCTGCCTGCATTAGAGAGTATGTCTTATGGAGATAGGTTGTTCAAGCTGGGGCTTTTCTCTTTGGAGCAAAGGATAATAAGAGGTCACTTGATAGAGGTGTACAAGATGATAAGAGGCATAAATCGAGTGGTTAGCCAGAGATGATTTCCCACGGTGGAAACGGTAATATGTGGGAGCATAATTTTAAGGTGACTGGGGGAAAGTATAGGAGGGATGTCAGAGGTAGGCTTTTTTGCACACAGTGTTGAGTGCATGGAACACTTTGCCATGGGTGGTTGTAGAAGCAAATACATTGAGGACATTCGAGAGACTCTGAGGTAGGTACATGGATGAGAGAAAAATGGAGGGCTATGTAGGAGGGAAGGGTTTGGTTGATATTAAAGTAGATGAAAAGGCTGGCACAATATTGTGGGCTGAAGAGCCTGTACTGTGCTGTAATGTTTTATGTTATTCTGTTATTCTGTTCTCACACTGAATTGGTCCCAAAGTATTTTATCCTTCTATCTGAAAACCCTGCAATGAGAAATATCATAAATGCAATATGTCTAAACCTAGGCTTTGTAGTCCTATCTCCAGAGGAGTAGTTATCGCAGCAGATTGGGCCAGATGGTTGTACAGAAGAGGCCAAATATGGCCCACAAAGTGTGATTATGTCAGAATTCCATGAGAGAACTGAGAGCAAGGTGTGAATGCACAAGCTGAAAAATATGGTAGAAATGTGTTAATTTGTTTCTATACTGTCTGACTCCAGGATTCTGTGACTCTAAATCCAAATAATTGTAATATATACTGTTTAAGTAAAAAGTAGTTTTTTCAGTATCTTTTTCCATATGTATCTTGTGACTAGAACTCAACAGCTACCTTGCCATAAGGTAGAATATTTGCATAATAAGGTTTCCTTATTCCTTAAAGATGTATAATATACAACAATAGAAAATATTAAACAAGACCAAGGTAATCAATGCATAAGCCAACTTTTGATGCACAATGTTTATATTTCTATTTTTGGTAGAACTAGTTTTACATTAACCACTCACTGGCATGATGACTATAAATTAGTGCATAAGCAATCTATTGAGAGCTTTTGGAATTTGTTCATAGTTGATTACAATTAAGCAACAGTTTATCTTTGTGATTGTGCATTTGACTGTTGAGATTTAGCTGCTGGCCTACTGTGAGATCAGCTGATTGACAGAAAACTGCAGTTTTGCCCATTCTAAGCATGTGCTTGTCTTGCCAGAGTAGTGAAACTCAAGTTTATTGTGTACAGGCTAGAGGGATATTTAGATTGAGTGGTAAAAAGATTGAAATCTGGATGAATTTTGACATTTATTGTATATGCTTAGATGTGTTATTTGATCAACGTGGAGAGCTACAATAGAAGATGGATTTAGTTACTGAAAATGAACATATGCCTTGATGACAATTCTATTGCAGTGAACGAACTCTCTTTACAGAACTTTTGGTTAATCTTTTGAAATATTTATTGTTTCAATTTGATATTCAAATATAATTCAATTTAATTCCAATATATTTACCAATGCATTTGCTTTTAAATGTTTCAGTATACTTTTGGCCAGGTTTATTAAATCATTAAAGGAAAGCTCAAATGATTCTTGATGCATTCATTACTTGTTTTTCTCCCAGTTCATTGTCTGCTTTTTTTATCCATGAGGTTTGCCGTCAATCCACTTGAATTCATTATCACCACTCTGCTCTAATGTTCCTATATTAGCCAAAAACATTCTCTCTTCTCACTATTTCCATCACTTTAAAACTCATCAAACTAACCTTTAATCAAACACCCTGGATTCCACTGTTCTCTTAAACTTTCACAAGTCCTTGAGTGAGTGGATTGTTATGCTGCTAATCCATACCCATCAATCAAGTTATCACTAGTGTTCCAACTGATTTTCTCCAATCAGTATTACGCCACAGGACCGTATGGTTTTAACTAAAATCTCCCATGGCATTTTTTCCAATTATGACAATGAACCATCTGACGCTTTTGACATAGTATAAGACAATATATATAAGGCAATAAATCTCTAAATCAAAAGATTAGAATTAGTGTATTCGGCCCATCTAGTCTGCTCCACCATTCCATTATGGCTGATTTATTATCCCTCTCAACTCCTTTCTCCTGCCTTCCCTATTCTGGACGCCCCTCCATTCTGAGGCTGTTCCCTCTGGTTAGTGAATTACTCACTATGGGAAACATCCACTCTATCTAGGACTTTTAATATTTGATAGGTTTCAATGAGATCTTCCCTCATTCTTCTAAATTCCAGTGAGTACAAGCCCAGAGCCATCAAATGCTCCTCACACCTCAACAATTCCATTCCCAGAATCATTCTCATGAACTACCTCTGGACCCTCTCCAATGCCAGCACATCTTTACTTTAGATAAGAGGCTCCAACCTGCTCACTGTACTCAAAATGGAGTTTTGACCAATGCCTTATAAAACTTTAGCGTTACATCCTTGCTCTTATACTCTCGTCCTCTCTAAATGAATGCTGTCATTGTATTTATTTGCCTTCTTTATTATGAACTCAACCTGCAAGTTAACCTTTAGGAAATCTGCAGAAGGACTCCCAAGTCCCTTTCACATCTGATTTTTGAATTTTCTTTCCATTTTGGAAAAAGTCTATGCCTTTTTTCCTTCTACCAAAGTTCATGCTCATACCCTTCCCTACTCTATATTCCATCAACCACTTCTTTGCTCATTCTCCCAATCTGTCTAAGTCCTTCTCTCACACTGCCTACCCCTCCATCTATCTTCATATTGTCTACAGACTTGCCCACATAACGTGAAAGAATTGGTCCCAACACTGATCCCTATGGAACACCATTAGTCACGAGCAGCCAAGCAGACAAGGCTCCCTTTATTCCCACTCTACCTTGGAGCAAGTAAATCAATTAAGTATATTGAATAGATTTTAAAAAATTGTGCAAAAACAGAAATACTCTATGTTTAAAAAAAAAAGTGAAGTAGTGTCCAAAGATTCAATGTCCATTTAGGAATTGGGTGGCAGAGAGGAAGGAGCTGTTCCTGAATCGCTGAGTGTACTGGTAACAGTGAGAAAAGGGCATGCCCTGGGTGCTAGAGGTCCTTAATAATGGCTGCCACCTTTCTGAGACACCACTCCCTGAAGGTGTCCTGGGTACTTTGTAGGCTAGTACCCAAGGTGGAGCTGACTAGATTTACAACCTTCGACAGCTTCATTCGGTCCTGTGCAGTAACGTCCTCCCCCCCCCCCGTGCAAATCAGACAGTGATACAGTGATGCAGCCTGTCAGAATGCTCTCCACGGTACATCTATAGAAGTTTTTGACTTTATTTGTTGACATGCTAAATATCTTCTAATGAAGTATAGCTGCTGTCTTGCCTTCTTTATAACTACATCGATTATGTTGGGACCAGGTTAGATCCTCAGGGATCTTGACACCCAGAAACTTGAAACTGCTCACTCTCTCCACTTCTGATCCCTCTATGAGAATTGGTATGTTTTCCTTCACCTTACCCTTCCTGAAGTCAACAATCAGCTCTTCCGTCTTACTGACATTGAGTGCCAGGTTGTTGCTGCGGCACCATTACACTAGTTGGCATATCTCACTCCTGTACGCCCTCTCATCACCGCCTGAGATTCCACCAACAATGGTTTATCGTCAGCAAATTTAAGATGGTATTTGAGCTATGCCTAGCCACACAGTCATGTGTACATAGAGAGCAGAGCAGTGGGCTAAGCACACACCCCTGAGGTGCACCAGTATTGATCTCATCAGTGAGGAGGAGATGTTATCACCAATCCGCAAAGACTGTGGTCTTCCAGTTAGGAAGTTGAGGATCCAATTGCAGAGGTACGTACAGAGGCCCAGGTTCTGCAACTTCTCAATCAGGATCCTGTCATCCTTTAAATCTGTGCTGTATCTTACTGAATTATGAACACAAACTCAAAAGCACTCTCTGGCTGACACACCTTCTACATTTAATCTTTAAAATTAAATGCAGAATTGCATTCCTCTTGTTGGGCTTGCATCATACTGGCTGAAAGGTATTCCCTTGAATGCACTTATTTAAACAATTCTGTCTATGCCCTCTGTATGCTTTGTACTGATTGTTAATGTTAGGGGAGTGAATTATTGCACTATTACTGCTCTTATTTCCTTTCTTTCTCTCACTAATTGCTTGCTTGACAATAGTACACTCTCAGCCAAGTGATTACTCCTTTTATGATTTTTTAAATTTCAATCCCTAAAACCTCATTTGATGATTATCCTTACCTTTTCATAGCTACAATTCCTTCTTTTGCCAATATTACTCCACTCCAATTTTTATGTCCCTTATGTATGAAGAATCTGAAAACAGGAACATTAAGCCACTATTCCAGCCCCCCCTTTCAGCGGTGTCTCTGTAGCAACTAAAATATCATTTTTCTGTGTGCTTCCCAGCACCTTCAATGGATCTTATTGTTCATTATACTCGCTGGATTTAGAAATGTACCATTCAACACAGGAAAACTATTTTTTGTTGATTTCCCAACTAGTTTCTTCTATCATAGTCATCAAACACTACAGCACAGAAACAGGCCATTCAGCCCATCTAGACTGTGTTGAACCATCGACCTGCACCCAGACCATAGCCCTCCAGACCCCTTTATCCATGTACCCAGTTTCTCTAAGATGTTGAAATCTATGTAGCATCCACCACTTGCGCTGGCAGTCCATCCACACTCTCACCGTCCTCTGAGTTTGCCCTATTTACTCTCGTAATTTGGTATACCTCTATCAAGTTTCCCCTCAGTTATCTACGTTTTAAAATCTGAATCTATTCAACCTTTCTCTAAAACTCAAGTCCCAGCAACATCCTTATAAATTTTTTCCTGCACTCTTTCAATCTTATTGACATCTTTCCTGTAGGTAGGTGACCAAAACTGCACACAGTACTCCAAATCAGGTCTTTCCAATGCCTTATACAACTTAAATGTAACATCCTGAATTGAATATATTGATCTATGGAGGCTAATGTGTCATTAAGTAATACAGCAGAGAAACAGGCCCTTTGGCTTGACTGCCCATGCTGACCCCAGCATCTTCCCTGCTATTCCAAGCTGCCTGCATCTGTCCACAAAAGGTAGATGAGATGTAACTTATTTACACAGAGGGCAGCGAGTACCTGGAATGATCAGCCAGAGCAAGTGCTTCAGGCAGGTACAATTACAACATTTAAGAGATACTTGGATAGGTACATGTAGGGGGTTGTGGCCGCTTTCATCGAAGTGGGCACTTATAATCCTATGTTCCTCTGTTCCATAACACTTGCAAAATTCTGCTATTCACTGTATAAGTTCCACCCTGGTTTGTCTGTCCAAATGCATCACCTTACACTTACCTAAGATGAAACCTATCAAAACAGTTTACAATGGATTGCAACAATCTCTTAGCAATCTCTTGCACCATCAACAGAACACCCTAGTTTGTGTCACCAGCAAACTTGCTAAATGTTTATATCCAAATCTTTTATACAGACAATTAATAACAGATGCCTTAATACTGACCCCAAGGGCACACTCCTGGCCACAAGCCACCAGTTGGAAAATGAATCTTTAGCCATCTCCCTCTCTACTTTCTATCATTGAGCTAATTCTGAATCCACTATGCTTGCTCCCCTGAATCCCATGCAACCTAACCTCCTAGATCAGTCTGCCATGGGGGACCTCATCAAAAATCTATGTCTTCATTAATTTTCTGCCTTCCATTTCCAGTTCTACTTCTCTTTGTACTAAATCTTTACCCAGCTTCAGGTTCTTCTGCTGTGCTGCTTTAAACCCTTTACAACATCTACTGTATCTGTGAGGGTATTAGATTATGAGGACACCTAGTCCTCGTTTATTGTCATTTAGAAATGCATGCATTAAAAATAATACAATGTTCCTCCAGAAAGATATAACAGAAACACAGGGCAAACCAAGACTAAAACTGACAAAACCACATAATTATAACATATAGTTACAACAGTGCAAAGCAATACCGTAATTTGATAAAGAGCAGACCATGGGCACAGTAAAAAAAAGTCTCAAGTCCCGATAGCCCCATCATCTCACGCAGACAGTAGAAGGGAGAAACTCTCCCTGCCATGAACTCCAAGCGCTGCAAACTTGCCGATGCATTGGAAGCACCCGACCGCAGCCGACTCTGAGTCTTTCCGAAAACTTCAAGCCTCTGACCAGCTCTCCGACACCGAGCACCGAGCACCATCTCTGCCGAGTGCTTCGACCCCGCCCCGGCCGCTGAGCAATAAGCAAAGCCGAGGACTCGGGGCCTTCCCCTCCGGAGATTCTGGATCACACAGTAGCAGCAGCAGCGAAGCAGGCATTTCAGAAGTTTCACAGATGTTCCTCCATGCTCTCACATCTGTCTCCATCAAATCAGGATTGTGCACGGCACCCTACTTGACGGATAACAGATACCATTCATCTGAGTGGCCGCTGCAAACTGCGTCACGTCGCCATCTTCTCCTCCCGCTTTTGTAATTTCCTGGGCTATCCCTACTCCCTTTGTTGATAATGGAACAACATCCGCAACACTCCAGTCCTCCGATGTTATTGTTGAGTTGTGACCAAACTGGCTTCTACAGGCTCAGATTTCCCAGAATCGTTTCCAGTGCCCACCCTCCCTCTCATCTGAGCTCTCCAGCCATGCATATGGCTATTAGGGAGAGTTTAATCTGGGATTGCTGGGAGGTGGGAACCAAACTAAAGAGACGGAGGAAGAGGCGGCTGGCTCACAAATAGAGAAAGCTTGGAGGCAGTGCGAGAGGGAGGATAGGCAGGTGGTAGTGAAGGGAATATGGTATTAATGGTAAGACTCTTGGCAGTTTGGAAGATCAGAGGGATTTTAGAGTCCGAGTCCATAAGACACTCAAAGTTGCTGCGGTTGACTCTGCGATTAAGAAAGCACACGGTACATTGGCCTTCATCAATCGTGGGATTGAGATTAGGAGTCAAGAGGTAATGTTGCAGCTAAAGAAGGACCCTGGTCAGACCCCACTTGGAGTATTGTGCTTAGTTCTGGTCAGCACACTATAGAAGGATGTGAAAGCCATAGAAAGGGTGCAGAGGAGATTTACATGGATGTTGCCTGGATTGGGGAGCATGCCTTATGCAAATAGGTTGAGTGAACTCGGCCTTTTTTCCTTGGAGCGACAGAGCATGAGAGGTGATCTGACAGAGGTGTATAAGATGATGAAGAGGCATTGATTGTGTGGATAGTCAGAGGCTTTTCCCCAGGGCTGAAATGGCTAGCATGAGAGGGCACAGTTTTAAGGTGCTTGGAAGCAGGTACAGAGGAGATGTCAGGGGTAAGTTTTTTTACACAGAGAGTGGTGAGTGCATGGAATGGGTTGCCGGCGACGGTGGTGGAGGTGGATACAATAGGGTCTTTTAAGAGCCTCCTGGACAGGTACATGAAGCTCAGAAAAATAGAGGGCTGTGGGTAACTGCATAATTTATAAGGCAAGGACATATTCAGTACAGCTTTGTGGGCCAAAGGGCCTGTATTGTGCTGTAGATTTTCTCTGTTTCTATATATCTGTACTGTTCTATTTCTATCCTCACTGCTACATGACCAGAAGTATTTCAAAGATTACTATTATTGAGGCCATGTTTCTTTATCTCTTGCTTAAATCTTTAATGTTTTCTTTCAAGGCCCTCTTGTGTCCATGTTGTTAATGTTAATATGGATGATAACCCTGCCTGTTAAAGCTATTGAAAAATTACAAAGAAGTAGGAGTACGTGTGCTCGGCCATTCAGTATGATTGTGGTTGATCTTCGATCTCAGTACCATATTTCTGCAGTTTCTTTCTTGATGCCCTTTGTGTTTAGGAATTTATTTTCCAGCAAATACATTCAGTTATTTGGCCTCCACAGCTCTCTGTGGCAAAGAATCTTCTTTCAGATTGTTCTGCAGTCAGAAGTATCCTTACACAGGGGCAATATTACATTCTGCAATCACAATTGTGACTACAGAAATGCCAGCCTGCGTCCTGTGCTGCGTAAGGCACTCCTGACCTTTTCTTTCCTTTCCTTCCTTCTACAGCGGAATCACATGTCTTCTATTGTTCTGACCTGCACGTTCAAAGGTAATATCAGAACCAAACACTAGTTAGAGCAGTGGTCCTCAACCACCGGGCCGCGGACCAGTACCGGGCCGCAAAGCATGCGCTACCTGGCCACGAGGAAACGATATGATTTGGCGATATGAGTCAGCTGCACCTTTCCTCATTCCCTGTTGAACTTGAACGCACGCGAGGTAATTACCCGCGCATCATCCATGTCAGCGCGGGAAGAAGATCAACGCCTCGAGCTTGCAAATGACAGCAGGCTGAAAAGTATGTTTGACATAACATCTCTGCCGGCATTCTGGATCAAGGTCAAGGCTAAATATCCTGAGATAGCCACGAAAGCACTGAAAACGTTGCTTCCATTTCCAACATATCTCTGCAATGAATGCAACAAAAACTAAATTGTGGAATAGACTGGACGTAAGGAACCTCCTTCGAGTAGCGCTGTCTCTCCCGTCACCCCTCAATGGGACCGTCTTGTTGCAGGGAAACAGTTATTCAGCCCAGGGCTCCCACTGATTCAGCAATATTGGTGTGTTGCAATGATTTTATATGTTCATACGGGGAAAATATGTGCTGTGTGTTTAATATCCAAACGTTACTTAAAATACTATGATGCTATTGACTGATAAGTGACTTATATAACCGTATAACAATTGAAGCATGGAAACAGACCATCTCGGCCCTTCTAGTCCGTGCCGAACGCGACTGTCACCTAGTCCCACCGACCTGCACTCAGCCCATAACCCTCCATTCCTTTCCTGTCCATATACCTATCCAATTTTTCTTTATATGATAATATTGAACCTGCCTGTACCACTTCTACTGGAAGTTTGTTCAACGCTTACTTCAAGCTCCCCTGTCCTGCCCTGATAATTGACTTATCACTATATTCATACGAGGAAAATATGCGGTGTGTTTAATATTAAATTCGTTAGATAAACCCTTTTAGAAACAAAATTGAGTGTATTAGCCACTTATTACCTATATTCCGGTCGTGATTAACACTCCCCCCACCCAAACAGAATTGCCAAAAACGATTTGTAGAAAAAATCCGCACGTACATGCATGCGCACTGGTGCCCGCCCAAGGGTTCATGGTTATGGTAGTCTTTCTCGGGGTAAACAATGTATTTGACTGCTACTCTTGTCCGTTGGCAACCCTACCCCCGTTCCCGTCCCCCACCCGGTCGGCCGATCTGCAAGAATATTGTCAATCATCAACCGGTCCGCGGTGCAAAAAAGGTTGGGGACCCCTGAGTTAGAGAACAATATTCCCACAGGGATTTCTGGATTTTCTGCATGCTCTTCATAATTATTTGGTATACATTTATTTATTTTATTTTATTTTTTAAAATTAGAAATACAGTACACAGTAGGCCCTTCAGGCCCTTTGAGCAATGCCGCCCCAGAACCCCCCAACAAACCTGATGGACCCTAACCTAATTGTAACACCTGTGTTGCACCAGTCTTATTGTGTGTGACACTGCCACACTCTTTGAGAAAATCAAATTACATAGTTCTGCACTAGGTAGTAGTAGGCCGTCAGAAGATTCTAGGTATCGGAAAGAGGCATGAATAGAAACCACACACTTCTGGAAATAAGGTTTTGTTTATAAGATAGAAACAATATGTATAAAATATTAACATGAGCAAGAACAATTGAAAATTCCAACGTTCTGTTTAGGTTCCAAATCTTAGATATCAAATCAAAGGCAAATTCCTTTTTAATTAGAAACACTGAGGTTCCTTTATTACTCTAATTTCTCTAACTAATTAGATCTAGTGTTATTCCCTATTTAAAAGTTTACAGACTGAACTTTAATTTTTACTTATCCCTAGTTAGTTAGAAAACGAAATATAATTCCTATTCTCAAGTATTATAGTTAACTTCAGTTTCAGTTCCAGGCAGTATGTCTACAAGTTTAAATTCAATTTCAAAAATTATATATACACAGTTTAACTCCTTTCACGACAATTTTCCAACATCACAACTTTTAAACAAAGTAAATCTCAGTTAGTAACTTATCAAAGTCTTCGCAAAAATAATCAGTTCTTGCAGAAAATCAAATTTGGATTCTTTGAATGAAAATAAACTTGTACATCCAACCAGATTAAATCCTGTGCATCATTACACATTTCATTCCCACGCTGGTTCGTCAAATCTTGGTAGCTCGCCATCTTCTTTCTTCATTCATTGGATTGGAATAGTCTATCATCCACAGAAAGTCAATTCACAAACTTGTACAAAAAACTTGACCAAATTCCTTGGTATGATTTTACAGAACTAATTCCCGACTACACAGTAGGGATTTTGGACACTCGTCTCTGCCGATATTATCTCATTTTTGCTGCTGCGTGTTATAGCCGTAGCTTCAATCAATCTTTTATCACTATTGTCTCTCCTCAGGGGTTTCACCCTGAGGTTTTCACGTTAGTAAGGTAAAGATACTTACTACTAACTCTACTCTTAATAGGTCATGTCTTCAGCTTCTAATTGTTGCTGTGTTTCTTTCCTTGATCGCGCTTGCGTCAGCCTTGCCTCCTCTCACAAGTGTTTTTATTTCAAATTATCCTTCTTTAAATCAGTAAACCTCATTTTCATCCCTCTGCAGTGGAGCTTTCTAACATTACATCTTTGGGCTTAACTAACCTGAGTTACACAATCATGCAACAATTCATAATGACCAATTGACCGACCCAGTACATCTTTGGACTGTGGGAGGAAACTGGAGGACTTGGAGAAAACACGTGCATTTCATGGGGAGGATGTACTTCGCCAACACAAAAGAAGAAAATGAACTCACTTTATGAAAAACCTGTCATTTTGTCACAATGGTGTACCATTGAGTAAAATATGCATAACAATGGTCATTGTCACATATAGGGAATTGTGGCACTGTTTCCAGGAACAAGATCCTGTTGAAGGATTCTGGGAAATCCTGAGCTATAAGCAAAATCAGATGAAGAAATAAAGTCACCTGAACATAGCAGATTGACCAAAGAATGATGCAGTACAACACAAGAACAGGCCCTTCGGCCACAGTGTTGTGCCGAACCAATTAAACTAGTAATCACATAGCTAAACTAATCTCTTCTTCCTACACTATTTTCTTTATATTCATGTGCCTATCCGAATGTCTCTTAAAAGTTTGGTGATAGATCCTTATGAGATGGGAGAGATTGCAGAGAACGGTGTGTTGGATGCGGAGGCTTGTTCTGCAATAATTGCCCTCCTGGTACTTATTCCTGCAAACTGAACATATCTTTACCTCTCCCTCTCTCTCCTTTTTCTGCAGGGATTGCTCACTCCGTGACTCCCTTGTCCATTCATCCCTCCCCACTAATCTCTCTCCTGACACTTCTCCCTGCAAGCGGCCAAAGTACTACACCTGCCTATTCACCTCATCCCTCACCTCCATTAAGGACCCCAAACGGTCCTTCCAGGTGAAGCAGCACTTCACCTGGGAATCACCTGAGGTTGGCTATGATGCCCAGTGCTCCCGATGCAGCCTCCCTATATTAGTGAGACCCATCATAAATTGGGGGACCTCTTCGTCAAGCGCCTCCACTCCATCCTCCAAAAGTGGAACTTCCGGTGGCCAAGCATTTTAATTCCCATTCCTTTTTCTGTTCTGACAAGTTGGTCCAAGGCTACTTCTTGTGCAACTCTTTATAATCTGTCTGGGAGGCCTCCAACCTGATTTCATGAATATTGATTTCTCCTTCTGGAAAAATGATTTTTCCCATTCTTTCTCCTCTTCTTCTCTTCTCCACTCTGGTTTCTTACCTCTTCTCACCTGCCTGTCACCTCCTTCTGGGTCCCCTTCACCTTCCCTTTCTCTTATGGT
Source organism: Mobula hypostoma (assembly GCF_963921235.1). NCBI lineage: Eukaryota > Metazoa > Chordata > Chondrichthyes > Myliobatiformes > Myliobatidae > Mobula > Mobula hypostoma. Next base: position 51,487,489 of record NC_086100.1, on the reverse strand, counting down.
CCACTCTCTTTTCCTATCAGATTTCTTCCACACCAGTCTTTCATCTTTCCTACCCAACTGGCTTCGCCTATCTAGGTATCACTCACAACACGCTGGAGGAACTCAGCAGGTCAAGCAGCATCCGTGGAAACGATCAGTCACTCAGCAGGTCATTTCCACGGATGCTGCCCGACCTGCTGAGTTCCTCCAGCATGTTGTGGGTGTTGCTTTGACCCCAGCATCTGCAGAGTATTTTGTGTTTACCTATCTATGTATCCTTCTCTCCTTCCTTCCCAATGTTTATTGGGACATTTTCCGCCTTCCTTTCCAGTCCTGAAGAAGGGTCTCGTCCCAAAATGTTGATGTTTACTCATTTCTGGAGCTGCTGCCTGACCTGCTGAATTCTTCCAGCATTTTGTGTGCGTTGTTTTGGATTTCCAGAGCTGCAGAATATCGCATGTGTTTTATGTACATGTAAATAAGTTGAGATGCATTCTGTTTTGAATTGGAGTTTATAGCTAAGCAGGGCAGAATGTTGTGAATATATCGTTTGATTAAGCATTCTTTGTTGTTTACATAATGCATTGTGGGTTATATGTAAAAGTACATAAATGGCATACGTTATGATGCTACCACATCATACGTGTACACCTTGCTTAAACTAAAAACAAACCGAAGATGCATTATTCCAAGTTCTGTGTTTTTGTATTCAATTATTTTAGTATTTTGGAGTTACAAAATATAACAGTTATTTTTAAATAACTTGCTCATTATTTGTTGATCATCTTGCCATGATCACGTGGCTTTCCCCTGAGTGCTCTGGTTTCCTCTGGAGTTTACTTAGTGGCACAGCATAGTGGCTGGTGTAAAGTTATTAACTATGCCAGTGACCTGAGTTTATTTCCTACTGCTGTCTATCAGGAGTTTGTACTTCTCCCCGTGATATTATGGGTTTTCTCCCATTTTCCAAAACCATATGGATGTTAATAGGTTAATTGGTCACATGGGTGTACTTGGGCAGAGCAGCATGGTGGGCCAACACAGCCTTATTATCAGGGTGTATCTCCGACTAAAAATGTTGCTGTCATTAGTGAGCCAAACATGCTTGCCACTACCCCTTCTCTATGTCCACACTGACTTTGATCAGAAATTCTCAAACAGAGCTCATGGTTGGGGAGATCCTTTAGGCTGCGGATGACACCCCGAACAAATTCTACCAAATAGCTTTGATAAATTTTTAAGCTGTGCCTCAAAGCTAAATCTGTGGTTAAATTTGTCTTGTATTGTTGGTAAATATGAATGAAATCAGTTTTTCTAATTAAACACCCATTGACTTCAACATTATTTGTCTCTCCATTCTTCAGAATATTTCCAGCCTTTTCAGTTCTTCTTAAAATATTGAATATTTCTGTCACTCATCTTAACAAAAAATCAAGAACTATGAAGCAGTAACTGTTAATAAGACATAGAAAAAATTATTTTAAAAACTAAAGTTGAAATTGCTCAAAATGTTAAAATAAGTCTACATTTATCTGAATTAATTCAAAAAACTGTAAGCCTCTTGAAAATTACCTCTGAACTCCATGGCCATTTGTTTATATCGAAATGAATGGAGTTACTGAACCTACACTTGGTCAAGTAAGGAATGGGTTTGAGTGGGCAAATTTCCCAGCATCATTTCTGAGCAAATTGTTAAATGCCAGTGCTCTACTGCTGTGTGCTACGAGCATCCAGGGGCAAACCTCAGTCTGGAATTTACTGAAAATATCTGTCAGTAAGTTTGTAAATTTGGGATTAGTACATCACTGTACCTATGCAAAGCATTCCCAAGCCGACTGACAATCACAAAGAGAAACGCTGACAATTCCAAGTGAAGCTCCAATCATTTCTCAGGAAAATCCAAGTAAATGTGTGTTTTAAGCAACACACATCAAAGTTGCTGGTGAACGCAGCAGGCCAGGCAGCATCTCTAGGAAGAGGTACAGTCGACGTTTCGGGCCGAGACCCTTGTGTGTTTTAGCCAATTGAATAAGCATACTACCTAAAAATATAATACCAACCTGCAAAAGCAAAGATTAAGAACAACAGCTGAAAGTGTCCTTGCTGTCCTGTTTGAAGTTGCTGCTGGGAGTTCCTCACATACTGGTGACTTTGTAAAATAAAATATTACCGATTTTTTTTTAGCACTGGAGGAAATAAATTTTGCCATAAACATAAAGTAATTAAAAACAAAGTAAGGCAAAATAACCTTTTTAAAATGTAATGCTCTTAGCTTTAATCCAAACACTCACTGAAGTCAGTGAAGTCTCAGGTCTTCATTCGGGTCTAATTCTCAAGCTTCTCTATATTATATAGTTTCATCTTTCCATATCCCCTGACATTTATGTACTGTATCCTGTTCTTCGTTGATATATTTGAAGATATTATTAATCTTTTTTCTGTATCGTCATTGTCTTGCAACTGTTACCATGGTTTCAAGTCAGTGTCCCTGCAGCAACTTATACACGTCTCAGTGGTATTGACTCATGTATTAACAGAAGCGGGATGTACAGCTGAGTGAGAGACAGGAGAATGGATAGAATTTAGGGCTGGTTCCCATTCTATGGGATACTCTGAACACTGTCTCAAGAGGGAAAATTATAGCTATCTTCATATCAGAAAAAAATAAGGAATAGAACATTAGAGGAATTACAAAATAAGCTGAAGGAACTAGAAAAAAACACAAATTGAGTTTGGTACAGGATATACTCGAGGAAATTAAAAAAAAATTAGGAATGAAATTAATAGTTTGGCTGCACAAGAAATTAGAAAAAATGTAATGTTTCTGAAACAGAGACATTACAAAAGTGGATCTAAATCTATGAAAATACTGGTGTGGAAACTGAAAAAAAAAGTAGAAAATACAATTCATAGAATTAGGGATCCAAGAACAAAAATAATAAAAAAAATAAGCTAAGTGAAATTCATGAAGCTTTTGAAATGTTTTACAAAACTCTATATTCCAAAGTTACAGGGCGAAACTTAACCCAAATTGACACCTTTCTGAATTCTTTAATGTTACCCACTTTAAGCAAAGAACAAAATAGAAAGATGACATAACTGAAACTGAACTAAAAACTGCAATTAGTAGCTTAAATTAAGCAAGTCACCAGGATCAGATGGATATACGGCAGAGTGGTATAAAGAGTTTAAAAGTGAGTTAATCCCTGTTTTACTCCCCACACTGAATTGAGCCCTGAGAAAGGCACAAATGCCACCCAGCTGGAAGGAGGCGATAATCTCAGCTATACTGTAAACACAAAATAATCTGCAGGTGCTGGGATCAAAGCAACACTCACAACACGCTGGAGGAACTCAGCAGGTCAGGCAGCATCTGTGGAAACGATGAGTCGATGTTTCGGGCCGGAACCCTTCGTCAGGACTGAAGAGGGAAGGGGCAGAGGCCCTACAAAGAAGGTGGGGGAGGGTTGGAAGTAGAAGGCTGGTAGGTTAAGTTGAAAAACCAGTAATTTGAAAGACAAAGGGGTGGGGGAGGGGAAGCAGGGAGGTGATGGGCAGGAAAACAATGGGTAGTAGAAGGAGGTGGAACCATGAGGGAGGTGATAGGCAGCTGGGGGAGGGGGCAGAGTGACATAGGGATAGAGGAAGGGAGGGGGAGGGAATTACCGGAAATTGGAGAATTCAATGTTCATACCAAGGGGCTGGAGACTACCTAGACGGTATATGAGGTGTTGCTCCTCCAACCTGAGTTCAGCCTCATCATGACAGTAGAGGAGGCCATGTATGGACATATCAGAATGTGAATAGGAAGCAGAGTTGAAGTGAGTGGCTACTGGGAGATCCTGTCTGTTGTGGCGGGCGGAGCGGAGGTGCTCAATGAAGTGGTTTTGACGCAGATTGGGGGACCGCTTCTCTGCCGGCATTCTGGATCAAAGCCAAGGTTAAATATCCTGAGATAGCCACGAAAGCACTGAAAACATTGCTTCCATTTCCAACATATCTCTGCAAAGCGGAGTTTTCTGCAATGAATGCAACAAAAACTAATCGTGGAATAGATTGGACATTAGGAACCCCCTTCGAGTATCACTGTCTCCCATCACCCCTCGATGGCACCGTGTTGTTGCAGGGAAACAAGCCCAGGGCTCCCACTGATTCAGTGATATTGGTGTGTTGCAATGATTTTATATGTTCATATGGGAAAATATGTGCTGTGTGTTTAATATCCAAACGTTACTTAAAATGTTATGATGCTTTTGACTTATAAGTGACTTATACGGTAAGTGGTATCACCATATTCATGCGAGGAAAATATGCGTTGTGTGTTTATTATTAAATTTGTTAGATAAACCCTTTTAGAAACGAAATTGAGTGTATTAGAAGTGACTTATAGTTGACTGATCTTCCATACAGCCCCCCGAACAGAATTGCCAAAAACGATTTGTAGAAAAAAAATCGGCATGTACACACATGCGCACACAGGTGCCTGCGCAAGGCTTCATGGTAATTGTAGTCTTCCTGGAGTAAACATAATGTATTTGACTGCTACTCTTGTCCGTTGGCGACCCTACCCCCCCCCCCACCCCAGTCGGCCGGAAGAATATTGTCAATAATAAACCGGTCGGCAGTGCAAAAAAGGTTGGGGATCCCTGCCCTAGGAAGGGGCATGAGACAGGGTTGTGCATGGTCACCGCTACTCTTTGCATTTTTTCTGCAGCCATTAGCTCAACACATCAGACAAAATGACAATATTAGGGGAATTACTATTAAAGGGACAGAGCATAAATTGGCCTGTTACGCGGATGACATTTTGATCTATCTAGGGCAACCAACAGACTCTTTACCTAAATTGATGCAATCCTTTGAACAATATGGCCAATTATGAGGATACAAGATCAACATAGAGAAAACCTACTACTTTCATATAACTATAGCCCACCAAGAGAAATTGAAAGTAGATATACTTGTGCATGGCAAACAGAGTCTGTCAAATATTTGGGCATTATTATGCCAAAAGATTTGGCAAAATTATCAGAATGCAATTATCAGCCAATATTTGAAAAAATTAGGGAAGATATAACAAGGTGGAACCTAATCCCTTTTCTTGGTCTCAGATCAAGGATTAAATCTATTAAAATGAATATACTGCCCAGACTACTATATCTCTTTCGGACCCTACCAATAGAGATTAACCAAAATCAATTCAATGAATGGAACAAGATGCTATCAAGATATATATGGTGAGGTGAAAGCCCTAGGGTTCGTCTCAAAACTTTGCAATTAGCCAAGGAAAAGGGGAGATGGGGCCTACCTTCTCTTAGAGATTATTATTTTGCAGCACAGTTGAGAGCCGTGATATGCTGGTGCAACCCATCATATGACGCTCAATGGAAAAACATTGAGGAGAGGATACTTTCCATCCCCATACAGGCAATTTTGGCTGATAACAACCTGCAAAGTTACATAAATAATATTGACAACCTGTGGGTGAAATGGACTCTTAAAATATGGAAAACTATTAAAAAAGAATATAACCTAGAGAGAGACATTGCAATTCTTAAATGGTGTACATATGACTCCGATTTTACGCCGAATAAACTGGATGTTAGATTTAAGGATTAGATAGCTAAAGGAATAACAGCTATTTGCAATATAATGAAAGAAGGAACACTGTTCAGTTTTGAAATTCTCAAAGAGAAACACTTGTTAGAAAAACAAGACTTTTACCGGTATTTACAGATGTGACAGTATGTTAATAGGACGGTTAAAAATGTAACCAAGGCAAGTGCATGTCTGATAGAGCTGTTCAGAAAAGCATATAATTCAGACAACGGTAGTAAGACCATTTCAAGCGTGTATAAGAGTTTGTCAAATCTTAAGACACATTCGACTTCATACATTAAAACCAAATGGGAGAAGGAAGGAGGGCTAATAATATCTGAGGAAGACTGGACAATAATATGGAGGTATCAATGGAAGTGTACCAGTTCACAGAAATGGAGGGAGTCTGGGTGGAAAGACTTGATAAGATATTTTATTACATCCTCTCAGAAATCCCATTATGATAACAACCCCCCTGTTTGCTGGAGAGATTATGGAAATCAAAATGCAAACCATTATCATATTTTCTGGGAATGCCCTCTTATCAAAGACTATTGGAGTGGGATACATAATGCCTTACAAGATATCTTTAAATGTGAAATACCCTTGGAGAGTAAGACCATATATTTTGGGTATATACCTCAAGAATGGTTGAAAAGAGATAAATATTTAATGAATGTACTGCTGGTGGCTGGTAAAAAGACCCTTACCAGGAAATGGTTATCACAGGAGAGCCCAACTCTAAATGTACGGATGGAAATTACAATGGACATTTACAAAATGGAGAAGATAACAGCATCTGTTAAACATAAGTTGGAACAATTTTATTCTTGCTGGAAAAAATGGTTTAACTACGTAACACCTCATAGGCCTGATTTTATTCTCACAAGTCAATGAATATGTTGTAAAAAAAAATCACTCCCTACTCTGTACATAGTTTTCTTCTTTTGATTGTTCTTTCTTTCCTCTCCTTTCTATAAGTGTATACCTCATAATTATTATGTGGATATTTGTGACAAGTATGATTAGATGATATATATGTACAGTATCTGAAATACAACTTATGGAAATGTTTGTTGATGAAATTCAATAAAAATAAATTATAAAAGAAAGAATTTAGGACTGGAAGTATATAAGCCTCATGCTGTGATTTTTTAATATAGCTTCACATTATTTTGCTTTGGCCATTGATGGGTTCTCTGCCTGGATGTCTGCTTCAACATTTAAGATTCATTTATTATCAAAGAATGTATAAATTATACTACCTTGAGATTTGCTTGATCACAGGTAGCCACAAAGCAAGAAACCTTGAAAGAACCGAATTAAAAAAATATATAAAAATAAAAGACCAGCACTCGATGCGCAAGACAAAGAAAAAAAAGTAGAAATCCTGCAAACAATTGAAACGAACATAGGCATTCTGAACCAAAATTGAGTCCTCAGATCCAAACTCTGGAGCAGCCCGGAATAGCCCAAAGCCTTGCTTATCAGTTCATCACATTAGTGGGCATGGAGCACAGGATCCTGGGCATGAACATGACTGTCGCTGATAGTGAATGAAATCAGCTCTTGTCCCAATCGACACCCTGTCTTTTCAGTCTGTCTGGGCTGCTGTTTAGATTGACCAGACAACCGAACATCAAATTTCTCTGTTGCCCTGGAGAGAGGAGTGAAAATCGTGGACAGTGAACGAAATGGGCTCTCACCTCCAATCTGGGCCTGCCTTTAACTTGTCTAAACAGTGTATTGTACCTCGCACTAGGCGCCATTGGCAGGCTGGATATCTGTTCAGATTTGGGGGACGGGAAGAACTCAAAGGTAGGCCACCAAATCCAGTAAATCTGAAGTTGGGAGTGGCTGATTCCTGACTCAAGGGACGTGAGAGGGTTCCAGTGCAAACGCTGGTTAAAATGCTTCTTGTTCTCTGAATTCATAACAGTGTTTTAAAGTAATTACATCTTTTCCTGAGGCTGAATTACTCTACCTCAAGCTGCCAAGTTTTCTAAACTGGGAAACCTAGAACGCTGTAATTAACCTATAAAAGGTTCAATCAAAGATTACCAACTTATTTTCTGGTTGTGGATCTGTACATGTTCCACTTACTTTAAGTCCTGAACTGGATGAATTGTGGTTAAACTTTAAACATTAACCTCCATCCCAACCCCAATCTAGTTATTTCTCAATACTGCAATCCAGTCCAATATGTGAATTGGATAGATATCATGAATTTGTTTTTCAGCTGCTTAAGTTGTAATGAAAACATAGACTGGAGGGAGTATGGAATTGCCTAGCTTTGGTAATTTGAATGGCGGTTCTTTAATCCAGTAAGTTTCTGTCTGATTTATTCATACTATATTTAATACACTCTCACTCTGTCATTATTTGTACATTCTCATTGCAAATAATTATCACAAAAAATGCGGAGCAGGCTCCATGGGCTGAATGGCCAATTCTGCTTCTCTGTCTTATGACCTAGAAGACATGGATCTTGTTATCAAGCTGTGAAATATTAGGTGGTTCAGGGCGGTCCATAGATAAGAAAATTGTGCTAATATGATTAAGTGATGAGCTTTTTGACAAAAATTATATTATATTATATTAGATTAGATTCAACTTTGTCATTGTGCCGAGTACAGATAGAAAGCCAATGAAATGTAGTTAGCATCTAACCAGAAATGCAAAGGATAGTGTTATTTACAAAATAACTGTGAATAAAAAGTAAGTGCTACAGCACACAAATATAAAAGTACTGAGACAGTACAATATGGGTACAATACTGCTTAGCGCTGTGATGTGAGGTTCAGCAGGGTCACAGCCTCCGGGAAGAAGCTCTTCCTGTGCCTGCTGGTGTGGGAGTGGAGGCTCCTGTAGCACCTACTGGATGGGAGGAGAGTAAAAAGTCCATGGTTAGGGTGAGATGCATCCTTGATAATGCTTTTCGCCCTGCCCAGGCAGCGTTTATGGTAGATGTTCTCAATGGTGGGCAATTGGGTGCCGGTGATCCACTGGGAAATACCAGGAAAGCCATAGGAAAATAGCCAGTGTTGGCAACCACAGCTGGGGCCTTTGCTGACTATGCAATGCTTAAGATTTGGCTACATTTGTGCATTTACGTGCACTGTAACTGGGAAAGGAACCATCTCACAGAGTAAAATTTGGTGAATTGTTGGTTCAGATTCTAGCTCTAAACATAGAAACCTAAGCTTGTCAATTGACACACAAAAAATGCTGGAGGAACTAAGCAGACCAGGTGGCATCTGTGGAAAAGAGTAAACAGTCAATGTTTCGGACTGGAGAAAAAGAAAAGTCAGAGTAAGAAGAGGGGGGGGAAGGGATGAAGAAATACAAGGCAGGGGGTGATAGGTCAAACCGAGAGAGGGGGCAGGGGTGAAATAAAGAACTGGGAGGCCGATTGGTAAAAGGGATAAGGGGCTTGAGAGGGGGCATTCTGATAAGAGAGGACAGAAGGTCATGAAAGAAAGAGAAGGGGGAGTAACACCAGGGGCTGGTGATGGGCACGTAGGGAGATAAGAAGAGGGAGAGAAATGGGAATGAGGAATGTTGAAGCGGGGGGGGGAGTGATCATTACTGGAACAACATCTCCTCCACAATCTCCCTCACCACAGTGCATCACAAGGCTGTGTGCTTGGCCTTCTGTTCTACTCCTTTTATACTTTTGACTGTGAGGTTAAGCATAGCTCCAGTGCCATATTTAAGTTTACTGATGACGCCACTGTCATTAGCTAAACCAAAGGTGGTGACAAATCAGGGAGATGGAAAAATTGTTAGGGTGGTGTCACAACAACCACCTCTTAATCAATGTCAGCAAGACCAAGGAGATGATTATTTTTTCCAGGAGGAGGAAACCAGAGGTCCATGAGCCAATCTTCATTGAGGGATCAGAGACGGAAAGGTCAGCTGCTTTAAATTCCTCTGTGTTATTATTTCATAGGATCTGTCTTGGGTCCAGCATGCAAGTGTCATTATGAAGAACATACCGCAGCACCTGTACTTTCTTAGAATTTTCTGAAGATTCGGCATGCCATCTAAAGTTTTGACAAATTTCTGTAGATTTGCGGTGGAGGGTATCATGACTAGTTGCATTGTGGCCTGGTATGGAAACACCAATGCCCTTGTACAGAGAAGCCTACAAAAAGTAGTGAACACGACCCATTGCATCACGGGTAAAGCCCTCCTCACCATTGTACATATCTTGCAGAGTTCTCTTACAGGAAAGCAGCATCCATTATCTTGGGCCCCCATCATTCAAGCCATGTTTGCTTCATGATTCTGCCATCAGGAGGAAGATACAGGAACAAGACCCGTACCACCGGGTTATCACCCCTCAACTATCAGGTTCTTGAACAAGTTCTTCAAAGTTCTTCACTCAACTTCACTCGCCCCGTCACTGAACTGTTCCTACACCAGTGGACTCACTTTGAGGATTCTTCATCTCATGTTCTCGATATTTATTGCTTATGATTTATTATTATTATTATCTTCTTTTAGTGTTTGCACAGTTTATTGTTTGTTTCCTGCAGATGGTTGTTGTCCATCCTGTTAGGTATGTTTTTTCATTGATTCTATTGTATCCTGTATTTAATGTGATTGCTTGGAAGAAACTGAATCTCAGAGTTGTATATGGTGATAATAAATTTACTTTGAACTTTGAATCTGCTATGAAATGTGTTGCTTTCCAATAGCAGTCCAGTGCTATAAATTACAAAATAAATCGTGCAAAAGAGGAATGATGCAGTCATGTTCATGGGTCGAAGGACCATTCCGAGACCTGATGGCAGAGAGGAAGGAGCTGTACCTAAAACATTGAGTGTGGGGTTTCATGTGCCTGTACCCACCTCCCCGATGATAGTAATAAGAAAAGGATATGTCCCAGATGAAGTCAGTGAACAGTTCTTTTGCTGATATTGAGGAAAAGGTATTGTCTTGACACCATGCCATTAGTCTGTCTATCTTCTTCATGTACACCATTGCATCGTTATTTGAGGTTTGGCGCACCATGGTGGTGTCATCTGCAAACTTGTAGATATGGTTAGAGTAGAATCTGGCCATACTGTAAGTTGGCAGGGTGGGGGGGGGGGTTGGTGCTGAGAATGCGACCTTGAACAAACAAGTACTCAGGATAATTCTGGCAGAGGTGCTGCTACCTATCCTTACTGATTGTGGTCTGTTGTCTATGATGTCAAAGTAGTTTTATCCTGAATGCAACATAGTTTCAGTACAATTTATTTGCTGTTTCTGTTCAATATGCAGGCTCAGTGAGGTTGGAGAATAGTAAAGCCTGCTCGTGTTAAACGGTAATAGAGTACAAGATTTTTTGTTTTTACACGGACAAAAGATTTGTTAGGTTAGATTAGCTTGGTTGTTCTATGGCTGTCCAGGTTTGTTATTGCTAAGCGTATCACAAATTTTTAAGTGTAATTATAGTATAAATAGATTAGATAGCTTCCAGAATATACCACCGTTTTAAGTAGGAGTTCAGTGAAAGTTTCTAGTTTTGCATTTTTTCTTGGCGTTATGTACGTAACCTGAGACTGGAAGGATTAATTGATTCTTAGTCACTAAATTAACCATGTCTCGTTACCTGGGGCGAATATGCCAGTTGTCTGGGAGGAGAGGGAAGTGTTGGACGGATTTATTCTTGAATTATAAATGATTATGCTGAAAGCTACAGAGTGGTGTTTAGATATGATCTGTTTATCTTTTGCATATAAATTGAATGCCAAGAGATGAATATTTAAAACAAATGAGGCTATCTGCTGCGAAGATATTCATGTAATGTTTGTGTTCTGGAATTACAGAATTGTGTTTTATCTTTTAAGAGGACATCTTGCATACTGTGGAAAAGAAACCTGACTGGCACATAACAGAGGGTTTTGGTTTGGATTGCTTCCCTCTCCTTGAAGAAAGGCCAGAAATGCCATGGAATTAGGCATTATAGTATGTTACAACATATCACTATATTTGTCCATGCAACTGTGTGTTGCTGTTTGTCCATGAGGCTGGGGTTATACCATCTACCCAGGCAACTAAAGCAACACATCGCCAATGGCCTGGACAACGTCGACAAGTTTGTGCTGCCTGGAAAAATGAAGCTCTGGTGCTTACAGCTGAGACTCCTATCCCAGCTGATGTGGCCACTCACTGTCTATGAGGTCCCACCAACAACCGTGAAGAAGCTTGAGTTGTTTGTAAAGAAGTGGCTCGTGTGTCAAGGTGTATCAGTAACATCAGTCTCTATGGTAAAGGAGTCCTTGAACTACCTGTCACTGGCTTTACAGATGAATTCAAGTGTTCAAGGTACATTTACAGATGACACTCACGAGACTCTTGTGACCAGACCATCAGTAACGCTGCACGGACTTTATCAGCTGGGTAGAAATAGACCCCAGCTGATGCAGTGCAGCAAGTAACTGTTGCCATTAGGCATAGAGACACTGTGGGGCAAGTCCAACAGGGCAGGGTTGGTTTTGGTCTCGCAGCAAGTGGACCGACCTGGCACACAAGACTACAATTCCAGAGCGAAGGAAGATGGTTGTCGAGGAAGTGTGGCAAAAAGAAGAGTCAGACAGATGTGTAAAGGCCATCTCCCTGGCTAAGCATGGGCAATGGATGGGGTGGGAAAGCATTGAGAGGACGAAGATCAGCTGGAAGGACATATGGGAGATGGAAGCAAGCAGACTTAGCTTTCTCACCAGAGCTACATATGATGCGCTTCCCTCACAAAAAAACCTTCACCAGTGGTTCAGTAAGGACCCAGCTTGTGCCCTGTACCCGATTCTGGCAACCCTCAAGTGTATCCTGGCAAGCTGCAAAACCAGATACACGTGGCGTCACAACCAGGTCTCGAAGAGCCTGGCAGCGGTAATCGAGACCAAGATAATAATGCTTTGACACCAGCAGCATTTCTTCTGGGAGACCAACTAATCTCCCTCCTAAGCCAGAAACAGGACAGCTGAACATGGCCCGGGACTGGAAGATGCTGGTGGATGTCAATAAAGAACTCACCTTTCCACTGGAAATTGCTACCAGCAACTTTAGGCCAGACTTGGTTCCCTGGTCCAATTCGTTGCAGGTGGTCTACATTGTGGAACTCACAGCCCCAGGGGAGGATTCAGTGGCTGAAGCTTATGAACTCAAGAGGTTTTGCTATGTAGATCTAGCAGCTGAAGCTCAGCGATGGGGCTGGAAAACTAAAGTTTATCCTGTGGAAGTGAGTTGTAGAGGAGTTATAGTCACATCTACCATCAAATTCCTGAAGGAGCTGGGGATCCATAGTCAGTGTGCTGTCTTGCATAAATTTCAATCATGAAGACGCAAAGATGTACTGAAGAGAAATCTTTTTCTGGCTTTTATTGGATTTATGACCTTTCCAGGAGGATCCTTGGCACCTAGGATAAGGAAATATATATTTTAAAAAAACAGTAAATTGATCTTCCCAGCACCTGAGAATTAATGTATTTACAAGTGTAGACACAGCAACATAGTAAGAAATGATGCAGAAGGTTAGGGTGTTATTTACTTGGTGAGAAGTTATTGTCTAAATGAACCTGAGCATCCTTTAACATCAGTCACTGAAAGCAAAGATACAAATCCAACAAATCGTCAACAAGGTAAATGATAAGTTGGTCTTCTTTGCAAGAAGTTATAGTATGGGATCGAGGATGTTTTATTGCAATTGTACAGTACCTCCTGAAACCACACCTGGAGTATTGTGTGCAGTTTTAGTGTCCTTATAAAGAGCGAGTATATTTATCACAGAGGAAACACTTTAGCAGAGATTGAGTTACAACAGTGGTGTGCAGAAGAGCATCTCTGAATGCACAACAAGTTGAAGTTTGAGGTGGAGGGGCAACAGGAGCAGAAGGCCATGAAAATACACTCAATTGCCACTTTATTAGGTATAGGAGGCCACTGAGTGTATAATCAATATATGAATGGAGATACAATAAGTATCTTTTCATATTCCCTATTTTTCTCTTAACTGCCACTTTATTTTTCACTCCATGATGTATTCATGCCCTTCTGTTTTTAAAAATCAGTTCTGAGAAAACTATCCTAAGCCCAAATTTGAATAAAATCCTGTCCTGCTTTCCTCAATCCTTAGTCAAGGGAAATATGATCGCATTAAATTTAAAGTAAGCACCATCTGGTACTTGTTTTTAGGAGAACAGATGAGATCTGTGTTTAGAGAAAGGGTAAAGTTTATGGAACTGGGAGAACGATGATCTGATCAGAAGAGAAATGTAAATAGGATCACAAATGATCAACAAAGAGTCAGATGGAAAACCTGAATAAAAAAGAAGGGACTGAGTGAGAGACACCTGTGAAACACATTTAAAAATATGGATATCAATGTCAGACTATGTTCAGGTGAGTTAGGCTGAATGAGGAAAGAAATGCAGAACAGTCATCAAAACACTTAGGAGAAACCATAAATTCAAGTAAAGAATGGACATGAAAAATGTGCAGGGCCGGTATTTATTGTCACCTTCAGTGCTGCTCAAAGTCTGTTTACTACTTCTGGGCTAGTAAGAGAGCTACTGGGAATTAATCCCAATGCTGAGAAATTGGTGTCACATGTAGGCCAGGTCAGATAAGTCAAGTATTAATGAAACTGATGGTATTTCATAGCAACCCACTAGGTTTTATAACAATGCAAACACGAGGAAATCTGCAGATGCTGGAAATTCAAGCAACACACACAAAATGCTGGTGGAATGCAGCAGGCCAGGCAGCATCTATAGGAAGTGGTACAGTCGACGTTTCGGGCCGAGACCCTTCGTCAGGGCTAACTGAAAGAAGAGCTAGTAAGAGATTTGAAAGTGGGAGGGGGAGGGGAGATCCAAAATGATAGGAGAAGACAGGAGGGGGAGGGATGCTGGAAAGTCGACTGTACCTCTTCCTATAGATGCTGCCTGGCCTGCTGCATTCCACCAGCATTTTGTGTGTGTTACTTGAGGTTTTATAACAATCTGGCAGGTTCAGGATCATTGTTACTGATGTTAATTCCATTTCCCCCAGGTCCCCTGCAGTATGAGGTTTACACGTTCTCCCAATGACCACATGCGTTTTCTCTCTGTGGTTTCCTCCCATGTTACAATGACCTGCAGGCTAGAAGGTTAATTGGCATCTGTAAAGGAGTTGATGAGCATGTGTGGAGAATAAAATCTGATGAGTATAAATGGGCTTGATAGTCATTACAGACTAAGTGTGCCAAAGGGCTGTTTCTGTACTAGGTAAACTAGTCATTCATTCACAGTGCCCTTCAGCAGAGGAAATCAGCCATGTCTGCTTACTCTAGCCTTGAACGTGATGCAGTGTGGTTGATTCTTAAACTGTCTTTATGGTTAACACCAGTTTTTGCGAGATGAATAAATTACAAAAGCAAATTCATTTAATAGCTTTTGATAAACTTAGGATGCTTAACAGGTAACACAGTTAAGAAAAGCTGAAATTCAATTTCCTGAAGACGAGACTTTTCCTGATCATTGTAACTTCAGTTACAAGGCAGTTGCAGAAACAGCAGAACAAGAATTCTCTTTATCGCTGTTTTTCTTCTGAAAAATCTATTATAAGGTTACAATTGCATTATCGGAGATGATGCTTGGCCTGCTTTCATGTAAAGTAATTTTTCTTGAAAAGAATACTTGCTCTTTATGCCACATCAGCCCATTAATTTGAGCTAAAAGTACAGAAAAATGTTCTGAAGATTAATGGACTATTTTGACATTAAAAAAATAATTAGTGATTTTCTGACTGCATTACAAGATACCACTGAACATTTTGATTTCAATTTTTTCTCTAATATTTTCAAATGTGGTCTTTCATGAGTTTGCTACGGTCACGTTGTGCTTGTTGCATCTTGTTCACAGTTGTGATTCATCTCCAGAGACCTTATTTGGATTTAATCCTACAGGTTCTCAAATGTAGCTGGACACATGAATGAACTTGTTAAGATAAAGTTTAGTATGTTTTCCTCTATCAGCTAAAGTATAAAATATAAAACCACCTAAATACATGCTAGAAGTTGTGTACAACTCTAGTAAGTCCACTGCTTGAGTATTGTTACTGTTCTGGTGATGATGAACCAAATGGATATATTGAAATGCTACTGGGATAAAAGGTAACATCAGTAACAATAATCTCAAACCTACTGAACTGTTGTAAAATCTCATTTGATTCATGAATTCAGGTTGAACAACCCTTGCCCAAAATGCCTGGGGCTGGAAGTGTTTCAGATTTTGGAATATTTGCATCTATATAATGAGCTACCAGAGGGAAACACGAGTCTAAACACAAAATCCACTTACTTTACATATGCAGCTTATCGTATGTACAGCTGGAGTGAGCAGCCCGCAGTCAGAGCACAGTCTCATCTGCTGGAGCTTGGGACCTCCACAGACAATTGGAGTAGAATTATTGCCCGAACACATCTGTTACTGGGTTCCAGTGCTGTGATTGGCTTCACATCCATAATCGATTTTAAACAGTCACCTGTGCCACAGCAAATAAGACGGGAGGGAATAGTTTTGTCTAATATTGTTAATAATTTTGTGCATAAACCAATTACCTGCAATTTGCAGTTCATTGTGATGGAACTTTGCTTGTTTCATTATCAGCAAACCACTTAGTGGCACATGTTCACTCGGATGCTGATGAATCCATTCTTTCAATACACTGTTGAGAACTTCATTTTTTGCTTTATGCAGTGTTTTTCTATTTTTCATTAACTTTTGTTCATTACATATGTGAAGTCGCTCTCAGAATTGTCTGTGGTGTGCAGAGACCTGTTCATTGCCTGGGAACCTTCCCAGCATTTTGTGGAATGTTTCATTTGTGATGACATGTCTCAGTTCTCAAAAAAAAATGGATTTCGAAGGTTTTTGGTTTTGGAATTCTGGATAAGCAGTACTCAATCTGCACTCTCCTTACCTGATATGGCCTAAATATGACACCAAAATCTTAGAGGAAGTTCTTAGAGAGAGCAAACAACTATCATCTGGTGAGTGAGTGGTGGGGGAATGGGACAGTGGTGGGGATAAAGCAGGAAAATTGAGTGGGACAGGAAGGCGGTAAGTGATAATGAAAGATGCTGAGAGGAAGTGAGATTGGATACTGAGGATATTGAGTAAAAGAGTGATGGACGCGGAGGAGGTGGTTATCAGAGGACTGACAGAAGCTGGAATGAGGGAGGGGACTGGGAGAAATTGTGCTCAAGGGATTAGTGGTCAAGAAAGCAAGTCAGTTGTCTCTTTGTCAAGTTGGTATCATTCCTAGTATGCAATGACCATACAATCTGAAAATAATTTATACACAGACATCTTCTGTTTCTCATTAAAAAAAAGTTCACTCCTTAAACCTGTGAAAACTGGAATGGAAACAAATCATCTTAGATCTTGATGTGGACCAGATTGGTTTCTCATTTACTCTCCTATCTGTGGAAAAGGCTCAATAAGGATGTTTTAGTTTGAAATCTGAAAGTAAAATTTTGGCTGATACATGGCATTTAGAAATGTCTTAATAATTTGAATTTTAATTTTTAACTACAGGTAGAGAAATGGCTTACCGGAAAGTGGATCAGAGGTTTCCATTGCACACTCAGGATCTGGATACTGAGGAGCTTCCAGTCACTTCTCTGGAATTAGAATGGGACATGGAAAAGGAACTAGAAGAAAGTGAATTTGAAGGTTTTGAGCAAGATGATTCTAGGCAGCACCATCTGGTAAACACCACTGGAAACAATGAGCTTGACATTGAATTTGTGGAACCTTCAGCATCACCACGGGGAAGATTCGAACGCCTCGAGGAAGAGTGTGATTATGTGGCAGAAGCAAGAACAGCACCGAAAACTCGGCAGAGCAGCTTTCCTCAGAAGGCAAAACTCCTTGTTGCAGGGATTGCTATATTTATTTGTGGTATTCTAATAGGTTACTATGGATGGAAAGGTACCTCAGAAAACATTTTGGAAAATAATTTAACAGTGACGACACCACCTGAACCCTCAGCTGCAGCACCTGATGATAGTAAAATCTCTCAGGATGTCCTTCGAGAAATCAATGGGTACAGTATCAGGAAATTTTTTAGGTAAGTGTAATTGTGATACAAATTATTAAGCTTGATTATTGTGAAGCCAAGTTGGGGAGAAGAAAAAGTCAATATATTTCTCTGCACACTTCCCCAAGATTGGCACGGTTGTTGATGAATTATTACTTTAATTAAATCTGACTTTTCCTCAAAATTAAGTGTGAAAGTCTAAAAGATAAAGAAATGGCATTCAAACTGCGCTAAATTTTATTCATAAATGCATTTTGCATAACATTATCACTTCTGAAATTAGAAATAAAACATTGCACTAATAATTTTCTGACTATGGCAAGACTCTGCAGTATTTCATCAGAACAGTTGTAGGTTAGCAATAAACTCCTGGTGAGAAACATTTTTGCTGCATGATTAGTTCGTGTCTATGTCTGGATGTGACCATGATTTTTTTTCTCTAATTTTTAAACAGATTTTATATGTGGGATCTTGGGAAGTGGGTGTCTTTGCCAACTTGGATTTGTTGCATTTTTCCAAGTTGCCCTGAGAAGTTTACCTTTGGGGATAAAAGCCAAGGTTTTAACCCTATAGTAATAAAGGAGTAGCATTATATACCCATGTTCAACTTTGATTTAACTTGGAGGGAGACTTGCAAATTATCAGTTTCCATAGCCTTGTTGTTTTGTCTTTCTCAGTTTGCATTCCCAGTGAGTGCTGCTAAAATAAAGTTCATTCATCCCATATAAAGTAAATAGCGTCATCCCAGGTGGTGAGTTTCGATGGATGGGGCATTAATCATTTAACTGCTCTTTTATATACAGTATTTTATCAAGCTCAGTGAATATGTTGCAGTTTCACCACTTTCTAGAGGAGCACTGAGTTTTCATCACCTTATTTAGCCTTGAGATTATTGGTGTTTGGCAATTACCTACACGTTGTCAACCAGTGCCCTAACTTTATTGCTCATATAATTAGTTATTGATTGCTGCCCACTCCAACCAAGATGTCAATGGCAGGAGTTTGATAATGATATTGCTGTTGTTAGACCCAGAGGAGGAAGTTGCACATGGATCTTTTCTTGTCGTTTTCTGAAGCTGTGAAACCAGAGCAAAAATGATGGAAATTTGATATGCATTAAAAAAAGATTACGATTAAATACCAAGTATAACATGCACATCTGCTATATGTGAATGGCTGCTGACATACCCCCGCAATGGCCTGAATATTTGCTCAGAACTGTGCTTTTGTTAAATCTTTTAATTTTTTGTGAGCTTCTGTAGTGCTGTCTGGGCATCATGATAGTTCCTTTGGTTTGAAGCAAACATATAAAATACCTTATACAATGCTTGTGATCTGTAAAAGCCCATCTACTACAATCCCAGAATATTTCACTTAGATGCTAAAACTGCAATGTACATTTTGTATGGGTTCAATGCAGTTATGTGTTCAGTGCACTGTAAAAGGCAGGATCGAAGTATAGAATTTGATTACATAGAAGGAAGCTGTTCAGCCATTATGTTGTTCTGGAGTTATCAATTAATTCCCAATCCCTTTGTTTTACTATGTCTTATTGATTTATTTTCTTTTTCAAATATTAACCTTATATTCTTTCAAAATTAATTGTTTTAAGTAGTACTTTTTTACATCTCAATAGCACTTTTTTTAAAAAGTCCGTTACCTCACTCTTAAATAGATAGAACAGACACAACAATAGATAACAATTCTCAGAGATACAACATCCAGTCACTGACTATTGTTTTTACTGAGTTCTCCAATAATTCTGAGATGCTCTTCATAAAGTTGCTGTGAACTCAATTTCTTTTGATTGAGAGAAATTAAGTTTGAGATATTTCTCACCTTTGTTATTACAATGAAGTTCTTTAGCATCCTCAATTTCTGAAGGAAGGCACTCAGTCTAACTGGAATAATCATCTGCAGCATTTCATTGATACAGATTACCTTCTAGCTTTCGTATTTATTTATTTTACAAAATCTAGTACATTGTGTATTACCTGTGTTTGTGCAGTGTCCCTCAACTCTGTCTTTTTATCATAAACAGCCATAAGGCGTTTTCATCCTCTTATGAACTTTACTTGCCTACATTAAAAAAGTGATCTGAAGTCTGTGGACCCTATCTGCTAATTGGATTACATCCACCTGGAGTTGTTTACATTTTCAAATTGCACTTGATAATTTCATACTACATACAAATGCTAAAATTATAACATGTATAAACATGGATAGTAGTGACTTAAATACTGATCTGCAAAGGATACCTGTTGTTTCTATCTGTTAGATCCAAGACAGATTCATTAACTATTGGGCTCTGTTTGCTGTCTTTTATTGAGTTTTCACCACAACCACCACTTGGGATTATTCATTTAAAAAAATCGAAATTGCTAAAAAATACTCAATGGGGCAGGCAGACCTCTGGAAAGAGAAACAGAATTAATATTTCAGGTCAAAGATCCTTGAATTGGTAACAAGAGAATATATTAATTTTAAATTTCAGAGTGCGAATGGATAATTTAGAATGGGTGAAATCACTAAAGCAATAGATTAATTCATTTTGTTGACAGCTTAGTGAAGAGAATTAAAGAGGGCCAAAAAAGTTGTAAAGAATATAAATGTAAAGCAATACAAAATTTTCAGACAGGTGAGGCTATGCTCGAGGAATGATGAAAACTGAGCCAACAGTGTAATGGAAGACCAGCAGCAGAACAAACAAGTTTTTATATAAGTAGACAAATTGAGTTTCCTGAAGTTGCAGAATTTGATAAAGAATCTGTAAGGCAGCACCATACCCTCATGAGAGGCTGTTTTTGAAGCTTGTGTAGTCCCTTGCGCTGCTAGCAACAGAAAAATGGTACAGTTATTACCATCAGGCTCTTGAGCCAAGGGGGATAATTTCACTCAACTTCACTTGCCTCCTCACTGAAATATTCCTGCAATCTATGGACATTTCCAGGACTCTTCATCTCATGTTCTTGATATTTGTTGCTTATTTACTTGTTATTATTATTATATTATTATTATTATTCATTTCTTTTTGAATTTGCACAGTTTGTTGTCTTTTGCACATTAGTTGAGCATTCAGTTGGTGTGGACTTGCATTGTTTCTGTTATGGTTATTATTCAATTATGGAGTTTTTAAGTATGCCGGCAAGAAAATAAATCTCAGGATTGCATATGATTGCATATGTGTACTTTAATACTAACTTTACTTTGAATTTTGAAATGGTTTGGAGGAGTAATGAAATAGACAATTAAACTGGCAGATAACAAGAAACTCAGTTGATCCTGTTGGACTGAACACAGGTGCTCTGTAAACTGATGACTGAATCTGCATTTGGTTTGTGTAACGTACAGGAGATTCACAATATTGTGAAATCCTCCTCTGTGAGTAAATTATAAACAGAACAGTGATGCATGCCTTCAAGAACTCTATGCAAGTGACATCCAGAAACCAGGCATGTCTTAGAGCTTCCATGCCCTGTTGTACGGTATGTATGGAGGTCCAGGAGCTAATTTGTTGACCTTTACGACTCTAAAGCTGCCATTAAACAATTCTATTAAGCATTTGGAATTTTATTACAATTGTATTATCAGAATCAGAATCCTTTATTATCACCAAGTATGTGGACACATACAGGGAGTTTGATGCTGGTTTCCCTGAGCTCTCGCTGTACAGAATCAAAAAACAAACAAAACAATAGTGCAAATAATCGTGAACTATATACAATGAGGTATACCTGTGTATGTACAAGTGGACTTGGTTTATAATAGACTAAAATTCAAGTGTTCATAAGACTGATGGCATACGGAAAGAAACTGTTCTTGTACCTATTTGTCCTGGCATATAGTGATCTAAAGTGCCTACCGGAAGGAAGGAGTTGGAACAGGTGATGTCCAGGGTGTGATGGGTCTACAATGATGCTGCTTGCTTGCTTCCTGACTCTAGATGCATATAAGTCCTGGATCGAGGGCAGCTTCACACCAATAATCCTTTCCGCAGCCCTGACAGTTCTTTGGAGTCTATTCTTGTCTTGTTGGTAGCTGATCCAAACCAGACAGTGATGGACAAACCGAGAACAGACTGGATTATTCCTGAATAGAATTGAATCAGCAGCTCCTGAGGTAGGTTGTACTTCCTGAGTTGACGTAGGAAATACAACCTCTGCTGAGCCTTTTTGATGAGAGTGTCCGCGTTGGGTGTCCACTTCAGGTCCTGGGCAATTGTGACACCCAGAAACTTGAAGGTCTCCACAGCAGACACAATACTGTTGAGTACAGTGAGTGGGGGGAGTATTGGGGAGCTCCTCCTGAAGTCCACTGTCATCTCCACAGTCTTGAGCGTATTTAGCTCCATATTGTTCTGACCACACCAGAGGGCCAGCCGTTCCACCACCCGTCTGTATGCAGACTCATCACCGTCTCGGATAAGGCCAATGATAGTTGTGTCGTCTGCAAACTTCAGGAGTTTAACAGATGGATCCTGTGAGGTGCAGTCATTAGTGTAAAGGGAGAAGAGCAGTGGAGAGAGCACATATCCCTGGGGGGGCACCGGTACTGATTGTCCGGGTGCTAGAAATGATGCTCCCCAGCCTCACTTGCTGCACCCTGTCAGTCAGGAAGCTTGTGATCCACTGACAGATGGCAGGGGAGACAGTGAGCTGGGTGAGTTTGGAGTGGAGGATTTCTGGGACGATGGTGTTGAACGCTGAGCTGAAGTCAACAAACAGGACCCTTGCAGAAGTTCCTGGGTTGTCGAGGTGTTGTAGTATGTAATGCAATCCCATGTTGACTGCATCATCCACTGACCTATTTGCCCGATAAGCAAA
Organism: Mobula hypostoma; assembly: GCF_963921235.1. Classification (NCBI taxonomy): domain Eukaryota; kingdom Metazoa; phylum Chordata; class Chondrichthyes; order Myliobatiformes; family Myliobatidae; genus Mobula; species Mobula hypostoma. The sequence continues at coordinate 51,465,014 of NC_086100.1, read as the reverse complement.
CTGCAGGGGGTCCAGCAGGGGGCCTGTGATGTCCTTCGGGTGAGCCAACACTAGTCTCTCAAAGGACTTCATGACCACAGATGTCAAGGCAACAGGCCTGTAGTCATTTAGTCCCTTGATAGTGGGTTTCTTAGGGACTGGAATGATAATGGAGCACTTAAAACAATGAGGGACTTCACACAGCTCCAGTGATCTATTGAAGATCTGTGTGTAGATGGGGGCCAGCTGATCAGCACAGGTCTTCAGGCAGGAGGGCGACACGCCGACTGGGCCTGGCGCTTTCCTGGTCTTCTGTCTCCGGAACAGCTGACTCACCTCCCTCTCACAGATCCTGAGTGCAGGTATAAGATGCACAAAAATGTTGTAGTACTCAAAATAGCATGGTATATCCATGCAAGTTTTCTTTAAAATACAGAAAAGATATTGAATTGTGTATGATCAAGTTTTATGTTGTTCCCCTGCAGAGTGTATAAGTGTACAGAGTGTCCAGCAGTGTACAAGCAAGCTTGCTTTTTCACTGCAGTTGAAAAAAAGCCCAGGGGACCAATACTGCTGGATTGTAGCAGATACCTTTCTGACATCAAATAGGAAAAGTTAAAGCAGTTAGGAATATGAAGACTTAATCAGACTTTTGAAATAGAAGCTTGCTAGAAGGCCTAACAATAAATTGTCTTGGTGGTCGGATGCATGTCAAAATGTTGGAAGTTATTTTTAATTGGTAGTTGTTTTTGGTCATTTGTTCAATCCTGAGATATCAGCATCACTGTGAAGGCTGTCTTCTATTGTTCATTCCCAAATGCTTTTGAAAGGTTGGTGATAAACTGCCTTAAACTACACTATTTTGATGAGGAATCTCACTGTGTGGTTGAGTTGTGAATTTGACTGCCTATAAGGGAATAGCAAAATCTTTCCAGGTCAGATTATTCTGCGATCTATGAGCAAGTCTTAAGCAGTTGTCTTGCCACACACATGTGATGCTTTGTCCTCCTTTGTGGCTGAACTAGTAGCTGGCAGAGCTGCTGTTGAGGTAGCCTTGGTGAATAACTACATATTTTAACTCATCCACACTGAAGCCACTATATACTGATGATTGAGGGACTGAAAATGTAAGGCAGTGGATGTCATTCATCTGCCTTATCCTGAATGATGTTTCTTTTGATGGAGCTGCACTTATCTAGACAAATGGAGAGAATCACATCTGGTTTATGTCTACTCGTTGAAAAAAAAGCTTCTGAGGTAGCTGAAGTGAGTTCCTTACTGCAGAATACCCAGCCTGCTGACCAGATCTTCCATCTATTGCATAGCTGGTACTTCTATTGCACACATTTTAGCAGTTACTTAAGTGAGCAGTAATATGCTTGAATGTTATCTCACTGTGTGTTGTCATTGTTTACTTTATTTTCTGAAGAAGTGAAGAGAGAACATCTCCTAATTTGATCCTTAGATGGAAAAATAGGGTAAACCAGTGTAAACAGTGCCACTGGCCACTGCTTTATGGTGAGACAACAATGATGGCCACGAGCCCTGAAGGAAGCTTCTTTGAATGTTCTGTTGTGTTTGTGGCAAAGATCTTTTCTTTTCTGACATCATTTGCAGTTAGGTGTTAATTTAAGGATCTCTCCGGTGCCAATACCTGTGAGAACATCATTGCCGATCCAGCCTCTCAGCCTTTCATTTTCTGAAAAAGAGACATGCATTGCAGAAGCCAGGAAAAAAGAGGCTTCCTCAGCTACCTTAGAGAAACGTGTCAATAGACGATAAACTTAGTTAAATGACTTCAATCCTCTCCCACGTTTTCCGATGCTGATAGCTAGATAAATCAATGCAATTTACTGATTGGTTTGCAGTACACATGGCAACATGAATCTTTTATATTAGTTAGGCCGCACTGTTTGCAATTCTGGTTGCCACAGTTTATAATGGATGTGATTGCACTGGGCAGACTGAGGAGGAGATTCACCAGGATGATGTGTGGATTGGAATAATTCAGTCACACAGGAAGGAACTGGATGTGGGTTTGTTTTCCATGAATCTGAGAATGCTGAGGGTGGAGCTGATTTAGAGATACAAAATTATCAGGGATTGGATAAGGTGGGTATTGAAAAACACTTCTTATTATTGGGTTTATTACCAGAGGGAATATGTTTAAGATAAGGCTTGGTGATTTAGAAGACATTTGAGGAAAAGAGGGTGGTTGAAGTCTGGAACCCACTACCTAATGGGTGGTGAAAACAGGTACTATCACATTTAAGAAATATTTATTGAACACTTTAAACACAACTGTATAGAAAACTACAGGCTGAGTGCTGGAAAATAGTTGATGAATGGTATGAATGTAGGGGGCTAAGTGCTTATTCTCCTGTGCTTTCTTGTCATGAATTTTGATGCTCTTCAATGCATTGTTTCATTTAAGTAGGTACAGGTGCCATTGCTATCTTTTTGTCTGCATCTTTGTTGATTCCCTCTTCATTCTGCTGACCAAATTGTATATCTTCTTACTCAGTTGCATTACAATATTCTGCCTCTGTCCCTTTGAAGTTTGGTACAAATAAGATCACTGTTCAAATCTTCCATCACATGTAATTTGAAATGATGCTGAGGATAAAGTATTTAGATCAGTGAAGTATATAAAAATAGTCATGTTCCAACACTAGCTCTTCAGCAGATTTCCTTCTAATCTGACAAACAATTGGATACCATGACATCATATGCACATCCATCACTATATTGCTTTTAGTTACATCATCAAAGATTGTAACTAAGTTGTTCGTTCAGAATTTCCCCCAAACATCTATACTGGTTTTCATTACCTTATTGATAATTTTCCAAGTGTGTTTTAATTTTCCAAGATCAATCCATTTATCTCCTTTCTTAAGTTTACCGATGTTGATGTTATTTTGTTGATTGATAGCCTCAGAAACATTTTGCAAGTATCTCTTCAGTGATCTGCAATTTTCCTAAATTTTATGTCAATCCTCCTTTAAAACAAGATAAATAGTGATTCATCAGAGATCATCGCCTTTTATCACATCAAAAATTTACCCTTGTATCCTCCTGCTAAGTATTTTCTATTTTGCAATGCATTCTCTGATTTTATACATTCTGATCTTAATACAAGTTTACTATGCGAGATGTTATCACGTTCTTTTTTGTTAATCCAAGAATGTTGACAACATCTCTCTTATCTGCCTGAAATATTGCTTTGAAAATTAAATGGATTGGCCAAGCATGACCGTAGGTTTTTAAAATTCATTCTGGTTATGCATTATCGGGTTCTTATTGAACCTTTCACCTCTAACTTCAAATGTGTCCTCTAGTTTTCAAATCTCCAACCCTGGAATAAAAGACCACTTACCTTATCTCTGCTGCTCATGATTTTATATTCCTCTACGTGGTCACCCTCAGTTTCCTATGCTTCAAGAACAAAGGCCCAGTCTGTCTAACCTCTTCTTATAACTCAGACCCTCGAATCTTGACAACATCCTTAAGAATCTCTTCTGCATTCTTTCCAGTTTAATGACATACTTCCTCTAAGAGGAAGGAATACAATACTCCAAATGTGGCCTCACCAATGTCTTGCACAAATACAACATAACTTCCCAACTTCTATATTCAGTGTCCTGAGGATGAACCAGCAGGTTTACAAGTAGATGATGGATGTAAGACGAATGCAAGGAAGGACAAGCCAGTGATTGGCTACAATTGCAGACAGAGCGAAGGGTTAAATTGTACCACAGAGGCAAAGTTCAAATGGGTGAAGGATGCAGGGTTGAAGGTGCTGCATTTTAATGCACACAGTATTCAGAATAAGGTGGACGAGCTTGTGGTGCAATTCAAGATTGGTCAGAATGATGTGGGCATCACTGAGTTGTGGCTGAAAGAAGGCAATTGTTGGGAGCTCAATATGAAAGGATATACTTTGTTTCGAAAGGACAGACAGGAAAGCATAGGTGGTGGTGTGGCCGTATTGGTAAGGGATGGAATTACATCTTTAGAAAGAGGTGACATATTGTCAGAGAATGTTGAACCTTTGTGGGTGGAGTTAAGAAACTGCAAGGGTAAAAAAAACATTATGGGGGTCATATAGAGGCCTCCAAATAGTAGCCAAGATGTGGGGTTGACATTACATCTGTCGGACAATGCTGAGGATGTTCTACGAGTCTGTGGTGGCCAGTGCTATCATGTTTGCTGTTGTGTGCTGGGGCAGCAGGCTGAGGGTAGCAAACACCAACAGAATCAATAAACTCATTCATAAAGCCAGTGATGTTGTGGGGATGGAACTGGACTCTCTCACGGTGGTGTCTGAAAAGAGGATGCTGTCCAAGTTGCATGCCATCTTGGACAATGTCTCCCATCCACTACATAATGTACTGGTTGGGCACAGGAGTACATTCAGCCAGAGACTCATTCCACCGAGATGCAACACCTAGCATCATAGGAAGTCATTCCTGCCTGTGGCCATCAAACTTTACAACTCCTCCCTTGGAGGGTCAAACACCCTGAGCCAATAGGCTGGTCCTGGACTTATTTCCATCTGGCATAATTTACATATTATTTAATTATTTATGTTTTTTTTATATACTGTATTGCTATACTATACTCTATTCTTGGTTGGTGCAACTGTAACGAAACCCAGTTTCCCTCGGGATAAATGAAGTATGTGTATCTATCTATCTTATCTATCAAAGGGAGCTGGAAAATGCATATAATAAGGGTAATGACACAATTATAATGGTGGACTTCAGTATGTAAGGGGATTTGGAAAATCAGGTTGATGTCAGATCACAAAAGAGGGAATTTGTTGAATGCCTGCAAGATGGCTTTTTAGAGCAGCTTGTGCTTGAGCCTACGAGGGGAAAAGCTGTCTTAGATTGAGTGTTGTATATAACCCAGATCTTATTAGGGAGCTTAATGTAAAGGAACTCTTATGAGACAGTGATCATAATATGACTGAATTCATCCTGCAATTTGAAAGGGAGAAGCATAAGTCACATGTATCAGTATCGCAGTGGAATAAAGGGAATTACAGAAGCTTAAGAGAGGAGCTTGCCCAGGTAGGTTAGAGGAGGACACCAGTGGGGATGATGGCAGAACAGGGATGGTTGAAGCTTCTGGAAATAGTTCGCAAGGTGCAGAATAGATATGTCCCACAGAAGAAGTTTTTCAAACATGGTAGGGGTAAGCAACTGCGGCTGACAAGGGAAGTTAAGGACTACACAAAAGCCAAGGAAATGGCATATAAGGTAGCAAAAGTGAGTGGGAAGTTGGATGATTGGGAAGCTTTTAAAATCCAACAAAAGACAACTAAAAAAGCTATAAGAAAGGAAAAGATTAAATATGAGGGTACGCTAGCCAATAATATAAAGCAGGATACTAAAAGTTTTTTTAAATTATGTAAAGAGTAAAAGGGAGGTGAGAGTTGATACTGAAGCACTGGAAAATGATGCTGGTATGGTAGTAATGGGGGACAAAGAAATGGCAGATGAACTTAATGGATACTTGGCATCAGTCTTCACTGTGGAAGACACTAGTGGTGTGCCAGAGGTCCGTGAGTGTCAGGGAACAGGATTGAGTGCCATTGTGATTACAAAGGAAAATGTGCCAGGTAAACTGAAAGGTCTTAAGGTGGATAAGTCACCTGGACCAGATGGATTCTATCCCAGAGGCCTGAGAGAGATTGCTGAGGAGGTAACCGATGCATTGGACATGATCTTTCAAGAATCACTTGATTCTGGCATGGTTGTGGAGGACTGGAAGATTGCAAGTGTCACTTAACTCTTTAAGAAAGGAGGAACCCAAAAGAAAGGAAATTGTAGGCCAGTTAGCCTAACCTCAGTGGTTGGGAAAGTGTTGGAGTCTATTATTAGTATGAGGTTTCGGGATACTCGGAGACTAATGATAAAAGAAATCAAAATCAGTATGGCTTTTGTAAAGGAAAATCTTGCCTGACAAATCTGTTAGAATTCTTCGAGGAAGTAACAAGCAGGGTGGACAAAGGAGAGGCAATGGATGTCATTTTCAGAACACGTTTCATAAGGTGCCACACATGAGGTTGCTGAACAAGATAAAATCCTATGGTGTTACAGAAAAGATACTGGCAAGGATAGAGGAATGGCTGACAAGCAGGAGGCAGCGAGTGGGAATAAAAGGGGCCTTTTCCGGTTGGTTGCCAGTGACTAGTGGTGTTCCTCAGTTGAGTATTGGGACTGCTACTTTTCACATTGTTTGTCAGTGACTTGGATAATGGAATTGATCGCTTTGTGGCAAAGTTTGTGAGTGATACAAGGATAGGTGGAGGGGTAGGTAGTACTGAGGAAGCAATGTGTTTGCGGTGGGCTTTAGACAAATTGGAAGAATGGACAAAAAAGCGGCAGTTGGAATACTGTATTGGGGAATGTATGATAATGCATTTTGGTAAAAGGAACAATAGTGCAGACTCTTATCTAAATGGGGAGAAAATTCAAACATCAGAGGTACAGAGAGACTTAGGAGTCTTTGTGCAAGACTCTCAGAAGGTTAATTTACAGGCTGAATGCAAAGAAGACAAATGCAATGTTGCCATTTATTTCAAGGGAAATATAATAGAAAAGCAAGGAGATAATGCTGAGCCTTTGTAAGACACTAGTCAGGCCGCACTTAGAATATTGTCAACAGCTTTGGGCCCCATATCTTAGAAAGGATGTGTTGTTATTGGAGAGGGTCCAGAGGAGGTTCACGAGGATGATTCTGGGAATGAAGGGTTTAATATATGAAGAACATTTGGCAGCTTTGGGCCTGTACTCATTGGAATTTAGAAGAATACATGGGGATCACATTGAAACTACCGAATGTTGAAATGACTAGATAGGGTGGATGTGGAGAGGATGTTTCCTCTGGTGGGGGTATCCAGAACTAGAGGGCACAGCCTCAAAATTGAGGGGCAACCTTTTAGAACAGAGTCAAGGAGGAATTTTTTAGTCAGAGAGTAGTGAATCTGTGAAATGCTGTGCCACAGACTGTGGTGGAGGCCAAGTCGGAGGGTATATTTAATGCAGAAGTTGATTATTTCCTGAACGGTCAGGGCATCAAAGCATATGGCGAGAAGACAGGTGTATGGGGTTGAGTTGTATCCGAGATCAGCCATGGTGGAATTGTGGAACAGATTCAATGGGCTGAATGGCCTAATTCTGCTCTTTTGTCTTATGGTTTTATGGTCCTGAGTCCTGAAAGCCTGCATGCCAAAAGCCGCCTTTACTGCCCTGCCTACCTGTGACTCCACTTTAAGAGATATATACACCTCTACTCCCAGGACCATCTCTGTTCTACAACAGTAATCAGGGCCCTTCTGTTCAATATCAAATCCTTACCTTGATTTGCCCTTCCAAAGTTTAATCCTTCACACTTATGTGAATTAAATTCCATTTGCCTTTCCTCACCCCATTTACCTAGCTGATCAAGTCCTGCAGCAATTCCTGATTATTCACTTTAGTGTCATCTGCAGTATTTCAACCAGTCTTGTTTATTATGGATCTTGCAGTTTGCAACATTTACCAATCATAAATTCTTCCTTTATGGTTATTACATATAGCATGGTTCTGCCCTTTTAAATATTTCAACTTTTACTTATTATTGATTCTATAGTCATAGTTATTCGAAATCTGGATTACATATAACTAAATGCATTTATGATGTGACATCTAGATACATTTAGCTTGGTTTCAGATTAATTTGTTATAAAACTTATTTATTAAATTAATTAGTTTCTATTTATTAATCCTGTAAATCAAATTTTAATGGGACACATGATGTAAACGACTTGCTAGTTTTTCCGTAGAGAAGCCATATCTTGCTGATCTGCTGCTGTGCACATATCAGCATGGTGGGGATTTCTATATCTGTACTGAAGTACTGCAAATGGTACATCTGACCTCTCACTCTGCTGTTGGATTCCGCACATGTACAATAATGTATCAAGCTGAAAAGAAAGATGCATTGAAATTGGCTGCTTAGTTTAGTGTTGGCCATAACAAGTGCAACTAGCATGCCTACTTCATTTGAAAGGAGCCTCCAACCTTCATTGAAATGGTTAAGTGGATATTTTAATTATAATTGGTCTGAATCTTCTTAAGTAATTTACAGAATTTGAACATGACTTTAGAATTTATTTTGTTGTTTTGATTTATGTTATTGAAAGATGGCTGCATGAATTGTCAGAAGACCAGAGAGGTGGTCAGTGGGGAGAGCTTTGCTTTGTGTTGTCTGAGGCTGCTCACAGAATGATTGCAGCAAGATCAGCAGAACATTGGGAAACATGTGGCTACAAAAGATAAGTACAAGCACATCCTAAGATATCCCACCACGAGCATAGACAGGAGTCAGGTCCAACCTGAACTGCCCTAATGTAGTTTTTAAAAAATCAATTTAATGTTTATAACCTTTATGTTTTGATTTAATCATTTTACATAAATGATTAATAAAAGTTGAGTTAATATATTAAACAATTATGTAATTACACTGCAATTCCTTGTGCCCTAACACTCTTCTGGAATGAATTTTTCAGTTCTTTTTATATTGTGACAGAGGAATTTCTCCTTTTCTGTGTTTTATGGTCTCCTTTATCTGCCTTAATGTTTTATGGCCTCTGATCATGTACATCTTTCAACGTTATATATTTACCTATTTAATGTTATTGTTTGGTTAAAGCTACTTAGCATCTCCTTTCCATTCCTCCCCACATTCCTGTCACCGCTACCTAGTGAGGCACAAATCAGGTTCACAGAGGTCCACTTTGAAGCACTGTGCCTTTGTGAATATATCTCTAATACCCAGCCTTTTGGAACTGATGGGTTATAACTGTTCTCCCTTTATCCAAACACAATAATAAGGGTTCTACTTAAGTAGACTCAATTTACATTGATTGCTAGTGCCTTGTATTTTTTCCAAAAGGACTTTAGGTTAATCTAAGTTAAATAAATTATATTATCAGTTTTGCTCACCCATTACCAAGAAAGTCTCCCTGCTTCAGCAGATGCCCATCACTCTCAACCCCTGCCTTGTGCCCAAAACTTTTTGCATAAAAGTTTGCAAGATTATGATTTTTTTCTGGTGTGAGTGTCTGTTGCCAAATATTAGTTTTGACTTAATGCAGTCATACAGTGAATTCCAGTTAATTGGGACACATCAGAACCAGTACATTTTGGCCCAATTAAGCGGCTGCCCCAATTAGCCAAAGTTCCACTGAAATAAGCATAAAAACACAAACGACCATTTAACTCAGAAAAAAATTATGTACTTAAATGAACTGCAGAATAAATTACAACACTAGCTAAACTGAATGCTTGAAACTGGTCAAGTTTAAAAAAAAAGAACAGTGATGCTTTTTTGGGAAGGGGCAGACAGGATTAAATTATGAAAAGGCAGAAAATGAACAAATTCACGGATTCATAAACAGTGAATACCAGGTGATAATAATCATAAATTTAAAAAAAGGCCGACATGGCTGGCTACATCAGAAAGGTAGATGTGTTCGATTGCACAAGAGATAACTGAATGTTGTACCTTGAGCAAATTGAGCGGTATTTTGAAGCAAATGGAATAACTTGAGAAACGAGTACCAGTTCTGCTGAGTGCAATAGGTGGGAGATCATACAGTTTGCTTAGAGGTTTAACTGTTACAACTGATCCAGCCAAAATGAGCTTTGCTGATATTGTGAAAGTAATGCAGGAACATTTAGAAACAAAACCATTGTTGATTGCAGAATGCTTTTGGCTTCCTAAGTGGAATCAAAAGGAACAGGAGTTACTTCAGCATATGCAGCTAAATTGAAGAGATTGTCTGAGCATTGTCAGTTTAGAGACAGGTTGCACAATGATGCACTGGGAGCTTGTTTAGTTAGTGGGATCTTATAAGAAACCATTCAAAAACTGCTCCTAACTGAAGCACAATTTATATTTAACAGAGCTGTTTAAACTACTGTATCAATGAAAACAACAGACAGTTTCACATTTGAATTGCAGTCGGGAATGAAAGTGAACGTGAACAAAATTGCAGTATGTAGTTGGAAGCCTTCCTGGCTAGTCAAATTAGATTACTGTTGTGGCAGGGGCTCACATCCACCAGACAAACCAGTTTCAGCTTTAAACTTAAAACTTGCAGGAAATGCAACAAAGTAGGACACATACAAAGAGCATGTCAGGCAGACAAAAATAAATGGACGGCACAGGGAAGAGAAAATGATATAAAGTCAAACTGCAGTTTCTAAAAGAGTACTAATCTGCATGCTGTTGATGAATAATCTGATAATGATGAGTGACACAGGACTGAGTGGCTTTGAAATTTACATTGTGGAAGCTAACAATAGACATGCAATATGGCTTACACCAGCAGTGAGTGATAAATTAATTAAGATGGAATTAGGCACTGGCTCGGCTGTTTTAGTTATTCAACAAAATGAGTTTGAATGGCACTTCAAAGATACTGAACTGAATCCTACGAATATCCACCAAGAACTAATACTGGAGAAAAGATAACACCTTTGGGAATGACATTTGTAACAGTGTTATACAACAACCAATAAGCCACACTGGGCTTGGCGGACCAGCATTGTGGGATTGTGATTGGCTGAGGCAAGTAGAGCTTGACTGGAGATCCATCCACCATTTGTATGCCACATCCTCTGCAATAGAGTCAGCTGAAAGCAAATTACGAAAGTACTGAACGATACCACATCAGTGTTCAAAGATGGCATTGGAAAACTCAAACGTATCAAGAGTAAAATAGCGTTGACTGAAAATGCCACACCAAGTTTTACAAAGCCAGCCTGGTTCCTTATACTATTATGATAAAGCAGCCAGTGAGCTAGAATGCATGGAGGCCGAAGGAATTTTTTCCGAAGTTGATTAGAGCCCATGAGCAATACCAGTGGACCCAGTAGTCAAGAGGAATGGGTCTGTCAGGATCTGTGGTGATTGTAAGGCCACCACTAACCCAGTACTGAAAGTAGATCAATACCCTCTACCCAGTATAAAGAATGTCATTGCAAACTATTTTGGAGGAAAGCATTTCAGCAAAGTGGACATAGCTGAGGCCTACCTATAGATGGAAATGGAAGAAGAATCCCAAGAGTTTCTCTCCATAAATACTCACAAAGGGCTTTGTTGCTATACTAAGTTTATTTTTTGGAGTGGCATCTGCACTTTGGCAGAAAACTATGGACCAGGTTCTGCAGGGCTGCCCAGGCACTCAATGTTACCCAGATGGCATCATTGTTCCCAGGGATAACAGGGACATCTCCGAACTCTCAAGAAAGTATTAAAAAGATTAGAAGATTATGGTCTTACAGCATGCCACTACAGGCATAAAACAATCATTACTTACTGTAGTCACACCATTGACGCACAAGTTTTTACACAAATGTGCTGAGAAAATTCAAGTAGTGGTGGATGCCTTGGGGCCAAAGGATGTGTTACAGTTGCAATTCTTTTTTAGGATTTGTCAATTAATATAACAGTTTCTTGCCAAACCTGGCTACTGTGCTCTACCCCTTGAACTACAGATCAGGAAGAAATGGCAATGGACAAAGCAGTGTGAGGTGGCTTTCAGAAATGTAAAGGAAATGGTGACATCAGTCACTGTACTCACACGTTATAATCCATATCATCCAGTGAAGCTTGCCTGTGATGCCTTAAGGTATAGGTGCAGTCATGTCACATGTTATGAGTGATGGAACTGAGTGCCCCATAGTGTTTGTATCGTGTTCCTTTACCGCTGCAGAGAAAAAAATTGCACACAAATTGACAGTTTCATCTGGGGTGTAAACCGTTTCAAACGTTTCAGTACATGTGTAGAATGAAGTTTGCCCTTATTACTGATCATCAACCACTGGTGTCTATTTTCAATCCACAGAAGAGTGTTCTACTAACAGCAGCAATACAAATGCAGAGATGGACTCAGTTTTTGCAGGACGCAATTACATGATACAATTCAAGAGGACAAATAATCATGGAAACGCTGATGGATTGTCCCATTTACCCCTGGCATCAGAAGTAACTGAAAGAGAGGACACTCCTCTTGACATATTCTCCCTAACACAAATCAAAAGTCTCCCTATTACCATAAGACCATAAGGCAAAGGAGCAGAAGCCCGCCATTTGGCCCATCGAGTCTGCTCTGCCATTTTATCATGAACTGATCCATTCTCCTATTTAGTCCCACTCCCCTGCCTTCTCACCATAACCTTTGATGCCCTGGCTACTCAAATACCTATCAGTCTCTGCCTTAAATACACTCAATGACTTGGCCTCCATTGTCACCCGTGGCAACAAATTCCATAGATTCACCACCCTCTGGCTAAAAAAATTTCTTTGCATCTCTGTTCTGAATGGGTGCCCTTCAATCCTTAAGTCATGCCGTCTCATACTAGACTCCCCTGTCATGGGAAACAACTTTGCCCCATCCACTCTGTCCATGCCTTTTAACATTTGAAATGTTTCTGTGAGGTCCCCCCTCATTCTTCTTAACTCCAAGGAATACAGTTCAAGAGCGGACAAACCTTCCTCATATGTTAACCCTCTCATTCCGGGAATCATTCTAGTGAATCTTCTCTGTACCCTCTCCAATGTCAGCACATTCTTTCTTAAATAAGGAGACCAAAACTGCCCAAAGTACTCCAAGTGAGGTCTCACCAGCGCCTTATAGAGCCTCAACATCACATCCCTGCTCCTATACTCTATTCCTCTAGAAATGAATGCCAACATTGCATTTGCCTTCTTCACCACCGACTCAACCTGGAGGCTAACCTTAAGGTTATCCTGCACGAGGACTCCCAAGTCCCGTTGTGTCTCAGAACATTGAATTCTCTCCTCATTTAAATAATAGTCTGCTCGTTTATTTCTTCTGCCAAAGTGCATAACCATACACTTTCCAACATTGTATTTCATTTGCCACTTCTTTTCCCATTCTTCCAATCTATCCAAGTCTCTCTGCAGACTCTCTGTTTCCTCAGCACTACCGGCCCCTCCACCTATCTTTGTATCATCAGCAAACTTAGCCACAAAGCCATCTATTCCATAATCTAAATCATTGATGTACAACGTAAAAAGAAGCGGCCCCAACACGGACCCCTGTGGAACACTACTGGTAACCGGCAGCCAACCAGAATAAGATCCCTTTATTCCCACTCTCTGTTTCCTGCCAATCAGCCAACACCCTATCCATGTATGTAACTTTCCGGTAATTCCATGGGCTTTTATCTTGTTAAGCGGCCTCATGTGTGGCACCTTGTTAAAGGCCTTATGAAAATCCAAATGTACAATATCCACTGCATCTCCCTTGTCTAGCCTACTTGTAATTTCCTCAAAAAATTGTAAATACGTCAGAGATGAATCAAAAGGAAACCAGTGAAGACCCCATACTGTCTCAGATCTACATGGTCACCTAAAATGGATGGAATGTGCAGCAGAAATCCCAGTTCCCTCATTTTTACCAGCGCCGGGATGAAGTGGCTCTTGATCGATGTTGCCTTGTTTGGGGATTGAGTGTCGTTGTGCCATCCAAGCTGAGATCTGAAGTGTTGGAGGAACTGCTTGCTGATCATCTCGGTGTGGCTAAAGTGAAAACATTGACTTGAAGCTTTATTGGGTGGCTAGGATACACAGAGCAGCTTACTGTGTAGGATGCCAACATGTATAGAAAAGAGGTGTCCAGAGCTGTCAGAACCAATTCCTTCCGTCTCAGAGTCAACTCCTACAACCACCATGGAGGAGGCCCCAGAATTTGAGATTGTTTCACAGCCACAAGTCTCACCTGCGAAGCAAAGTGACCCCAACCACATCCCCCCCACCCCGCCCTGTTAGAGTGGGTTTTTTTGGGTAAGTGATTTGTTTACACTTAAAAGACTGGCCACCAGACTTCTATTTGACTATTTGACAAAGTACCATGGATTGAGTCCACAACAATGCGCTCCCTAAAAAGGTGTGAATGCCAGATGCTTCTGGCGCCGTAATTTGACCTGATGCTGTAGTTTCGAAGACAGTATTATCTGTACATTACAAATATTAATTGTCTTCTATGTTAGCGCGTAAAATGCCAAATAAACGTATTGTGGATTTAACTTGCATTCCTAAAGGCTGTGGGTACCAACCCAGACATGTTGGGGTCGGAAGGAAAGGATGGAGTTAGGTAGTGTGATATTTTGTACGTAGCTTCAATAGGAAACATTGTCTGCATTGTCTATAACTTTTTAAGTAGTGATTGCCTTTGTGTTTAGCATACAAATATCGAGCCCACATTGGGCTAGCAGACCTTTCTACCAAAAGCGTCTCCGTCCGTATGATGCCTGCTTGTTGTGTCGAATAAAGAAGCTGCTTTGTATCTACCAATGACTCTGTCTCTCCAGTAATTTCATCCACGCTACAACATGCCCCAACCATGAAAGGTGTCATCCCACAAGAGTAGAAAATCCTCTGCAGCAGTGAGGAGTGTTGTGCATTTAATGTTTTGATAATATTTGACTAATATTGTAGATATATTGAATAATTGAGTGTACTTGTTGTTTACCTAATTCATCACAGGTAATACATAAAAGTACGTGAATAGCATTTGTCATCATGCCACCTAGTCATAAGTGCTCACATCGCTAAAAGTAAAAATTAAGTCTCCTGGGCTCTCGTCCTTTTCTTTCAATTAGTTTTATGTTTTGGAGTTATAAAACATAACAAAAGTTGTGATGGTGATCTTTAGGAACAAGCAGAAAATGCTGGCGAAACTCAGCAGGTCAGGCAGCATCTATGGAAACGAATATACTGTCAATGTTTCAGGCCAAGACCCTTCATCATGGTGATTTTTAGTTTGCTCAAAATCTTTTATCAGTTTTATAGCTGAATTGTATGACCCCGTGTCTGAAATTTAAAATTTCAGTCAAGCAACAGTTGTGTTGATGAGCTGAAATTGTTTGTGCATTCAAAATGTGCTTCATGTTGCAAACCTATGGCATGGCCATGAAATATTTCAGTCTTTATTAAGCTTCATCATTGAAGGATTTGCAGTAAAAATGAAAAATTGCTTTGTAACGGAACTATATGAAATGCAGTTTTCTTACACTAATTGGGTACATTTTTAAAAGCAAGGGGGCAATGATGTTGAAATAAATTTTAGAAAAAGCAAGCTGTTCTTGAAGCCGCTGTTGCTTCACAAATAAAAACGGTAAATTTGCTGAGATGCATTGCAAATGAAAACCATAAATTTGCTGCTAGACTAAATTGATAGTTCCCAAGGGAAGTGATTTCAAATGAAAGTTTCTTGCTTTCCTCCATAGATTGCCTTAACTGAGGGCCAGTGACTGATGAAAATTCACTATCTGGGCACAATTTTCTCCACCTAAGTTTCAAGTAGACTTGTTCAAACATAACTCAAGAGTTTGCTTGTGAAATGATGTACCTGGAAACTGGACTTTGAATCTGCATATTTGATGATTATAATTGTATAATGTATATCTTTAGCAGTGCATTTGGGGTTGACAGCATTGATTTATGGTAGAATAGATTACCTTTCGACATAAGATTTCATTACTGTATTCTGGTTTTCACCATTGACTATCTGTTCATGATAGCCATTGGATAACATTTGATGATTCTTATATATTGCTTCCTGTCTATGTGTTTTAAAAGGTTTTTCAAATATCAAGTTCTCGTTATGAAATGTAACATTTCATCAGTTGTTTATAATTTCCATTTTGTCTTTGCCTTTTATAAAGACTAACTGACTGTTCCCTCTACTTTCTCAACATTTCCAGCTCTTTTTCCTGAGGACATGCTATCTACAAATGTAAGCTATCCAACTCCCACAGTTACCCTGAGTATACTTCCTCCCACATTACGTACTCTTCTCTTCCGCCAGTTTTTTATGTGACATATTCTGTTGATGTGGCTTTCATGCCAGTGTTGTAGTTATGCTTCACGTTTTTCTCAATCTAGGATTATTCTCTTGCAGTTACAAGATGGTTTTGTTGCATACAATTTTTTCTCACAGGTGAAACCAAATGATGATTGGAAGACTTCTTTGTAAACCTGAACATGAACACGACCTCAAGTTTCCAATCCTCTGTCATTTTAATGTCCTTGGCAAATCATACAGTTGCTGCTACTGAATAGCTGCTCAAGTTTGATTCGACTTATTTATAGTTTATAGTCTTACACCTCGTGTGCTTTATCCATGAAGTCTTTTCAGCACTGACAATTCACACTGTTATTGCAGAAGTTCATCAGTAGAACTTGGAAATGATCGGCAGCCTGATCACATTGGGATACAGCCTGGCCATCAAGATCTGCTGTTGCTGTCTTAGCAAAGGAGTCAGCTCATTTGTTCCTTTAGTAATTTCATCATTTTCATTAGTGTGAGCTGCCTAGTTTTTTACAGCAATTGCAGTAGGTAATTGAAAAGCTGGAAAAGATTCATAGATAGTTCACCGTGTTTTATCGGAGTTCCGGGGAGGTAAGAAACCAATGTAATTTCTGTAATTGTCCATTGTCATGTGCTACTCCTAAGGTGTAACAAGATTCAGTGTAAATGATAACAATGAGAAGTTTCCATAATTGTCCATTGTCATGTCCTTCTCCTAAGGCATAACGAGATTCAGTAAATGTTTACAGGAGCACCAGTTGCAAGGCTGGAAGCTTTTGTTAAGGTAAAAATGTTCAGCTACTTGAATGGAATAGGAGGGAGGCTCAGCTCTGATATAAGGTGGAAGAAAATCCAACGAAAATGACATACAGGCTTCCATCAGGTAGCATTTTACAATGGGTAGAATTAAAATTGTACAAGGTTTTAAGTGCAGTTTGGAAACGGATTATTTGAAGTAAACTGCATAGTCTATGGTGCTGGTGGCAATGGAGGCAGAAACTGTTATCAAAGTTGTCTTGCCCTGAGGGTATCTTCGAGCTCAGTGACCAGGATGTCCACAAACAAAAACACAATCCTCGTGGACATTCCTATTTTTTAACCATGCCCCATTTCCTTGCTTGTTGATGTGAATAAAAGAACTATAAAACCATACATTTAGAATAGTATTATCTAAGATATGTCAACGTTGTTCAAAGCAAAAATTACCAGTCACTGGTGGCTCCCTTGAGCCATATGTGTTAAAACCGAAGTTTACAGTGAAATTTTAAGCAGAAGCTAACCTGGTAATGAGCAGCCAAAATTTGGTCACTGTCAGTTTGATTAAATATGAAACAAAGCTTTCAGTTAAAATAACATTCAAATTGTATAGGATGGCTATCGCCATACCTTTAAAGCAACATATACTGTTGTACCGGAGGCTATAGTGGAGTAGCGGGAAGTCCCAAGCAAGTGTTGTCGCCACTCCCTTTAGTAGCTTTAATCCTTTGATGTTTAATTGCTTTAGACAATATTGTAAAACACTGCAATTTTACTTAACTCTTCTCATCTCGCACAAGTATACAATATGTCTTACTTTAACCTAGGCTGCAGTTTATTTACAATAACATTTATTAAAACTAGCATCTCTTCAAACTCTTGATAAAGTATGGTCACTGTCTTGCCTTCTTATAACAGTTATAATATAACTGCATCGATATGTTGGGACCAGGTTAGATCCTCAGAGATCTTGACACCAAGAACTTGAAACTGCTCACTCTCTCCACTACTGATCCCTCTACGAGGATTGGTACATGTTCCTTCATCTTATCCTTCCTGAAGTCCACAATCAGCTCTTTCGTCTTACTGACATTGAGTGCAAGGTTGTTACTGCAACACCACTCCACTAGTTGGCATATCTCGCTCCTGTACGCCCTCTCGTTGTCATCTGAGATTCTACTAACGACGGTTCTATCATCGGCAAATTTATAGATGGTACTTGAGCTATGCCTATCCACACTGTCATGGGTATAGAGAGAGTAGAGCAATGGGCTAAACACACACCCCTGAGGTGCATCAGTGTTGATCGTCAGTGAGGAGAAGATGTTATCACCAATCTGCAGATTGTGGTCTTCATGTTAGGAAGTAGAGGATCCAATTGCAGAGGGAGGTACAGAGGCCCAGGTTCTGCAACTTCTCAATCAAGATTGTAGGAATGATGGTATTAAATGCTGAGCTATAGTCGATGAATAGCATCCTGAAATAGGTGTTTGTGTTGTCCATGTGGTCTAAAGCCGTGTGAAGAGCCATTGAGATTGTATCTGCCGTTGACCTGTTGTGGCAACAGGCCACTCTACAGTCTTTTCACATTTCCCTTTCTCTAACGAGTAAATGCAGGCATTTCATAGTCCATTCCACCCAGACAATATACTTCTCAACATAATTAATACATTTAGTTCCATAATGTACTCTACAAGAGTCCTGTAGAGGCCTGGAGCAGGGGACTTTCACATTCCCCTATACACACACACACACACACACACACACACACACACAAAACAACCCCCACCCACACATACACCCAGACATACACTTTTCAGAATTCCTGTTTTATTATCAACACACTTACTGAATTTCTTCCGTATTCCCTGATAAACTTAACATGGACCAGGGAAATTTTTTCCTGTGCTGCATGTGGACCCAACCTGGACCAGGGCATCTTCGCGCGGATCCTGACCTGGACCATGGCAACTTCTTGTGGGACCTGACCCGGACCAGGGCAACATTTTCCTGTACTATCTGCAGGACCCAACCTGAATCAGGGCACCCCTTTTTTTAGCACTGTAGATTTCCTATGTCAATAATGAAGGTGTTGGCATACCTTGATTACTCCACAGATGAGGAGATTGCCTTACCACAACTTCCACACATGCACCATGAACCCTTTTGTCATTTTGTGTCTCTGTCTTCAGTTCAATCATGGATCTTCTCTTTTGTTCTTTTCTCCTTTTCCCCCCTTTCCTGCCTTGATATTTGCATAAAACCCCTTGTCAGTGGCTTTCTTCTTGTGGGATGAAAGGTCATTGACTATTTCTGTCCCCATGACTGTTGCCTGAATGTCTAGCTTTCAGCAAACATTGTACTGTGGAGTGCACTTTTTGGCAGCATTCTGTTGTATAGTTATAGAATAAAAATAAATGATTTAAGTTTGTTTGGGTTTGTCAGTTATCTTTGAGACAGTACATTGCAGTAACTATTCAAAGTATTGGCTGAAACATTAGCTTTTGTGCCTTCAAGTAAAAATGGCTTTTACATAAAGGTACAAAAACAACTAGGCAGTACCAACAAGGTCTTTCAGCCAGTGCCATCAAAGTACTACAAATTCAATAGCTTCAACACATGGATCATCCCTTCTCACAGTCCCTCCCTTGAGCAGAACTAAGTGTTCTATTTGCAAGAACATAATAAAAAATAATCTGGCCATCTGGTGCCTCTGATCTGCCATGCCCTTTAATATTACCACTACTCTGAATTTATCTTCTATGCTAGCATCATATCACCCTCAAATTCCCAACCTTCCAAAAAATACCTACTTACATTTTTAATACCTCCAGTGATCAATCATCCACAGCTCTCTGGGACGGAGAAGTCCTTAAATCCAACGGCCTTGGTAAGAATTAGTTCCTTTCACTGCCCCTTATCATCTCATTTGATACTCTCTCATGAGAGGAAACATCTCCCAATCTACCTTGTCATGCACCATGTTGTAGCGTGAATGAAATCACGAGAGAGAGAGTTACTGGTAGATATGAAGCAGCTTCTTTATTCGACACAACAAGGTACAGCAAGCATCATAGGGAAACCCTTTGGTGGAAAAGTTCTGCTAGCCCAATGTGGGCTCGATATTTATTTGCTAAACACAAAGGGTAATCCCTATTTACCAAGTATAGACAGTGCTTTCTTTTGAAGCTACGTACAAAACATCACACCTTCTGACTTCATCCTTTTCTCCTGGTGCCTGCATGTCTGGGTTGGTACTCACAGCCTTTTGGAGTGCAAGTTAAATCCACAATACATTTATTTGGTATTTTACATGCTAACATAGAGGACAATTCATATTTATAAAGTATAGATAATACTGTCTTCGAAACTACAGCAACTGGTCAAACTATGGTGTCAGCAGCGCCTGGTATTCACAGCTTTTAGGAAAACCATTGTTATGAACTCAATCCACAGTACTTTGTCAAACAGAAGACTGGTGGCCAAGCCATTTAAGTGTAAATGATTCACCTACCCAAAAACTCACTCTAACACTCCATAAGGATCTATATTTTTTAAAAAAAGGTAATGCTAAATGTTTCCACCTTTCTAAACAAATATGCCTGAAAATGTATTGGCTTGGCGGTGATGTACCTATGGTATATCACATGACACATCAACAACAGTTTGGGTCACAGGTCTACTGAAGCAGAAGTGTTACATGAGCACTTACCAAATTATGCTTTCACATTTTCCGTCAAGTGCTACACCACTAAAACTGCAGGAAAAAATGTATCATTTAACAAAAAAATGGATTCAGGGCATCACTGAGCAAAGAAGGCCAGTAGTTTAATATCAATTTGGGATTGTGATTGGAGTCAAAGGTTGGGTATCGGTCACATATTCTTGATCCTAGTATGATGTGTTGCATTTCTTCTTTCAAATTGCTGTTGGCTTTGACTTCAACTAATTCTCTAAGAGTCCCAGGAAACCTATATCTTTGAAAGATTTTCTTACCCTTGTTAAATATTCATTATTTAAGATTTAATGTGAAGTGCTTAAGAATGATCAGAATTGACAGTACTGAAGGATGCTATTCTTCTACGTGTTGATCAGAAAAAGAGCCATTGAGCCTAATCCCACCTTCCAGCACTGGTATGCTCTTCTATAGATCATGGCTCATAATACACATTCAGATTTATTGATTTATTGGTTTATTTAATAATTTGAGGCAGTACATTGCAAATTCAGATTTATTTATCACACGTACATTGAGGCATTGGGTGAAAGTGTCGTTTATGATAACAACCAGTACAACCTAGGGATGTACTGGGAGCAGTCCACAACTGTCAACACAAATTCCAGTGCCAATATAGCAGGCCCACATTGCTCAGCAGAACAACACAGAACGCAACAAAAATAGAACACTAGCAATGAAACAACAACAGCTAAATAAGCCCCTTCCCTCCCTCCCACCATCCTTCCCAGCTACACACTTACACTCACACTCACACTCACTCTTGTAACTCCAGGACACGCTTCCAGTCTCCAGGCTTTGGCTATCAGGCTTTGACTTCCAGACTTGAACTTAGTGCTGCGATCTTCATTATCAGCTCCTGGACTAGCTGATGATTGGGCTTCGAACTCTAGCTGGAGCTCTGTGTTCTCATTTCCTCTGCTCACATGGATTCCTGGTTGCAGGCCTTTGAGTGCATAGTGGAAGCCTGGCCTTTGGATGTCCTTCATCACCTAACCACGTCTCTGGTCTTAAAGCATGGAATGGAAGTGTGGACTGCAAGTGTCCATCAGCTGTACACGTTGCTGGATTTCGAATGCGGAGTGGAGGTCTGATGTGCGGACATCCTTCATCACCTATACGCGTGGGTGGATTTCAAAAGCGGAACACAGAGCCAAGGCCTGGCTATTATCTCCTCCACATCCCCGTCCCTCAACCCTAACCTGACGTCTAACTGCCGTTTCCGCCTCAAAAATCATATCTAGGAATTAAAAAAACAAGTGAGTTCTGGTTTTGACAGAAACTGCAGCTCAGCAGCATTTTGAAAAAAAATTCAAGGTTGTGATGAAGGTTTCCTGGTGAAAAGGTATTTTATGTACTCACCTCAAATCTTTCTACTTATTACTTTGCAACTCCCTTTCTTCCCCATCTCCCATTCCTCACCATTCTTGTTTGTGACCCCTCTATTAAAATAATTGTGTCCATCGTATTCACTTAATCTGATTCCTTATAATCTTATATCTCCCCCCCCCCGCAACATTTAGATGTTTTCCAAATTAATTCTTGAATGAATTCTGCCATCACATTTATGGTAGCAAAGTTTTTCTGTTTGATGCAGAGCAGTCATCTGCAAAGGAACTAAGTTTCAGATGAGGTTTTTTTTTTCCTGAAAAGCTCTCCACCTTGCTTCAGTGCATCTAGTGTCTGTTAGTAAATTCTACTTAGTCATCCAACTAAACTGTGGCCTTGGTTTGACAAACCTTTCCCCGCTCATTTCAAAGTTTCAGTTAATGGTTGAGTAAATTTGTCATGAAGATTTAATCTACATAAGGACAACCTTGGACTGTTGCAAATGAATTCTGCTTCACTCACAGAAAAAACGACTAAGTGTTCAGTAAATTACCAGTTAATGCGCTAAACTGGTGCAATCCTTACTTTTGAAGTCATTATTGGCACTGAAGGTGGCAAATAAGTTTTCATTGATGAATAATAAGGTAATAATGAAAAGTAATGCTGAAAACAGTGAACATTAGTCATTGTGAAGGACACGTTTTAGGCATGTAAACCAGCTTCTTGATTTCCTCCTGAGGTCCTCAGAATTTCGGAAGCAATTGTTTAGTCAATCTGATTTACATCATGTGCTATTAAGAAACTGCAAAGTGTACTGGATACAGTGAAGGTAACTGTGCTGACTGCGCTCTGGAACTAGCTATGGAACTGACAAATTTGTCTCATTACAATTACAGCACTCTTCATATGACAATTTAAAACATTTACTGAGAAATGTCTTGTGCACAAAATCCAGGATAAATCCGAACCTGCTTACCAGCACTTACGTGAGGGAAAGTGTCATCAACAATTTTTCTCCTGCAAACAAATGATGCTGAATGACTGAATAATTGAATTTAAAGGCAATGTCAGAAATAACAATTTTTGATTTTAATTTTTTTCACTCTTCATAATCTATTTTGGATTATCATCCTGCATCTATGAAGCACTTCGAATTTACAAATCAGTGGAATGGTTACATATATGTTACAAAATGTATGTAGTTTTATTGCCTTATGAACAAATTTAAGTTCAGTTGCCACATTCTATATTCTAGAAAATCAAACACATTTTTGACAGTTTTATTTGGCATAATTGGACGTTTGAATAAAAACTGGGAAGGAGTGTTTAAGACTATTACAAGCACCTTTGCGAGTTCAATCAAAGCATAAAGCTACATCTATCATTCCTCTGATTAACTATGCTTAAGGTACACAAGGTCCTTTGGCTAAAACATGGTTACCAAAATTATGCATGGGGATGAATAAAATCCCATGAAAAAAAATCAATGTTATTCAAATTGTACATATGTGTAACATTCACAACAAGTTTCTTTCATTTTTAAGTCAGTTCTGAGTTTTAAGTCAGATGAGTGATGTGGTGAATATGTTCAGCCTCAATTGTTAGGATGGGAAGGATAAAATCAGAATGCAGTTTACTCTGGATGTGCTCCAGAGACGCTGTCAGGATGATTGGTGATGGCCCTCATCACATTGGCATACTGAAGCTTGTGAGCCTCACTCCAAAGGTATTCACTTGAGTGTGCTGCTAGTGGCAATGGAATTATGCCCTTGCATAAGGCAGTACCTTCAGGGGAAAGAAGAAAAATTGGCGAATGATGCAAAAGAGAAAAGATTATTAATCTCATACTAAGTTGTAATGCATGAAGACGCGAGGCATGTCGTCAGCATCTGTAGCAAAAAATCATATGAAAAATAAGGAACAAAGCCCACAAACCATTAAATAATCAGTTAAGAGAAAATGATGTACCTGTACCAGGAAGCAAGTATATAAATCACCTTATTGAAAGTTTGAAGTGGCTGAAAAATTGAGTCAAACTAATGCAAGATATGCAGAACTAATCTGTTGTAT
Organism: Mobula hypostoma; assembly: GCF_963921235.1. Classification (NCBI taxonomy): domain Eukaryota; kingdom Metazoa; phylum Chordata; class Chondrichthyes; order Myliobatiformes; family Myliobatidae; genus Mobula; species Mobula hypostoma. The sequence continues at coordinate 51,441,246 of NC_086100.1, read as the reverse complement.
CTTTTAATAATAATATGCTACACAGTTTGTGAGCAGGTTCTCTTTGTTGTCAGTAACGTCTCATGGCAAAAACTCAAGCACTACAGAACAATCTGGTTTCAGGGATGGGGAAATAGTGGAATTGATACACACGCTGTTAAAAAGTATTTATTCTCCTGAGATCAGAACTACTGGTTAATCTTTACTTTTAGATAACTTCAGTGTAATATTTGCAGGCTCTGGTGATTAAGCCATCCTCATGTGTTTGTCACCAAATACAAAACAAAAGAGATTGTGGGCCTAGATTTACATCTTTTGCTTTAAACTAAGCTTTTATGTGGCAGCAGTTTATCTTTTTCAGTGGTTGTGGTCACAGATGTAGTGTGTCTTCATTGAAAGGAATAGTTATTTTAAAAAGTGATTGATCTAGCAAATGACTGAATATGATGCACGTGCATTAGAAGTCTGTGCCTTTGGTTCTAAACTGTGATTCGGTCAGCAGAAGGTACATCATGGAATTGGTAATGTAATCTGCAGCCTCTGCTAAAAACTTGAGTTTGTAATTCCAATTATGTGCAGCAAATTGGCATTAATGCTATGAACTGTTACAATAGGTAAACTATGCAGAACGTGCTGAAAGTGCCGGCTGCACAGATATTTGCAATGTCACAGTGATTTTATTAATATTAATATGTCATGAGGATGAATTTCCTGTCTATTTTACTGTAGAGAAATAGCTTGGAAATGCTTTAATGGTGTATTTTCAGTGTAAGAATGTTCTTAAACTGCTTTCCCTGAGTTTACCCATGCTTGGAGTCTTTCATCATCTGCTCACTGCTTCAATGTTGTGATCAATTTAAAATGGCCAGGTAAGCCAATGGCATAGCAACTTCAGCTTTCCTGGATAGCACTGCTCTTTCGCTTGTAATAGATGAATTAGATGAAGAACAGCAGAAGTGAATAGAATTTTTGACTTAGAATTGTTTAAGTTCCTTGAATATAAAGATCTGTTGGAATTCTATCACTCTGTAGTTATACAATACTGAAACAGGCCCTTAAGTCCAACTCAGCCATGCTAACCAAGATGTCTATTCATGCTGGTCCCATTTGCCTACATTTGGTGTATATCACTCCATCTCTTCTATGTTCATATACTTGTCCAAATGTCTTTTAAACATTGTTACTGGTTTTGCCACAGGGTCTGCGTACCCTGCAGGCGGACTATAGAACAGTTTCAGCAATCATGCTTGAGAGGATGTATGTTCCAGCCAATTAGTGCTCCACTGTGCTGGCCGTCTTTCCAGTCTCCTCAAGACTTGATCAAAAGCAGAGCAGCATCTACACTCCCTACTTACTGTTGCCGTGGTTCCAAGAAAGAAGGCTGCTGTTGAGACTGGGGGTTCCCAACCTGGGGTTGTTGCTGGACTCCTTGCTTAATGGTTGGGGTCTGTGGCATAAAAAAGTTGAGAATCCCTAGTTTAGTCTGACGCTGTTAAGGAGTGGAATTTATTTAGTATTAAGCTATTACTGCTAAGCCACTGTTAGCTTTAGTTTGAAAGTTCTCGTTAACAGCCTGGTTAGCCTAGTGTTCATTGTTTTTCCTTTATTTTTGCACAGTTCCTGCTAGAAGCCAGTGAACTGTTGATTGGTATCAGCAGGGCCATAACATAAATTTTTGTCAATTACACCTGCTTCCTCTGGCAGCATGTTCCATTTACCCACTACCCTGTGTATGGAAAAGGTTACTCCTCGGCTCCCTTTTAAATCTTTCCACTCTTGCCTTGAACTTATGTCCTCTTGTTTTAGATTCCCCTGCCCTGGAAGGGTGCCAAGGTCATCCAGTCTCTCCATATAACTTGAGCTCTGCATTCCTGATGCAGAAACATCATCGTGAATCTTTATATCACCGTTTCCAGCTGTGTGCTGTTCTTCTTATAGCTGAATGACCAGAACTGCATCAAAAAACTTGTTTTTACCTGACCAAAGACTTGTACATTTACAATATGATATCCCACGTCCTGTACTCACTGCCCTGACCAATGAAAGTAAGGGTGTCAAATGTTATCTTTGCCATTCTTTCTACCCAGGTTGCAATTTTCGGGGAAATATGTGTCTGTACCCCTTGATCTTTCTGTTCTACAACATTCTCCAGGGCCCTACCATTTACTGTGCAAGTCCTGCCCTGTTTTAACTGACCAAAATATGTTGCCTCACACTTGCCCAAATTAAATTCCATCCGTAATTCCTTGGTCCATTAGATAATTTTCTTCACCGTACACTACAGCACCAATTTTGGTGCGACTAACCATGTTAGCAATATTGTCATTCAAACTGTTAATATGGATGATGACCAACAGTGGCTTAATACAGGCCTTCAATCTGAATAACAACACTCCACCACTACTCTTTTTTTCCTACCACCAAGCCAATTTTGTATTCAGTTGGTTGGATCCCATGTAACCTTCAAAGTAGCTTACCAGGCAACCAAGATTGCCACCATGCCCTTGTCAATCTTCTTCATTACAACTTCAGAAAACTCAATCAAATTTATGAGGCACGATTTCCCATGCACAAAACCATAATGACTATCAGATGATGGTAGAGCCTGTCCCATCGCTGATGTTCAGGTCAACTGCCTGTTGTTCCTCAGCTTGTCCTTGCAGACCTTCTTAAATAGAAGTACATTAGTCATCCTCCAGCTAAGTCTTAAAAATTAACATTAGTGATAATTGGCAGACAATTATTTCAGGGCCATTAGAATTTCATTAGTTTATTGTCATATACACCAGAGTGCAATGAAATTCTTTGTTCACATAAAGTTCACAGAGCAAATACTAACCATGGTAATACAGTGTAGCATCGTAATAGTGTTTTACCAATAAAGACAGGAATCTGGGAGATGGCCTTCTTTACTGTGCCTTGATTAGTCTCATTGACCTCTGGCCACCAACCATTTCCCTTCTACAGGTAATTCTCTAACATGCTTGTTCTTGTGATGTATCACCTTCATGTGCCAGCTGGGAGACAAATGTGTTTTTTGTTTGCTTTTGAATGATACTTAAATTCTGTCAGAGGAACTTTTTCCCTGCCTTTAGTATTCTTTATTGCTAGTAAGTAAATATGTTCAAAGGAAATAAATGAACGGAATTCCATGATTTTTTTTCCTCTTCTGGTTGTTTGCAGCACTGCAGATTAATCTTCATTGTATAGAGTCTATGTTCAATCTTAGAGACTAGGGGACTGTGCAGGGATTTCAGAGTGAATCAAGTCATTATATCTAACCACAACATAGATGGAAGCTGGCAAGAAGGTTTTTTTTTAGGGAAATTAAGGATACGTGTACCTTGTGTATTGATACGAAGATGAAAAAATGCAAGTCAAAACCTTATCTTCAATGAAAGGAGCCGTGTATTAGAAGAAGAAAATGGAAAGGAATACCTTGTGACCCTCTAAAAAAATTTCAGAAATACCTTCAGGTTTGCATAAGTGTAGAAAGTGTTCATTCTCAATACTTTTTATATTTGGTATCAGTTTTCACTCTTTTATTTCTCCTTCCTTTGATCATTGTAAGTCTTGTTTATTTTCATCCTCATCATTTATTCTTTTACATTTAGTATCTTTGTTTCTGTGCATTTTCCTTCTTTCCACAGAATGTGATTTTTCTGCTAGTTTGAGAAATTTTAATAGTCAGGTTATAGTCTGCTCACAGTTTGATAGGCTGGGGTCAGGACAACAGTGCAGCAAGTTGCACTCAGGTAAGGAAAACTAGAAATGTGTTGCTGGAAGGAGATGTAATATAGCAGAGGAATGTGGGCCAAATAAGGAGAATTCATTTTATATTTTCTCCAGTTTGATCAACAATAACTCATGTTTAATGCATAGTATGTGAATAAAGGGATGAAAGTTGGTCAAAGCATTTCTTTTGAGGGGAAAAGAGGGCAGGGCAAATAACTTTAAGTGTTTTATTTTGCAGCTTTGAAGGTTAAATCTGTTGTTTCTCTATCAGGGTAGAAAAAGAATGAAAATGCAAATGTCTGAAAGGAAAGTGCAAAGTTAGCAGTAAATATCAAGGAAATCATCCGTAAAGGGAACAAACCTAGCTATTCAGACAAAAACTTGCGTGAAGTGTTTGCAAGCAATAAAAAATATAGGTACCATTGTGCTTGACATTTTTTTACGTTTGGAGGCTTGTGTATTTTTAGCAATTCTCTTTTCATATATTCTGTTTATTGTGATTTGTATTAAAAACGAATGGGGTTTTTGATACACCATTGAGGGACCAGTTTAAAATTCCTTACATTGTTTTAATGTTTTTGCATTTACTTTTCTCTATGGAGGGAATAGCACATCCTGAAGATTTCTATTACCCATCACCATAGAATTCTATGCTTAATCTTGCATGGAGCATAACACTCATTTTCTGGGTTATTACAAGGTGGAGATTGCCTCTGGTCATATAGATTATACAGCGGTGCCATATGCCTGTGAATTTATATTCTGGGGTTTTGAGTTTAAAGCTCTTCTTGTCAGGAGAAAATGATAAGGGGTGGCATTACTTGTGGATGAAAATGATATGTTGTTATAATATTTTATAGTATATGGATTACTAAACTGAATGGAGTGTGTGAAATTAGAATATCACCCTGAACTGAGCCAGTTGATTTCTTCTCTAAATATCTGAATTATTGGAAGTTCAGGGAAGTTAATGTTAGAGTGATTTTCTCTAAAGCAGGAGTGATTTATTGTGTTTCCAAGTGTAAGGGGCTTGAATTGAAACACACTTGCAAGCTTAGACTCAGGCAGTTTAAAATCTGGCCTTAATTACATGCAGCTCGTTGACTGCTTGCACAGTATGTGGTATAAATGGATGTTTGGGCAAATTGTGTTTTCCAGACAATTAAGTTTGGCAACTAGTTATGAACTTGGTACGGATCAGTAATGGAAATGATTATTGTCATCTCACTACTGTGCTAATCCACTGCACATTTAGGGTACGTTAGAGCATCTGTTCATATAGCTCCCGTTCATATAGCTCCTATGAATATACTGAATGAGTTGATTTCTTCTATAGTTGAATGAAATTGATTTTTTTTTGCTGTCAAAATGTCGAAAGAAAAGAAAATAAGATTTGGGACAGAATTAATGCGCAGTCACAAAATGAATGCTGCAGGATCATTCCGTGGTGTTTGCTCAGTACAATTCGAACCATACTACACAAATATCATCTGGTTAGGGAAGGAAAAGTAGCCTCCAGAGTTTTTCTACTGATCAAGAAGCAATCCTGTTCTTTTGGTATCACAGGTATGTGACATGCATGCATTGATCTACAGACAACTACATTATAGAGGAAAAATGATGATGCAAGATGTAATCTCAATTCCATAACAATATTGAGTTGAATAGCTGAGAAAGCTGAGAAATGTTTAGAGAAAACTTTTGTAAGTTGCTCGCCACAGTTTGATTGACGCACATTTTATTACTTTGACTTAATCTTTAGAGTGTAAACTCCAATGAGTTTGAGCCATGCTCACAAGTTGAGTGCACGAGGAAGGGAGATGTGCAGTCTCTCTTGCAAACTCTGTTGGAAAATATTTTCTCTTCAATGTCTTGAGATCTAAAAGCAATAGAATTAGAGCATTTGAATCAGAGATACTGCAGAATTAACTTACGTTCATACATTAGGTTTCGTTGTTTAAAGATTGTAGATTTTACATGTTGTCTGAGTTTTATGACATCTTTGTCCAGATCTAGGCAAAGAAATATGGAGTTGGATGAAGTTATCCCCACTCGTTCAAGAGCCTGATGATTGATCAGTAATGATTGTTCTTGAACCCGTTGGTGTGAGTCCTGAGGCTTTTGTATCTTCTTCCTGATGGCAGTAGTGAGCAGAGAACATGGCCTCGGTGGAGGGGTTCCCATATGATCTATATTGCTTTCCTGCAATGGTGCTGTGCAGAAGTGTTCAATAGAGGGGAGGGCAGGGTGTTACCCATGATGGACTGAGTTGTATCCACCACTTTCTGTAGCATTTTCTATTCAAAGGTATTGGTGTTTCCATACCAGGCTGTTATGATAGTATAGATGAATGAGTGGCTGAGGAAGTGGTGCAAGGGACAGGGTTTCAGATTTCTGAATGAATGGTATCTTTTCTGAGAAGGTACGACCTGTACAAAAAGGACCAGTGACACCTGAACCCAGGGAGAACAATATCCTTCCGGGCAGGTTTGCTCGAGCTGTTGGGGAAGGTTTAAAGTAAGTTGTCAGGGAGATGAGAACCAGAGAGATCAGGCTGAGGATGGGCAGTTGGTATACAAGTTGATGCAGTGTGTAATGAGACTGTGAGGAATGATAAACAGGTAATAATGCAAAACCATGGGATGAGGTGAAGTGTAACATGGGGGCAAAATCGAAATGGGTGATGAATACAGGATTAAAGGTGTTATATTTGAATGTACACAATATACAGAATAGATAGTCTTGTAGCACAGTTAGAGACTGGCAGGTATGATGCTATGACGCTGTGAGTCATGGCTAAAAAAGATCATAGCTAGGAGCTTAACATCGAATAATACTCCTTGTATCGAAAGGACAGGCAGGTAGGCAGAGAGGATAGGGTGGTACAGTTTGTAAAAAAAAAGAACCCAAGAGGACAAATCATTTCTTATACTGCAAGTGTTAAGAAAAAAGCTAATAAAGAGAGAATTAATTTACCCAATCAGTTGAAACAATTAGGTGAAGAATATGCTTTGACTTCAGATCCTGTTGTATATAAAAGATGGGTTGAAATTAAAGCTAAATGTGATTTTTTTTATCAACATATGCCATTGAAACTCAACTCCTAAAGGATAAAAGTCAATTTTATATTCATGGAGATAAAACAGGTAAATTATTGGCTAACCAAATTAAAACTTCCAGTGCTAAACGACAGATTAAAGAAATTTATAAAGCTAACGGTATTAGGACAGCTGATCATTTAGAAATAAATGATACTTTTAGAGAATATTATTCCAAACTTTATAGTTCTGATCTTCTTAAAGATAATACTGTAATGGGTAACTTTTTAGACCAAGTAAATATCCCTGCACTTTCTGTTGATGACCGAAAACAGTTGGATCAATGTATTTCTCACAAAGAAATAGCCAAGGCTGTACATTGCATTCAGGGAAAGCTCCAGGTCCTGACGGATTTTCTGGAGAATTTTATAATGCTTTTTCTCCTTTGCTCATACCCCATTTATGTTCAGCTTTTTCAGATTCTTTTAAGTCAGGTAGGTTGCCGCAGTCTTTTTACAAAGCCTCTATTTTGCTTAACACTAAAAAAATAATGAAATCTAAATCCTTGGAAAGAGGTGATCAGAAGATGTAGAATCCTTGTGGGACTTCCTGTTGGGGGTGGATGGAATACCAGCATTTTACAGCCGTTCCTAGTTTACTTTACTTTTCCTACTTTCCAACCTGATTTGACACTGACTACGAGAACTGCTAAAGGTAAAAAAGAAGAAGATTCTCCTACATCTTTGGATTCTATTCTTGAATTGATGCAAAAACAAAGAAAGGAAGCGTCCGAGGAATTGCAGCGATTCAGAAAAGAATCCTCCGAAGAGTTTCAATAATTTGGCTCTGAAATTAAGCACAAAACTGGATTCTATTCAAGAAACCCTAACTGAGCACGATAAACAAATAAAAGAGAATGAAGAAATCCTGTCGATTCTGGATGAGAAAATGGACGACCCAAAAAAGCGTTATGAAAAACAATCCAAGGTTAACAATGAACTAAGACAGAAGATTATAGATTTAGAAAACAGAAGTAGAAGGAATTATGTACGAATTCTTGGTCTTGAGGAGTTAACTGAAGGCGATTGTCCTACGGAATTTTTTGCAAACTTTCTGGTTCAGTTATTTCCTGATATTTTAAAATCTACACCAATGATCAACTGAGTGCATAGAATACCTGGGAACAGAATGTTTACAAGCAAACCTCATTCAGTGCTAATTGCTTTTCATGGGTTTCAAAAAAAGGATTATATAATTGGTGAATCTCGTTGGAAAGGTATGATTGACTTTAATGGAAAAAAGATCAGAATCGTTGAAGATTTCTCAGCAGAGATTATGAGGAAACATGCTAAATTCAAAAGCGTCATGTCAGAGTTCTTACAAACAAGATTTTAAATCTTCTTTACGGTACCCGGCAAAGCTCAGAATTACACTGCAGGATGGATGGCAAAAATGGTTCCGTTCCAGTCTCCAGGCTCAGGAATATTTAGAGTCAGTGAAGTGACTGCTTATTATTTGTTACATGAGTAACTGTTTATTTTACCTTTGCTAAACTTTGTACTTAACTCTTTTTGAACTTTTTAAGGATTATTTTGAGAATAAGACTTTAATGTGCTATTACTTTGCTAAGTTTAAAAGTGTCATGTTAGAGCTGTTTAACAAAAACTTACATGAATAATTGTGTATTTTGCCTCTGGTGAATCTTGTTGTCAATTTTCTTTCAGAACCTCTTAAGGTTTTACTTTGAGATTAATATTTTAATGAGCCAATATTCTGTGTGAAAAATAAGAACTCAACTGAATGTTCCTCATATAGACCAATTTCCTTACTTAATGTTGATGCTAAAATTTTATCCAAAGTTCTGGCCTGTAGGATGGAAAATATCTTACCATCTATCATTTCTGATGATCAGACTGGTTTTATTAAAATTCGATATTCTCATTTTAATATTTGTCGATTATTAAAGGTTATTTATTTTCCTTCTAAGGAGATATCGGAGTGTGTGATACCCTTAGATGCTGAGAAGGCTTTTGATCGGGTTGAATGGTATTATTTATTTAAAATCTTAGAAAAATTTAATTTTGGGTCCAACGTTATTCAATGGATTAAATTACTGTATTTATCCCCTTTTGCTCGGGTTCTTACTAATTCTCAGAATTCTAAACCATTTAAACTTCAACGTGGAACCAGACAAGGTTGCCCTTTGAGTCCTTTGCTTTTTGAGCTGGTTTTAAAACCTTTAGCTATTGCTTTTCGAGAATCAAATGAGATCACTGGTATTTTACGGAAGGGTACTATCCACAAAGCTTCACTTTATGCAGATGATTTATTGCTTTACATTTCTAATGTCGAAACTTCATTACCTTCTGTGCTTTCGTTTCTATCTTTTTTTAGTCAGTTTTCTGGATATAAACTGAACCTACACAAGAGTGAACTTTTTCCTTTGAATAATTTGCCATTAACTGATATTAACCTTCCTTTTAAAATTGTAAGAAACCAATTCACTTAGTTGGGTGTAACAATTGCTATGAATTATAAATACTTATTTAAAGAATTTTTTTTACTTTATTAAGTTATATAAAAAGAACATTATCAAATTGGTCGCCCCTTTTGTTATCATTGAGTTAATTCTATTAAAATGAATGCTTTGTCTAAATTTATATACCTCTTTCAGGCATTACCCGTTTTTATTCCTAAATCCTTTTTTGACTCTCTGGACTCTATTTTATCCTCCTACATATGGAAAAATAAACGTCCTCGACTGAATAAAGTCCATCTCCAGAAAGTTAAAAAGAATGGAGATTTAGCTTTACCAAATTTGAGGTTTTATTACTGGGCAGCTAATATATGGAATCTCATGTTTTGGTTATACTATATTAACCATGAGGACTGTCCCAGGTGGGTTTCTTTAGAAGCTAACTCGGTTAATAAACTTTCTATTATCTCCCTATTGGGATCTTCACTTCTTTTATCCTTAGGTAAGATAACTGAAAATATGGTAGTCAAACATACTTTGAGGATTTGGATACAATTTAGAAAACACTTTGGTTTATTGAGACTCTCCCTTGCTAGTCCCATTTTAAAAAAAATTAAGCCTTCTATGACTGATGTAGTCTTTAAACAGTGGGAAATTGGGCATTACATACTTCCGGGATCTGTTTGTGGGAGGAAGTCTTTCTTCATTTGAACAACTGTCAACTAAATATAATTTACCAAAAACCAATTTTTTTCGGTACTTACAAATTAGAGATTTTCTGTGATCTCAATTATATACATTTCCTAGTAGACCTGATAAAAACATATTAGATTAAATTCTTAATATGAAACCATTCTATAATGGTTCAATATCCAATATTTATGATATGTTGTTGGGAATGAGAAATGATTCTTAAGACAAGATTAAAATCTTTGGGAATAAGATTTACAGACCTCAATTTCTGAAGAAACTTGAAATGAGATTTTTAAATTGGTTAATACTTCATCGCTATGTGCTCGTCATTCCCTCCTACAATATAAAGTGGTTCATAGGGCTTATATGACCAAGGATAAGTTATCTCGTTTTTATAGGGATATATCTCCCTACTGTGCTCGGTGTAACAATGGAGAAGCTTCACTTATTCATATGTTTTGGACATGTCCAAGTCTTAGAAAATATTGGAAGGAAGTATTCCAAACTTTTTCTGTACTCTTTAAAGTAAATTTTAAGCCTAATCCTTAGACTGCCCTATTTTGTGTTGTTGGAAGGAAAGATATCATTTTGAAGACATTCTTGATCTGCACATTCTGGCTTTTATCTCTCTTACTGCTAGGAGGGCGCTTTTGTTTAAATGGAAGGATGCTGTTCCGCCTAATCATGCTCAGTGGTTACGGGATGTTATAGCATGCCTAAATTTAGAAAAGATCCGTTGTTCAATTTCTGAATCTAACCAAGATTTTCAAAATTTGTGGGGGCCGTTTTAAAATTATTTTCATAATCTTTGACTTCTTGTTAAAGTACAGAAGTTGGTTAATAGTGTCATGAACCCCGTGACGGGAATAAAGAACCAGCAAAGATGGAAAACACTTTGGAGTTCAGTATTGCTATGAACTAATAATATTTATCAGTAACTATGCAATACAGTAATATAAATGTAGATAAATCAAATAGATTCGCAATGATTATATAAAAGTAAGTGTGGAATATATATGTATGAAAAAAACAAGCTTCTTTAAGTCTGGGATAAAAAGACACAGTCTTACGATGATGAGTAAAGTTCAGTTCAGTTCGTGGTATTGAATTGAGTAGTGATGGAGAGAGAGGGAGGAGAGGTTTTGAGTCTTCAGGTGAGCTGATGCCGTCGATCTTCTCGTTGTTCTTCAATTTTCTCATTGTCCTTCGAAATCCTTTAAAGGTCACCAACTGTGCCTTTAACAAAGGGGACCAGTTTTCTGTGGTGGAGCTATCCCCCAGGCGAGGGTGGACACATGGACAACTCCCCACCAGTCAACCCTTTTCCTTCTTTCCACTGCAAGAGCGATGTATCGATCCGCCTGATCAATCCTCCAAAACCCACTTTTCCTGCGGGCACAACAGTGCTCATTCAGAGTCCAGAACATGTGTTTGAGGTCTATCATCTGATCTCCTATTTTATCTTCCCGTATTAAGCATCAACTGTCATCCAAATAACTCCTCCTTCCTTTGCTTGTATAAGAAATGCAAGCAGGCAAAAGTCCTTGAAGAAGTATCAACAACCTGCCGAAAATCATAACATCAATTGTCCATTTAATAACGCCCTCAGTCACCATAGCAACTTACGAGCTTCTCGGTGCTATCTCCACTTCAGCAGAAATCCAACAGTTAACCAGTTCTTTCTTGTTCCTTAAAGTGACAGTCCAACCGTTAGTCTTCGCCTCTCTCTCTTTCCAAAACAAGATATCGATGTTAAATAACTCTCTCTCTCTCTTTTCAAAACAACAGTTCATAGGGGTAATTCAGGATCCTGTCACAATAGTATATTTTATCATCTGATAAGTTTTTGTTTTCTTTTTTTCCCCAAACAGCTTTGACTTTGGTAGTGGGTGTAGATCCTTTGTTAAATAAAATTGTTTACATTCTAATATACGAATTAATCTAATCCATATGAATATAGAGTAAGGAGTTCGTTAATGTGATTCAATATACTGTATCTGGTATTATTATATTTTTTCTTTTGTTTTATAATATGTATTTTCTTGAACTCTGTACTCTTCTATATAGAAATCAATAAAAATATTGGAAAAGAAAAGAAGAATCCTTGTGGGTCAAGTTAAGAAACTGCAAGGGCAGAAGGATCCTGATGAGAGTTATATACAGGTCCCCAAACAATAGCTAGGGTGAGGACTATACATTTCAATGGGAAATAGAAAAGGCATGTCAAAAGGGCATACAACAGTCATGGGGTTTCCATATGCAGGTAGATTGGGAAAATCAGGAAAGTGCTGGATCCCAAGAAAGGGAACTTATTGAACGTCTACGAGATGGCTTTTTAGAGCAGCATGTGGCTGAGCCCACTAGGGGAAAGTCTATTCTGGACTGGGTGTTGTGTAATGAACCAGATGTGATTCAGGAGCTTAAGGTAAAGAAACCCTTGGGAGGCAGTGGTCATAATATGATAGAATTCACCCTGCAGTTTTGAGAGGGAGAAGATAAAGTCAGATGTATCAGTATTACAGTGGAGTAAAGGGAATTACAAAGGCATGGGAAAAGAGCTGGCCAAAGTTGCTTAGAATGGGATACTAGCAAGGATGACAGCAGAACAGCAATAACTAGAGTTTCTGGGATCAACTTGGAAGGTACAGGATAGATGCGTCCCAAATATGAAAAATATTCTAAAGGGAGGATGAGACAATCGTGGCTGACAAGTGAAGTCAAAGGCAGCATGAAAGCAAACAAGAGGGCACATAATATAGAAAAAATTAGTTGGAAGTTAGAGGATTGGGAAGCTTTTAAAAACCAATGGAAGGCAACTAAAATTAACCATAAGGAAAGAAAAGATGAGATATAAAGGTAAGTTAGCTAATAATATCAATGAGGATACCAAAAGTATTTTCAGATATATAAAGAGTAAAGGAGAATGGATATTGGACCTCTGGAAAAGGAATTCAAGTGAATTGACTCTATTATTTACATCCTTCATATACATGAGGAGTAAAAATCTTTATGTTACCACTCTGTCTTAATGTGCAATGTGCAATTTATAATAACTTATAATAAATATTATGTACAACGGGATAGTCAATATAATATAGAAATACAGTTGCATCAGCATGAATTCATCAGTCTGATGGCCTGGTGGAAGAAGCTGTCCCGGAGCCTGTTGGTCCTGGCTTTTATGTTGCAGTACCATTTCCCGGATGGTAGCAGCTGGAATAGATTGTGGTAGGGTGACTTTTGTCCCCAATAATCCTTTGGGCCCTTTTTACACACCTGTCTTTGTAAATGTCTTGAATAGTGAGAAATACACATCTACAAATGCGCTGGGCTGTCCGCACCACTCTCTGCAGAGTCCTGCGATTGAGGGAATTACAGTTCTCATACCAGACAGTGATGCAGCCAGTCAGGATGCTCTCAATTTTACCCCTATATGTGACACTGGAGATGTAGTAATGGGGGACAAAGAAATGACCTATGAACTTCATAAATAATTTTTGCTTCAACCTTCATTGTGGAAGACACTAGTGATATGCCAGAAATTCAGGGAGCAGAAGTGAGTGTAGTTGCTTTTACTAAGGAGAGGGTACTTGGGCAGCTGAAAGGTCTAAAAGTAGTTAAGTCATCTGGACCAGATGGGCTGTACCCCAGGGTTCTGAAAGAGATAGCTGACAAGATTATGGAGGCACTAGTAATGATCTTTCAAGAATCACTGGATTCTGGAATGGTTCTGGAGGACTGGAAAATTGCAAATGTCACTTCCTCTTTTAGAAAGAAGAGAAGCAGAAGAAAAGAAATTATAGACCAGTTAGCCTGACTGCAGTGGTTGGGTAGATGTTGGGAGTCCATTATTAAGGATGAGGCTTTAAAGTACTTGGAAGTGCATGATATAGTAGGCCAAAGTCAGCATGGTTTCTTTAAGGGAGTTGGAACTCTTTGAGGAAGTAACAGCAGGATCGACAAAGGTGAGTCAGTGGTTGTTGTTTATTCAGAATACCCTGGTCAAAGTGCTGCACATGAGGCTGCTTAACAAGATAGGCGCCCATGGCACTACAAGAAGGATACTAGCATGGATAGAAGATTGGTAGCTGTCAGGAAACTAAGAGTCAGAACAACGGGGGCCTATTCTGGTAGGCTGCCAGTGACAAATGGTGGTCCACAGGGGATGGTATTGGGACCACTTCTTTTCACGTTATATGTCAACAATTTAGAGCATGGAATTGATGGCTTTGTGGCCTAGTTTGCAGATAATACAAAGGTAGGTGGAGGGGCAGGTAGTGTTGAGGAAGCAAGGAGTCTGCAAAGGGGTTAGATAGATTAGGAGAATGGAGAAAGAAGTGGCAGGTGGAATATAGTTTAGGGAACATTTGCTTTGATAGAAGAAATAACAGCATAGACTATTTTCTAAATGGGGAGGAAATTCACAAAAAGAAGAGGTGAAAGCAGTATTAGGAATGCTCTGACAGGATTTCCAAAAGTTTAACTTGCAGGTTGAGTCATTGATAAGGAAGGAAAATGCAATGTTAGCATGCCTTTCAAGAGGACTACAATATAAGAGCAAGGATGTAATGTTGACGTTTATAAGATGTTGCTCAGGCTACACGTGGAGCAATTTTGGGCCCCTTATCTAAGAAAAGATGTGCCGTCATTGGAGAGCGGTTCACGAGAATGATTCTGGGAGTGAAAGGATTAATATATGAGGAATGTTTGATAGCTCTGGGCCTATAGTCACTAGAATTTAAGAGAATGAGGTGGGGGGGGATCTCATTGAAGCCTATGGAAAATTGTAAGGCCTAGACTGAATAGATATGGAGAAGATATTTCTTGTAATAGCAGTTGAGTCTAGGAGCAGAGGGTGCAGCCTCAGAATAGAGGGATTTAGAGCAGAGATAAGAAATAATTTTTTTTTCAGGTGATGGTTCTGTGGAATTCATTGCCATGGACGGCTGTGGAGGCCAAGTTATTGAGTATATTTAAAACAAAGGTTGATCAGTTCTTTGTTAATCAGGCATCAAAGCTTACTGTGAGAAAGCAGGAGAATGGAATTGAGAGGGGTAATAAATCAACCGTGATGGAATGGCAGAGTAGAGTTGATGCACTGAGTGGCTTAATTCTACTCCTATTTCCTATGGTCTTATGAAATAGCTAAGGCAACACTATTGCTGTTCAGGATATCGGAGTTTCGGAGTTCAACACCAACAATGACTGTAAGAAATTTGTACGTCTTTCCTGGGAGTGTGTGTGTTTCTTCTCCATGCTCTGGTTTCTTCCCACATTCCAAAAAGTTTTCAGTTAATAGTTCATTGTGAATTGTCCTGTGATTAAGCTAGGGTTATGTAGGTAGGTTGCTGGGCGATACAACTCATTGGGCTAGAAGGTCCTGTTCTATGTAGATGCCACAATGAGTGGAAATGCCATCCCATATCAACCTCCTTACGTGCCAGAAGAATTTGTATAGTTGATGAGGTCATCTCCAAGTTCCAGAGAGTCTTAGTCTATCCTTACAAGACATTCCCTCCCCACTCAACAGTATTCCAAGATCCAATCTAGTGAAATTAAACAAGTTCAACTTGACATTATTATGAATATAATTGTATCAGAAACATACTTAAACAATTACTATTTGATTACTTAAACATTGGTAACTTAGGGCAATTTGCATGAAACAGCCAGAGACGTGAGCTCATTTCAAAGAGCATTTTGATCTGAATAATTTGCCACCTGCAAGTAACCTAATTTTAAACAACTTGGCCTTCAAAAATAACTGTGTAGAATTATTTGCAAATTATATTGCTCTATGGTAATAATTTTCTTAGTAAAATGAAAAGATCAAAATGCATTTAAAATCTGTTCATTATTGCCATTATGCCAAAAGAAGCTTAATTTTTAAAGTTTCCTCAAAGCCTGCAAATGATTCAATTAGTGGACATGTAATGGTAATGGAATTGATTTGTGGTGGTACCAGCTTCCAACATAAGACTGATTAAATTATTACAAGACTGGGAAATTGAAGCTATTCAGAATATGATTTACATTTTAAATTCAACAACCTTTTGTGGTGAACTTGACAATTTTGTCAAATTGCATGAAGAATATATGCACCAATAATAAAAAAAATCAGTCCATCATTTAAAATCTTAACACTTTTTTAGGTCTTGAGAATATTAGACAACTGAAGTCAGGAGATATAATTTATTCATGTCCATGATTTTGTTGAGACGTGCTGTTGATACAAAGTACCTACATCAATTGAACGCTATGATATCATCACACCATATTATGATGAGCATTGTTATTTTTATCCCTCTCTATTCTTGTGACATACATAAAGGAATATTCAAAAACAGGCTAATCAGAGAATACATTTTCTTCTATTTAAATAATTCTCAAAAAAGACTTCAGATTAAGCTATTTTTACCTTACATGAAAGGTACTGGTGAATTTATGATACAATGGAGGATCACAGAATAGTTATTGGCATGGACAGATGTCTTTTGACATTTTCGGTATTTACCAGTTTGAACAATCCAACTAGTTGTACTCTGTTTGGACTTTCCCTATAATCCTGCAAATTCTTTTATTTTAGGCACTTATTTATCTCCTTTTGAATCTGCCTCCATTTTTGCTCTTGGCTTTACACTCCAGACCCCAGCATGTGCTGTAAAATGTGTTTTGTCTTGTCATGTTTGGTTCTTTTGCATTTAACCTTTTCCCTCTAGTTTTGGACCCCTATTTAATTTGAACCGGTCCAAATCTGAACCCTTTGCGAATTAAAATCTCCTATATTCCATAGAGATCAATTACAACTTCATCAGTTCATCTGCAAAACAAAAATCTTATATTCATGCAGCAATTTTGGTAAATCTCTTCTTCACCCTCTCCAATTCTTACCTTCCCCAAAATGTGGGACTTAGTACTGAATGCGGTATTCTACTTGTGGCCTAATCTGCATGTTTAATTGTTCATTATGACTTACTTGTTTTTATTTATTTTTATATATTTGGAGGTTTGGATTTTTTTTTGCCATTTTCTCAGCCTGTCTTGGTACTTTCATCTTGCGTGCACTCCGAGATTTGCTTCTTTAGAATTTGCCCTCCCGTTTATTTGGCTCTTAGATCATTTTTCCTCCCAAAATGTAATACTACATTTCTCAGAACTAAGTTTCACTTTGACTGCATTTCTCTCATTGACCCTCTATATTCCATCAAAATATCTCTTATCACATTAGTTGGACAGTTTATCTTTAGCAAATCTATTTTTCTTTTTCTTTTAACTATTTTTGTCCAACTGATTGCAAATTCAGTTTCTTTGTGTTCATCCTAAAATTTAACCCTCCACTGATATGAGAACACAACATTTTACATAGCATGTCCAAGAGTGAGAAAGATCTATAATCCTCATAATTTCCCTCCATAATTTAATTCATAACAATCGTAAAATATATTTCTGATTGAAGCATTTCACATGTGATAGTTTCAGTTACTTTCCAGTAGTTGTCTTTTTTGTGCAACCTCAGATTTCTTCATACTGCAGTCTTTTTTGAATTCTGTGCACTAAAGCATTGTGTTATTGATATTGACATTGCAGTGGTGTCTTGTGGCCATCTTTATTCATAGGCACTTAATGAGCAACTCTGAATACAAATTTTACTGAGCTAACTCTTTTCATGTTCATAGGAACTTATTAGTGTAGGTACCCTGGAGCACTCTGTAACCACAATTAGGTGAAAAAATAAGCGCATTTTTATTCTTCCCTCAGTCTCATCAACTTTCCCCCCGATTCTACCAGTCACCTATAAACTAGGGGCAATTTACAGTAGCCAGTTAACAGATCTTTGGGAGCTCTTGGAAGAAACCTAATTGGTCACAAGGAGAAAGTGCCATCTCCATCACCTTGTTTCAGATAGGATGTGATAACAATAAGTAAGTGTTTTGCTGTAGGTAAAGGATCTTCAGGCATTATTCTCTGGGGAAGCTGATGCATTCTGAAGGTCAAAGTAAATAAGTATCTTTATTTGGCAGCCGAAGACACATGGAATTAAATAACTAAACTTAATCATCCATAAGAAGTGTTATTTTTTGAATGACCAAAGTGAAATAAATGAAGCTGTTGCATGCAAAAAGTAATTTTATAAAAACTGCCTTTTCTGAAGGTTTAAGTTGAGAAGTCTTATGAGACAGTGGAAATGCTGCATGGTCAGGGGAAGATCTTATGTCAGGTACAGCGAGAAAGAAAGTTAGTGGACTGCACTGTGAGACCAACTCACTCTCTTATGTTCATGTGTGTATCTTGAGTCTCATGTTCCTACGTTTATATTTAGCTCACAACAAAAACAAAAAAAATTCTGGTTTTGGAAGCTATATTGACATGTAAAAGAATGCACTTTTTTTTGGATGGAATGCTTGGAGATAGTACACAGCAGCTATTGAGAACAGATGCATGGTGCGAGTGGTACAAGTTGCTGCAAGGTGTGCTTTGCAGTTTCCAAAGTTTATTTGATTTATTCTTTCTAACTGAGGCATAAAGTTTTTTGTAATATGGTAGGAAGGTAATTGATGGAATAAATATATGGATTTTTTCTGCATAATATTTAGCATGCAAAGTTTTGAGAAAAAGGCAAGAGAAAAGTAAATTTCAGTTATACAGTATATCATTGTTTTCATACTTGTATCGTTGTAGGTTGCGGCTGCTGAAAATAGGTTACAAAATGTATTGCATCTATCAATGATGTCATGACTATTCTCCATTAGTTTATATACCTTTCAGTGGTATTTTCATGATCATGGATTACTTTTTTTGTTCTTAGCATATTTACATTAATTTTTGAAATAAAAAATGTATTAATGTGGCTCTGTAAGCTTTGTTGCCCATTGATAACACTAATTTCGCCAGGAACACAGAAGATGAACTTGCCTTTTAGCTTGCTGCAGTATTAAAGCATTTCTTAAGGTGCATATAATTTTATGCAACACAACAATGACATTTGAGCTTATTGTTAAAACTGTAAGCATTCAATTTATTCATTTTTTGAATTTAGCCTTTATTGTTCTTGAGAAGGTGAAGGTGAGTCACCTTCTGTCTTGGCTTGAAATGTCGACTGTACTCTTTTCCATAGCTGCTGCCTGGCCTGCTGAGTTCCTCCAGCATATTGTGTGTGTTGCTTGGATTTTCTCTTGTTTGTGCTTCTTGAAGTTATGCAGTATTTCTGGTGAAGTCTTTCAGTGTATTTGGGTAGGGAGTCCAGCATTTAGTCCAGACTTTCAGTACCAATCTCAGTCTCGTCACTTGCGGAAGTTCTCTGATGACTCTGTGGTGGTTGGGTGTATTAGAGCTGGGCAGGAGTTGGAGTACAGAGGACTAGTGGACAAGTTTGTGGAGTGGTACAGGAGGAATCACCTGTTCCTGAATGTGAGCAAAACCAGGGAGATGGTGATTGATTTTAGGAGGAAGAGGACTGTGACAAGTCCTGTGTACATTCTGGGAGAGGAAGGTGCGGTATTGGAGGAGTAGGAGTACTTGGGTGTTCACCTCGATGATAGATTTGACTGGAAGACCAACAACAAAGCTGTTTACAAGAAGGGATGAGCTGACTTTATTTTCTAAGGAAGCTGAGATCCTTCCAGATGTGCAGCAGGATGTTGGAGATCTTTTACCAGTCTGTTGTAGTGAGTGCGGTCTTCTTTGTGGCTTTATGTTGGGGGAGCAGCATTGGAGCTGGTGATGCAAAAAGACTAAATAAATTCATCAAAAAGGCTGGATCCATCCTTTGCTGTATCCCGGCTACTTTTGAGTTAGTGGTGGAGAGGAGGTCACAAAGCAAACTGTTATCCTTTTCCAATTTTATTATTAATTTTCAAAATTATAAACATAACAACAATATTAATGAACAGAGATTGGGATTACATTATTAATAATTGACATTACAAATATAGCATTGGTAATACAGATGTAGAAAGTTTCCCAAACTCTAAATATAATTAAACATGATATAGGGATACATGAGAAAAAAAATCTAAAAAAAACCCCAAATTAGAGAAGAAAAAGAAAGACATATTAATTAAACTGTTATCCATTATGGACAATCAGACACATCCTCTCCATGAGCTACTGAATAAGCGGCAGAGCACCCTTTCCAACAGACTCATTCAGCTCCACTGTCACAAGGATCGTTACAGAAAATCTTTCCTGCAAAGTGCAGTAAGCATATACAACAGTTCATTTCAGTGCGACAGGAGAATACACATCATAGTACAATAGTCTCTGTTTTATTATTTTGTACATTATTATTGTACAGTATTGTACATCTGGTATGTTATTCTGTACTTCATTAGTTAATATTATAGTATTATTTATTATTGCTAAGTGTTTTTTAACTTGCACTGTAGCAAAATAATTTCCCATTTGTGATCAATAAAGTACTTAATATTATTAATATTATTATTATTATTATTATTTAGTCCAGCGATGTTGAAAGAACAGCTATCTATTTCTAAGTCAGGAAGGTGTCTGACTGGAAGGGTACATGCAGTTAATGGTGCTCCCTTACTTTTGTTCTCTTTGGTGGTAAGCAGTGGGATGGGGAGATGTTGTTGGAGTAACCCAAGCGAGTACTTGCAGTGTATTTTGTTGATGTTCTTTCTCTGCTTTAACATCTTGGTTATGATGGAAATGGATGGTCTATTTCTACATTTCACAAAGTATTTCCCAGTGAACAAGGTTTCTGTGTGATTGGAGTCACAAAGTGGACAGAATTAGCAAGGATGGCAGATTTCCTCCCCAAAGGACATTTGTGAAACAGATGGGTTTTATGGCAATCCAATGGTTTTGTGGTCATCCTTACAACAATTTTTGTTTCAAACATATATTCCAGATTAGAATTCCTTAACAACTATGGGATTTCAATTCTCATCTATATATTGTTAGTCCAGGTGCTTATTTGTTTGTTTGTTGTGGCTTCATTGTATCCCAATTTAATAAACAGATGAAAGCAATATTCTTGAGTAATTCGCTTCCAAGCATCTATGTCATCGTGGATACATTGTCTTTGCATTATTCTCAGATATGGGGTGGTGATACAATCCATTTATACTTTTGACCACCTAGTTGAAACAGCAAATCCAAAAGCTGTTTTTGACCATGAGACCATAAAGGAGAGCAGCAGAATTAGGCTTTTCAGTCCATTGAGTCTGCTTTATCATTTTATCATGGCTGGTCCATTTTCCCTCTCAAACCCATTGTCCTACCTTCTCTCTGTAACCTTTGACTCCCTGACTAATAAAGGGCCTATCGACATCCGGTTTAAACACACCCAATGACCTGATTCCAAAGCCGCTGGTGGCAGTGAATTCCACAAATTTCACACCTCTGGCAAAAGAAATTCTTCCTCAGCTCTGTTCTAAATGGACATCTCTCTATTCTGAGGCAGTGCCCTCTGGTGCTAGACTCCCCCACTGTATCTGGGCCTTTCAATATTCAATAGGTTTCAGTGAGATCCTCCCTCCTCCACCCCATTCATCTAAAATCCAGTGATTACAAACCCAGAGCCGTTAAATACTCCTCATGTAATAGCCCTTTCATTCCTGGAATCATTCTCATGAACCCTTTCTGAACCCTGTCCAATGTCAGCATATCTAGTTAAGGGGCACAAAACTGCTCACAATACTCCAAGTGAGGCCACACCAGTGGCTTATGAAGCCTCAGTGTTACATCCTTGTTTTCCTATTTTCTAGCACTCTTGAAGTGAATGCTAACATTGCATTTGCTTTCCTCACCACTGACTGAACCTGCAAGTTAATCCTTAGGGAATCCTGCATGAAGACTCCCAAGTCCTTTTGCACCTTGGATTTTTGAATTTTCTCTCCATTTAGAAAATAGTCTAAACTTTTGTTTCTTCTACCAAAGTTCATGATCATACTTTTCCTGGCACTTTATTCCATCTCCTACTTCTTTGACCATTCTCCTAATCTGTCCAAGTCATTCTCCTGCCTCCCTGTTTCCTCAATGCTGCCTGCCACTCCACCTATCTTCGTATTACCTACAAACTTGGCCACAAAGCCATCAATTCCATCATCCAAATCATTGACATATAACGTGAAAAGAAATGGTTCCAACACCCACCCCCATGGAACACCACTAGTCACCAGCAGCCAAGCAGAGAAAGGTTTTTGCCTTCAGCCAATCCTCTGTCCATGTTGGTATCATTCCTGTAATACCATGGTCTCTGAACTTATTAAGCAGCTTCATGTTCGGCACCTTGGCAAAGATCTTTTGCATATCCAACTACTTGACATCAACCAATTCTTTTTTGTCTATCCTGCTTGATATTTCCTCAAAGAACTCCAACAGATTTGACAGGCAAGATTTTCCCTAAAGAAACTATGCTGATTTTGGCCTATTTTACCATGTGCCTCCATGTACCTTGAGACCTCATCTTTAATAGTGGACTCCAATATTTTCCCAACGACTGAGGTCAGGCTAACTGGCCTAAAATTCCTTTCTTCTGCTTCCCTCTTTTCTTGAAGAGTGGAGTGACATTTACAATTTTCCAGGCCTTAGGAACATTCCAGATTCTAATGATTCTTGAAAGATTGTTACCAATGCCTCCACAGTATCCCCAGACATCTCTTTCAGAATCCTAAGTTGTAGTGTGTCTCTTCCAGGTGACTTTTCCACCTTCAAACCTTAGCTCCTTTGCCCTAATAATACCAGTTGCACTTACTTTTGCCCCCTGACACTCTTGAGCTTCCAGTGTTTTCCACAGTACAGATGAATGCAAAACACTTATTTAGTTCATCCACCGTTTCCTTGATACCTCCCCCCCCCCATTACCTCCTCTCCAGCATCATTTTTTAACAGTCTGATATCTATTCTCACCTCTCTTTTACTCTTTCTATATCTGAAAAAGCCTTTGGTATTCTCTTTGATATTATTGGTAAGCTTTCTTTCATATTTCAGCTTTTCCCTCCTTACAGCTTTTTTAGTTGCCTTCTGTTGATTTTCAAAAGCTTTCCAATTCTCAAACTTCCCATGAACTTTTGCTCGATTGTATGCCCTGTCTTTTGCTTTTATGTTGTGTTTGACTTCACTTGTCAGCCACGGTTGAATCATCCTGTCTTTAGAATGCTTCATCTTCTTTAGGATGTATCTGTCCTGTCCCTTCCGCATTTCTCCATGAGACTCCAGGCATTGTTGTTCTGCTGTCATCCCTGCTAATGTCCCCTTCCAATCAACTTTGGTCAGCTTTTCTCTCATACCTCTGTATT
Organism: Mobula hypostoma; assembly: GCF_963921235.1. Taxonomy (NCBI): domain Eukaryota; kingdom Metazoa; phylum Chordata; class Chondrichthyes; order Myliobatiformes; family Myliobatidae; genus Mobula; species Mobula hypostoma. The sequence continues at coordinate 51,418,063 of NC_086100.1, read as the reverse complement.
TCCCTTTACTCCACTGTAATACTGATACATCTGACTTTACCCTCTTCCCCTCAAATTGCAGGATGAATTCCATTATATTATGATCACTACCTCCTTAATACCCCTAATCAAATCCAGTTTATTACACAACACCCAATCCAGAATAGCCTTTCCCCTAGTGGGTTCAAACACAAGCTACTCTTAAAAGCCGTCGCTTAGGGTGGTTCTACAAATTCTTTCTCTTGGGATCCAGCACCAACCTGATTTCCCCAATCTACCTGCATATTGAAATCCTCCATGGCTATCATAACATTGCCCTTTTCACATGCATTTTCTATCTCCCATTGTAATTTGTAGCCCTCGCCCTGGCTATTCAGAGACCTATATGTAACTTCCATCAGGGTTTTTTGTTTACCCTACAAGGATTCTACATCTTCTGATTCTATGCTACCTCTTTCTAAGGATTTGATTTCATTTTTTACCAACAGAGACTCCCCACCCCTTCTACCTTTCTGCCTGTCCATTTTGATACAATGTGTATCCTTGGATGTTAAGCTCCCAACCATGATCCTTTTTTAGTCACAATACAGTGATGCCTGCAACTTCATACCTTCCAATCTCTGCCTTGTCCTATGTATCACGTGCATTCAAATATAACACCTTCAGTCCATTATTCATCACCCTTTTAGACTTTGTCCCCATGTTACACTCTAACTTATCCCACTGACTGCAATTTTGCCCTATCATCTACCCGCCTTTTGTACAGGTCATGCCATCCCCGGAAGAGATCCCAATGATACAAGTCTCTGAAGCCCTTCTCCAGTTCCTTGGTCATGCACTCATCTGCTGAATCATGCAATTTTTACCCTCACTGGTGTGTGACACAGGCAGCATTCCATAGATTACTTCCGAACATGTCCTGCTTTTCAGCATTCTATCTGACTTTCTTAATTCTCTCATCAGGACCTCTCCCCTTTTCCTGCCCATGTCATTGGTGCTCAAATGTTCTCAGACATCTGGCTGCTCACCCTCTCTCTTAAAAATGCTATGGACCCGATCTGAGACATCCCTGACCCTGGCACCTGGGAGACAACATACCATCCAGGTATCTCCTTCACCTCCACAAAATCTCGTGTCTACTCCGTTAACTATGGAATCCCCTATCACTACTACAGTGCTCTTCTCCTTTCCCTGCTGAGCAGTAGTGCCATACTGTGTGCCAGAGACCCATACGCTTTGGCTCTCCCCTTGGTAAGTCATCCCCCTCAACAGTATCCAAAGCAGTATACTTCTAATTATGCGTTTCAATAAGTAGGGCTATTTCATTCTGCTGTTCACTAAATTACAACCAGACTGAAAATGAAATTTACAGCAAATGAAAGTAAAATGAATTAATATCTGGTAGCTATTTGATAGGCGCTGCATACTCTGGTGACCTTGTATAATAATAGGAAGTTTTTCATAAATGTTTGAAGCATAGTCCTTGATAAGCTGAGCACCATGAGGTCATAAGGTATCAGCAGCTATTATAATAAAAATACGAATCATCCTGAAAGCTGTCTCTTACAAAGGATTATGGTGCCACTGGTTTTGTTGGCAACAGAAGAAATACTGCTGTTCTGAGTTTGGAAGTCTTGTAGAGAAAGGTGGATCATTTTGAAATGAGGCAAGACCGTAATGAAAATCTGCACTTGGGCAAAATGGATGCCGGTGAAGGAGCTTATAAATCCTGTTTTCATTGTTCCGTCAGCCCCAAAGTAGGTGATGTAATGGTTAACACAAAGATTGTTAAGTAACTGTCCCAATTTATAGCTTCATGTTGGAATAATTACAGCAATCTGCATACAAGTATAAAAACTTTGTGCCCCATGTATCATCTTAGTAACTTAATACTGTGCCTAGTGACTTCTAACTTCTAGCTACTGAAAGCTAATATATCCTCTATGTCCTTGAGGTTGCGGCAGTACACAGGGTATAGTGCCTCTAAAAAGTATTGAGCAATATTTTGCTCCTTCGAGGGCGGCGACTCGAACCAGTGGTCTCTCAACCCTATTCTGCCTTCTCCCCATAATCTTTCATGCCCTGACTAATCAAGAACCTGTCACCCTCCCCTTTAAATATACTCAATGACTTGGCCTTCATGGTTGATCATGGCAATGATTTCCACAGATTCACTACCTTCTGGCGAAAGAAATTCCTCCTCACCTCTGTTTGAAATGGAGGTCTGTCTATCCTGAGGCTCTGCCTTCCGGTCCCGGATTCACCCACTATAGGAAAAGTTCGCTCCACACCCACTCTATCTAGGCATTTCAATATCCGCTAAGTCTTATAAACCGGGAGAACTTTCTCACCATTTATAAAATAGCCTACAACTTAATTCCTCTTAAAATACCAGAATTTCCTTGGAGTAAAGAGTAGTCAACACTTGCCTGAGTACAGATCAAGTTTGTTGTCATCTGACTGTACAATATACAATCAAATGAAACAACATTCCTCCTGACTGCAATGCAGCCAGAAAATATGTATCACATACAACACATGAAACAAAATGTTACCACAAATAAGTCAATAAGATGTAATTGAAAGTGCAGGTAGTGCACAGCACAGGTAAACATTAAACAGTAAACAATTTGCTGTCCCAGTGACGAGACCTTGGGGGCGGCAGGATATTCATTAGTCTCACAGCATGAGGGAAGAAGCTGTTGCCCAGTCTGGCAGTCCTAGTCCTGATGCTCCTGTACTTCCTTCCTGACAGGTTGATTGTGGGATAGGTGATAAGGATCCTCAACAATGCTTTGGGCCGTTTGTATACAATGCTCCCAGTAAATGTCATAAATAGAGGGGATGCCCTTGGTGGTTCTTACTGTCGTCTGTAGGGTCTTGTGGTTTGATCCCTCATGGCTTCCTTACCACACGATGATCAGCCAGACAGGACACTCGATCATGCTCCTGTAGAAAGTTGTTAGAACGGGAGTGGGAACGCTTACACACCTAACTCTCTTCAATGTAGGAGTTACACACCTAACTCTCCTCAGTGTAGGTGATGCTGTGCCTTCTTGACTAATGAAGAAGCATTGTGGATCCAGTTCAGATAGTCCGTCATGTGTACACCAAGCAACTTTGTGCTCTTTACTTGCTCCACAACAGAGCCATTGATGTACAATGGAGAGTGATCGACCTGCACCTTCCTGGTCCACGATCATCTCTTTTGCCTTGTCCACAGTGATACTCAGCTTGTTGTTCTCACACTATTTGACAAACCTCTCTGTCTCCTGTCTTATATACTGACTCATCATTGTTGCTGATGAGCCCAACCACTGTTGTATCATCAGCAAACTTGATGATGCCATTTGAGTTGAATCTGGCAATGCAGTTGTGAGTGTGCAGCGTGAACAGCAGTGGGCTGTGCCCACAGCCCTGAGGCGCACCAGTGCTCTGCATGATGGAGCTTGAGATGGTGCTGCCAACTCAGATTGTCTGGAGGTTTTTCCATTAGAGAGGGGTGTTGAATCCCACCAGCCTCTGAGGGAGGGTTGTGTTAAAATGGTGAGCTGAAGTTAATGAACAACAACCTGCTGTATGAGGTAGTGTTATCTAGGTGGGACAGGATAGAGTGGGTGGTCGAGGCTACAGCAACACCAGTGCACCGGTTTGAGTGATAGGTGATCTGGAAAGGGCCCAAAGTAGCTAGAACATGGGATTTTATATGATCCATTCTCAGCCACTTAAAATATTTATGTTTGTTGAGGTCAGTGCCACTGGGTCGTAATCATTCAGGCCATTTACCGTCACTCCCTTGGGCACCAGAATGGTGGTGGTTGCTTCGAAGCCTGTAGAGTCAGTAGACTGTTGCAAAGAGATATTAAAGATGTCCTTTGAGACCTCTGGGGCTTTCCTCAAGATCACCTGTTTCAGAGCCGTCCCCTCCCCATCTTATCAATATGTCATTGCACTTGATCTTTCTTTCTTCCATGGCCTTCTGTCTCTTTTACCAATTTACTTCCCATCTCTTTACTTCAAACCCCGCCCCCTTCAGGTTTCACCTGTCACTTTGTGATTCTCTCCCCTCCCCCACCTTTTAAATCTACTCCTCAGCTTTTTTTCTCCAGTCCTGCCGAAGGGTTTTGGCCTGAAATATCAACTCTACACTTTTCTTAGAGTTGCCTGGCCTGCAGAGTTCCTCCAGCATTTTGTGTGTGTTGTTCTGAAAATAGAATGCAGTATTTTAAGGCCAGTTTCAAATGCATCTCACTTCATTGACACCACAAATGAAAGTCAGCCAATGATTGGCTGCCAATTTCTACACTATCCGTGAAAGAAGCTACAGTTTCTTCAAAATTATTTTCCATCAATTTATATATACCATATCTGTGGATGATGTGCTTCAGCATTGAAATTAGTCCTCATTAAAAAGTATGTTCTTGAAACATTATTAAGAAAAAAGCCAATCACAACTTACAGTATAAGATACAAGTAGAAATTTGAGGAAAAGATGCGATAGCAGCAGCTGAACTGATTATTTTGTACTGACCGTGATATTCTTGAGAGGCATATCATGCATAATTACCCCAGACTTTACCAGGAGTACCTTTGCAGTCGCACCACTGGGGATTTATGCTTCGCATAGCAGGTGACAAATTGAACCATAGTGAATGCTGTGAAGTGAAGAAGTTGCCAATGTTTTGAGATATGTTTCACAGTAATGTAACACAGTTGAGCTTTCAAAATCATCTTGTATTCCAGCAGATTTGGTAATAAAATGTGTTGAATCATTGCTTCTGATATGAAAATGACAAGAAGTCACATTTACTGTTACCTTTGCTGCCTTTTGCATAACTGTTCTGGAAAAAAAAACAATGTTTAAAATGTTATTCACTTTTAATATTAATGACTGTTTTATATTCCCAATTCCTTTTTACCGGCTATCTCTGTTGAAAAATCTCATTCACATGGTGTATGTTCCTCATTTTTGGTGTTGTTTGAGGTTGAAGTTTCAGTCATTGACTCCCTTCATGTTTTCCACATACCTGGATATGTTCCAGTGGGTACAACTGTCTGTTCTGCTGGACAAAGATTACTTTGTGTTTGCCTGAATTATTATCAAATTTATTCTCTTATAAAATAATGAGTTTGAAAAAAAAGTCAATGACATTGTCATTTTCTATCCCCATTCACAAACAGTCATAAAGAAATCAATTAATTGGATTCCCAATTAACAAAATTCTGGGGGTAGTATAAGGTGAAAATATTCTGGAAGTCTAATTGTAGGCCAATATTTAATTTGCATGGAATCTGTGCCCAGGCTTAGAACTACTATGGGTAAGTAATTTCACATTTGCAAAGTATTTTTAACCTGGGTAGAAGTCAGTGGACTAAGGACTGCACGTTAGCTAATCAGTTTGAACATTGTGAATCCAATTAATTACAGTGTTGCTATGAAAAATGATAGTTGTATTGTCCATTATTCATAGCAAGAAAAATAATAGAAAACACTTTGTAATTTGGGTTGGTTCTGAGCCGAAAAGTATACAGTATATGGTCCCCAGTATGATATAGTTAAAACACAATATTAATAAATTAAGTAGTAAGTGAAGCAAAATAAATCACAGTTTTATCTTGTGGGAATGCATGAATACTCGATGTCAACAATTTAAGTGCATTGATTTTAAGGGGAAAGATAACTGAAAGGTCTTGGCCTGAAATGTCAATTGTTTATTCATTTCCATAGGCGCTGTCTGACCTGCTGAGTTCCTCCAATATTTTTTGTGTGTTGTTCTGGATTTCAAGCATCTGCAGAATCTCTTGTGTTTTTACTTAGAAAGGCAGATGAGAGTTTGATTGTGGAGATAAGACTCTGAAAACACAAAGTAACTTTGTTATCAAAGTATATATATGTCACCAAATACTACCTTGAGATTCATTTTCTAGCAGGCATTCCCAGTAGAACAAAGAAATGCAATATAATCAATGAAAAACAACACAAAGACTGACAAAAAAAACAATGTGCAAAGAAGACAAACTGTACAAAGACAAAAATAATATTTAGTAATTAATACTGAGAACATAAGTTGTAGAGTCCTTGAAAATGTGCTTGTGGAACCAGTTCAGTGTTGAGATTATTCACGCAGGCTTAGGAGCCTGATGATTGAAGAGTAATAATCTTCCTGAATCTGATGGTGTGGGACCTAAGGCTTCTGTGCCTCCTTCCTGATTGCCGAAGTGATGAATGAGTATGACCTGGATGATAGGGGGTCCTTGATAATGGATATTGCTTTCTTGTGTGCGATGGAGAGTGCTTGGTAAGCACAGTCTGTACACCTGCCCATTTACACACACACACACACACACACACACACACACACACTCTCTCTCTCTCTCTCTCTCCCTGTCACACACACGTTGTCTTGTCATTCTGCTGTCGTTGCTTTGAGTGTACACACTTCAATGTTTTCCTCCCAATATATTCTAATAATGGGTCCTAAAGGGTTTGGGCTTATGGTGCCTTTCCCACCGTACATGGTGGAATATTCCATTTCTTTAATAATGAAGTTGTATAAATAAGACTTCAAGTCCATAAAATATAGGAGCAGAATTAGGTCATTTGGTCCATTAAGTTTGCTCCACCATTTTGTCGTGGCTGATCCAATTTTCCTCTCAGCCCCAATCTCCTGCCTTCTCCCCATATCCTTTCATGCCCTGGCCAAAAGAATCGACTAACCACTGCCTTAAATATACATAAAGACTTGGCCTTCACAGCTGCATGTAGCAAAGAATTCCACAGGTTCAGCATGCTCTGGCTAAAGAAATTCCTCCTCATCTCCATTCTCACAGGATCCCCTTCTATTCTGAGGCTGTGTCCTCTGTTCTTAGACTCTCCCACCATAGGAAACATCCTCTCCACATCCACTCTATCAAGGCGTTTCACCATTTGATAGACTTCAATGAGGTGAGCCCTCATTCTTCTGAATTCCAGTGAATATAGGCCCAGAGCCATCAACTGCTTTTCATATGACAAACCATTCAATCCTGGAATGATCAAATGTGTAAATAATGTTTGTGTGCTGTATCAAAGGTAGATGCTCTGTTTATTTTGTAATATGATTATAACTACATTGTGGCATTTGTCATTCATGTGTAGTCTCTGATTAACTTTGTGGGTAATTAGAAATGGTGTGTCCTGGTGCCTAAAAAAGGGGTGGTTTGCTCCCAGAGGTAGATAGAGAGATCGAGCTGCCAGCAGTGCACACTGAAAATAGTATGGAGCTATTTATTGTATTTTCTGGTGGATAGCTTTTTGGAAATATTGGCAGTTTTCTTTTTGCTATTTTCGCTAATTTTTCTGTCTGATTTTTCACACACCAAATAAACACCCTTGCACAAAAGTGCTAAGCAACTCCAACCACTTTTCTTTAGTCACAACCCATGTGTTGTAACATTGTGGCAGCGCTCCTCATCGATATGTTCAGTGGTGCAGAAGGCAATGGTATGGTGGTTAGTAAGAGTCCCTGCTGGTGCTACCACATTCCCAAACCCTTCACTTCCTTATATTAATTTAGTATTTCTGTTTTGCACTACCTCAATTTACATTGCGATACTTCACACCATTCTGTTGTTTTTTGGCTGGTTGTTGTATTTATTTTACTGTGTAAATTATTTGCACAGCTTCATGTGTGGAAGGCATTTCATTGCACCCTGGTATATACAATATGTCAACAGGCGAATCTGAAAATGCAGTAGTCAGATCTGAGTGAGGAGAAATATAAATGAAACAGGAGAAAGTTGTAAATAAAGGCAAGAAATTCATCATTTTGCACATTGATCATTAATCTTATATATCCATTATTCATTTGCATTTATGCATTGATTTATACTTTAAAACCTATAAATGTAATGATGGTACCGATAGGTGGTGACTTTTTCCGTGCATCTCCAATGGGAATCATCAGATATCAAATAAGCAACATTTTAAGGCATTTATGAAGTCTATCAGTCTTCAAAATTGGTGGACCCTGGATGGCAGCACAGTTACCTTTTAAGAAAATGGGCAATTGAAATGCAGAGGCAATAGGCCACCCCTGACTATCCTGATGGTGAATGTACAGTCTCTGGAAAATAAAACTGAAGACCTCAGAGCAATATTGCAGTACTAAGGGGACTGCTCTGTACTTTGCTTCATGGAAACATGGCTCTGCCCCACCATTTTGGGTTCAGCGCCACAGCCCGAGGGTTTCTCTATTCACTGCAAAGACAGGACATAGGACATCTAAGTGCTTTTAAAGGTAGAGGAGGTAGCGTATGCTTTATAATTAACTCATTGTGGTGCTCCAGTATGGTGGTTCAGCCTCAATTTTGCTCATCCAACCTGTAATTTCTAACGGTCAATAGTTGTCTATTTTATCTGCTATCATCCTGATAGCAGTGTACATTCCACCACGGCCAATGTCAGGGAGACACTGGAGGAAATGAGCACTGTGATCAACTATAATGAAACAGTGCACCCTAATGCCTTACTTATCATTGTAGGGGATTTCAACCAGCCCAGCTTGAAGAAGTCATTGAGCAACTACCGTCAAGTTATCATCTGTGGAACCAGAGGAGACAACATGCTTGACCACTATTATACCATCATCAAGAATGTTTACTGTTCCATTCCACAGCCGAACGTCCGATCAGCTGCTGTACTTATACTCCCAGCATACAGGCAATGAGTAAAGACTGTAGCACAAGTAGTGAGGACCAAGAAGGTATGGTCAAGGGAGGTCAGGAGCATTTACAGGACTACTTTGAATTGGTGGACTAGGCAATATTTAGTGATTCATCTTCAAATCTGAAGGAGTATGCCACAGTTGTCACCAACTTCATGAAGACCTGTGTAGATGAATGTGTGCCTTCAGAAACATACTGGGCATACCCAAAGCCAAAGCCGTGGATGAACCAGAAGATTCTTAATCTGCTGAGGCCCATATCTGTGGCATTCAGGACTAGTGATCCAGAACTATATAAGAAGTCCAGGTTCAATCTATGCAAAGCAGTTTAAGAGCAAAAAACTCAATTCCTTTGATGTTAGAACTGAATTGGATGCATGTGATCTGTGGTAGGATTTGCATGCCATTACCTCCTACAAGGTGAAATCCAACATTATGAATGGCTCTGATACTGCACTCCCAAATGAGCTTCATGCCTTTTATACATGCTTTGAAAGGGAGAATAAAACTACACCTATGCAAATCTTTGCAGTAACTTGGAACCCTGTAATCTCTGTCTCAGAGGCCTACGTCAGACCATCTTTCAAGAGGGTGAACTCAGGACCTGATGGTGTACCTGGTAGGATATTGAAAACCTGTGCCAACCAACTGGCCGGTGTGTTCAAGGACATCTTCAATCTCTCACTGCTGTAGTCAGAGGGTCCCACCTTGCTTCAAAAGGGTGACAATCATAGCAGTGCCCAAGAAGAGCAGGGTGAGCTGCCTCAGTGGCTATCATCCAGTTGCACTCACATCTCCTATGATGAAGTGTTTTGAGAAGTTGGTCTTGGGCTTGGCCAGAATCAACTCCTGCCTAAGCAAGGATCTGGACCCATTGTAATTTACCCATTGCCATAGGTCACTGGCTCTCCAATTTGCCTTAGATCACCCGTACAATAGTAATACCTATGTCAGGCTGCTATTTGTTAACCACAGTTGTGCCTTCAGCACCAGCATACCCACAGTACCATGACAGCAGAATTTCTGATTATGATAAGGTGGTGTACAGGAGTAAGATAGATCAGCTGGTTGAGTGATGTTGAAACAATCTCTCATTTAACATCACCAAGGACGAGCAAATTTCTACAGATGTGTTGTGGAGAGCATTCGTTATGGTTGCATCACCATCTGATCCGGAGGGGCGACTGCACAGGATCGGAAAAAGCTGCAGTAAGTTGCAAACTCGGCCAGCTCCCTCTTGGGCAATAGCTTCCCAGCATCTTCAAAAGACGATGCCTCCAAAAGGTGGCATCCATCATTAAAGACCCCCATCACCCAGGACATGCCATCTTCTTAGTGCTACCATCAAGAAGGAGCTACAGAAACCTGAAGACACACACTCAACAGCTTCTTCCCCTCACCATCAGATTTCTGAATGGACATTTAATCCCTGTACACTACCTCAATTGTTTTTCTCTTTTTTTGCTCTTTATTTGAACTACTTATTTAATTTAAATAATATATATATTTCTTATTGTAAAGCTTAGATTTTAAAAAGGATTATGTATTGCAATGTACTGCTCCACAAAACAACAAATTTCACGACATACAAGGGGTGATTAATAAGTTCATGGCCTAAGGTAGACGGAGATGAATTATTAACTTCAAACTTTCTGCATAATCACTCCAATAGTTGAACTGCATGTGCATATGACGAGAGCAGTATAACTAATCTCCTTCTACCTTAGGCCACGAACTTATCAATCACCTCTGCTGTGGAGCATTTTCTGGAGGTTCAAGATGCCGACTTCTACAAAGAAGGGATCCGTATGCTGCAGGACTGCTGGACTAAGTGTGTACATGTAGGAGGACACTATGTTGAAAAATAAATGTGTTAGGTTTTCTAAAATTGACTCCTCCTAACTTAGGCCACGAACTTATCAATCACCCCTCGTATGCCAGTGATATTAAACCTAATTCTGATTCTGAAACTGTACTAGCCTTATAAAAATGTGGAACTATATCAGGATTCAGGAGCAGGTCCACGTAATTACTGTTCTTTGCAATGGGAACTGAAAATTCTGGAAATACTCATCCGGTCAGACAGGATGTGTGGAGAGAGATACCGAATTGACATCTCACTTCCATATCAGGCTGTTAAGCATCCAGTTTGGATGCTCTCTGCCATATAAATGAAGAAATTTGCAAGACACACCAAATCTCCTCAAATTCCAAATGAAGCCGAGCTACTGATTGCATCAATGTTGGGCCCACAATGTCATTCTCCAGAGGAGAAATATTCTGGAGACCTTGCTCATCTGATTATTGCCCATTGATTAGGCAGGGCGGTGAGAAGGCAGGAGAATGGAGTTGAGGGGTGTACTAGATCAGCAATTATGGAATGGCAGAGCAGAATCAATGGGCTGAATGGCCTGATTCTGCTCCCATGTCTTATAATCTTTAATGAAGAAAGGTCACTGACCTTGTTAGAGTAATTTTTGGGTTTAGGTCTTTAACACTTAGTAAATGGCTTCAGCCACCAGTCTTCTGTTCCTTGACCATGCATTTCCTAAAAGCTGTGAATACCGAAATACCAGTCCAGACGCTGCTGGTGCCTGTGGGATGGATGTAAACCAGAAGGTGTGAGGTTTGCATGTAGTTTCAAAGACAGCATTATCTATACTTTGTAAATTATAGATGTCCTTCAGGTTTAGCACGTAAAATACCAAATAAGTGTATTGTGGATTCAGTTTGGAACAATGGATTCCTGAATACCAGTCCAGATGCTGCTGGCGCCGGTGGGATGAATGTAATCAGAAGGTGTGAAGTTTGTATGTAGCTTCAAAAGAAAGCATTGTCTGTACTTTGTAAATATGAATTGCCCTTTGTGTTTAGCAAATAAATATCGAGCCCACATTGGGCTAGCAGACCTTTCCACCAAAAGGGTCTCCATATGCCTGCTGTACCTTGTTTTGTCAAATAAAGAACCTGCTTTGTATCTACCAGTAACTCTCTCTCTGGTGACTTCATTCACGCAACAGACCTAAAAATGTTTTCTTTGTTTCTTTTTTCGCAGATACTGCCTGACCAGTGGAAAAATTCCAGTATTTCTTATCATATTGTTTAGATTTCTAGCGTTGTGCTTTTTTTTTTGCTTTTTGATTACTGTTTTCTTCATTTTGCTTTGTTTTACTAAAAGCTTGTACACTTACTGGCTTTTAATCTTATGGTCATGTGCTGGTCATAGGTGGCACATTTTTGCTTGAAGAGAGGGGACTGTAATGCCCAGTAAATAATTCTGCTGTTAAATCTGCTACTCTAAAGGTCAGCATGTAATTCTAATATGCAGATCAATTTTCAGAAAGTAAGTTTTAAGTTGGGTATCTTTCAATATTTTGCATACCATACAACATGACATTATGTATTTGGAGGTGACACAGCAGTTATATGCTGCTAGAGGCCTTGGCCAACAATCTAGATACCTGAGTTTAGATCATTTCTCAAATTTAAATTTTTCTTATAATCTAGAAATTAAATAAAGCTAACTCTTGGTAATGTTGGAATTAGTGTCCTTCAGGGGAGGAAATCTGCGATTATTACCCAGTCTGGCCAACGAGTGACTCTTGACCCACCATTTTAGTCAACTCTTAAATGCCCTTTTCCTCAGTTTAACCACAGAAGGTGGCTTTCCACCAATTTTTCCAAGGTAATTAAGAATGGACAATGAATCTTGATCAGTGGCAAGCAGATCCTGGAAAATGAAAATTGAAAACAATCACTGGATTTGAATGCTGTAATCAGAAGATTCTTGTGAGAGATTCACATTGGGTGTGAATTGTGTTACATTATTGCAAATATTATTATTGCAATGTGATATTTTATTACATTGAGGGGAGGAGAAGATGGCGGCATGACACAGCGTGCGCGGCTGCTCCAAATTGATATCGTATTTGTGAAGTAGGATGCCGTGCACAATCCTGATTTGATGGAGACAGTCATGAGAAGCACGGAGGAACATCTGAAGAAACTTCTGAAATGCCTGCTTCGCTGCCACCGCTACTGTGCGATCGAGAATCTTCGGAGGGAAAGGCCCCAAATCCTCAGCTTTGCCTATTGCCGGTTGCCGGAGCCGGGGTCGAAGCCCTCGGCAGTGATGGTGCTCGGTGTCAGAGGGCTGGTCGGAGGCTTGAAGTTTCCGGACGGACTCAAGTGTTGTCTGTGGTCGGGTTGCTTCCAGGGTGCTGCATCGGCAAGTTTGCGGTGCTAGAAGCTCATGGCAGGAAGAGAGTCTTTCTTCCTTCTACCGTCTGCATGAGATGATGGGATTTTCGAGAGACTTTGAGGCTTCTTTTTTACCGTGCCCATAGTCTGTTCGTTATCAAATTACGGTGTTGCTTCGCACTGTTGTAACTATATGTTATAATTATGTAGTTTTTGTCAGTTTTTTTAGTCTTGGTTCGTCTTGTGTTTCTGTGATATCATTCTGGAGGAACATTGTATCATTTCTTAATGCATGCATTACTAAATGACAATAAAAGAGGACTGCGTGTCCTCATAATCTAATCTAATTAAGTTGAGTTAGGGCTAAGTATACTATTTTCTAGTTATGGTATACTATGTGTACTGAGGGCACATTGTTTCACTCAGGTACCACATAGCCTGAAGCCAAAAGAATAAGCAGTTGTCAAGGCAGAGATCTTAATTCAGAAATCTAATAAACAAACAGTGCTCTGAAAATATATGCACAATGATAAAATGTGGTCACAGTAGTGAAGTGAATAAAGGGAAAATTATATATTATATGAATGGAATAGATACTGAACGTAAACATAATCAACTCCAGTTTGTGTTGATTGTTGTTGTGTCTGTGTAGGAGATATCAAAAATATTTCCAAGGTTTCAATCCTTGAAGGATTCATGGGCAGGTGAATGTGCAGAGGCTATCTGAAAGTTTAAGCAGCACTATAAAGATTTAGTGTTCATCTGTGACGCGTGAAAGAGAAGAGAGGGAAAAATAATCTTTTGTCAATAGAAGAGAAAAGGTTGTATGTTTTTGACAGTTGGGAAAGAAGTGAATCAGAGAATAATATTCCTGATGAGATCATTGAAAAGTTCAGTCAAGATCAAATCATCATGAAAAGATGTGTATTTCAAAGCAAGAAACAAGTGAGGATGTTGGTGATTTCTTTGAAGCTGCTTCGTTTAACCAATAAATATAAAATTAAGGAAACAGATCAAAGATTATTCAGGCAAACTCAGGTGGCTCAATGTAAAGAATGCTTTGATTGGGAAGTGGAATTTATTGCCGCACAAATTGTCTACACCACAACACCAAAAGCCACAAGTTAGCAGCTGAAAAATAACACTATTTGCAGTCATTCAGTTTACTGCTTAGGAAGTAAGCTGATGTAAAACCAAAAAAAAAAAAGGATGAAAATCAGATTAAATGTAGGGCGTGCAACAAATGTGGATAACTATACAAATTCACAGAGAGCACAGATCAAACTGCAGTTTATGTTGAGAGTGTAAGCATTGGGAGAAGGTGTGCAAATCAAAATGAAAGATCCAGAGAAAATGCAGGAATGAGGATGAAAAGACAAACATAAACTAATTGAAATTAGAACATCCACTCCAGAGAATATTACTGTATTCAATGACACGGATCCTCATAACTTGATGGTGACGTTAATGAAACCATACTACAATCCAGAGGAGAAAATAGGACAAGAAAATGTCCAAATAATAAATAGAAACATGAAAGTAGATGTAGGAGTACACATAGTGTCATCCTCCTTTGCTTATAAGGAGGAGGTAAAATTCCACGACTTGCAATGAATTAAATCAAGGGATCACACAAATAGAAAAGATTGACTTAGTCTCTAAGGTATAAGAAGCTGGGATGAACAAGATTTAATTTCAGTAAACCACAATGCTTGGAAGAACTTAAATAAAACTAAAAATAATGTCCTGAATGAAAGCACCTTGTAGTAAGAAAACCAAGATAATGTAAATGTGCCCAAAGTAGTTCAAAATGATCAGATGTTTTGTCGATTTAGGATTGTGTGTCACTGTTTATCGCCAAGTAAAACTGGTAACACAGCCCTAATATACCAAATAAGCAAAAGGAGAAGATTGAAAAGGAACTACAGGAAGGAGGTAACAGCCAAAGTTGCCAAACCTGTGGACTGGGTGAAGTCCATGAAGATGAGAGAGAAGCTTAATGGATGGTTAAAGATATGCTTTAGCTCAAAAGACCTGAATCAAATAATTAAAAACAATTACACCCAATTCTAGAAAAAAGTCACGAGCACAACTGGAGGCCAGGGTTTTCAGCAAACTGGATGCTTGGGATTGGACTGGGAATGTGAAGCTTCATTAGAATTCTTAACTGTTGACAATTTTAAGCAACCGTTTTGATGGTATAAGTCCTAACCTCTATCTTATGACTTTTGAGTCAGCAGAAAAAATATACTATCTATAGAAGATGCAAATGTGTGATAGACAGGGTAAATATAATTTAGATTCAGGGGGTGAATGATAAATGAGGAATGCAAAGAACCTGAAATATTAAACTCAGGCTGACAGTTGACAGATGTACAGTAAAAGAGAATGAATGTTTACCTTTGGAATAGTGTGTATATATATATACTTGAAGCTATGCTCTGAAAAGTCTTGGGTTTCACTGAGAAGGAAGCACCAAGGAAAAGGAAAGAAATAAGAATCTTTTATTGACTGATCACTCATTCATACATGTCAGAGCATATGGTAAACCTGAAAATAATTAATTAATTAAAGAAGATGCTGAACCTCAGGAAACATAATTCAACAAACTCGAGGAAATACTTTGCAAAGAGATGAGTCTATCATCTGCAACAGGGGGAAATGTCATTTTACAGGTAGATGTTTCTCCTAAAGACCTCATAATAGTTCTCGTATAAAATATCAAGCTACGGTATTTGCATTTAAAACACTCCTGTCAACCGAAAAAATGATATGCTGGCACAGGACAGAAACTATTAGTAGTTGTGGAGTTATAAAAGTCCCTCACCTATTCGTTTGAGCAGGAGTTTGATGAAGAATCTGTTACTGAACCCTCAAATAATTCTACATGAAAAACCTATGCAGACAAGTGCGAAAACCTACAAATATTTTACTCAAATCTTTGGAGTTATAACTTCTTCGAAATATAAAACAAGAAATGGCAAATGAAATAATTGTTATTCCAGATCTGATGCAACACAAAAAATACACAATAAGATGAAGAACAATACTAAAAGCACAATTGATATAAATACATAAGACATCCTATTTACACAGATTGATAAAGTGAGGCTAGGCATGTGAGTGTATATAAGGCAATTGACAAGAGATGATAAAGTAGTGGTGGTGGATGGAGTGAAGGGTGATTAGTGAGTGGAGGTGTTGACCAGCTGCACTGCTTGGGGAAAATAACTGTTTTTGAGTCTGGTGGTCCTGGTGTGGATGATATGCAGCCTCCTCCCTGATGGAATTAGGACAAGCAGTCCATGAGCAGGATGGATGGGAACCTTCATGATGTTACTGGCCCATTTCTGGCATCTTTTTATATATGTGCCCTTGACGGTGGTTAGGCTGGTGCCAGTGATGCACTGGGCATTTTTGGTAATCCATTGCAGAGGCTTCCTGTCTGCCACAGTGCATTGTCTGTACCATGCAGCGACACAACATGTTAGGATGCTCTCTACTTCCCATCTATAGAATGATGTGAGTCCAGATGTGCACAGTCCAACTCTCTTCAGCCTCCTCCAAAAGTAGAGGCATTGGTAGCTTTCCTGATTCCGGGACCATGAGATATTAAGTGAGATGTGCACTGCCATGAGTTTGAAACTGTGAGCACTTTCCACTTCTGTGCCACCAATTTAAAGATGCATGTTCTCCTGAAAATGATAATCATGTCCTTTATCTTGTTGAAATTGAGGAAGAGGTTATTTGCCTGGTAGCAGGGCCTGAGCTCTGCCACTTCCTCTCCGTAGGGTGTCTCATCATTTTCAGTGATGAGCCCCACCACTGTTGTGTCATGGGCGAACTTGACAACGTGATTACCTGGGTTGGCCAAGTGTACAGCAATGGGGTCAGCCCTGGAGGCATCCATGTTGAGAACGATGGGGAGGGAGGTGCGGTTATGCATCCCGACTATCTGAAATCTTTTGGGTAGGGAGTCTTAACACCCAGTTACACAGTTGTGCATTCTGACTGAAGAGAAGGAGAGTGTTCACCAAGGTCTGCAGTACAACAGTGTTGACTGCTGAAATGAAATCCAGAAGGAGCATTCTTAAGCAAGTTCCCTTGTTTTCTAGGTGTGTTAGGGCCAGTTGCACGACAATTGCTATGGCATCTGTTGTGGAGTTGTTCTTTCGGTAAGCATATTGGTGAGTGTTCAGTGGAGCAGGAATGGAGTTTTTGGGGTGCACCATTTCAAAGCACTTCGTGATGATTGGTGTCAGTTCCACCAGGTAGTAGTTGTTTAGCTCTGAAGGTGCAGACTTCTTTGGTACATGGATGATAGTGAAATCACAAACAAGAGAAAATCTGCAGATGCTGGAAATCTGAGAAGCACACACAAAATGCTGGAGAAACTCACCAGGCCCAGCGGTATCTATGGAGAAGTGCACAGTCGAAGTTTCGGGCCGAAACGTCAACTGTACTCTTTTCCATAGATGCTGTCTGGCCTGCTGAGTTCCTCCAGCATTTTGTGTGTGTTACATGGATGATAGTGGCTGATTTGAAGCATGTGAGGACAATAGCCTGGATGAGTGAAACACTGAAGATATCTATGAAAGCATCAACGAGCTGGTGCAGATGCTTCTCAAGTACTCAGCCTGGGATGTTGCTTAGCTGGGCTGCCTTACAGTGATTAACTCTCTGAAGAGTCCTCCAGTGGATGCTCACCTGGGGTGGGGGGGGGGTAGCTTTCATGGCTGGTGTTGTGTTGAATGCCTGAAAGTGAACATAAGTTGTTTAAGGCATCAGAGAAGGAAGTGTCACTGGTACAGTCAGTGCTGCTTTTCCTTGCGCAGTCAGTAATGCCCCGATGCCCAGCCGCATATGCTGGGGTTTGGTGTCAGACAGGTGTTCCTAAATTTTTTGTGCATCGGTGGTCTTTGCCCTTGTGATGAGGTTTCTCCTGGTTGCTCTGAGTTGTTTGATCTCCAGTCTTGAAGGCAGTGTCCTGGGCTTTTAGCAAGGAGCGTACCTCTGAATTCAGCTCGGGCTTCTGGTTGAGCCACGAGATAATGGTTCTTGAGTTACTAACATCGTCTCCCCGTGTAGCTGGTGACAGATGAAGCATGTTCCTTGAGGTCTGTGCCTTCTTTCGTGGCAGCCTCCTTGAACATCTGCCTGTTAGTCCATTCAATACAGACCTGATGGATAGAGATTGCCTCACTAGGTGATGGTCCTCTTGACAGGCTTCTCCATTTTCAGCCACAGTCGGTATGCTGGGATTAACATTATGGAGAAGTGGTTAGAAAGGCCAAGATGAAGGTGTGGGATGGCTTTGTAAGTACTACATCGGTTTGTATAACATGTTCCATAAAGAGTTCGGCAGGCTAGGAATTTTTTCCTTGGAGTGAGGGAGACGGGGTGTGGCGGGGGGGGCGCGGTGGAGAAGTGACCTTACAAAGGTGAATAAAATCATGAGGTACATAGATAGATAGGGTGTAATTAGGTAGCATGGGATGATTGGGTTGTTGGGGCCTGTAGCCATGCCTATCTCTGAATAAATAAATTTATAAATAGTTAGATAACTCCATATATCAGTAATACATTCGTAACCTTCTATGCCATGATCTAGTTCCACTTGTCCTTTCTTATTCCTTGATTATGTAATATCAATGAAATACAGAAATACTCAACAGAATGTCATGGTTCTCAGAGACCACATAAATAGTGGCATATGTGAGCTGATTTGTCCACACACAATGAAGAATGATGCCTCCTGGCTGCATACTTATTATTCCCATTTATCAGAAGGATAAAAGATTAGAGCTGTAAGAATAATCACTGCAGTTTGAATCCAAATGGGAACAACAAACTGTAAACAGAAAATCGAAAAGAAAGGCGGAAAATCTCAGAAGTGCTTGGAAGTTAGGCAAGATTGACTCTGTTACTCTCCACGTTTGCTGAATGGCCTGCTAAAAACTTCCTGGCATTTTCTGTTTTCCTTTGTATTTTGAATCCTAGCAGCTGAGCTCTGACAGTTGAACTCAATGTACTTCTTAACAATTTATGAAGTATTCATAGCACAGTGTTTTGACTTCACCATCACATCAGCAGAAAGGACATGGGTTTACATGATTGAACATTCAAAAGAACCTTAAAGTAAAAGTAGAAGATGCTGGAAAGAGTCAGAAAAGTTCTGTTGAAGGGTCCTTGAGCTGAACTGTTAACTCTGTCTCTCTTCCTTGAGATGTGGCCTGATCTTCTAAATATTGCTTGCCTTTTCTGTTTTATTTTACATTTCCAGTATCTGGATTTTTTTTTTGTTTTTTCCACAATGATACAGGTTCACTGTTATGATATCACCACTAGCAATGCTATACCCAAATCTGAATAAATGCAAATAAAGACCAAGTCCCAAACTGTGTCTCGCCATCTACACCTGTCAGTTCTGAGATGGAATTGCAAGCTAAGCTACTGAATGGCAGGATGTTGATTATAGCACTGTCAACCAATGTACCCCATGTTAAGAAATAAGACAATAACTAGCTGGTGCATAAATGAAAGATATCCAGCCACTGCTATCACACTAAATCACTTGAGTAGTTGAGAGGACAGGTACAGGATCCAATCACAAAACGTAAATACCAAGTTATAGTCACCAATAATTAAATTGCTGAAATCTTGCATCATTGGTGGAAGGCAGGGCTAAATTGATCTCAGCCAATGCCGGAGATAAAGGTAAAGAAAGTATCAATAGGCAATAGCAACAGCATCAGCAGCAACCCCAGCAAAAGCGAGTGTAACTATATAGCAACAGGAATAACAAACACTACATTCCCAAAATATTGCAGAGAGGAATCAATGCAACTGAGTTAACAAAGTGAAGGCACAAAATAGTACCACCTGAACGATATTGGGAATCGAAGCACCACAGGTAAAATTGGAGTTCGAGTTTCTAAACTATTCCACGCAAGTAAAATTAGGAATATTTGTTTGGGAAATAAAAGAAACAAAAGGGCATTTTTATTTTATTATGTTATTGTGTGTGTTGTTATTCTGTTTGAGTTGGGAACTACATTGTTAGCTGTTGGTATACTGTTCTGCAATTTTTGTGCTACGTCATTCGTTGGTGCATATTATACAATGCACTGAATGTATATTGTATTACTCATCCAATAGGTGGTTTAAAGTTGAATGAATAAACAGGTCATTCAGCCACAGATCTGTATTTCGTTCAACTTGAAATATGAATTCTCTTTTTCTTTCCACATATGCTACCTGATCTGCTGATTATTTCTAGCATTTTCTGTTTTGTATTTGATCAGTCATGTGTCTTCCCATTGTGCAGCTCTGTAGCATATGTACTCCAGATGATGCTATGATGCTTTCATGCTTCCTATTTGCAATGTTGCCACAGTCTATTCCTGCTCATTTTCTGCAATAGAAGTGATAGCTCTCAGAATGGACACTGGCCAGGTGCTACTATTTATTTTCTCACTGTCAGAGAACTACCTCAGTCTCTTCTCCCTGAGTGAATATTGTTTCCCAGATCGCCCTTTGGCATCATAATCTGTTTTTATTCTCCAACATTCTTTGAATAACCAAGTTATTTAAAGAATACATTGCATAGAATTGAATGCAAAGTTACAGTCAGAATGGCCATGATGTTACTAAAAGGTGGAGCAGGCCTAAGATGCTGAGTGGCCAACAACTGTTCCTCTTGCAGATGTTTGTATTATTCTCCAGTTGGAATTAAAAAGTATTAATTAACAGTTTTCAATGTTATCCTCATCACCAGTGGGATTACCAGAGTGAAATATTGAAATGCTGCCTTTCAGAATTTTCAGGCAGAAAATTAAGATATTCAACTATACAAAATGACACCTGCATTTTAAGAAACACACATCAAAGTTGCTGTTGAATGCAGCAGGCCAGGCAGCATCTCTAGGAAGAGGTACAGTCAATGTTTCGGGCCCGAAACGTCGACTGTACCTCTTCCTAGAGATGCTACCTGGCCTGCTGCGTTCACCAGCAACTTTGATGTGTGTTGCTTGAATTTCCAGCATCTGCAGAATTCCTGTTGCCTGCATTTTAAGAAGTCAATTTACATTAATATAGTAGATGACAAAAAACTACTAACAAATGCTGAATTTTCTCCTTGCCCGTTGTGAAAATCAATCTTCAAAGTATGCTAGTAGAAGTTAAAATTGATCAATGGCCCCAAGTTTCATCATCTATTCTTTTTCCTAACTGAGGCAACAGTTGCAGTTGTTCATGCCTTGACATTGGAACTGGAATTAAAGTGCTAACTAAATCACCTGTGATTTCCAAAATGCCAAGGGGTTTGATATGTTTCCATTTTAACCTCTATTCTGAAGATTGATTTCTCATTTCTGTGCTTTATTTATTTGAATGAATGGATAATTAAAGACAGTGGGGTGCAGAAGCAGAAATTCCTGGTGGCATATTTAGTCCAACAGAGAAAACAAACATTAAACATTATCCTTCTGGAAAGTGTGATGAAACCAGTGCTGCCAAGTATTGGCTGGGTGCCATCGTCATGAGTGACATGTATTTCTGTCTCTCAGCAAGATGAATACTCTGAGTGCAACAGACTCCGTAAGGTGCTACCAGGCAATCAGCCAAGTAACCCATTAAGGTGGAGTTTAGGAAAATCTGCCAAGTAATTCATGCAAACAAAAATACTTCTTTATTTAATTTTCAGTAGATATTTCTCCCATCTCTTTTGATGTCATCATCCAATTGTCTTTTTACCCCATGAAACACAGTGGGAGATTGATTTATTGCCAATGACATTTTGTTTTTCTTGAATTTGGGTTATGTGTGATTTGGCATCAAATGAATTTTCACCGTTCTTTGTGCAGAAGCACAGTACTCGAGTCTTCAATTGTTCATTTAAGCATATTTGGCTGTTAAATTTATACTACCAGGGAGTAAAATTATCTTGATTTTTTAAAAAACTATTTATTCAGTCATAGTATATAGAAATCACTGGCATAACCAGCATGTATTATCTATCCTTGTTGATGATGATCTGTGTATTTTTTGAACTGTTTATATGGTACGCTGTATTCTTCATTGGTCCTGGGATTTTAGCCACTTGGGTGTGATAGTAATGAAGGAATAATAATGCACATTCACTGCCACATGTGGTAGATGTTGGAAGGGTGCTTGGAGCAATGGAATCAGCAGGTACCTTGGAAGCAACCTTGGTGCATGGCAGAACTGCTACAATCCAGTTGAATTCATACCAGCTCTGAATAAGGGCAATCCAGTTAGCTCCACTGACCCAGTTTCTCCGCATAACTGTGCAGGTTTTCTTTTCCCTTTCTGGTGCTAATCCAGCACCATTTTAACACTGTCTTGAAATTTTGGAGATGTTCCTTGTTATCCTCACTGGCAACAATGATGTCATCCAGGTAACACTATATACCTGAGCAGCCTTGCAGCACCTGGTCCATAGCTTTCTGCCAAAGTACAGGTGCAGATGCTGCTCCAGAAAATAAGGCTATTATTGCTACAAAACCCTTTATGAGAGGCTATGAGAAATATTTTGGACTTTTCTTCCATCTGCATCTGTAGGTAGGCCTCAGCTAAGTCCACTTAGCTGAAGTGTTTACCTTGCAAAGATATCCTCTATCCTGCAGAGTTTATTAATCTACTTTCAGTATCAATTATGATGGTGACCAGAAAATAATCACAGATCTTGACAGACCTATTCTTCTTGGCTACTGGGACCACTGGCATTGCCTGTGGTCTCCACTCAGCCTTCGAAGAAATTCCTTGAGCTTCCTGTCATTTAGCTCACTGGTACTTTATTACAGATGGTATAAGGAACAGGATGGGCTCTGTAAAACTTGGGTGTGACATTTTCAGTTAACACTCTTTTACGCTTGATGTGTTTGAGCTTTCCAAAGCCATCCTTGAATACTGCTGTGACATCATCCAGTACCTTTCTTAATTCATTTCCAGTTGACTTTAATGAAGGGGATGTGGTGTGCAATTGGCGGATGGATCTTCAATGAAGTTGTAGTTGCCTTAGCACCTCACTCCCTCACTTTGCTGATCTACCTGTTCTTACCATATTTAAGTCCAATGTGGCTTGTTGGTTGTTGTATTTTACTGTTACAAATGTCATTTCCAAAGGAGTTATCTTTCTCAAGTGTAAGTTCTAGGTTGGATATTTGCCGGCTTCAGTTCATTATCTTTGACATGCTTTTCAAACACATCCTGTGAAATGACTGAAACAAACAAACAGTGTCCAATTTCATTTTAATGAATTTTCCATTCACTTCAGATATAAGCCATATTGCTTGTCTCTTATTCTTTTTCACATTGTAAGTCTCAAGGCTAGCCAGTCCTGTATCACTCTCATCATTATTCATCAACAGCGTGCTGATTAGTGCTCTTTTTGAAACTGCAACTCGACTTTTTATTTTTTTCTTTACCCTGTAAAGTGGATTTATTTCCTTTTGCCCAACATACTCTTTCTGTGTGTTCTACTTTGTTGCATCCCTTTTACTCCTGCATTGATCTGATGTAAATGAGCCCCTGCCACAACTATAACACAATTTGTTCAGCCAAGTGGTTTCTGTTTAGACTTTGCTACTTTATTCACGCTCACTTTCATTCCTAACTGCAGCTCAATTGAGTCTGTAGCTGCTAATTTCATTGATACAGTGAGTTCAACTGCTGTTTTAAATATGAGTTGTACTTCAGTTAGGAGCTGTTTTTGAATGTTTTCTTGTACAGTTCCACAAAGTCACCAGTCTCTCAGTACATCATTCA
This sequence comes from Mobula hypostoma, assembly GCF_963921235.1. Taxonomy (NCBI): domain Eukaryota; kingdom Metazoa; phylum Chordata; class Chondrichthyes; order Myliobatiformes; family Myliobatidae; genus Mobula; species Mobula hypostoma. The sequence goes on along the minus strand of NC_086100.1, from coordinate 51,394,391 downwards.
GCCCATCACTGAAATGACAACGCTCAGACAATCTCTTCAATTTAGCTATTTAAGCTGAAATGGACTCCTTTGATTCCACTTATGAAACCTAGACCATCCTGCAATCAACTTTGGTTTCAGTTCTAAATGTCCCTGCATTACATTCACAATGTCAGCAAAGCTCATTTCAGCTCGTTTAGTTGAAGCAGTTAAATTTCTAAGTAAACTGTGTGCTTTTCCACTGGCAATCGTTTTTCATCAGCAATTTGATTTGATTCAAAATACTGCTTAATTTGTTCAGTATACATCATCCATTTATTTGTTGTGCAGTTGAATGTGTCTATCTTTCCGATGTAGCGAGCCATTTCTGCTCTTTTTAAAAATTATTATTTTCATCACCTCCTACTCACTGTTTATGAATCTGTTGCCGTACTCGTTGCTTGTTAATTTTGTTTACTTTCTGCATTTTTTTAAAAAACTCAAACACCTCTCTCTGAAGAAATCGACTGGTAGGTAGTTGTCTCACGTTTGTTTTCTCTCATCCTCATTATGTTTTGTAACTCCAGAAACTAATCGAAAAAAAAATACAAGAAGCGAATATTTGCCTACTTAGTTTTCCTTTCCATTTCTTTCTTGAGGTACTCACATATGACGTGGTGGTTTAATGACATATGCCATTCATATAATCCAGCATGAATTACGTAAACAAACAAAGAATACTTAAACAGTATATATACAATATCACTCATTTATTACTGAAATATTAAATATGCTACAGCCAGGATTCATTCTTTTGGACAGTCCTCCAACTGAAAATATTCGCAGGATGGAATCCCACAAGCTGAAAGAATCATGATGTTGTCTGGATACATGTATCTGCCATTATGAAATGATACAGTTTATCCACAATTATTTGTACTTTGAGGGAGCAGGATCTCTTTTTGCTGATAAGAATCCTTGCTGTGAATCAGAATAACGGAGCTATGATGGCAGACGATGCTTGCCTGCATTTGCGCGAAGCTCTCAATCCTGGCAAATCTCAGTACTGTACTCAAAATGCCACCTCTTTTTTCATTGAAATTAACAAAAAATAAAAATGTTTCCTTCACAAGTATACAGTCTTGGTGACCTCTTTGATGCAGCAGTGAGTAGCAAATTAGGAGAAAAAAAATTAACATTGATCTGCTGCTGATGCTTAGAATGATCAATTGGCCAGGAAGTTCGGAGTGACCATCAACAGAGTGAACAGCCAAGACTTAAAAGTAGGGCTGAAGGACTTCACATATTTTAAGGGTTACAGATTTTGAAACCTAGAACTGCAAATGCATTGCTCATCAGACTATTGCAGGTAGGATATTGTATCTGTGATTATTCTTTGGGGAATAAACTTTGCCATGTGTTCCGAGGTCCTCAACCCTCAACAGTAGCCTGCTATGCCCATCCTGGTCTCTCCGGTAATGTAGTGTGGCCAGGGGGAGTCACCACTGTGGCAGCATTTGAAAGAATAGCTTTGGAGCTCAGTCTTGAGGAGGAAATAAACACCTTTTCACTGGTTTATTAAGCAATCTGCAGGCAATTCTGAGACAGTGCAGACGTGTCACTGGATGTCAACAGTGTATTGTTTTTAAATAGTTAGAAACAGTAAAAGTACAGTAATTCTACTGATACTTTGATCGTTGTGTGAAGTGCTGTGCTCTAATTTATGTCTTTAAATTTGCATATATGTTTGTGCAGCAAGTGATAACAGGAAAAGGTCAGGTTTGCACATTGCAGATTGTGACTAGAAATCCTCAGATCAATTTTACAGCTGTTGTAATTTCATCTGGTAACTGTTATCTTTGCAGACAAAGCTGGGTAAAATTAACTTTGCATCATACAGCCTTTAGAAATTAGATCAGGTTGTATTGTTCTCTTGAGTTAAAAGCATGAAACATTAAATTGAATGTGATAATGGGTGAGAAGCTATTGGTAGAGCAGAAGCTATTGGTTGAAGGTGTTGTGTATTTAATACTTCAGTAATGTTTGAATAATATTGTAAATATATTGTTTGATTAATTCATTAAAATAAATTCGTATTACGGGTTATATGTAAAAGTATCTGAGTGGCATTCGAATGAACTTACAAATTCCTCACAGACAATGGCAGAAATTGGGCCCCTATCGTTGATCACTGGCAGTGTAATGTATCGCCCTGTCTACAATCTGATTAATGAAATTCACTAGGAAACTGGACCCAGCACTTTTCAGGTGAAGCCATCCCAACAGAACAGTTCTCTCCTTTCTGAGTATTGTTACCTGTGTCCTATGAATTGTGAAGCATTTTTACAAAGTACAGTACCATGTGTTGAGCCAAGCATTTACCTTTCTAATCCTATTTACCCCTTTTCAATTTGTTTGTAGCTAAGAGACCAAGAACCTTGTACCTGTTGAACCAGGATAAACACAGAGACTCATCTGGAACTATCCTCTGGATTCCTCAACCTTCCTCTTAAACTTTGCCAGTTTAGATATAGATAATCTAATGAGGGTCTTGGCTTTCTAGAATGCTATGGCCAGGTGGTTCTTTCCCACTCTGATGCATCACTGCATTTGCAGCTCATACTCCACCTCATTGATCCATAGCTAGAGTTCGTCAAGCAGCCAACACTTGCTGTAGTTATGGGCACTGTTTACCATAATGGGATCCATAAGTTCACATCATACATGTTGCAGCTACAAAACATTGCCTTTCTACTGAATAACCAAGTCTGTCCTCACCCATGGTAAAATACCAATGTACTCAGATGGTTCTATGAATTGGATACTCTGAAAATGGAACTCAAGGAAATCATATATATTGGTTATGTAATTTTATCAATTGTCCAATGTGGTATTAAGAAGAACAGAAGCTCAATAATATTTCCCAATGCTAAAAGCATCAGCAATATAGTAACATACTATGGCAACAAGATCATCAACTTATTAGTTCTGTTTTTTTCCCAACGGTAGGGGGTGGGTCGAGAGAAAAAATGCATTTTCTTTATTCAGAAGTGACAACCACCTTTAGTTTCTTGTATTTGATGCATGCTTTTTATTCTTTAAAAGCTGTGCCATTTGCTTTTGTGAACAGAGACTAACACATCTGTGAAGAGAAAGGTTTAGAGTTTGTCAGCTTTTTTAGATCTAACAATCAACCTGATTAATTGGTTCAGTCCAACAGAAACTGCTTTGTTCTGTTTGACTTTTTGTTTTGTTTCACTGTTCTTCAGGTTCAGTACAAAACGTGTTTTAGTACCATCACTCATTAAAAACTATGCTGCATTAAATGACATTTTATTTAGATTTTTTTAACTATGATCAAATAAATCTGCTTTCATTAGAAATGTTAGTGCATCTAAATGAATGGCCGAAAACTAATATGAACACTGAGATAAAACATGGTGTGCCTGACTGCTCTCCGCATACTCACAGTGCAAGTGAGAAAATGCTGAAGAAGCCTGCACTGCAAATGTGAGAAAAATATAGGTAAGGCACAAAATATCAGAATGGGGACACCATAGAAAGAGTCGCTCAGCCCATTGAATCCAAATCAGCTGTAAAGAAGAGTGGGGAAAAAACGAAGTGCTAGATGAACCAGGTGTGTCAAGTAGCATCTGTGGAAGGAAAGAGACCCTCACCATTTGGCTCAAGACCCTTCATCTGGATTCAGATTGTAGAGGGGAGATGGCCAGTATAAAGCGAAGGGAAGGCATGGAGTGGAAAACAGTTGTAACATGATTATCTAGGTGAGGAGGGACGATCAGACGAGGAAAGAGTGGAAATAGTGACAGAGACTTTGGGATTTATAGGTGGAGGGTTTCAGATGATGGAATCTGAAAGGAAAGAAACCTGGAGCCTGAACCAAATAAGGGATATGGGATGGGCAGATAGGAAGAGTAAGGAGAGGGGACCCAGTCAGATGAGTATCTGGGTAATGTGAAAATGGATTAGATGAAGGACAGAAAAAGTAACAGGGTACTTAGGCACTGAGGGGGGAGGAGGGAGTGTGAGTTTTTTTAATAAGAGGATTTGGACAGATCAGGAGGAAAGAGAAAAGGGACAGAGGGAGAGTGGTTACCTGAAATTTGAGAACTTAATATTCATGCCATTGGTTTGAGAATCAGAATCGGGTTTATTATCACTGGCATGTGACGTGAAATTTGTTAACTTAGTAGCAGCAGTTCAATGCAATACATAATCTAGAAGAGAAAAATAAAGTAATAATAATAAACAAACAAATCAATTATGGTATACGTATATTGAATAGATTTTTAAAAATTGTGCAAAAAACAGAAGTACTGTATATTAAAAAAGTGAGGTAGTGTCCAAGGGTTCAATGTCCATTTAGGAATTGGATGGCAGAGGGGAAGAAACTATTCCTGAATCACTGAGTGTGTGCCTTCAGGCTTCTGTACCCCCTATCTGATTATAACAGTGAGAAAAGGGCATGCCCTGGGTGCTGGAGGTCCTGAATGATGGACGCTGCCTTTCTGAGACACCGCTCCTTGAAGATGTCCTGGGTACTTTGTAGGCTAGTACCCAAGATGGAGCCGACTAAATTTACAACCCTCTGCAGCTTCTTTCGGTCCTGTGCAGTAGCCTCCCCCCCGCCACCCCCCGTACCAGACAGTGATGCAGCCTGTCAGAATACTCTCCACAGTACTTCTATAGAAGTTTTTCAGTGTATTTGTTGACATGCCAAATCTCTTCAAACTCCTAATGAAGTATAGCCGCTGTCTTGCCTTCTTTATAATGACCTCAATATATTGGGACCAGGTTAGATCCTCAGAGATCTTGATACCCAGGAACTTGAGACTGCTCATTCTCTCCACTTCTGATCCCTCTATGAGGATTGGTATGTGTTCCTTCATCTTACCCTTCCTGAAGTCCACAATCAGCTCTTTCATCTTACTGATGTTGAGTGCCAGGTTGTTGCTATGGCACCATTCCTACACAGGCATACTATAGGGTGCTGATTCTTTTGTTCGCATTTGGCCTCACCCTGGCAGTGGCAGACGCTGAGGATAGATAGGTCAGTTCAAAGTTCAAAGTACCGTTATTGTCAAAGTACATATACATTATACAACCTCAAGATCCATCTCCTAAAAGGCAGCCACAAAACATAGAAACCCAAAAGAACCCTTTAAAAACAGCAATGTGCAGAGAAAAAAGCCAAATCAGGTGAACAATAAATGCAAGCAAATAAGGTTCTGAACCAAAGTCCCCAGAGTGCGTCCATGGACCCTTAGTTCAGCGCAGAGTGGAGCAGTGAGCTGAACCGGCCTGTGTCTCGACTCTGGCCCTGATGCACAGACTTTTTCAATTTGGCCCGGTGCTTAAACTGTTGTCTAAACATCAGACTCAGGTGCTTCATTATGCTCTGGGGCCTGAACCCTGCCGCCTCGCTTTGGCCTGTACCCAACTGTGTGGGAATGCATAGGAGAACTAATATGGCTTGCCATCCCTTCTCATCAGGTTTCTTTATCTATAGCCCTTCGTTCCCTTTACCCCCCAGCCTCTGTCAGTATTTCTAAACTTATTTTCTCCATCTGCTTATAATTCCTCCTCACCTGGATCCACCTTTCATTTGCCAGCTCTATTCCACCTTTCCCTTCATCTGGCCATCTCCTGTTACTCTTCAGTCCGGGCGAAGGACCTAGACCTGAACTGTCAACTGTCTGTTTTCCTCCATGGACACTGACTGACCACTAGGTTTTTCCAGTAGTTTGTTCTTTTGCTATAGATTCCAGCATCTCTCGTCCCTTATGCCTCCAGTATACAAGAGTAATGAGGTTGGTGCTATAGACCTACCCTCAGGAAAAGGAACAGGAACAGGAACACTTCCTCTGTACTTCTGTTCCTTCTGAATGCTACAGAATTTACCTTCCTTGCTTCATCTGGTAGCACTTTCCAAATTTGCAAGCATTCAGTGTGTCAACTTCCTTTTCCTCATTTATATCTGCTAATAAACATTCTGTGTTAGTTGTCTTGAACTGTCTGCACTGGGAGCCATGTGTCCTTCACTTTGTTTGTACGCTTGATGATTTTAAATGCCTTTTTTCAAATTTCCTCACAACTTCCTTTCCTTCTTCCCCTCCCTTCAAGGGAGCACAACTTCTCCAGTCTATTCACTTAACTAAAATACCCCAACCTTGAAATTGTTTGGGTAAATCTATTCTGCTTCTTTTTCAAAGTCTCAACCATTTTCCGAAAAAATGGTTTCCAGAATCAGACGTGAAATTGCAGTTGCAGCTGCAATTTCTATAAATATTTGCTCTGAATTTTGACTAATTTTGCTGGGCTGGGTACATACTTTGCCTTGTGGTTTTATAACCACTTTGTCAATATGTGCCATCTTCAATGAACTTTACACACACACCCCAAATCATTCTGTGCTTACACGGACTTCTAGAACTGAGTATTATAGAAGGGTTTTTCCTATTCTTCCCACAGTGACATATCTCGTAAAGCTGCTGCTTCACAGCTCTGTTGACTCTGATTCAGTGCTAACATCTGGTGCTGTATCAGTGCAGTTTGCCTATTTTCCCTATGATCATGTTGTTTCTCCTGGGTGCTCTAGGTTCCCCCGTGCTGCCAAAGACATGAAGATTGGCTAACGTAAATTGCCCCTAGTGTGTGGTACATAAGTGGAGAGTCGATGGAAATGAGAGAAGAGAGTACAGGGATGATGTAGTTTGTTTGTTTATTTTCCTTGCTCTTTGTTCAGTGTTTCAAATGAAAGAAAACTGAAATAAGTGAAAATGCTTAGAAATCAGGCAGCATCTGTGGAAAAACAGGTGGTTGATTTTTTAGATTGATGAACCTTTGTCAGAATTGGGAAAAATAGAAACAAATTAGTTTCTGCAACAGAAGGAAGAAACTTTTTTCTGCAGCAGGGGAAGAAACTTATCTGATCAAAAGAGGCTGCATGATCAATTGTGCCAGTTAAGAGGCAGCAGAAAAATATTAAGCTTCTTTGTCTGTTAACCTGTTGCTTGTGGTAAGATTGTGGGACATGCCCAGTAGTAAAGACTGTACAAAAAAGGAAGGAGAAAAAGGAAAAGCTGAAACAAAATTATAGCAGGCAGAATTGACCAGTTCCCATACAATCAGAAAGAGCAAGTTGTGTCCGACTCTTGCAGACTTCGATGTATCCAGGTGGCAAGTTAGGTGCAGTTCTACAAGCTTCAACATTTTAAATATTTGTTAATATTTTCCATTATGTGCAATTGTGTTTTATTTCACTTTGCATTTATTAATATTATGTTGAAATATTGAATTATATTGAAATCTTTAAAAGACAATTTAAAAATTATGAAAAGGGTTCTTTTCAACCTATAGGCTTTCTGATCATTGTGATAATAGGGTCTCAGGAAATATTGCTTGAGGCTGTTGGATCTAACTGTTCAATCCTTAGATTAGTCTGTTTAATTGTCAATTTCTTTGCAGTTTAATAATTAATTATCTGCTTGTATTTTAAGTAGTGTTTATACATATAACAATTTAATATGCCTCTAGTGGCTATGCAAAGTATAATTTGGAAGGTTCTGGAAGCTTCTTTGTTCTGCATTAAGTGAATTAGTGTTTTCTCATTAGCTAATTTGGTACTGCAGTATTGAATGAATAGGTTCTAATTGGTTGTCTCTTATCTATAGATTTGAATGGAACTTTTCCTTATCGATGGGTATAAAAACACTGTTTTATGTTAGGTGCCATCTTTAGGCTATGTCCACACCAGACCAGATAAATCCATAACCGAAACCTTTTCTCTTCATTTTGACCCTTCATCCACACTGAAACGACGTTTTACTCCCCCGAAGACGGAGCTTTTCTAAAATGTTCACCGGAGTGTGTAAATCTGAAAACGTCGGTTGGGCGGTGTCGTGTTACGGGTAACCAGAGCTTTTTAAAAATGCTGTCGTGATGTGCCGGAACAGATGGTGGCGGCAGTGCGGCATTTCATTGATTTCTTGAACACAACCTTCAACACCACGAGGTACTGTTCTTTATAGTGGTCGAGGATGTCGTTGTACTTGGTTTGGCATGACTCCCAGTCCCACGTTCTCCACTGCTTTGCTGACTTTGTAGTTGTTTGTAACTCGCAGAAGCAACTCGACTTCATCGTCTGTCCAAACGAAGAAGTCTGGTCTGCTTTTTCCAACGAAGGTTTTCTTTGTATTCCTTGAAGACATTGTAGAAAACTTTCTTGCGCTGTTGTTGTAGGTACTCTAGTTTTTGACCAATGGAAATAGCACAATGCCGCTGCGGAAACAGAAATAGTATACTGTTTCCTCTTAGCTTGTTTTCTGTAGATGTGTCCTGCGCATGTCCAGTAGGAGGAGATTTGCCCAAGTACCCATTTTAATCTGGACGGAAGTATTTTCAAAAACGCCTGGTGTGGACACCTATTGTTTTTACGTGAAACCGGCGTTTTCAAAATTACCCAGTCTAGTGTGGACGTAGCCTTAGTTTCTCTCTTCTAACAACTCTTAATGAAACAACTGTGAAACAAGAAGTTTTTTCCCTCTTTCCTGACTTCTAAAAGATCCTTGAATCAAAAATTTTAGAATCCAACAGATGGCGTAGTCAGCAGGATTTCAAAGTTACTTGGAACAATCAAAGATGAAGTGTGAATTTTTAGCATGCAACAAAATGTGTAAGAATATCCTTTTATGTTCAAATTTGAGAGAAAAGTTCTGGCTTCTACATCATCAGATAGGAGTTATGTGCGAGGAACCGCTACATTGATTTTTAAAAACAGATCTGTAAAAAAGTGCAACTGGTAAAGTCATGTGCAGAATCAGGAGAGCACAGATTAAATACACAAGCACAAACAGCAGGTTACAGATATTTTAAATGCATGCAAGCCAGTGGAGTGCACGAGCAAACTTAAATATGTGTAAGCTCGCAGAGTTGGGAAAAAGAGTTAAACTTGGGTTGCAGAACAACATGTTCAAATTTGGCGGTCAAAATAATAAAAAGTAATTAATTATAAATATATAATTATACTAACTATAATTAAGATCAAATCAAAATAATGGCCAAAGTCGTGAAACCTACTAAAGAACTCTTATCTGAGTAAAACATCTCTGTTTGATAAAATTAATAAAAATTCTGGATGAAAAATCCCAACTATGTAAAGTTTATAAGATCCAGAAAATGACTGCAACTAATTTAGAGATAAGACCATGTGGTCAGTTTGATCGAATGTGTGAGCGTTTGAAAGAGTTAAAGTTGAAGTCTTTTACTAATCAGAAGAAATGCAAAATTTGTGATAGACTATAAAAACAGCAGGATAGAGACAGTAATAAGTCTAAAGAGCAAATCTTTGCATTAACCGAATAAATTTCGGTTCTTTTAAAGACCCTGATCTGGAGTCACACGCTGACTTCAGTTCTTTGCGGGAATTGGACCCACTCTCGGGGTCTCACAACTGGGCACTAAAACAAACAAACAAAATTGAAAATTGCAGCCATGACTTCAAGGGGATGGTCCTGCTGGTGACTTTTCAGCGACGCTGTAGGTGAGAAACATCAGTCTCCCTATACAGCATTCCCTTCTGAACTCAGGAATTACATCCTATATCCGACAAACTCCAGAGAGAGCGGTACCATATGAACGCCAAGGATTTACTGGGTGGACTTGACATAAACTCTATGCTGGCCCCTAGCGACTCAAGTGAGGATGACAGTGATGGAGCAATAAAGTTGACAGCTACGTCACGGCTTGCTCCAGTAAAGACCAAGGGAGTGAAGGCACACAGAAGTGAAGATGAAAGCATTGTTAATCAATGTATTAACAAGCACATGGCAGACTCACGTCCCCATCTACATCAACGGAGCTGTAGTGGAGCGTGTATCAAGTTTCAAATTCCTTGGTGTCCACATTTCCGAGGATCTCACCTGGTCCCTGAACTCCTCCATCCTGATCGAAAAGGTGCAACAGCGCCAATATTTCTTGCTTAGCGTCAAGAAAGCTCACCTCTGTCCCAGGATACTCACGGACTTTTACTGCTGTACCACTGAGAGCATACTCACCAATTGCATCTCAGTGTGGTATGGCAATTGTCCTGTATCAGACCGCAAAGCACTCCAACGTGTGGTGAAAACTGCCCAGCGGATTATCGGCACCCAAGTGCCCACCACTGAGAACACCTACCATAAATGCTGCCTGGGCAGGGCGAAAAGCATTATCAAGGATGCATCTCACCTGAACCATGGACTTTTTACTCTCCTCCCATTCGGTAGGCGCTGCAGGAGCCTCCACTCCTGCACCAGCAGGCACAGGAAGAGCTTCTTCCCTGAGGCTGTGACCCTGCTGAACCTCACATCACAGCACTAAGCAGTATTGCATCCGTATTGTACTGTCTCAGTACTTCTATATTTGTGTGCTGTAGCACTTACTTTTTATTCGCAGTTATTTTGTATATAACAATATTTGCATTTCTGGTCAGATGCTAACTGCATTTCATTGGCTTTGTATCTGTACTCAGCACAGTGACAATAAAGTTGAATCTAATCTAATCTACTGCTCAACCACTCAACAATCTGCTAAAGGACATTTAGTGCTCTGATGACACTGTGACTCTTAATGAAGAACTACTTAAAGCATTTCAAGCTTTAAAGGTGACATTGTGTGTTGCACAGGCATAAAGAATCCTTGATACAGATGGACTATTCACCTTGTACATTAATGATTTATATAAGATAGCAGTCTTAGCTCAAGAACTTGGAGACTGACAGCATCCTGTTGGTTATTACTCTGCAAAGATCTGACTCTGTACACTAATGGCTTCTCAGTGATTGAGAGGAATTTGAATGGTTGTTTTGGGAACTGAAGTGTAAGAGTACAGCTAAAATGTACTCAGTGTAAGAGTAAGCATGCAAGTTGGCAGAAGAAAGATCAGCTCATATCATATCTATACTGATTCTCAATATGCTTTCAGAGTTGTTCATGATTTTGGAAAATTATGGAGACAAAGAGGTTTTCTTGCTGCTGTAGTAATCAAAATAGCCAACTAGTACATAAAGGTATACAGCCACTGTATTGAAATGTAAAAGCCACTCCAAGATGACAACAATGGAAAGCCATGGAAATGCATTCTCAGATGAAATTGGAAAGAAAGCATTACGGAAGGAGTAAAATAAATAAAAGAAGTACAAAGAATGTGTGTCGTGAACTCAACAACGACATTGTAAGCATGAAGTTGAACTCTGTATCACAGATGAACATACAAGACATTCGAGAGATACAAGCTCAATGCTCCAATAAGGAAAAGTTGTTCTAGATGGAGAATGGTGGGAAGTTAGGCTGTGATGCAGTATAGAGCTACGGCACTAGACATAGACTAGTGGCTCCAACAATGTTCCTTCCTTATCTAGCACAGCAAATACTCTCTAAAGGACACATTGACAGATTCTGCCAATGGTGATGGTTTCCAGAATTCAGGGCACAAGCTAGACAAACATTCGAAAGATGCATGATGTGCCAGAAAAGGAATCCTGGAGCAGCAGAAAAGCGACCATAAATAAGTGCTCCTGCCATATGGGATTCATTTGTACATGTATAAGTGGACTACAGTTCTTTACCAAAGTGACAAGGTAATAGTGGACAAATTTACAAGATGGATGGAAGATATTCCAACAAAGTAAGCCACTGTCACCCACCCCACAAAAACTCTGATCAAGGATTATTAAAATGTTCTCGTGCAGTGTGTTGAAACTCTTTGACTAAACAACAAATTAAATCGGAGCCAATGAAGACAGAGTCATAGTAAGGTTAACCACTTATTGTTCACTCTTCCACATTAACATCGTATGGTGAAAACTGTTGATAAAAAAATACAAACATATACAGTGTCTGTTTCATTCTGGAGATCACATGCACTCTCTTCTTTTAGCGAGTGACTCCAGCCGCCCTGAGTAGGGAATGAGGGGGTCGCATCAAACTGCCGCCGGGCCCGAGCCCACCCTGCGCTTGAAATTGAAAAGCCGACACGCGCGCCACCCAAACTGCCGCTTCCTTAACAGAAACCTCGTTAATATTTTTACTTATGAACTTACGGTGTTGCTTCTATAATGTTTCTTTGTGGATAGAAACAGAGCTCCTCATGATCATGCTGCATGCATGGCACCCACCTTCTCACCTTCCCGAACCGGAAGTTACATATAAGACGCGGTGAAACTGTAGGTGACGTCATCACATGCCGTGATATACCATAGACAATGAATTTACCTTTGTTATACTGTAACATAATTATCAACCTTTAACTTTAACTAGAAAATAGTTACCAACAAATCATTTAAAGAGTAGACCCAACAAAGTCAAATAAATGCCTTAAGGGCAACACAATTATATTCCTAGATGGGGATTGCTATGTCCATAGAGACCATAAGACCATAAGACAAAGGAGCAGAAGTCAGCCATTCGGCCCATCGAGTCTGCTCCGCCATTTTATCATGAGCTGATCCATTCTCCCATTTAGTCCCACTCTCCTGCCTTCTCACCATAACCTTTGATGCCCTGGCTACTCAGATACCTATCAATCTCTGCCTTAAATACACCCAATGACTTCGCCTCCACTGCTGCCCGTGGCAACAAGTTCCATAGACTCACCACCCTCTGGCAAAAAAAATTCTTTGCATCTCTGTTCTGAATGGGCGCCCTTCAAGCCTTAAGTCATGCCCTCTCGTACTAGACTCCCCCGTCATGGGAAACAACTTTGCCACATCTACTCTGTCCGTGCCTTTCAACATTCGCAATGTTTCTATGAGGTCCCCCTTCATTCTTCTAAACTCCAAGGAATGCAGTCCAAGAGTGGACAAACGTTCCTCATATGTTAACCCTCTCATTCCCGGAATCATTCTAGTGAATCTTCTCTGTACCCTCTCCAACGTCAGCACATCCTTTCTTAAATAAGGAGACCAAAACTGCCCACAGTACTCCAAGTGAGGTCTCACCAGCGCCTTATGGAGCCTCAACATCACATCCCTGCTCCTATACTCTATTCCTGTGCAAATGAATGCCAACATTGCATTCACCTTCTTCACCACTGACTCAACCTGGAGGTTAACCTTTAGGGTATCCTGCACGAGGACTCCCAAGTCCCGTTGTGTCTCAGAACTTTGAATTCTCTCCCCATTTAAATAATAGTCTGCCCTTTTATTTCTTCTGCCAAAGTGCATAACCATACACTTTCCAACATTGTATTTCATTTGCCACTTCTTTGCCCATTCTTCCAAGCTATCCAAGTCTCTCTGCAGACTCTCTGTTTCCTCAGCTCTACCGGCCCCTCCACCTATCAGCAAATTTAGCCACAAAGCCACCTATTCCATAATCCAAGTCATTGATTTACAACATAAAAAGGAGCGGCCCCAACAAGGACCCCTGTGGAACACCACTGGTAACCGGCAGCCAACCAGAATAGGATCCCTTTATTCCCACTCTCTGTTTCCTGCCAATCAGCCAACGCTCTATCCATGTATGTAACTTTCCCGTAATTCCATGGGCTCTTATCTTGTTAAGTAGCCTCATGTATGTCACCTTGTCAAAGGCCTTATGAAAATCCAAATGTACAATATCCACTGCATCTCCCTCGTCTAGCCTACTTGTAATTTCCTCAAAAAATTGTAATAGGTTTGTCAGGCAGGATTTTCCTTTAAGGAAACCATGCTGAGTTCTGCCTATCTTGTTATATGCCTCCAGGTACTCTGTAACCTCATCCTTGACAATCAACTCCAACAACTTCCCGACACCGATGTCAAGCTAACAGGTCTATAATTTCCTTTTTGCTTCCTTGCCCCCTTCTTAAATAGCGGAGTGACATTTGCAATCTTCCAGTCCTCCGGAACCATGCCAGAATCTATCGACTTTTGAAAGATCATCGCTAATGCCTCCGCAATCTCCACAGCTACTTCCTTCAGAACACGAGGGTGCATTCCATCTGGTCCAGGAGATTTATCTTCCTTTAGACTGTGTGTCTGAGAGAGTGATCAGCAGCACTAGGGCTCCACAGGGGACTGTCTTGTCTCCCTTTCTCTTCACCAGTTACACCTCGGACTTCAACTACAGCACAGAGTCTTGTCATCTTCAGAAGTTTTCTGATGACTCTGCCATAGTTGGGTGTATCAGCAAGGGAGATGAGGCTGAGTACAGGGCTACAGTAGGAAACTTTGTCATGTGGTGTGAGCAGAATTATCTGCAGCTTAATGTGAAAAAGACTAAGGAGCTGGTGGTAGACCTGAGGAGGGCTGAGGCACCAGTGATCCCTGTTTCCATCCAGGGGGTCAGCGTGGACATGGTGGAGGATTCCAAATACCTGGAGATACAAATTGACAATAAACTGGACTGGTCAAAGAACACTGAGGCTGTCTGCAAGAAGGGTCAGAGCCATCTCTATTTCCTGAGGATTCTGAGGTCCTTTAACATCTGTCGGACGATGCTGAGGATGTTCTACGAGTCTGTGTTAGCCAGTGCTATCATGGTTGCTGTTGTGTGCTGGGGCAGCAGGCTGAGGGTAGAAGATACCAACAGAATCAACAAACTCATTCGTAAGGCCACTGATGTTGTGGGGATGGAACTGGACTATCTGACGGTGGTGTCTGAAAAGAGGATGCTGTCCAAGTTGCATGCCATCTTGGACAATGTCTCCCATCCACTACATAATGTACTGGTTGAGCACAGGAGTACATTCAGCCAGAGACTCATTCCACTGAGATGCAACACTGAGCGTCATAGGAAGTCATTCCTGCCTGTGGCCATCAAACTTTACAACTCCTCCCCTGGAGGATCAGACACCCTGAGCCAATAGGCTGGTCCTGGACTTATTTCCTGGCATAATTTACATATTACTATTTAATTATTTATGGTTTTATTACTATTTAATTATTTATGGTTTTATTACTATTTAATTATTTATGGTGCAACTGTAACAAAAACCAATTTCCCGTGGGATCAATAAAGTATGACTATGACTATGATTATTCAGCTTCCTGAGTACTTTCTCTGTCGTAATTGTGACTGCGCACACTTCTCTTCCTTGCCACCCTTGAGTGTCCAGTATACTACTGATGTCTTCCTCAGTGAAGACATCAGCACATTGACTCTGACCAAGGAATACATTTCACTGGGAGTGTTTGTCAGGAATTATGTTGACGGATGAAAATTGAATGGTCTTTTCATTGGCAACATCACCCAGAGTCATGGGGACAAGTTGAACAAATGAATGGAACCATCAAGGAATGACTGACTAGGTATCATGAGGAAGGCATACCATATGGTCTTACAGAGCATCAAAGCAATCCCAATGGAGAAAATTAAAGTAAGTCCATTTAAAGTGGTAACAGGGCATCCTATGTGGCTGCTGGGAACCCTCAATCCCAGAGAGACTGATAGAAACATAATGGCAGAGAGTTTAGTTAGATATTCTGTCAATTAACCCAAGCTCTTCAGTCTGCTTCTCAACAAGTTAAAATTGAAATTATAAAACATTTGATAACTATTCAAAGCTTCTGCAGAGTCAGCAGGACCCTGCAGCATTTTGTAACAAAGAAACTGACATTGGGTTCCAGACTGCAGTGGCTATCACAATTGTTTCATTGTAGCTTTACATTGCTAGATGCGATGTAATAAGCTCCATTTGTTTACCAAGAATATGCACTGCCTGACCACAATGAAGATGTTTTGTCAACTCACCTTCTTTCCCCTTTTGTGGGTTATGATATTTTAATAGACAGGTGGCCATACTGGAATTATTTCATTTTTTTAATCAGTCAGTGCTTTCTTTGTATATAATGAGGAATTTCTGCAACTTTTTTTGGTTTGGGTGGGTGTTGGTGAGAGGGCTCTAGGGTGTCTGATAGGGGCCCGTCTGGAAATTGCAGACGCTGCCTTAGATGGAGCAGGAGTGTCTGAGTAAATTGATGAGAAGGCTGTCTCCTCCTGCCAGTTTCACTTGGCCTGGGTGTGCTCTTGCTGATTTTTCCGATTTTGCTGATAGTGCTTTTCTTGATCCTCCTTTTCAATTTTGAGGTTGACCAGGGATTGCCATGAGTTGTAAACTTAGTGTCATAAAGATTCAGACCCTTTGGCTCTGTATATCCCTCCCAACTTTCTATACTATAATAAAAACAGAAAATACTGCAAATACTCCGCAAGTCAGGCTGCATGTGTGGGACGAATCGGAATCAGTTTTATTATCATTGACATGTAAGTCCTGATAAAGGATCTTGGCCTGACACGTCCACTGTTTATTTATTTTTATTGACGTTGTGTGATCTGCTGAGCTCCTCCAGTCTTTTGTGTGGGTTGCTTTGGATTTTCAGCATCTACAACATCTCATGTGTCATGAAATTTGTTGTTTTGCAGCAGCAGTACATTGTGACACATAAACATTACTGTAAGTTACAATAGGTATAGATAAAGTAGTGTAACAAAATACCAAGTTATCAGAAGATTGAGGCCGATAAGAAAGACAATGGGGGAACATTCAGAAATGTTAATGGGAGACGAGAGAGATTAACGAAAGGAGACACAGTTCTGAGTATTGTCAGAAACCGGTTGCTTTGAACCTGAACTGTTTGAAGTTTGATGGACAGGCGATACCCCAGCAGGGGGATAAAAGGAACAGATTCGCTAAGACACCACGACACCACGAGATAACGAGACCCTGGAAAAGCGGTGTGCCCCCACAAGTTGGTGGGAGTTTTGGAGGTCTGGTCGCGGGACCAACCATAGACGCACAGGGTGAGAAGGTACGATCGGCGGGAACCTGGTGTGTGTGTCCACCCTTGCCTGGGTGCCGGGTTCACCGCAGAAGAACGATTGTATCTGGAATGGAGGGGTCACAGTCGGTGACCTCAGAAGACATTAAAAGGGGCTCGCGCCGAAAGCTAGCTGCGAAGATCAAAGGTTGGTCTGAATCCGATTTGCATATTCATTCTCTCTCCCCAATGGCACAACAGCGATTACTGCAAACTGAACTAAACTGAACTGAACTCTGTGTCACTTGAGACTGATCATTTTACCCCTAGACTGCAATAGAGCTTGATTGATCCTATTATCCTAGTTCTGTGTACATGTGTGTTTTATCATTGCTAACCTGTTGCATTTATATCCTTACGATTTGAGTACTGTGTTGCTTATTTCTTTAATAAAGTTCCAGTTAGTTCCAGTAATCCAGACTCCAACTAAGTGGTCCATTTCTGCTGGTTTGGCAACCCAGTTACGGGGTACGTAACAGTAGATAAATAAAAAGTGCAAAATAAGAGAAAAATAATAAGATAGTGTTTGTGGATTTATGAAATCTGATGGTGGAGGGGAACAATTGCTGAGTGTGTGTCTTCAGGCACACTCTGAGTAGAGGGCATGTCTTGGATGGTGAGGGTCTTTCACAATGGGTGCCACCTTCTTAAGGCATCGCCCTTTGAAGATATCCTTGATGGTGGCGAGGCTAATGCCATAATGGAACTGGTTGAGTCTACAACCCTCTGTAGCTTTTATCGACCCTGGGCGTTGATGCCTCTTGGCCGGAAGGTGATGCAACCATTCAGAATGCTTTCCACAGTAGAACATCTGTAGGAATTTGCTAGAGTTTTTGGTGACATACCAAGTCTCTCCTCAAACTCTTAATGAAATACAGTCACTGGTGTGCCTTCTTTGTGATTTCATCAATGTGTTGAGTCCTGGATCTTCTGAGATGTTGATACTCAGGAACTGGAAGCTGCTTACCCTTTCCACAACTGACACCTCAGCGAGGACTGCTACACATCTCCTTCCTGAAGTCCACAGTCAGTTCCAAGGTCTTATTGTCTTTGAGTGCAAGATTGTTGTTGAGACACAACTCAAGCATCCGATCCATCTCACTCCTGTAGTTCCTAGTCACCATCCTAGATTCTGCCAACAGTGTGTGAGCTATGCCTAACCATGAGTGTACAGAGTAGAGCAGTGGGCTAAGCATGCATCCATGAAGTGTACCTGTGTGATTGTGAGCTCTGTTATTTCAAACTGTACTGACTGTGGTCTCCTGATGCAGAAATCAAGGATCAAGTTGCAGAGGGATGTACAGATGCCTAGGGACTGAAGCTTGTTCTTTAGTACAGAAGTGATGGTGCTGTTGAACTCTAAACTGTAATCAGTAAAGAACAGCCTGACATAGGGTTTGCTGTTGTATATTCCCGAGACTGTACATTAGCTAGGGTGATAGAAAGGAGTAGGGCTGAGGTCTCAATTCCTTAAAGGCATACTGCACTCACTATGTGGATGGCCTGGAAATGTTCATTATGTGCTGTATTGTATGACGTGGGTGATCATGCTCTTTCCATGACCATGATTTTTCTTGGCAACTTTTGAATAAGTTTTGTTGAGCAGCTGGATAGCTACAGGAAGGAAGTTTTAGAGACAAGGTGTAATCCTGGTGGTAATGAACTTGTAGCATCTCCCTGATGGCAATTTTATGAATAAGTGACTGCTAGGGTGGCTGGAGTCAGCAGTAATTTTTAATCTGTTTTCTTCGCTCTGACGATGAACAGGTCTGCAAACCTCTTTTGTATTTTCCACCTTGATGATTGAGTTTTTGAGTAATCTTGAAGTGCACTATCGCAAAGAGGAAGATTGACAATTGGAACAACATCATACCTTCACTTACCCTCCTCCCAAAACTGAGCACTTTTTCAATCAGAATCTACATAGTTGCCTGTTTAAATTTGTTGATCACATAGTCAGATAGCACATTGACACTCACTGCCTCGAATATTAGGACACGTGCTCTGTTACTGTTGGCATCCAGCTAGCACAGCATCTGGCACTACTTTTGTAAAGTAAGGGGGAAGAAAGCCATGTTAAAAAGATCAGAGTATCTTAGGAATAAGGTATATTTCTATTTTGTCATGTGATGGTAAGTGGAATTTTTTTTTAAATGGCCAGTAGGAACCAATGCATCTTTAATATAACCTTTGTCAAAGATATCATTGTTTTGCAAGAGCAAATACTTAGAGAACTCTACAGTGAAATATTGATTATCTTTGCTTCCACGAAGTTTGCTTTTCTCGGCACTTTAAACTGGATTTGCAACATTTACTGTATGTTCAAGCATATTAAAAGGAATGACTTTATAGGGGTATACAATTCTAATTGCTACATAAATACAATATAATTTGGATGGGTCTTTTTTCATCGGAGTAATGAAATAATGCAGCTTTTTCCCCTGCCTTACCACCATACTCACACAACATAAAATATGAAATCTATTTGGAAATGCCATGGATTATCTTATAATGCTTGCTATTATTAAGCTGGCCCATGTTTGGATGCTGGGCTGTAAATTAAGATGATAACAACTACTTGGTATCAATAAAAATGGAAATTGTACTTAGTTGCTTCAACTTAAGCAATGTTTGCTTTTTGTAGCACATTACTCTCATTTTATCTGGCCTAGTCCAGGCAGTCTTTTTTTTACATAAGATCTCCATTTAGCCACAATGAGTATTCCTTACAGCTTCATATATATTAGCCTGTGTTACACATTGTATTTTTTCTACTCTTATCATTCTGTCACAAAATCTGCTATAGTAAGATTACATATACTTACTGCATATTACTTTAACAGTTTGTTTTACAACTATCTGGATTGCATCAGTCTCTATATCTACTTCCTTTGGAGTGTCAGGTATATACAGCTGTGAAGAATTGCATATTAAGGGATGATTGAATGCATACTTTATTCTGATAGTGAAGAAGCAGTACTAAATAACAATTCCATCTTATTTCAAAATAACATAATAACTGACCAGACAACACTTAAATTTATGGCAGTTTGCCAGTCACTATTAAATATAAGTGAATTGTTATCTTTTGTATGCAGCTGTTAATGTAGAGGAAATGCATTCAGGCTGGTTCAGCATGTTCATTACATTCATTTTGTGTCATTTTTAATATTTTTGAAGAAATGCGTTTCAAGGCCACTCCATCAAAGTGTCTTCCTTAAATTAAAATTATGGTAATTCTGATTTTTGTGTGCAATTTTTAATTGCAGCATATTGTTAGAGAGAGCAGGTAAGTTTGCAGGTGCACTCTCTGATATAAATATTACTTCAGAGATTGACCTCTTAGATAGAGTTGAGTAGTGTCTGGAAATGTTAAGATTTTGATTATGTGGTAATATCATCTTGATGTTCACTTGGGATTTTGAAGCATAGCTGGATAATATTTGAAATTGATTTTGATAAATTGATGTACATCGTCAAAAAATTTGACTGGAAACTTTGGGTGTGGCAGATAAATAATCTGTAAAGGAACATTTAACCATGCATATGTTGGTGACCCAAGCCAAATAAAACTAACTTATATAACTTTACAAACCTTCAATACCATTTTGGAATTCATCACGTCCAACAGTCAATCAGCCCTGTGTAACGTATCATGCATTCAGACACTGGAAGAATTCCATGTTGCCACCATGATGTCCCTTCTATAGTTTGTTTTTGAAGTTGTACTCCTCCATGTCCATAAAGTGTGCTGAAGAATTTTAACCTGACTTCTGGGTTGTCAAGGCCTCAGTGCAACAATACTTCCAAATTTGGGAATATAAGTAGACGTTCCTCTTGGCAGGAAGGGCAGCAGGTTTGCAGAACAGGGCATTAGTTTCCAGAAAAAAAGAGGAAGTGGAAAAAAGGCTGAAATGCTTTCCATATCACTCTGTGTTTTGTAGGAGCCATCCTCTTACCTGACCTTGTACAAGTAAAGATATACTCGCAAATAAAATATAATTGAACAGACCATTGAACAAAACAACATCACGGATGAAAACTTAAGAATAGTTAAATGACTATGTATATAATTTTATCCCAGTAAATCAACAGATCATCAAAGAAGGGAAATATATTGGAGGAAGAAATGTTGAATAGATGTGTGGACGGTGAAGAATGTGGAACTATAATTATTGATACTTCAACTGTGCAAAACCAAAAAAACTCACAAAAAGGGACTGATGGAGTCTAATGTTCACATTGCATACAGAGCTTCCTTTCCCACCCAGTGTGTAAAAATCCCGATGTGAGGTGAACCTATTCTACATGTAAGAATCCCGATGTGAAGTGAACCTATTCTACATGTAAAAATCCTGATGTGAGATGAACCTTTCTACATGTAAGAATCCCGATGTGAGATGAACCTATTCTACATGTAAAAATCCTGATGTGAGATGAACCTATTCTACAGGCAGTAATAGGAAATGGATCAACATGTATAATGATAGCAAGCCATGGGAACCAGCTGGTTAATAGCAACTACAAAATAATGCTTAAGATGAGCAGGGCATATGTACAGTAAATATGTATAAGGTAAGAGCATAGAATAAAAAGGCCAATTTTAAGGAGAAAGAATGCAATGGGGTAAATAAACTGGAAAACAATTGCTGACAACTAACAAAGTAGCACAACAGTGGAAATATTTAAAATAGTAATCTGTTGTGTTTGGGAACATACATTGAGACTTGGCACTGTGCAATTTTTATTAGTAAAAATCTAAGAATGTTACTTTCATCTCACACACAACAACAAAGCCACTTCATTAATAATAGTCAGAATTCATTACAGTAATTTATTATAGAAATTTTTTAAAAATTGTGGTCACATTTGTATTGTATTTCGTATAAATGCATGCTAACTGCCAAATGTTCTAAACAGAAAAGACTTGAGTTATTCAGAAAGCCAGAAAACAGAAGGAACCACAAGTCTGAAGTACAAACTGGGAGTTCTAGAATTCAGGAGAAGCCATTGGAGGAGGTCAAAGGTTGGATATCCTATGGCGACTCACTAACCACCAAACTCCATAAGTCCTCTCTGCTTTCTATAACGTACACAAAGAGCATGATGGAATGCTCTGCACTTGCCTAGATAAACACAGCACCAACCACTCTCAGGAATCTTAATCTAGGACAAAGGAGCATTCACATCCTACCAACCACCCAAAACATACTTTGTTCCACAAGTAGCTGAGGAGATTGTGGAGTCATCAGAAATGATCTTTCAAGAATCACTAGATTCTGGAATAGTTCTCAATGGACTGGAAAATCGCAAATGTCACTTCACTCATTAAGAAGAGAGGGAGTCAGAAAAGGACATTATTGGCCAGTTAGCCTGACTTCAGTAATCAGAAGAGCAAAGAGACTTGGCTGTCCCCATGCAGGATTTTCTAAAGGTTAACTTGCAGGTTGAGTTGGTGGTAAGGGAGGTAAATGCAATGTTAGCATTTGTTTTGAGAGGACTAGAGTATAAAAGCAAGTATGTAATGCTGAGGCTTCATAAGGCATTGGTCAGGCTCCACTTGGTGTAAAGTGAGCAGTTCTTGGACGCTTATTTAAAAAAAGATCTGCTGGCATTGGAGAGGGTCCAGGGGAGGTTCACAAGAATGATTCTGGAAATGAAAGGGTTAACGCATGAGCATTTGATGACTTTGTGCCTGCATCTGCTGGAGTTTAAAAGATTGTGGGTGGACCTCATTGAAACCTATTGAATATTGAAAGACCTGGATAAAGTGGATTTGGAGAGGATGTTTCCTATACTGGGTGAGTCTAGGACCAGAGAGCACAGCAAAGTAATTGTTTTAATTGTGATTCTTCAGTTTCTTCAGTTTCGGAGATCTAAATATACATTATAATGCCTCAGTGTCACATAATCTAAAGTGATTAAAATCTATCTGATCTATCAAAATATTCTTTTCTGATCCTTTACGTTGTAAGAATAGCTTTCTGACCATTTTAAATGTCATCCTTCGTTTTACTCTGCATTTTGTGGTAAACACTTGAATGAAAGAAACTTAAAGCTGCAAAAATCTAAGTTCCCCAATATACAGTAAAAGTATTTCTTCAATGATTGTATTTGCCATTCAGTACCTATTTGCATATATTATCTGTGCTGGCGTTGAGTGCGCAGTCATCAGCAAGCAAGAAGTCTCTGATGACAGTCTCTTGCACCTTCGTAACTGCCTGCAGGCGCCTAAGGTTGAACAACCTGCCGTCAGTCCTGTACCTGACGTGGATTCCTTCTTCGTAGTTACGGAAGGCATCTGTCAGCATGGCAGAGAATACCATACTGAACAGAGTCGGGGCAAGAACGCAGCCTTGTTTGACGTCATTTGTCACTGGGAAGGCCTCCGACTCATCGCCGTCATCCAAAACTTTCACCATTATACCGTCGTGGAACTGCCGGACGATTGTGATGAACTTGCTGGGGCAGCCAAACTTCTCCATGATCTTCCACAAGCCTTCTCTGCTGACCGTATCGAAAGCCTTGGTTAGATCGACAAAGGTCACGAGGAGGTCGCTGTGTTGCTCCTGGCATTTTTCCTGGAGTTGGCGCGCAGCAAAAATCATGTCCGCGGTCCCACATTCAGCACGGAAGCCGCACTGGCTTTCTGGGAGCAGACCTTGCTCAAGATGTTGGAGAAGGCGGTTGAGCAGGATGCGGGCCAGAATCTTCCCCGCAATGGACAAGAGGGAGATGCCTCGGTGGTTGTCGCAAGACTGGCGGTTGCCTTTCCTCTTGTAGATGTGGACTATGCTGGCATCTTTCAGCTGTTGCGGGACCTGTCCCTTTTTCCACATGGACTGGAAGAGAACAGTCAGCTTTTGCATCATGACAGAGCAGGAGATGCAGTGTGAAATGGACTGCTTCTCACAAGCCTGCGACAACTTCAGGCTCACTATCAGCACCAAAAAAACCAAAGTTATGTACCAGCCTGCCCCAGGAAAGCCAGACTAGGAGCCGCGCATCACGGTGAAGGGCCAGAACCTCCAGGCAGTCGACAACTTCACCTACCTGGGCAGCATACTCTCTCGCGCAGTGAATGTAGACGCTAAGGTCAACAACAGGATTGCCAAAGCCAGCGCCGCTTTTGGGAGACTCCGTGAGAACGTCTGGGAGTGGAGAGGACTCAGCTTTACCACCAAGCTGAAGGTCTACTGTGCAGTGGTCCTTACCACCCTCCTTTACGCCAGCGAGACCTGGACTGTCTACAGCAGACACTCCAAACAGCTCAACCACTTTCACCTGAGCTGTCTCTGCAGACTCCTCCACATCAGGTGGCAGGACAAAGTCCCCGACACGGAAATCCTGGAACGAGCTGGGCTCTGCAGCGTCTACACCCTCCTGCTGAAAGCCCAAGCCAGGTGGGCTGGACATGTGGTCAGAATGCCAGACAGCCGATTGCCTAAGCAGCTGCTGTACGGAGAACTGTGTCAGGGCAAGCGCTCAGTCGGGGGGCAGAAGAAACGTTACAAAGACTGCGTCAAAGCGTCCTTCAAAGGCCTGGGTGTCGACATCAACACGTGGGAGACGTTTGCCCTTGACTGTCCAGCTTGACGCAGCAAGATCACCACAGGAGCCCGTACAGCTGAAGTCAGGCACACCATCAAGGGGCAATGAAAGCGTGCTGTGCGCAAGGCCTGAGCAGCATCCACAGCCATGACAGCACCCATCCACTTGTGTCCCACATGTGGGCGAGCCTTCAGGGCCCGGATTGGCCTCATCAGTCACCTCCAGACCCACAGCCACCAATCTCCCATTTGACTTTGAAGCCATGGTCATCTTTGACTACGAAGGACAGACAACAACAACAACAGCATATATTATACCAAATATAAGCTTCCCAAAACTGAACAGGGTATCCCAGACGACTTCCCCTCAGTTCCCACAAACCATTGAGCATTGCAGTGGTTTAAAGAGCCTCTTTTTCTTGAGACACAGTACCTGCTATTAATCACCACAGTTCCACTGTTAATTAAGGTAACTACCTGCCAAGAAAAAATGTGCATTTTGTAAAGAAAGAAAGCATCTTTTTTCTTTCAAGTGTGTTTAATACGTAGCGGAAAGTAGTGTATTTATTTTAATTATTCAATTTCTTGAGTCAATTTTGTGTGCAGATGGATCCAGCGGAACATCAGATCTGGGGGAAGGAAGTTGAACTTATAGTAAATTAATGTCATGGAATCACCAGAATGAAATTACTTTGAGTTATATAATATGAATATACTTTTATTTTCTCACAGGATGGAATGTACAATGATTTACAAAAGTGTTCCATGCTAACTTTTAAAATTCTTTGAGAAAATAATGTTCCAAAAGACAATTTCTTACAGGCCATTAAAATTATATTTTAATTATTTAGCACAGTACTAGTATGGAATTCTATCTTCATAAATCAAAACCAGTGAATGTAAGTAGGATTAAACTGTATGAGTATGACAAAAGTGCTTCCACATATTTTATGACTTTTTCACTAATTATTGAGGGTGATTCTGTTTTAACAACTGTTCAACTTCAGGAAGGAAAGATTGTGTCCATTTTCTTTGAGAAGGGCGCTGTCTGACACTAAATTGAACAATGGAAAACAGGTACTAATTTAAAAAATGCAAAACTAATCTATGGACTTTCAACCTTGTTTGACCCTGCAGTACATCAGTTCATGTTTCTCGTTATCATGATTTCACTGACCAGTCAGCTGCATGGTTATATGGTGTACTTCGCTAAAAGGATAGCTTGTTCAATCTGTTTTGTGTTGATTTATAAAATTCTGAAAGAAGAGGTGCATTGCCGAAGCTTTTCCTAACATCTGTATAATTTACTTAGAGTCATAGAGTTATACAGCACAGAAACAGATCCTTCGGCCCATCTAGTAAATGCCAAACTATTAATCTGCGGAGTCCCAGCAAAATGCACCCATACCCTTCCCATCTATGTATAGCATCTATGCAAATATCTTTTAAATGTTGAAATCCACCACTACCAGAGTCAGCTTGTTCCAAACTCTCACTACTTCTCCTCATGTTCCCCTAAAACATTTCACCTTTCACCCTTAACCCATGACCTCTAGTTCTAGTCTTACCCAATCTCAGAGGAAAAGCCAGCTTGCATTTACCCTAGCTATACTCTTCATACTTTTGTATACCTTTATCAAATCTCTCCTTTTCCTCCTGTGCTCTAGAAAATAAAGTCCTAACCTATTCAACCTTCCCCCATAACTCAAAAGTTCAAAGGTTCATTTATTATCAAAGCATGTATCCATATACAACTCTGAAATTTGTCTTCTCCAGATAGCCACGAAACAACGAAAGAACATGAAACTCATTCAGAGTGAAACATCACCCCCCCCCCACACATACACACAAGAATGACATCCCAATCATCAACCCCCAAAGCCCCTTTCCTCCCACACAAAATGGAACAGGAACATTGACCCTCCAAAAACCAACTCCTCCCTCACACAAAACACTACAGAACATCAACCCTCAAAACCCTCCCCTCGCACAACATAATGGAAAAGGAATGGGTAATTAAAAAACTTAAAGACAATAAGTCTCAAGTCTCAGGTTCTCATCTCAGCAACATCCTTCTAAATTTTCTCTGCATTCTTTCAATCTTATTGACATTGTTCCTGTAGGTAGGTGTCCAGAACTGCACTCAGTACTCCAAATTAGGCCATACCAATTATCAATACAATTTCAATATAACATCTCAACTCCTGTATTCAATACATTAATTTGTGAAGGCCAATGTGCCAAAAACTCTCTTTACGACCCTATCTACCTTCGATGCCACTTTCTGGGAATTATGAATCTATATTCCTAGATCCCTCTGTTCTATTGCACTCTTGAGTGCCCTACTGCTTCCTTTGTAAGTTCTCCCAAAGTGCAACACCTCACACTTGTTTGCATTAAATTCCTTCTGCTATTTTTCAGCACATTTTTCCAGCTGGTCTAGATCCCACTGTAAGCTTTGATAGCCTTTCTCACTGTCCATTACGCTCCCAGTCTTGGTGTCATCAGCACATTTGCTGATCTAATTTACCACATTGTCATCTGGATCATTAACAAAGATGACTAAACAGTAACAGACCCAGCACCAATCTCTGCAGCACACCACTACTCACAGACCTCCAGTCAGAGAGGCAACCATCTACTACTACTCGCCAGCTTCTCCCACTGAGCCAATGTCTAATCCAGTTTATTACCACATCCTGAACAACAAACTACTGAACCTTCTTGATCAATCTCGCATGCAGGACCTTCTGAAAGGTCTTGCTGAAGTTTCTGTAGGCAACATCAACTGCCTTCCCTTCATCAACTTTCCTGGTAGCTTCCTTGAACAGCTCTATAACAATGGTTAGATACATTTCAATACCTGAAGTGTTGCCAAAAAGCAGACAGCCAAATTTTTAAATACTTGGTGACTTTGGTGGAGCGAAGAAGAGCTTACCTTATATCATGTACAGCCAAGGCACTAGCTTGTAAGCAGTGATAGTATTTTTGCAAACTGCTGGATGCAAGGCCACAAGAAGTTCACACACGTGATCAAGGTCAGTTTAAAAACTTTTTCAAGTAGCATATTCCATCAACTGCAGAGATTGCCCCAAACACTGCTCAATCCACTGTATTCCCAGCAGCCAACACCTGCTATCTTTCTTGTTCAGAAATTGGAAACTAACTTTAATGTGCCCCTCCACTCATCACTACACTAGCCTTTAATGTGCCCCTCCACACGTCACTACACTAGCCTTTAGCCAAAGGTTAACACCCACATCCCGCTGCTTGCACACTCTATCAGTAGTTCATAGAATATCGAACAATACAGCACAGGAAGAGTCCATTTGGCCCACCATGTCTGCACTGATCATGATGCTAATCTAATTAATCCCATCACATGGTCTGTGGCTTTATTCCCCGCCTATTCATGTGTCGTCAAAAAACCTCTTAAACATTGCCATCTTATCTGATTCATCAACTTGGACCAGCAACACATCCCAGACTTCTACCACTCCCTGTGTTTTTTTAAAAAAAACTTACATTATATATCTCCTATAAATTCCTCCTGCCCCTTACCATAAACCAATGCCCTCTGGCATTTGACATTTCCTCCTTGGGACAAAGATTATTTACCTTCTCTGTGCCTCTTAAAGTTTCATCCACTACCAACAGGTTGCTCCTCTCCCTCTGTGCTCCAGAAAATACAATCCAAGTTTGAACAACCTCTCCTTCTAACTAATCCTTTCCACTCCAGGTAAACTTCTGGTGAACCTCTTCTGTATCCTCTCTAGATATGTAAAATTCCAAATATGGCGTAACTGAATCTTTATATAGCTGCATGTCTTGCTAACTTTTATATTCAATTCTCCGAACAATGAAAGCAAGCATACCATAATCCTCCATTCCTACCTTTTCACTATGTTGACACTTTCGAGGAACTAATAAGATTTCTCCATTGGGCTCCAATGGATCCTGGTGTACTTTTCCTTTACGTTTGATTCCCAAAGTGTAACACCCCGCACCTGCACAATTATGACCGCCCAAAGCGAAAAACCTCATTCCTATCCAGATTAAACTCTCTTCTAGTTCTCCACCGATATTTCCAACTGATCCAATTGTACCTTTTGATAAGCTTTTAACTACCTACGGCTCTTCCAATGTTTGTGTCATCTGCAAACTTATTGGACAACCTGCATTTTTTTTCATATCTCTGTAACCCCCTCACTGGGGCTGGTTTGCAGATCTGGCTTGTGACCTAACTCTGCTAACAGCCATGTGACTGAGCAGTGAGAGGTCACCGTTCATAGACATCTACATCTGGGGTCGGCAGGACTTGGGGTTCAACCAAACAGAAACACTGTAATGTTTTGATTAAAAGAACCTTGACTTAAACGAATGCATTGTTAATACTGCCCATAAACAATTATTGGTCGGCAAGAAATAACAGATAGAATTATAAAGAAAGCTTATTTACTTGTTAGTTTTAGATGTTAGTTTTATCAAGCTATTAACAGGAAAAAGAAAAAAAATAGAAAGAAAAGGACCCATTGCAGTTAAGCCAGTCCAATGTGCACATAACATTGGAGCTGACACTGGAGTCATCAGGGGTGTATTCCCTTACTCACGTGTATGAAAGCCCCCGCCACATTCCGAACTTCTCTCAAAGTCCATCCCAAACAAACTGACTCTCCCTCAGGAGTATTGGCTCTTCCTCCTCAGAGCCATTCATCTGCACAATGCAATTTTTGCAATGGGAACTCTCCTTCCAACAGCATTTTGCGGCATCTTCCCTTGTGTCACACTCCGCAGCTCCCACCAAATGACCACAAACTGCGAAGTCCCTTCCAGGAATGCCTACCCTGAAGAAGTACAAACCAGACTACTGTCTGTCACAAATCTCTCTCCTCCCAGCTCTCTCTTGTACATTCTCCCGATCCCAACATCCTGATTGGTTGACAGAACATTCCTAAGATGGACAACATAACTTCTTACCTTCAGCCAAAACAAAACATTCTACCAGCAGGGTACACTGCTCTTGCAAAAAAAAACTGCTAAAATGAAATACCTCCAGCATAGCACTGGCAATCTTAGCCAGGGCATTACACTCTCCCCATACCAAAAATAGTCATGTCCTCATGACTTTGGAACTTACTGGATCATTATTAGTAACAGAATATTCCAATGAATTTTGTGATTTCGGAACCATATCTCACCATGGGAATGGACGTAACGCTCTGTTTCCCAGGTGCATCCTCAGCCAGTCTAGCTGGGAGTTTCCTGACTCTCATATCGTCAGCTTCTCCAGCTTCAGCCACTCCCTGTGACCTTTCCTGTGTACTAGAGGATGCATCTCACTGTCTACTACATGTACAATTCAGCAGCTCACATCCCCCTGCCCCGTGACTGAATTTAGCTGCCTTCAGTTTGAGCAGGTGCTACTGAACATCTTCAACCTCTGCTGATGCTAATTGGCGAGACCTCTCTCAGAAAGGGATGCCCTTGGTCACTCTAGCTACTCCTCCAGGACATAACATGACAGGTTTAGACAGAGTGTACTATACAGTTCCTTGTCTATGCTCATCATTCTGCTGAGGAGGAACTTGTACCTTCTCAAAAGCAGCTCTGAACGCTGGGTCAATATACAGGTTTAAAAAAAAAATCTCTCCATTTCTCTTCTAAAATGCTCCCATGAGCCTTCTCACAATGGGAGTATTTGTTCCCACAATAATGGAAGCTTCACCTTTTTCAGCCAGATCCAGACAGATCAATGCTGGTTTGTCAATAGTCCCAGTTACTCCAAGATCTGCCTCCAAAAGCTCCAGTTTCAACAACAAGTAACCATTGTACAGGTGCTCTTCAGTGCTAAGTCCCGAAATCTCAAGGGCACTGAGTGGCATCAATGGTAAATGTGTCAAATACCAGTTGTGATAGGATCTATAAAGTGAAGAACCTTGAAAACCCGTGTCAAGTGTGGTGCTAGCATAAGCACCTTCAATCCGTATGGATACATCAGAGCTTGGTCTCACTAAACCTTCAGGAATGTTTTACACTTTAATATTTCCTTTGATACACTGATTGAAATGTATCCGCTCTGAGACGCCAGCCCGTTCCTTTACTGGGTCCTTCCATAGTGTTACATCTTTTCCTCTCTGTTTGATTAACTACTGACTTACTTTTCGAAGATTTTCCTGTACCTCACAGTCTCACTTGAAATGTCAATCTTCTCCACATTTGTAATGGAAAATACTGGTCGCCTCTCTAGTCAAGCAATCTTTTTCAGCAGCCTTCCTCCGCGTCGTAAGTGCTATAGGTGGGTTGGGTTTCTGGATGGATGTATCACATTTAGCTAAAACATTAGCAGACATCCATCAAGTAAGTTCAGCTCGAAGGCTTTTCACCTCATTCCTCAAAAGCTCTATCTCTGTGGCATCAGGGATCACTTTAGCAGCTGAGGTTATCACTGAAGACACTACTTGGTTTTTTGAAATGTTCCACTTCTCAATCATGTTTTCCTCCTCCCTAACCTCTGAGTAACTCAGTAAAAGAGGGAGGAGGGCACATCTTGTGGGTCATTCGAATACATAGAACAATTATGTCATGTGACAGCGTTCCCTTTACAATTTGCTCCATCCTCAGGCAATTTCTCTTTCTGAACCTTTTCCGGATCCTAAGCATTCCTAAGTTGAACAACATAGTTTCTTATCTTTAGCCAAAACCAATACGTTCTACCAGCAGAACACACTGCTTTTGAAGAAAACTGCTGAAATGAGATACCAACAGCATGGCAGTAGAAGTCTTAACCAGGGTATTACATATATATTATCTCAGTCAAAAAGATCCCAGCATTGTTTTCTGTGGAACACCATTGGTCTCAAGCCTCTAGTCAAACAGCCACTTCATCTTCTCCAGCCAGGCTAATTTTGTATCTAATTTGCCATTCCACCATGGATCCAATGTAAAGTAATCTTTTCATCCAGACTATCATAAAGGATATTCTTAAATACTTAACTGAAATCCATGTAGACAACATTCACTGCCCTACACTTGTCAATTATCTTCAGTACTTAAAAAAACTCAATCAAATTTGAGAGACAATTTTCCACCCCCATATCCAAAAAGCTTTGCTGATCTTCCTTAATACGTATGTCCATGCTATTCCAAATGCGTCTAAGTTCAGTCCCAAAGAATCTTCTTCAATAATAGCCTTGCCAATGATGGAAGGCTGATTGTCCCTGTTGTCCTAGAGATAAAGGATAAACATTAACTATTCTTCAGTTTTCTGGGATCTCTCCTGAGGCTAAAATGGCAATACAAAATCTCTGTTAAGGCCTCAGCAATCTTGTTCCTTGCCACTCTAAGAATTAGGCTGTTTGGCCCATCGAACTTGCTCCGTCATTCCATCTCAACCCCATTCTACTACTTGCTTCCCATAACCTTTTACGACCTGTCTAATCAAGAACCTATCAATCTCTACTTTAAAAATACTCAATGACCTGGCCTCCACAGCCATCGGTGGCATGAATTCCACAGATCCACGATTCCACAGATTATCTATCCTGGTATAGATTCCATCTGGCCACCTTTGTTTTTCAAGAATCCATACACCAACTCCTTCATAATATCATCATGCTTCCAAGTGTATTATCACAGCATCAACCATCTACTTCTCAGTTAATACCAATGTGATGTACTCATTTAGGACTTCCCAATTTCTCTGAGTTTACTCCTTTGTCCTTGAGTGGACCTACCCGAAACTAGCCACTTATTTTCAATAAAAACACTAAATGCCTTGAGATACTTAACGTCAGGGATTTTCGTAGCCGCTTTGGCCCTCTATTTCGTTGCTGAAATTCTTTTTTTGCTTCCTTTTATATTTTTCAAGGATCTTATCTGATTTCAGCTTCCTAAACTGAGCACAGGCTTCTTCCTTCTTTTTGACCAAATTTACAATATTCCTTGTCATCCAATGTCCAGTCCAGCCATTTGCCATGTTGGATTATCGACCTATTGTTTCAAGAAATCCTTCTGGATGTTTCTAACAATCTCGGCCCCACATAAGTCTCAGGCACAAAGGTTTTTTCACGATTGGCATAATACTCAAAAGCACAGTTTACGTTCACAAACAGTATTTCCTACTCTTTTGCCGCAGAAGTAAAAATAGTCAAGTCAAGTTTATTGTCATTTCAACCATAAACTGCTGGTACAGTACACAGTAAAAATGAAACAACGTTCCTCCAGGACCCTTGTGCTACATGAAACAACACAAAACTACACTGGACTATGTGAGACAGCACAAGGCTACACTAGACTACGTAAAACAACATAAAAACTACACTAGACTACAGACCTGCACAGGACTACATAAAGTACACAAAACAGTGCAGGGCAGTACAATAAATAATAAACAAGACAATAGGCACAGTAGAGGACAAATTACAATATAATAATAAATGATGTAGATGTCAGTCTGGACTTTGAGTATTGAGGAGTCTGATGGCTTGAGGGAAGAAACTGTTGCACAGTCTGGTCATGAGAGCCCGAATGCTTCAGTACCTTTTGCCAGATGGCAGGAGGGAGAAGAGTTTATATGAGGGGTGCGTGGGGTCCTTCACAATACTGTTAGCTTTGCGGGTGCAGAGTGTGGTGTAAATATCTGTAATAGCGGGAAGAGAGACCCCGATGATCATCTCACCTGACCTCACTATCCGCTGCAGGGTCTTGCGATCTGAGATGGTGCAATTTCCGAACCAGGCAGTGATGCAGCTGCTCAGGATGCTCTCGATACATCCTCTGTAGAATGTGATGAGGATGGAGTAATACAGTAAAGATTGGTCTGGTGGATAAATATAATGGTAAAAACTTAAGACACTTTCAACACTGGCTGCGGTGTGATGTGGTATATATCTGGTGTGATGCATTATACATTATCCTCATTATCATATCCTAGTTTACTTTCATTCCACAGATTTTTTTGAATAAAAATTGCAAATGGTTTAAGTACTTTCTGTCTTTCTATCCAGCACAGCTGCTCTGTGCATTTCTCTTTTCTGATATCAAAGCACTCAGACTTGGCCAGGCATTGAGCTGAACAGTCAAAGAACGACGATTGAAATTATTATTCATAGGCAGATACAGACCCTGTTGTGATTAGTTTATAGGATGAGTTACAAAGCATATTTGGCTTGCGGTTAGGGCAATGTAAAAGTAAGTCAGCTTCAGGTAGCAAGGCTATACCTCAATTCTGCAACAGCTTCCAAAAGACTTTATAGTGGCAGCACGCAAATTCAGCTGATAGAAATGCACAACAATGCTTATTGTGTTAGCAGTCCTATAAGCATCATATCAATATTTTGAAGGAAGTACGCAAATAAGTACTTTGATCCCATACTTTTATATTTAGGAGTAGGGACCAATTACATTTCACCTCATGTGTACCGAACCATCTCATACTGATATTGCAGCACGTGTTAACATCACCCAAGTCTTGACTGGCTTTATAGATATTAGTATTCAAACAGGTCCTGAGGATCTAGCATATTTCAGCCATCCATCCTCCGTCAGATGACTAAAATTAGTAAGGACCGTCAGGAGGGAAGGTGCCTTAGTGATGTAGTAGTGTCCTCGGCACTTAAGTTTACTATCCTGTCTTAGTTTGACAGGATTCTTTCCTGATGTTACCATTGGAACTCTATTGCTTGTCAGGCATTCAACCCATCCAGATTGCTGCCACTCATGCAGTTTAAATGAATCTTGGTTAATGTCACAGTCCAAGACATCTACACCTTCCTTCACAGAAACTCAGCAATCTTCCACCTGCCTCATTAAAGTAATTGGAGGAAAACTGCTTGGGAGCAAAAAGGCAGGTGAATTTAGGCATCACAGAAACGTTTTAATCTAAACACTCAGAAGAATATGGCCTCATTCACCCCCCCATCGTCGACAACATAGCCCTGCTCTGTACGTCCCTTTAACATCTTGCCTTTCATATTATATTTTAACTGTGACACCTTGGCTGGGGACAACCTTCCCTATAGTAGTTAGTCATAGTTAGATGGTATTATAGCACAGAAAAGGTTCTTTCAGCCCATCTGGTTCATGCTGATCTGGTCTTCTGCCTAGACCTATCTACCTGCATCCAGACCATAGCTCTCATAGCTCCCTAAGTGACTTTTAAGCGATTCTTAGATAGGTACATGGGGCTTAGGAAAATAGAGGGCTATGCGGTAGGAAAATTCAACATTGGAAGGGCCTGTAATGTCCTGGGTTCTCATACCCCTCATCTATGTACCTATCTTACCTTAAATGTTACAGTTGAAGCTGCATCTGCCAACTCTGCTGGCCGCTTATTTGACACATGTACCATCCCCTGAGTGAAGGCGTTCTCCCTCAGACTCCCCTCAAATGTTTCACTTTTCACCCTACACCTATGCCTCTAATTGAAGTCTCACTCAACCTGAGGGGAAAAAGGCTGCATATATTCACCCTATCTCTACCCTTCATAATTTTGTACACCTCTGTAAAATCTCCCATCATTTTCCTGCACTCCAGGGAATTGAGCTCTAACCTGTTCAACTTTTCATGATAACTCAGGTCCTCAGGTCCTGGCAACACCTGTCTAAATTTTCTCTGCACTCTTACAAACCCATTGATACCTTTTTTGTAGATAGGTGACCAGAATTGCACATAATACTCAAAGACTGACCTCAGCCATGTCTCATTCAACTTCAGCATAACATCCCAATTCCTGTATTCAGTGTCCTGATCTATGAATATCAGTGTACTAAAAACTCTTTTTATGACCTTTCCTGCCAAAGTACAACAGCTCACATTTGTCTGTAATAGATTCCATTTGCCATTTACCCAGCTGCTTGAGATCAAGCTGTATTCATAGATGGTCTTCCTCACTATCCACTGTGCCCCTAATCTTGATGTCATCCACAAATTTGCTAATCAATTTTGCCGCATTATCATCTAAAACGTTAACATTGATGATAAAGAAAAATGGACCCAGCACCAATCCATGTGGTACACCACAATTAACAGGCCTCCAGTCAGAGAGGCAACTGTTTATTACTGCTTCTCTTGTTTAGCCAATGTTGAATCCAATTCACTATTTCATCCTGAGTGCCTGAGTGACTTAACCTTCTGGATCGGCCTCTCATGTGGGATTTTATCAAAGGCTTTGCTGAAGTCCATGTGGACAATATTCTCTGCCTTGCCTTCATCAACCTTTCCAGTAGCCTCCTTCAAAAAGCTCTATTGAATTTGTCAGACACACAACCATGGTGACTCTGTCTATCTAAGTACTTATATATCCTGCCCCTTAGAATACCTTCCATGAATTTACCCACTTCTGACATCAGTTCACCAGCCTATAATTTTGCATTTTATTCTTCGAGCCTTTCCTGAACAATGGAACATTAGTTATTGTCTAGTTTTCCACGACTATGCAGCAGTAATTTTAAATGACTTCCATAACTCACCGGCAATTTTGTTTTGCATTATGATAAGAACTTACAACTTTTTTTTGTTTCTACAGTAATTAACTTGCATGTCAGTGAATAAACGAGGTATGGCATATTTGGATGTTTGGAATGATTTACATAAGGTAACCCACAGGGACTTGCTGAATGAAGTTGGAGCCTATGGAATCAGGAGTATTATGCTCATGTGGACTGAAAATGGTCTGAAAAAGAAGGAACAAAAGTGTAGAAATAAATGGATCATTGGGATGGCAGTATGTGACTAATGGAGTAGATTGGTGCTTGGGCCTCAACTGATTATAATCTGCATCAATAACTCACAAAGGGTTTTCCGCTTGTTGTGAAGTCTAGAACCAGGGGTCACAATCTCTGTCCATTTCTTTGTTGTATGATTCTGTGAAGAAGGGGCTATTAGAAAAAAGGTGAGGAAACACTCCTTCATGCATGGGTGGTAAGTCTTTATCAATTTTCTATCACAACAGATTTTGGAAGTTCATTGATTGACTGCAATCAAAATTTGAAGTCAATTGATTTCAAGATTTTGAGCAATCAGAGGTTCTAATGCAAGAACACATGTTGGGGCAGAAAGTTACCCATTGTATTAAATGACAGAGAAAACTTAAGGGGCTGAATAGCCTCCTCCAACTTTATTTCCTATGTGTTTTACGAGGGGCGATTGATAAGTTCGTGGCCTAAGGTAGAAAGAGTCAATTTTAGAAAACCTAGCACATTTATTTTTCAACATAGTCCCCTCCTACATTTACACACTTAGTCCAGCGGTCGTGGAGCATACGGATCTTGGACCTCCAGAAAGTGTCCACAGCAGGGGTGATTGATAAGTTTGTGGCCTAAGGTAGAAGGAGATATTAACTTCAAACCTTCTGCATAATCACTCAGAGTTGAACTGCATGTGCATGACAGCTATATATCTCATTTCCTTCTACCTTAGGCCGCAAACTTATCAATCACCCTTTGTATTGCAGACTAGTTTCCAACTTCCAAGTGTCCTGATATGATATTATATTTAGAACTATTAAAATAGCACACAAAATCTGCTTGCCGCAGGTCCTTAAAAATATTTAATTCCTTCTCAACTATCGTCCAAAGGTGATTAAAATTGGTCTTTTGAAATTAAATTTCAAGTGTGTTATTTATTAGTGATTGTGTTAACAGATTGTGTGAATGATTTGTCCCTTTGGGTTCTCATCTTGGAAAATAAAAGCTGATTAAATCTGACCTTTGAAATGTCATCATATCCAGCAAAGCAAATTTATGGCTCCAAGGCTTTGAATCTCATTTTTTATTTATTAGGTTACACCATGTTCAGAA
This sequence comes from Mobula hypostoma, assembly GCF_963921235.1. Classification (NCBI taxonomy): domain Eukaryota; kingdom Metazoa; phylum Chordata; class Chondrichthyes; order Myliobatiformes; family Myliobatidae; genus Mobula; species Mobula hypostoma. Next base: position 51,357,287 of record NC_086100.1, on the reverse strand, counting down.
GTACAAGTGCTTTTTGCTTGTGCTTTATTTTTCTTTCTCCAATAGTATATTTTTTCGATTTTGCTCTTCAATCTTAGTATTGCACCATCTGGAAAGTACCCTGTATTATGCTTTTGGGCATGTGCATCATAGTTTGGCTGAATGGATCTGTAGTTGTGTTTCTTTGCTTTTTCTCTCCACTTTCCATTTTTCTATCACACATTAAGGGGCTTGGTAACTGATCTATTCACACCAGTCCAGAACCACAGAAAAGCCCTATAACAGCTTCAATAAAGATGACTTTAGACATAAAATAATGGCAACTGCAGTAAGACTGTACAGCTTAAGATATCCAAGGACTAACATTGTTCTAAAACAACTGAGAAATTCATTTTCTTCACATTAATTTGGGCCTTAGCCATGACTGTGGGGTTCGCCACAGCTCAAACGCCATCTATATATTTGCTAATGATGCAACTATTGCTGGCAGAGTTTCAGGTGTTGGCGAAGAGGCATGCAAGAGTGATGTAGGTCAGCTAGTTGACAACCTTGCACTAAACATCAGTAAGACAAAGGAATTGATTGTGGACTTCAGGAAGGGGAAGTTAACACGCACCATCAAGGGATTAGCAGTGAAAAGGTCAGCAGTGTCATGTTCCTGAGTGTCAACCTCTCTGAAGATCTATCCTGGCCCAATATATTGAAGCAATTACAAAGAAGGCACAATAGTAGCTATATTTTATAAAAAGTTTGAGGAGACTTGGTATGTCACCTAAGACTCTTGGAGCTTCTACAGATGTACTATGGAGATCATTCTAGTTCGTTGCATCACTGTGTGGTCTGGAGGGGCCACTGCACAGGATTGGAAAAGCTGCAGAAAGTTATAAACTCAGCCAGCTCTATCATGGGCACTAGGCTCCCCAGCTTAGTCATAGTCATACTTTATTGATCCTGAGGGAAATTGGTTTTCGTTACAATTGCACCATAAATAATTAAATAGTAATAAAACCATAAATAATTAAATAGTAATATGTAAATTATGCCAGGAAATAAGTCCAGGACCAGCCTATTGGCTCAAGGTGTCTGACCCTCCAAGGGAGGAGTTGTAAAGTTTGATGGCCACAGGCAGGAATGACTTCCTGTGACGCTCTGTGCTGCATCTCGGTGGAATGAGTCTCTGGCTGAATGTACTCCTGTGCCCAACCAGTCCATTATGTAGTGGATGGGAGACATTGTCCAAGATGGCATGCAACTTGGACAGCATCCTCTTTTCAGACACCACCGTGAGAGAGTCTGGTTCCATCCCCACAACATCACTGGCCTTACGAATGAGTTTGTTGATTCTGTTGGTGTCTGCTACCCTCAGCCTGCTGCCCCAGCACACAACAGCAAACATGATAGCACTGGCCACCACAGACTCGAGCTTCAAGGACACCTTCAAAAGGCGATGCCTCAAAAAAGAGGTATCCATCATTAAGGACTCTCATTACCTAGGACATGCCCTTTTCTCATTGCTGCCATCAAGGAAGGATGTACAGGAGCCGAAAAGTACACACATAATTTTTCAGGAACAGTTTCTTCCCCTTCACCATCAGCTTTCTAAATGGACAGTGAACCCATGAACACTACCTTACTTTTTTTGCTCACATTTTGTGCTACTTATTTAATTTAATTTTTATATATACTTATAATTTATAGTTTTTAAAGGATTATTATTTATTGTGATGTACTATTGCAGCAAAACTACAAATTTCATGACATATGCTGGTGTTAATGTTGATTTTGATTCTGATGAATGTTTCAGGATCATATTCTGAAATTTACATTTCCAGAAATCAGAGAACATTATTTTTTCAGTATTTTTCAATTAAAACTGTGGCCATTTTCCAATGTTCCTTGTTGGCTGCCCTCACGCAACTTTTAGAGGTTCGTTCCAGCTTTATTGTTCTTTTCTTCACTATGAGCTCCCAGCTATCCATTGAAGGCATTAAGCATAAAATTGTATTTCAATTAACTGATTGAAGAATGTTCTCATTTTATTTGGATGCTGTGTATCTGGCAGCCATGATTAATTACCGTTTCTATTAATTACCTTGTAGAATGTATTCAAAGGAAAGTAAATTCAGAAATAGTTCTCAAATTGTTGATTCTGTCCCATCATTTAGTTAGATTATAACCAATGTATTGCACATCTCCTCTCCATTTTCCTGTCTTTGATCTACTTCCTTAATACATTTAACAACCAAAATACAGTTGAAAAGATAGTTTTGAAAACTTTGGTTATCCCACTTTGATTGTGGAGGGAAATCCAGATAATCCCCAGTGCTTATTCCTTCTGTTGTAGTTCCTTACTCCATGTGTGAATGAGCTATCTAATTTTAAGATTGTGCTACCTTATTCTGGATTTTCCCCACTGGAAGAAATAATATTTCTATGTTGATACAAGTGAATTCCCTAATTATTTTATACATTTTGATTTAGACCCCATAAATGGGTGCCCACACAGATTTTGTTATCACCATGCCATGAATACCCTGGTTGTCATCTCTAGAAGAAAGTATTATGTTAGTCTGAGTAATGAAATACATTTTCACCAAAAGTAGAAGAGCTCTCATTTTTTGTAATTTCTTTCTTTCTTTTTAAAACTTTTTATTGAATAAGTATACAAAAAGGTAAGCCATATAGGCACTGATACACTGTTAGAATATAATAAAATTACAGGAGATATTAATACAGAAAAAAAATGATACAAACAATGTAATTTAAACATAACATACTAAGGTAACATAATAGTATACTAATTTATATATATAAATATATATATATATATATATATCAATAGAGAAAAGGAAAAAAAAACCCACCGTGCAACTAAACTAAAAGCAAAGCAAAGCAATGGGCTAACTTGGAACCAAGTAGAGTTAAAGAACTTAAAATCACGTCCTCAAACCCGATCTCCATTAAAAACAGTAAAAAAATACAAGAAGGGAATATAAATATGGAGCAAAAAAGAGAAGAAAAAAAATTACATTAAATGAAAATATTGAATAAAAGATCTCTAGGTCTGTTCAAATTTAAGTGAGGAATCATAAAGATTGCTTCTAATTTTCTCCAAATTCAAGCATAATATCGTCTGAGAAAACCAAAAAAAGGTAGTTGGAGCATTAAGCTCTTTCCAATCTTGTAAGATACATCTTTTCGCCATTAAAGTAAGAAATGCAATCATTCTATGGGCTGAAGGAGAAAGATTACTGGAAATTTTAGGTAATTCAAAGATAGCAGTAGTAGGGTGAGGAGAGATATCTCTATTCAATACCTTTGAGATAATATTAAAAATGTCTCTCCAAAAAGTTTCCAGAGTAGGACAAGACCAAAACATATGAGTTAAAGAGGCTATCTGCCCCGGACATCCATCACAAAAAGGATTAATATGAGAATAAAAGCGAGCTAATTTACCTTTGGACATATGTGCTCTATGAACAACTTTAAATTGAATTAGGGAATGTTTAGCACAGATAGAGGAAGTATTGACTAATTGTATAATCTGTCCCCAGTCATCCATGGAAATGATAGAACCCAATTCCTGTTCCCCATCTGCCCTAATCTTATCAAATAGAGCTTTCCTAAGTTTCATAATAATATTATAAATCATAGCCGATGCACCTTTCTGACATGGATTAAGGTTAATTATAGTATCTAAAATATATGTAGGAGGAAGCATTGGAAAGGAAGAAAGTATAGTACTTAGGAAATTTCTAACTTGTAGATATCTAAAAAAATGTATTCTTGATAAATTATATTTATTAGATAATTGTTTAAAAGACATAAGGGAACCATCTAAAAATAAATCCAAAAACCGTGAAATACCCTTAGTCTTCCAAATTTGAAAAGCACGATCCGTAAAAGAGGGATGAAAAAATGTTACCTAAAATAGGAATCGCTAGCCCAAATTGGTTAAGATCAAAAAATTTTCTGAATTGAAACCAAATACGTAAAGTATATTTAACTATCGGGTTAGAGACCTGTTTGAGGCGTTTCAAATCAAAAGGAAGAGAGGAACCTTAAACAGAGCCAAGTGTATAGCCCTGAACAGATAGTAATTCCAATGCTACCCATTTAGGAAAGGATAGTATATCCTGGTCAAGTAACCAAAATTTCATATGTCGAATATTAATTGCCCAATAATAGAATCTAAAGTTAGGTAATGCTAAACCTCCATCTCTCTTAGCTTTCTGTAAATGTATTTTACCCAGTCTCGGGTTTTTATTTTGCCAAATAAATGAAGAAATTTTTGAGTCAACTTTATCAAAAAAAGATTTTGGAACAAAAATCGGTAATGCCTGAAATATATATAAAAATTTTGGCAGAAAAAACATCTTAACTGCATTAATACGACCAATCAAAGTTAAATATAATGGAAACCATTTAGATGAAAGTTGAATAATATGGTCAATTAAGGGTAAAAAGTTAATCTTAAATAAATCTTTGTCTTTACAAGTAATTTTAACCCCAAAATATGAAAAATAATTATTAATCAATTTAAACGGAAAGTTATGATATAAGGGAAGTTGTTTATTAATCGGGAAAAGTTCACTCTTACTAAGATTTAATTTATAACCTGAAAAAAGACTAAATTGTGCTAATAACTCTAAAACAGCAGGGATGGATTTTTGAGGATTAGAAATATATAAAAGTAAGTCATCAGCATAGAGTGATATTTTATGGGACTTTAAGCCCCGAGTTTTCCCAGTAATATTTGGAGATTCTCAAATGGCAATTGCAAGAGGTTCTAATGCAATATCAAATAATAAAGGACTAAGAGGACAACCTTGTCAAGTACCTCGAAAAAGAGGGAAAAAAGGTGAGCTTAAGGAATTAGTACGGACCGAGGCCACAGGAGAATGATATAACAGTTTGATCCAGGATATAAATTTCGAGCTAAAATTAAACATTTCAAGCACCTTAAATAAGTAAGGCCATTCTACTCTATCAAAAGCTTTCTCAGCATCTAAAGAGATAACACACTCAGGAACATTTTGTGAGGGGGTATAAACAATATTTAACAGTGTGCGAATGTTATAGAAAGAGTAACGACCTTTAATAAAACCCGTTTGGTCTTCCAAAATAATAAAAGGAAGTACTTTTTCTAATCTGTTTGCTAATAACTTAGAAAAAATTTTGGAATCAACATTTAATAAAGATATTGGTCTATAAGATGCACATTGAGCAGGATCTTTATCCTTCTTTAATATTAGAGAGATTGACGCTCTATTGAAGGATTCGGGAAGTTTACCAAGTTTTAATGAAGCCTCGAAAACCCTACAGAACCAAGGGATTAATGAAGGTGCAAAACATTTATAAGATTCTGCGGTAAACCCCTCAGGGCCAGGAGCTTTCCCCAGGTTCATAGAGGAAATAACATTCTTAATTTCATCAGTGGTAATGGGAGTATCTAGCATAGAAGACATATCCTGTGAAATCTCAGGGAAATCTAGGTTATCTAAAAAATCATTCATATATTTAGAGTCTCGAGGAGACTCTGATTGATATAAGGAAGAATAAAAATCAAAGAAGGATTGATTAATCCCTGCATGATCAAGTATCAGTCGATCATTTTGATTATAAATCTGATTAATTTGAGATTTAGCATAATTAGACTTCAATTGGTTAGCCAACAGTTTGCCAATTTTGTCACTGTGTACATAAAATTCACTTCTTGTTTTCTTTAATTGGTTTACAATCGAGGACGAAAGTAATAAACTGTGTTCCATTTGAAGTTCAGTTCTTTGTTTATATAACTCCTCAGAGGGAGCTGTAACATATTTCTTATCAATTTCCTTAATCTTGTCCACAATTACCAACTCCTCCTGCTTCAGCTTCTTCCTCAAAGCAGCAGAATACCAGATAATCTGACCACGAATATAAGCTTTAAAAGTATCCCAAAGAATGTTCACAGAAATATCCTCTGTATAGTTGATTGTAAAAAAAAGATCAATCTGTTCATTCATAAAGTTAACAAAGTCTGAGTCCTGAAGCAACAGCAAATTAAAACGCCATTTGTATATTGGCCTGAATTTTAATAGAAAGCTTAAGTGGAGCATGATCCGAAATGGTTATAGAGTCATAATCACATTTAATCACTGAAGAAATAAGACGAGAATCAATAAAGAAATAATCAATTCTTGAATAGGAATGATGAACATGTGAAAAAAAAGAAAAATCTTTTTCCTGCGGATGCAGAAAACGCCAAATGTCAGTCGACCCAGAATCAGAGAGGAATGAATTAATCAAAGTTGCAGATTTATTAGGTAAAGTCCGTAGAGGAGCCGAACGGTCCAAAGCTGGAGATAAACAGGTATTAAGATCTCCGCCCCAGATCAATGAAAACTCATTCAAATTCGGGAAATGATTGAATAATGATTTATAAAATTCCGGGCAGTCCATATTGGGAGCATAAACATTAACCAAAACTACCTTTTTATTAAATAGTAGACCACTAACCAGTAGAAATCTACCATTCGGAGCAGAGATAATATCACGTTGTATAAAAGTAACTGAGGAGTCTATAAAAATAGAGACGCCTCGAATGAAACTGTTGTCCCTTCCAGAATTTAAAAAAACGTAGTCTGTCCCCCCTCCGCACATGGGTCTCTTGTAAAAATAGAATTTGTGCTTCAAGTCTCCGGAACACTTTAAAAACTTTTTTCCTTTTAATAGGATGGTTAAGACCATTAGTATTCCAGGAGACAAAATTAATAATAGACTCCATAAACCCTAAAGTCAACCCGCAAAAAGGAGGATTGACGATAGGCTCGACCCACGAACCCGGAAAGGGAACAGAACAAACAAGAGATACCGGGAAGGAGAACTCAACCAATACTTCAATAGTGTAGATAGCCCAAGAAGAAAAAAACTAAAACGTGAAGCCCCTCCCACCACCCCCCACCCCATGACCCCAAAGCTAAATCTAAAATAGACCAGCCGGAAAGAAGCAAGCACTAAAACTACCCCCATGACTTCCGATAGACGCTCACTAAAAAAAAGTGTAAATATAAAAAAGATCAGCTAGTTATAAAATAGTAAAAGAATAAAAAAAGTAAATCAATTAAAACAAGCACTTAATATAACAGAGAAAAAGCAAAAAAAATATTTAAAAAACCGCAACAAACCCCAGACCCTATGAATAAACAAAAAAAAGAAATGAAATTATTAACATAAACTAGTTATGAAAACCTACAAGAAAAGTAGATTTAAAAACTACAAAATTTAAGGCCTCAAAGGAAATACGTAGAATGACGCTGAGGAAATAACCACCCAGAATCCCCTGGGAAAAAGAAAGGAATGACGCAGATAGAAAGAAAGTTTAGCAACCATATTAATTAATCAAAAATAAACTTTTCTGCCCATATAAGGCAAAAAAAAATTAAGGCCGACAGATTCACAACCTCCGATCAAACGGAGATAGTTAAAAATTACGATTAAGATGTTGAAGGTGAACATTGATCCAGATAACTCTGGGCATCCGATGAAAATTCAAAAAAACGGAGGGCTCCATCCAACATACGAATCCTTAAACGTGCTGGGTAAAGCAGCGCTGGTTTTAAATCCATCTTGTAGAGTTCCGACATCACAGATCTGTAACGAACCCGTTGATCCCGAACTTGTTTGCTGAAATCCTCCACGAACCGGAAATGAAGATCCAAAAAATCAATGTAACCTTTAGATCGAACGAATCGAAACAGTTTCTCCTTCTCTTGAAAGTAATGAAAACGTAAGATGACATGTCGAGGTTTATCTGACTTAGACGAGTATCATGGAACTCTATGAACACGATCCAATAACGGTGGTTGGTCAGGAAATACAGTAGGAAATGCATCTTTTAAAAGTTGAGATAAAAACTTCATAGGATTGTCAGATTCAACAGCTTCACACACACCAATCATTCGAAGATTCTGCCGTCGCATTCTGGATTCTAAGTCAGAGTTTTTAAAGGTCAGAAAGTCAAGTTTTTTCTTCAATGTAGTAATTGTTTCTTCAATTTTCCCCATCTTGAGTTCATTTTGTTGCGTGAATTTTTGAAGATTAGATATAGCTGACTGATGTTCCGTGATAGATGTTTGTATTTTATCGATTAAATCGGCAATTTTCTGGAAATTAATTGAAATTTCCGCACAAATCAGCTCCGTAATAGAGGTTGAAATTTCCGTTTGAATTAGATTCGATATAGCTTTCAAAGTCACCGGTGGCTCAGTCCGAGGAAGATCGGTACCTTTCGGTCTAACCGGAGGTTTGCCGTCTTTCCCATTTTTTCCATTCTTAGACATAGCAGACCTTAAAAGCATCCGATTATCAAAGAGCCCAATTTGTTTCAATGTATTGTAAAAGTCGATGCCTTAATGGTTAGTTAAAATATAGCTGATCATAAGAAGAAAAACTCAGAGGTAATGGAGCGAGTCAAGAACACGACTTCACTCCATGAGCTCTACCGGAAGTCCCTCATTTTTTGTAATTTCTTTAAGTATTTATTGTGGGTGAAATAATATTGAAGCATATGCAGTGATTAAAATAGAATCTGAACAGGTTTAAGGCTAAACCATCAGATACTTGGGATAGAACAAAGAAATATTAAAATACTCATTCTGAGGGAATTAAATTTGCACATGAAATTGTTTTTCCAAGAGTGAGGATATGTTATGCAGTAATTACAGCTTGATGGAATCCTAGTGATATCTAATTCAACAAGTCATATCATATTGAAGAATATTAACAGTGAGACTATTGACTAAAATGTTGAAATTTGGTAACATCAGAAAGAATTTCCATTCTGCTGGCTTTAAAAACAAACACGCCATATAGAGGATTAGGCTGTAATTGACAACAGCTTCTGGATTTTTATGTTCAACAAGTTCTCAAGAAAATGTTGCTGGTTTCATGGTGCACCTGCCATCTAAACTCAAGGGAATGTAGGCCAAGTTTATTCAATTAGTTCTCATGATGTAATCCTTTAATCTCCAGCATTATTCTCTGGTTTTCATCTTACAAAGCATACATGCAATTCCAAATATTCAGTGTGCGAAACTCCATCATGCTACTGAAACATCGCTACCTTCTTGAGATAAAGATCAAATGTTGAAATAACATTTTTGAATAGTATGTCAGTAGTGGAAACTGCAAGTAGTTTAAAACTCCTGGGAGCGCACATCACACACAATCTCTCATTGTCTAGAACATATCCTACACAGCCAAGAAGGCTCATCTGTATTCTGAGGAGGCTGAAGAGATCTGGGCTTTGCACAGCCATACTCACGTCATCCTGACAAGCTGCATCACTGTTTGGTTCTGAAGTTGCACTGTGGCAGACAGGAAGGCTCTACATCGAATAGTCAAAACTGCACAACACTTGACTGGCATTAGCCTACCTGCCATCAAGAACATATATACAGAAGTATTCCAGAAAAGGGCCATTTACATCATGAAGGATCCCACACACCCTGCTCATGGACCGTTTGTCCCACTCCCACACACTGGGACTACCAGACTCAAAAACAGTTATTTTCCCCAAACAGTATGGCTGATCAACACTTCCACCCATTAACTCCACCAAGACTTTATTATTTCCTGTCAGTCACCTTTTGTACAGCCACACAATCAATTCATGTATATAAGCTATCTTGTGTGTTTATATTTATTGTGCTTTTTAATTACTTCTATGTTCTTTTCTGTTTTGTTTTTATTGTGCTGCATCAGATCCAAAATAACAATTATTTCATTCTCCTTTATACTTGTGTACAGGAAATGACATTAAACTATCTTGAATTGAATCCTGCAGTCAGACTCTATATTTAAAATAGTTTATCTAAAAGGTATCTGGACAACTATCTCTACTTATTTAAAATGGTTCTTATAATTACTGGATTACTTTATAAATCAAAATGTGAGCAAAGCATCTGAATCCATCAAGTCTGTGTGTGTGTGTGTGAATGTTTTATGCATCCTTCAATATATTGTACATGCATTTCTTTATCTTAAAAGTCTCTGTTTTGGAAGCACTGCTGTGTTAACCATGTGGCTGTCTCAAGTTCAACTCTTTTTCATCTGTCACTGTTAATGAACAGCTCTAAGGAGATTACAAACTGAAAAGTGACAATACTGGCAAATTTTAAGAATGAGTGAGAATACTGTCTGAGATAATATATGGTTCTGTGCGGAACTCCTGACCTTGCATTGCTAGTTGCCACTACAGACATGGTTTTAAGTACAACCATAGTTTTTTTTCCCCGAATTACTCAAATTGACTTGTGCCACAGGAAACATATTAACAAATATTGCAAAAGTGTGCTTCAGAGGATGCCAAACTAAGTTAGCTGAGACTATTATACTGTGGACGAGTTTATCGGAAGAATAAAATCCTGTTTTTTAAAAATTGTACTGTAATATTGAATCATTCATCTTGACCATTACTCTTTGGTTAATGTTTAAATTATCTGTATTAACTTTATATAAGGTCAACAATGGCTATCCTTTTTAAATACATCTAGCAGCTTTTTCAGATATCTTAAATTAAAATTGCTTCAAAAACCATTCCTTGAGTAACCACGTTCTCAAATCTCCCAATCTTTTTTTGCTTTGAGGAAACGTTTAATGAGTATTTTATTCAGTGTGTTGGGTCTGCTTAGTGATGCATAATTATGGTCATTCAACTTATGCTGCCATAATTTATTTGTGGTTTAAAAATTATCACTGGAAGAATGGCTTCCCCGTAATTTGAAAGCTCGAAGAAATCTTGCCTTGACCTAGAGCGAGGTCAGTATTGATCAGCAAAAGAATGTGATTTGTTTCAAAAATAAGATTTTTATTTATAAAAACATTTATAATATTCCATAGCTGGGTTACGCACTACAACAAAGCAAATAATGCTGGAAATTCAGTGTTGGAATGTCCCTTTGCAATAATGTACTTTGCTCCTGGTATTGGTGATGTGTTAGGATTATTCATTGTTAATAATGTTCTGATTTCAAGCCCCAGTATAATGTTCAATGAAGTCTGAAGTATTTTCTTCACCATTGTCACCAACTCACCAAAAGGCCATTTGTTTGCAGTAGGCCTGATCGTTATCATAATGATCAAGATCATTAGATTGCGGATTCTAAAAAGCATGTGAATTTTGATCATGAAACTGCATAACAATGATCCTTTTGTAATCAAGGCAAACCTCATTGCAAGCAGTAGTGTTTGATTGAGTTAGTTTCCTAACTTTATAAATTTCAGTATTTATTCCACTACTTAACAGCCATTCTTGCCTGCTGGCATGGTATTTTTATGGATGGTAATGTTATAACGTTGCTTGTGAACATATATTGATTGTTTAATATTTAAGACCTTAATCATACACCTCAAACCTTAGTCTCATACTTCCTCACTGCCACCTCCATCCATGAAAATCGTTTTTGCTTTGTGATCCTACAACTGACATCTTTTTTTCTCAAGCCCCCTTTTGTCCCCTTCTTGCCTTTTCACACACTGAGTAATTGTTGAATTGTTCTTCCTTTCTTTCTGGGAGTTCACCAATCGGCAGAGGTTATTTTCCATTCTACATTTATCTCACGTCTCTTCTCTGCTTCCGATAATTCATTCCATGATGTTGTTTCTATCTCCACTTGTCTTCTCTACATCCATTTTACTTTTCAAAATGAATCTCCTGCTTTAGTCCTTCTCTCTGTCCTTCCTCCTCACTCCTCTCTCTCTCCCCCCATTCATCTTGATTCACCCCTACTTCTTCATTCTTTCCACTTTTCTTTCCATCCTTTTGCTATCTTCTTTCACTAATTCACCCACTCTTTTCTAACTTTCTTTCCCCAAATTTCCTGTTCATTATTTTCTCCATTCCTTCCTACATTTTTGAATACCACACATTAGTTTCACTTTCTCTGTGAAACGTCATATGGAATAGCTATGTTTTAAAATAACCAGATATGGCGTTTGCAGCATAAAACATGAAAACAGTGATAGCGAATTGTCACATTGTTTATTTCATATAATGATTACTTTCTGTGCATATTAATCTTAAATTATTACTTGTGTGCATTTAGTATTTTGATATAAGTATGATGAATGTAATAAGCATCAAAAGTAATTATTCTCTTTGTCTTGTTTAGGAATTTTACATTACTTGCTGCTGAGTCAAGCGAAGGGGGATCTGTGACACATATAATGGAACAGTGGACTGCATCTGGTTTAACAGAGATCCGCTTAGTGAATTACACAGTTCTTCTCAGCTTGCCTGATGCAGACCAAAACAAAATCATTTTGATGAACAGCAGCCAATGCTTTTATCCCAGTGGACAGCAATGCAGTACTCTACCCTCAGCCCCACGTGGGACAAAGGAGAAGAATGACCTTCTTTATTCCTATGCAGCATATTCTGCCAAAGGATCTCTGGAGGTAATGAAAGTGTTAGAAACCAATTCTGCCTGTCATTTTAAGGTATTTTATTTGCTCGGTAAAATCAGAATTACTCCAAATATTTTGACAAGATTATTTATTCTGCATAGTGGAGCCGCTAGGTCTACCTTTGCAGTCCAGTCATGTACATCTATCATAAGTCAGCCTTTATGAGAGATCCAATCTGTGGTCCCTGGTAGCAGTCTAAATCGTATTCATAATCCCTAAAATCCTCCTCGAAAACCTACTTAGTGCCATCAGGATAAATGGTACACACTGAATCTTAGTTACAATTTGTTGTGCAAAGTAAGATGACATTTATCTTAAGTTCAGTATTATGTAGGTCAGCAGCTTTTTTTCTTCTAACCCATAACTATCAGTTTATAAATGTGCAGAACTAAAACACCATACCGCCGTGTGCATTCCCACAGGAACTGATCAGTCTTTGGATTTCAGTGGATTCTGGATGTGGAGGGTGAGTGTGAAATGCCCTCCAAACTTGGCCTAGGTTAGTACAAATTTTGGAGGCTCCAGGTAGCAATTTGGGTGAGGTAGGTGAAGCTTGAGCAGCATAACTTGGCCTCTTGAGTTGAGTTAGCTTCTGTTTGTGTGAAGAACATAAACGTAATGCATATATTGTCTTCAAAGTGTAAAGGTTACATTTGTAGCCTACAGTGAATTTCCTGCCAATATCTATGTTTTCAACTTAAAAGTATTCAACATGTATGAGAATCTTAATAGTTAATTGAAACTTATTATACAGAGCATTTGTCTATTGTAAACTATTTGGTCATTCATTTTTATGTATATTTAAAATTTCTGTATAATACTCTCCTTTCTCTTTTATGACAAAATGTAATTGTATTACTGCTTCTACAATCAGAACCAGATTTAGTGTCGCTGATGTATTTCATGTGTAATTTGTTATTTTGCAGTAGCAGTGTGGTACAAGACATAAAAATCACTGTATACTGTATTACAAAAATACAGTCGGCCCTCCTTATCCATGAGTTCCGCATGCGCAAATTCAACCAACCGTGAATCAAGAAAACCTGGAAGTGCTGTTCCAGCACTTGTTGTTCGAAGATGTACAGACTTTTTTTTCTTGTCATTATTCCCTAGACAATGCAGTATAACAACTATTTTACATAGCATTTGCATTGTATTAGGTATTATAAGTAATCTAGAGATGATTTAATGTATACGGGAGGATGTGCGTAGGTTATCGTGGATCGGGATCGAAAAAAAAACAGAAGTTCATTTACTAAATAAGTCGGAACAAGTATATCTGGTATTATTTAGTGTCAGTTAGTCAAACGTTTGTCTTAGTACATAGTATACACTTTACCTTTCTCTGCATATAAAACACTTAAGAAACGTACGTTTCAGTACCAGGCTCTGGAACAGAAATTCCCGAGTTTGATCCAGTGACAGACCGCTCCCGAGTGCACTGTCCATCCCTGCCGGGTTGATGTGCAGGATCAAAAACCCCAAACCTCAAAACTCAATAGTTAAACCACTGCGTTGCTTAGTAATAATTGTAGCATTCATTGGGGCAGGGATTTTCTCACTACATCCTTTAAAATTGTTCTGATCATTGACCGACTGTAGCCTAACGCTTTTCCAATGACCGATGGCGTTTCACCTCTTCCTGATTGCTTTATTATTTCCACTTTATTTTAATCGCGATCGTAATTATTTTCGTGAACAGAAACACTGTGGATTCAGAGCTCCGCCGCCAGGTCCTAATGTCCACTGCACTAAGACAGGTTAAATAAGGTCTGGGGTTCCGCTGGGTCCTAAGGTCCACCGCATTTGGCCAGGTTGAATAACGGACTTGAGCATCCACGTTTCTTGGTATCCGCGAGGGGTCCCAGAACCAATCCCTCGCAGATCAGGAGGGCCGACTGTAAATAGTGCAAAAGTGGAATATCAAGAGTATAAGACAGGAGCAGAATTAGGCTATTTGGCACATCAACTATGCGCTGCCATCCCATCATGGCTAATTCATTACCCCTCTCAACCCCAGTCTCATGTCTTCTCCCCATAACCTTTGAATCCCTAACTAATCAAGAGCCTTTCAACCTTCACCTTAAATATACCCAGTGACTTGGCCTGCATAGCCACCTGTGGCAATGAATTCCACAGATTCACCACCCTCTGGCAAAAGAAATGTTTCCTCATCTCTGATCTAAATAGACATCAGTCAATTTTCAGGCTGCGCCCTCAGTTCTACGACTCTCCCAATATAGGAAACAGCCTCTGCACATCCAGACATTTCCATATTTGATAGGTTGCAATGAGATCCCCCTCATTCTTCTAAATTCCAGTGTGCACAATCACAGAGCTATCAAACACTCCTCATATGTTAACCCTTTCATTACTGGAATTATTGTTGTCGAACTCCTCTGGATCCTCTCCACATCTTTTCTCAGATAAGGGACCCAAATCTGCTCACAAGTGCAGTCTGACAAATACTTCATAAATCTTTGACACTCCATCCCTGCTTTTGTCATCTAGTCCTCTCAAAATTAATGCTAATGTTGCATTTGTCTTCCTTATCACTGACTCAACCTTCAGGGAATCCTGCACAAGAACTCCCAAGCCCCTCTGCACTTCTGATTTTTGATTTTTTTTCATCACTTAGAAAATAGTCCATGCCTTTATTCCTTCTGCCAAAGTGCATGAGTAGGCAATTCCCAAATTATATTCCATTTGCCACTTCTTTGCCCATTCTTCCAATCTTTCTAAGTCCTTCTGCAGACACCCTGCTCCTTCAACACTACGTGCCCCTCCACCTATCTTCGTATTGTCTGCAAGCTTGGCCACAAAACTATCAATTACGTTATCCAAATCATTGACATACAATGTGAAAAGAAGCGGTCCCAACACCAACCCCTGTGGTACACCACTACTCACTCCAGCCAACCAGAAAAGCCAGCTTTATTATCACTCTTTGCCTCCTGCCTGTCAGCCAAACTTCCATCCATGCTACTACCTTTCTTGTAATACCACAAGCTCTTGCTTTGTTAAGCAGTCTGATGTTGTGGCACCTTGTCACCGGCCTTATGAAAATCCAAGTAAACAACGCTCACTGACTCTCCTTTGTCTACCCTGTCTGTTATTTCTTCAAAGAATTCTGGAAGATTTGTCAGGCAAGATTTCCCCGTTAGAAAGCCATGCTGACTTCAGCCTATTTTATCATGTACCTCCATCTACCCCAAAAACGTACCCTTAATAAAAGACTTCAACATCATGTAGGTCCCCTGCAGACAGAAACAGGTGAATTGATTATGGGGAGCAAGGACATGGCAGACCAATTGAATAATTACTTCGGTTCTGTCTTCACTAAGGAGGACATAAATAATCTTCCAGAAATAGTAGGGGACAGAGGGTCCAGTGAGATGGAGGAACTGAGTGAAATACATGTTAGTAGGGAAGTGGTGTTAGGTAAATTGAAGGGATTAAAGGCAGATAAATCCCCAGGGCCAGATGGTCTGCATCCCAGAGTGCTTAAGGAAGTAGCCCAAGAAATAGTGGATGCATTAGTGATAATTTTTCAAAACTCATTAGATTCTGGACTAGTTCCTGAGGATTGGAGGGTGGCTAATGTAACCCCACTTTTTAAGAAAGGAGGGAGAGAGAAACCGGGGAATTATAGACTGGTTAGCCTAACATCGGTGGTGGGGAAACTGCTGGAGTCAGTTATCAATGATGTGATAACAGCATATCGGAAAGCGGTGAAATCATCGGACAAAGTCAGCATGGATTTGTGAAAGGAAAATCATGTCTGACGAATCTCATAGAATTTTTTGAGGATGTAACTAGTAGAGTGGATAGGGGAGAACCAGTGGATGTGATATATTTGGATTTTCAAAAGGCTTTTGACAAGGTCCCACACAGGAGATTAGTGTGCAAACTTAAAGCACACGGTATTGGGGGTAAGGTATTGATGTGGATAGAGAATTGGTTAGCAGACAGGAAGCAAAGAGTGGGAATAAACGGGACCTTTTCAGAATGGCAGGCAGCGACTAGTGGGGTACCGCAAGGCTCAGTGCTGGGACCCCAGTTGTTTACAATATATATTAATGACTTGGATGAGGGAATTAAATGCAGCATCTCCAAGTTTGCGGATGACACGAAGCTGGGTGGCAGTGTTGGCTGTGAGGAGGATGCAGGGTGACTTGGATAGGTTAGGTGAGTGGGCAAATTCATGGCAGATGCAATTTAATGTGGATAAATGTGAAGTTATCCACTTTGGTGGCAAAAATAGGAAAACAGATTATTATCTGATTGGTGGCCGATTAGGAAAAGGGGAGGTGCAACGAGACCTGGGTGTCATTATACACCAGTCATTGAAAGTGGGCATGCAGGTACAGCAGGCGGTGAAAAAGGCGAATGGTATGCTGGCATTTATAGTGAGAGGATTCGAGTACAGGAGCAGGGAGGTACTACTGCAGTTATACAAGGCCTTGGTGAGACCACACCTGGAGTATTGTGTGCAGTTTTGGTCCCCTAATCTGAGGAAAGACATCCTTGCCATAGAGGGAGTACAAAGAAGGTTCACCAGATTGATTCCTGGAATGGCAGGACTTTCATATGAAGAAAGACTGGATGAACTGGGCTTGTACTCGTTGGAATTTAGAAGATTGGGGGGGGATCTGATTGAAACGTATAAAATCCTAAAGGGATTGGACAGGCTAGATGCAGGAAGATTGTTCCCAATGTTGGGGAAGTCCAGAACGAGGGGTCACAGTTTGAGGATAAAGGGGAAGCCTTTTAGGACTGAGATTAGGAAAAACTTCTTCACACAGAGAGTGGTGAATCTGTGGAATTCTCTGCCACAGGAAACAGTTGAGGCCAGTTCATTGGCTATATTTAAGAGGTAGTTAGATATGGCCCTTGTGGCTACGGGGATCAGGGGGTATGGAGGGAAGGCTGGTGCAGGGTTCTGAGTTGGATGATCAGCCATGATCATAATAAATGGCGGTGCAGGCTCGAAGGGCCGAATGGCCTACTCCTGCACCTATTTTCTATGTTTCTATCTTAACCACTGAAGTCAGATTATCTGGCCGATAACTTGCTCTCTTCTACATCCCTCCTTCTTTATGGAGTGGAATAACATTTGTAATTTTCCAGTCCTCCAGAACCATTCCAGGATCTAGTGATTCTTGAAAGACCATTACTAATGCCTCCACAGTCTCTTCAGCTATCTGCTTCAGAACCTTGAGGTGTAGTCCATCTGGTCCAGTTGACTTATCTACCTCTAGGCTTTTCAGCTTCCCAAGCACATTCTCCTTAGTCATAGCAACAACATCCACTTCTGTCCCCTGACACTCTTGCATTTCTAACATTCTGCCGGTACTTTCCACAGTGAAGACTGATACAAAATACTTACTAAGTATGTCTGCAATTCCTTTCTCGCCTATTACTATCTCTCCAGCATCATTTTCCAGTGTCCGATATCCATTCTCATCTTCTCTCTTACTCTCTATATATCTGGAAAAACCTGTTTGTATCCTCTTTTATATTATTGCTATGCTTACCTTCATATTTTATCTTTTCTCTCTTTGTGGCTTTTTTTAGATACCTTTTGTTGGAATTTAAAAGCTCCCAAATTCTCTACTTTCCCACCAATTTTTGCTGCATTACATGTCCTCTCTTTTATGCTGTCTCTGACCTTACTTATCAGCATGGTTGCCTTGTCCTCCCTTTTGATGACATTTTCATCTTTGGGGTGTATCTTTCCTGCGTTCCCTCCACAAGCACCAGCCATTGCTTTTCTACCACCATCCTTGCTAGTGTTCCCTTCCAATCTACTCTTTCATGCCTCTGTAATTCCCTTTACTCCACTGTAATACTGACACATCTGACATTATCTTTTTGCCCTCAAACAGCCATGTGAATGCTATCATATTATGATCACACTCTCCTTAGGGTTCCTTTACCTTAAGTTCCCTAATCAGATCAAGTTTATTACCGAACACCACGTTCAGAATTGTCTTTCCTCTAGTGGGCTCAACCACATGCTACTCTAAAAAACAACCGTATAGACATTCTACAAATTCCCTCTCTTGGGATCCAACCAGATTTTCAAATCAAGTCAATTGAAGTTTATTGTCATTTAACTACATAAGTGTATATAAAATATATAGCCATTTAATGTATATAGAAAAGAGACAACATTTCTTCGAGCCAGCATGTAAAGCACACAACACATAGAACACACGATAACTTATGAAGGTAAGAATAAAACCTACAGATGAATCACACATAAATAACAAATTAAAGTGCATTATATTAAATGTTGTAAAGTATGGAACAGATTAACCAGTGACACTTTGCATACGATGCAGCTGGGAATTCAGAAGCTTAATGGCCTGGGGAGAAACTTGCGAGGACACTCTTAGTGCTTCCGTAAAATGAAGTTAAGATGGGGGTGGGGGCCTTGCTTGCCTCAATTTTAGGAAGTGGAGGTGTTGCTGTGCCTTCTTGTTCAGGAAGGTGGTATTAGGGACCAGGTGAGGTCATCCATGATGTGAACCCCCAGGAACTTGGTGCACTTAACTCTCTGTCTGGAGGAGCCATGTATTTGCAGAGGGGGATGGTTTCCTGAAGTCCACAACGATTTCCTTTGCCTTCTCCACGTTCAAGCTTAGGTTGTTCTCAAATCAATCCACCAGCTGCTCCACTTTCTCTCTAAACTCCGTTGCTTCATCATTCTTGATAAGGCCAACCACTGTTGTGTCATCTGCAAACTTGATGACACCGTTTGAGCTGGATCCTGAGACACAGTTGTGCGTCAGCAGTGTGAACAGCAGAGGGCTGAACGCACAGCCTTATGGAGTGCCAGTGCTCAGTGTAATGGGAGGAGAGACATTGCTGCCCCTACGAACTGACTTTGGCCTTACTGTTAAGAAGTCAATCTACCTGCATATTTAAATCCCCCATGATTATCGCAATATTGCCCTTTTTAAATGCCTTTTTTCATCTCCTGTTGTAATTTGCAGCTCACATCCTGGCTACTGTTTAGAGGCCTGTAAGTAACTCCCATCGGGGACTTTTTACCCTTGCAATTTCCTAACTATACCCACAAGGATTCTACATCTTCCAATCCTACGTAACCTCTTTCCAAAGATTTGATTTCATTTTTTACCAACAGAGCCACCCCAACCTCTCTGCCTACCAATGTGTATCCTTGGATGTTAAACTCCCAACTATGATCTTCTTTCAGCTATGACTCAGAGATGATGACAATATCACAAGATCATCCACCTTATTCCACATACTGTGTGCATTCAAATATAACACCTTAAGTATTTATCGCCCTTTTTGATTTTGTCCCCCCCCCGCTGTTACACTGTAACTCATCCCACTGACTGCAATTTTGCTCTATCATCTGTCTGTCCCTCCACACAATCTCACTACACACTGCATCTAGTTGTACACCAACTGCCCCATCCATCAGCTCTATCACTCCAGTTCCAATTCCCCCTGCCAAATTAGTTTAAACCTGCCCCCAGCAACTCTAGTAAATCAAACTGTAAGGATATTGATCCCCTTGGATTCTGGTGTAATCCATCCTGTTCGTACAGGTGTAATGAGGTAGTGTGTTTGGAAGTTGATTATGGAGGGAAATAAGCTGTTTCTATAACGTTGAGTGTGCGTCTTCAGGCTCCCCAGTGGTAGTACAGTAACAAGAAGAGGACATATATCAGATGGTGAAGGTCCTCACTGATGGATGCCACCTTTTTGCTGCACGGCCAGTGGTATGCCTCCTTCGTGAGTATATTAATGTGTTGGGCCCAGGATAGACCCTCTTGGGATGTTGATGTCCAAGAAACTAAAGCTCCTCAACCTTTTGACTGCTGACCCCTTGCGAGGACTGGTATGTAATCTCGTGCCTTACCCTTCCTGCAGTCCACAATTGCTTGGCCAGTGTGAGGTTGTTGTGGCACCACTCAAGCAGCCGATGTGTCTCCCTCTTGTACGCCTCCTTATCGCCATCTGAACTCCTGCCAGCAACAGTGGTGTCATCAGCGGATTTATGGATGTTATTTGAGTTGTGGCTACCCGTACAGTCATGAATGTAGAGAAAGTAGAGCAGTGGTCTAAGCACCCATCCTTGCGGTGTGCCTGTGTAGATTGTCAGCAAGGAGAAGATGTTGTTAGTGGCCCACACTGATTGTGGGCTCCCACTTAAGGGAGGATCCAGTTGTAGAAGAATAGGGAGGCTAAAACCTGAAGTTTGTTAATTAGTACTGCGGGGATGATGGTGTTGAGCACTGATTTGTAGCTGGTAAACAACAGCTTAATGTATGTTTCTCCACAATACAACTATAGAAGTATGCAAGAGTCCTTGTTGATGTACCAAATCTTCTCAAATTGCTGATGAAGTAGAGCCACTAGTATCCCTTCTTTGTGACTACATCAATATGTTGGAATTCTCTGACAAGTTGATGTCCAGGAGTGAGATCTTGCTCACCCTTTCCACCATAGGCCCCTCATAAAGGACTGATGTGTGTTTTCTTTTATGTGCTAATGGTTGTGATGTTTGCCTTTAATGACTTTAATACATTGATTGAAATATACGAAATATTAAATAAGACAGAACATGTTGGAAGCACTCAGCTCTGGCAGGATCCATGGAGAGAGATTGAATAAAAGTTTCAGGCCCATGATCTTGTTTTAGTGGGAGAAACATTAGTAATTGGAACAAAAAGAATGTGTGTTTAAGTGTGGCAGCAAGAATGATGGTGATTCCAATTGAGAGGGTAGTGGAGGCCCTGTTGAATACAGCTTTTCGGTCTGTAGGAGGTGAAAATGAAAGGAGAAGAGTGATTTTCTTTCCCTCTGTCTTCTGTCCACTAACAGAAACAATATTCGATCCTTGAAAGAAAGAACACTGTAGTTGCTGGAAATCTGAAATAAAGGCAATGCTAGACAAACACAGCTGGTCTGGTAGGAGCTATGAAGAGACAAAAGTCAATTTAACATTACACGTTGATGATCTTTCATCAGAAATTGCCAGTTCTGACACAAATTGCAGTCTAGTTACCTGGAACTTGAATTCAGTGTTGTCCTAAGGGTTCCAGTGTATCTAGTAGGAAGGCAAGATGCTGCTCCTTGAGGATACAATAGGCTTTGCTGGCATAAGGCAACATTTTAAAGACAGAGAAGTTAGACTGGGAGTAAGATGCAGAATTAAAGTGACACGCAACTTGGAAGCTCAGTATCAACTTTGGGAACTGAAATGAGGTGTTCTGAAAAGCAGCCGCACAATCTGATTTGGGTTTCCTCCAATATAGAGGAGACCACATTGTGCAAAGAGAATGGAGTATATAATTTAAAAGATGTGCAAGTGGATTGAGCTTAATTTGGATGAAGTGCTTCTGTTTCATTGCATCTCAAAGGCAGGTGCTGAACCTGCGCTCTTTGTGTGTATTATTTAGTGGCTTAATCTTGCGGCCCTCTGCATCAGACATAACGATCTCAGTGGTATAAAGGGCCATACACAAAAAGAGAAAACTAACAATACTTATTGATAGCATGCATCAAATTGAAGACGTGTGACTTACAGCCAGTGGTCTATTGTTTTGCGGATAAACTATTTTGGCAAGGAGAAACTACTGCAGTTTCTTTTGATGAAGACAGTAGTTCTCCAGTAAAATGCAATAAGTGGAATGCATAAACATTATGGCTTAAACCAATGTACTCACTTAAAACAGATTAGTCACCAACCTTCATTGGCAGAGGAATCAGAACCAGGTTTATTATCACTGGCATGGAAGTGCATGAACAGCCTATCACAATGAAATGTTTTGATCAATTCCATGAGGATGCTAGTTTAAAAAATGCGATCCTGTTATCATCTTTTATCTTGCCTTTTAAAATAAAGTAAAATAAATGAAATGTTGGAAAGCCAACTGCAGTCCAATTCCGTCATACTAGTTGGAAGATTGGTGGTCATTGTCTCTCTGGTATGAGGATAATGAAGTGTCTAATAATAGAGTATAAGTCATATATTTTCTTTTTGATAGGGTCACTGAAGCTAAGAAAAGAAATTATATCATTTAAATTTTGATTTAGAAAGTAGTCCTGCCTACAGTATATTCTTCAGTTATAAACTTGATCAGTCAAGTGTTTTTTTAAGAATGTGTCCTGGCATTTATGAATCTGGGATAAAATAATGGGTTAATACAAAAATGTCTATTAACTGCAAACATGATTCTAAATCAATGAATTTCAAAGGCTGAGAGGACTTAATTTTGCATCCTAAATTAAATCCCTGCTCCCTGTGGGTCAGCTTGACAGCGGTTCATTTGTGTGCATTTCAGTGTTTTGCTGGGAGTCCTTCCAAACCCCTCGTGCAATTCAGAAGATTGATGATAAAAAAAATTGTGGCACAGCTGAGATGTGAGTGCCTTGTGACCAGTATCAATGGGTTTTGTTTGATCAACCAGCAGAAGGACTAGTTGTAATGTTCTCCTTTATAATACTGCTCAGATCATATGGTTCAGTTTGTGAAAATGTAGCTCTCTGCTTTCTTGTTTGTGAAAATTGGGTGATTAGTTAACGCCCAGTGTTTTATTTACTGACCTTCTCATGAACTTTGATGGGCACATTGTTACAGTACACTCTATACCATGAAGTGTTCTATTCAGATGCCTATATAATGCAGCTGCCAAATTAAAACATTGAACTTATACTGTTATTTCAGTAGGAGAAAATGAGTGGGATTGTAATCAAATGTTTCTGAATTCTTGCTGCTGACTACAATTGTATTTCCAATCTTTGATATCAGAAGAAATTTTCTGATATTTCCCATTTTTGACTTTGACATCTAACAGGTGGTTGGAAAGTAGTCAACCAGTCCATCCCATGTAAGTGTGTAATGAACTTGGGTGACCTTCTGTCAGTTCTAAACTTACTAAGTGATAGATCCTATTGTGCCTAGTTACCCTAATTATTTGTTATATTTGATAAAAACCTCCCCCTACCAGCCCCATTATATCCCATTCCACTTAACCTAATGAACTTAACGGTGCTGTGAAAATGTCTTAGGCACGTATACAGTATATAGCTGGGGTGCCTAAGACTTTTGTTCAGTACTGTATTTGTCAACATGAAGCGAACAGCAAGACCGTAAATCTGACAGGAGCAAAGAATGTTGGGAATGGTAAGGGTGGAGTGCTGTAGGAGTAGTGTGGGACCAGTGGTAGAGAAGGAATGCCGGGGTGGAGGGTGGTGTGGGTGCAGACACACCCAGCTCTGAGACACCAGGCAAAATCATTTGATTCCAGACAGTTGGTTTATAGATCTTTACAGAATGTCCCTCTGGTGCCTTCCCTCTTCCTGCCCCCTTCCCACTCTCAGTCCACAATAGAGACCCATATCAGAAACAGATTTATCATCATTCACATATGTCTTGGAATTTGTTTGCAGCGATACAGTGCAATACATAAAATCACTACAGTACTGTGCAAAGTCATAGGCATCCTAATGATTTATATGTGCTTAAGACTTTTGCATAGTACTGTAAAACTCTTTACTGTAATGTTTGCTCCCACAAATGATCACTGTTGTCACATGAACAAAGTAACTGGAGAGACACAATTGGTAGATATGAAAAGTCTTTTATTTGATACACACTCACAAATAATCTGACAGCCTTTTAGAGTGGAGTAGAGAGAGAGAGAATGAGAATGTTGCACAACATTTTATGTGGTAAAGATCAAAGGAGAATTCCATATTTACAATGCACAAACTTCACATCTCCTACTTCGCACCCACCAGAGACATCTGAATGAATTATTATCAGCATTGTCTGGTTCTAGGTAACTGTCGTTCATGGTTCTTAGGAACCTATTGTTCAGAGGTGCTTTTTCATCCATAGTTCATATTCGCATCTGAAGACTGGTGGCTGAAGTTATTTTGCTGAAGTTATTTGCTATATGTGCTAACCCCAAAGAAGGCTGTAAAAGTCATAAACGATTTTGAGTGTAATTTTATTAAGGTTTAATTGAAGAATTTGAATACATGAAGGGACCAGTAAGGCCAAGGTAGCTGTAATGTTTGGAATTGGGCTGAATCACATTGGATTCAGCCTAAAATCTGAATATACTACAACCTCCATATATCCACACTTTCTTGGTCTAGATGTAGAAGATTAACCATGCGCAACTCTTATGCAACCAGTGAGGTATGGTGTGCATTGAATTTCAATTACCATTGTGGTTAAGCTAGCTTTGAACAACTTTTGACAGGGTTGGAGCTTTATCGCATTTCAACTATATAAAAACAAGCTATTCTAAATTTTGCTTCAGCTGATTGAAAAAAGATATTTCTTAGAATGTGAATAAAGTACTGAAACATTTGCAAGTCAATAAAATGATCAATTTAAACTAAAAACAGAAAATTCTGGGAAACTTAGCAAGACGAGAAATATTTGTGGATAGCAACAATTTCGGGTCTAGAACCTTAGATGTCCTGATGAGGGGTTTAGGGCCTGAAATGTTATCTATTTTGCTCTCCCTATTGGCTATCAGAAGTGAAGAGAGTGAGCAGTTTCAAGTTCCTGGGTGTCAAGATCTCTTGAGGACCTAATCTGGTCCCAACATATCAATGCAGCTATAAAGAAGGCAAAACAGTGACTAGACTTCATTAGGAGTTTGAAGAGATTTGGTATGTCTACAGAAATGCTCAAAAACTTCTTTAGTTGTACCGTGGAGCGCATTCTTCCAGGCTGCATCACTGTCTGGTATGGAGAGGCTACTGAACAGGACTGAATGAAGCTGCAGAGGGTTACGAATATAGTCAGCTCCATCTTGGGTGGCTAGGCTACAAAGTACCTGGACATCTCCAAGGAGCAGTGAATCAGAAAGGCAGCATCCAGTATTAAGGACACCGAGCACCCAGGGCGTGCCCTTTTCTCAATTTTGCCATCAGGTAGGAGGTACAGAAGCCTGAAGGCACACACTCAGCAATTCAGGAACAGCTTCTTCCCCTCTGCTGTCTGATCCCTAAATGGACATTGAAACTCACTTTTTAAATATATTTTATTTCTGTTTTTGCACAATTTTTAATCTATTCAATATGCATATACTGTAATTTGTTTACTTGTTTATTTAATTTTTTTTTCTTCTATATTATGTATTGCATTAAACTGCTGCTGTGAAGTTAACAAATTTCAGGACACATTGTCGTTGCGGAAAAAGAACTAAGCCTCGGACACGGAGGGAGATCACTTTAGAACGCCTTTATTGTAGCATGATATCATGGAGAGCCCATCCTCCTAAAAGCGGAGTTCGTGAGACTCTGTCTGACGATGGGTCACGCTCTTATTTATATCCCAAGCATACGAGAGAAAAACACATCATCAGAAGGAGGAACTTCAATGGCACTTCCGCTGAGTAGCAAAGTTGCAGGATATGTCCCTGAGCAGTTACATATTTACTTCAGTGTTAATTTCTCAAAAGGGTATATCAGACAGGCTAAAAGAGTATATCAGACATGTGAAGATTCTAGAACAACAAATACAAACATAGTTATTTTAATCAGCCTGACTGAAAGGCACATTGTCAGCCGCACAGAGTACATTAGTCACAGTAGACTTTGATTTTACATTTGAAGATCATTAACTCTTCCTTGCTCAATACAGTGTCAGCTCTGGATATTTTCTTTCACACACATGCCAGTGATAATAAACCTGATTCTGATATGCTAAATTTTTCCAGCACTTTCTGATTTTATTTTGTATTTCTTTCATTTTGGTAGAAGAAATAAAGGCAGAGACTATATTCTAAACAGGGAGTGAATTCAGAAATTGGTTAACCTGCAGGCTGAGTCTGTAGTAAGGAAGGCAAATGCAATGTCAGCATTCATTTTGAGAGGATTCGAATATACAAGCAAAGACATAATGCTGGGGCTTTATAAGGTGTGGTCGGACACATTTGGAACATTGTGAGCAGTTTAGAGCCCATTATTAAAAAATGATATGATGGCATTGGAGAGGGTCCAGAGGAGGTTTATGAGAATGTTCCAGGAATGACAGTGTTAATGTATGAAGAGTGTTTGATAGCTCTCTGGGGCTGCATTCTCTGGAGTTTATACTGGGAGGGGGTGGGGGAGCTCTCATTGAAATCTATTAAATATTGGAAGGTGTAATTGAGTGAACATGGAGAGGATGTTTCCAATTGTGGGTGAGTCTAAAACCAGAGTGCACAGCCTCTGAATTTCTTTAGAACAGAGATGAGGAGGAATTTCTTTAGTGAGAGAGTGGTGAATCCATGGAATTTATTGCCACAGTGGTCTGTGGAAGCCTGGTCATTGTATATATTTAAAATAGAGGTTAATAGTTTTTTGTTTTGTAACTCCATAAACTAACCAAAGAAAAATCCTTGTTGACCAGGACAAACGCGTACATTTCTTTTTTACTCTAGTGAGGCATGCGCGTATGACATGGTAGTGTGATGACTACGTAATCTAAATCCCTACATAAGGCAACCTCCATCAAGGTCAAATTCATTCCGACCCTGGGGAATTTGCCATTTAGTTCTGGTGTAAGCCATATTGCTTGTCTCTGGTTAGTTTTCACAATGTTATTCTTAAGGCTACTCAGTCCTGTGTCACTCTCATCATTATCAGACTTTTCATCAACAGCATGCAAACTAGTGCTCTTTTTGTAACTGCAACTTAAATTTTTATCTTTATTTCTTTCCTGTGCGGTCCATGTATTTTTCTCTTTCAGACATGCTCTTTGAATGTGTCTTAGCTTTTGCATTTTCTGTAAGTTTCGTCTTTGAACCTGCATTAATCTGTTATATGTAAGCCCCTGCCACAATAGTAACACAATGTTTAGCCAGGCTGATTTCTGTTTAGATGTTGCAATTTCGCTCATGCTCAATTTCATTCCTGTCTGTAACTCAATTGCTTCTCTGTCAGGTGTTTCCATTGATACAGTGATTTCAACTGCTCTTTTAAATGTAGTTGTGCTTCAGTTCGGAGCTACTTTTGAATGCTTTCTTGTAAGATTCCACAAATTAAACAATTCTTCCATGCATAGTTAAGCCTATCGCTGAATGGACAATCCTCAGTTTCTCTTCAATTCCCTCACATAAGCTGAAATGGACTCCCCTGCCATTTGATTCCACTTATGAAGCCTAAAATATTCTGCAATCAGCAATGGTTTCAATCTAAATGTTCTTACATTGCTTTCACGATATTAGCAAAGTTTATTTCGACTGGATTGGTTGGAGCAGTTAAACTTCTAAGCAAACTGTAAGCTCTTATGCTAATATCGCTCAGCAAAGCTGGCACTCATTTTCATTGGCTATTCCATTTACTTTTAAATACTGCTCAATGCGCTTAGTCTACATCAGCCAGTTATCCATTGTGCACTCAAACTCATCTATCTTTCCGAGATGCCCAGTCATTTCTACTCTTATTTATTTATTTATATTATTATCACCCGATAATCACCGTTAAATAACGTGAATTTATAAGTTTCCTCCCTTTTTTTTTATCTTGCTGTGCTTTTTTTAAACTCAAAGGTCTTGCTGCTCTTTTTTTTAACACAAACATTTCGCTGTGCTTCATCTGCTAGGTAGTCATCTTGGGTTCATTTAAAACTTCCTCATCGCCAATGTAATGTATTGTTTCTCCATAATCTAAACAAAAGAAAACTTGGGGGACCTGGATAAACATGTGCATTTCATTTTTTCTATAGTGAGGCACACACATACGTCTTGGTGGCATAATGATGTATGCCACAAAAGGACACAGGTTTAAGGTGCTGGGGAGTAGGTACAGAGGAGATGTCAGGGGTAAGTTTTTACTCAGAGAGTGGTGAGTGCATGGAATGGGCTGCCGGCGATGGTGGAGGCGCATATGTGAGGGTCTTTTAAGAGACTTTTGGATAGGTACATGGAGCTTAGAAAAATAGAGGGCTATGGGTAAGCGTAGTAATTTCTAAGGTAGGGACATGTTCGCCACAACTTTGTGGGCCGAAGGGCCTGTATTGTGCTGTAGGTTTTCTATGTTTCTATGTCATTCATGTACTTTTACATGTAGCCCCCCGGCCACCCTCAGGGTCGCTCGGCTCGCTGTCGTCTAGAGAAACAGCCTCGGCCCCACCAAACTGGATGGTTCGTTCGTGTGGATGCTGTGTGAGGTACCCCACCCTACCCAAATAACAGACAATATACCAGATGCAATTAAATGATTTACAGTTTATAGATATTACTGGAACTATATAATAGAGAATAAAATATAAAAAGAAAATAAAAGGCGCCACACTTATCAAAGTTCAATCTCTTCGTGCACAAACAGTTGGAGCTCAAGGACCTTCTTCTTCACCCTGCAACCCCTCGGACCACCTCGACCGGCCGCCTAGGACCAACAACAGTGGTCGACCAGACGCTCCACACGAGTCCGTCTCCGTCTCCTCGCCGAACGTCCCGCTCGGGGTCCGACCCCGTTAGTGAACATCACAGCACCTCGTCCATCCTCTGTCTCGCTCTCCCGCCTTCTGCCCCCAAACCCCGCACATACAGTATCTTCAAATACACTGAAACCATAACAACTATCCCAATTGGTTAATAACAGATTTCTTATCACACTCTAAACCAAAACAAGCTACTAGCGCAAACTTTCTCAGCGTTTAACACAACAAAGCCGCATTCCCCAGATCAACATAACAAAGACACCATTTTAATTAGCCTCCGCAGTAACATAAAAGTCGAAACCCCCTTACATACATATAACCCTTAATGCATTATGTAAAGAACAAAGAATGCTTAATCAAACAATATGTTCATAATATTACTCAAATGTTGCTGATATATTACATACATACATAGTAAAAAGGCTCTTGCTTTATAAAGTTATGGGGAGAAGACAGGAGAATGGTTTTAAGAGGGAAGTCGTGATTCTGCTCCTATGTCTAATGATCTTATTGCTCATGGCCACCTACATTTTTTTTTACTTTCACTAAACTAAAATAACTTTCTTTAAATGAAGACAATTAATTTTTCAATGCTACAGGCTAAGAATACCCAGTGAAATTAATATAGCAATCCATATTATATAGAATCAGAGAGGTAAATTCCCGGGATAATGCTGGGGAGTCCCAGCGAGACCAGGCAGTGCCATTAGACTCCACGTGGAGATCAGCATAAGAGGGTATTCATTACAGTGATGCAATCTGTCATTCAGTCAGGTCCAGACTGATAGGGGTTCTACATAAGTGGAATATTTACATGCGATAGAACAGGTGACAATGTGGTTTCACCACGATTATTAATTGGTGTGGATTTTTAAGCTTGCTTATATGAGGTGGATACATTGTGAATGCTGCATGGCAAAAATGACAGTATCCCCAATGATGGAGTGGCTGAAGTGAATTTGTCAAATATCCCACAACTATGCCCGCATGAATAGCATGCATGCCTTGTACAAAATGTAATATAACTTTAGATTTGATATACGTTAGTAATCTTGCTTTGTAGTTTAGAAATGTTTATTAAGACTTCTCTAATAACTAGCAAGACTTCTCTGCCCAACAAATAATTGAGCTATGACTAAATGAAGAATTTAATGCACTTTTAATGGATGAAATCTCATATTAGGTTTGTGTAGTTAATTTCAGTTGAATAAACCGTAACTGTTTTTTTCTAATCCAGTAGAGCAGTTGTTAACTAAATTAACATTATTTTTTTTAAATATTAAAAGTCTCAAATTCTAATATTAGTGCAATTTTTTTTAAATTGTCCTTTGAGTGGAATTGCAGATGGTATAGATATTAAACCTAACTAAAATTTCTACTTTCAACTGGCTTCAGTTTCATATTGTTAAAGTTTGCTGCTCAATGTAAAGATTAATGCTTCCTCAAAGCTATTAGTAATGCTATAGAGCAATGTCATAAAGTTCATAATTATAATATCCATCAGTGCAAGAGGTTAGTCCACAGCACGGGTCAAATTCTGCACTAAAGTATTTAAAAACATGTAAGTTTTGTTGAAACTCATTTTTTTTTATCATTGAAGAGATGCCTGAATGTTTTTTGCTGGATCACTGACTTAGATCCGCCACAAGCACTAGCTTAAATATGACCAGTTTCACATTTGTATTTTGTTTTCTTTCCAGCTGGCCAATAACACAGCTACAGCTTTAAACCATTACATTCCTTCTCACACCTTGGAAGCGGAGCATGAAACTATTAAGATAGAGCAGAAGGTTATCACTGACGTCCCAAGCTTTTAGTGAAAGGGCTCTATTTTACAACATGTTAAATTGGGCATCAGTAATGTGACTGGAACCTGACAGCAAAGTAACCTAAGGCATAAATAGCAAAGTGGTAGCAGCAGTTTTATCAAACCAATACTAACAGGAAATAAATTTAGAGCTCCATAAAAGGACTTTTACTTAAAAATTATTAGTTTAAATTCCTTATGGGTCAGTAAAACACATGGTGCAGAGAAAATCTTGAACCGCCCTGCCCCACATTTGCTTCCTTTGATTGTACTCACTTTGAAACACCTAAGACTTAGTTTATTTCCTTTGGATCCTGACTGTGAATTTTCTTTTCCACTTGGATGAATGGGTAGCTGATTTCCAACAATATCAAGCACATTTTTTTCAGGAAGTCATCCAGCAGCATAGTGATGAGGTGTACCTGTTACAGCCAGCCAGGAGTTTCTCCTGCTCATTCAGTATAATAATTTTCTTATTACAATTATTATTCTTGTTTATGAGTTGGTGTGTTGAGCAGTATTTGAATAACGCTTGAAAGTGATTAAATGATAAAACCACGCAAAAGTGTCAATTTCATGATATTAGTAATGTCGTTGTTTAATTTGTACCTATTGTAAAAGAATGTGATCATTTCTCATCAAACGTTGTGATTGCAGGTTGCATCTTTTGTGCTTTTGCTTACAAAGGAAAAGTTAGTGAATTAACACAAATAACACAGAGTAGTATTTGAAGACTATAAGAAATGAGAGTAGTGGTATTGCATTTGGCTCCTTGTGTCTATTCCACCATTTGATTGGATAATTTCTTGCAGTAAATACATATTCATGAATTCAATTAATATCTAAAAATATATCATTCTCTGTCTTAGATTAGTTCGGCAACTGAGTTTTCACAGCTCTCTTAGGCTGAGGTTTCCAAAGATCCCTTCTGGGTGAAGACATTTCTTCTCGTGTTAGTCTAGAAGGGGCAACCCCTTATTTTGAGACTGCAATCTTGATTTTAGGTAGTCCTGGCAGATGAAATATATACTATTCCTCTATCCCAAGAAGCCACTTACAATTTTTTTATGATGCAATCACCACTCGCTCCTCTCATTTGGAGAGTGCACAGGCCTAGTCTGTTTGTCCTCTCCTCATATAAAAAACTTGCCATTCATAGGTCAATCTGGTGAACATTCTGTATATCTATCTTGTATGTGCTCTCCTGGGTAAGGAGACAGTTTTCCATGTCATCTCATCAAGTCTCTGTTTAATTGGAAGAAGATTTTACTATTCTTGTACTCAAATCCCCTTGCAAAAACAATTTCTGCCTTCTGTATTGCCTTCAGCAAACACTAGACCCTTTCAATCTCTTACCATTTAAATATACTTGATTTACCATCAAATTAGATTAGTTAACATTTTTACTCATTATATTTCCATCTACCACATCCTTGCTATTTACTTACCCTGTGTATATTCCCTTAAAACCTCTCTGAATCATTTTCACAACTCATATGATCACCTAGAGCAAAATACAAACTGATGCTTGGGCCATAAGCTGAAATGTCAGTTATCCTTTGCCTCCCTCCACAGGCGTTGCGCTGACGTCCTCAAGCAGTTTTTATTTTGTTCCAGATTCTGCAGTCCCAAGTGTCTCACATAGCCATCTAGCTTTGTATTGTCAGCAAACTTAGATATTTTGCAATTGCCTCCCTCATTCCAATCATCGCAACAAATATTCTGCTGGAGGACCTCAGCTGGTTGAGCAGCATCTGAGAAGGAAAGGAACTGTTGACCCTGTATCAGAATTGAGGGTGAAGAATTGAGATGGCCAGTATAAAGGGGATTGGTTAGGAAGGAGTCTGAGGTGACTTGAGGACTGAAGAGGGATGTAAGATTGATGTAAGATTGCAGGTAGGCTGTGCCAGTTCAGGATGGGGAGCAAGAGGGCAGAGTTATGAGACAGTGGCAGGCAAATGAGAGATGGAGGTACACACAGACAAAGAGAGAAATAAATTACACACACACACACACACACACACACACACACACACACACACACACACACCACCCCTACCCCCAGTAGTTAATCAGGGCAGCCACTTATTTGGGACAAGTCTTAAAGAACAACAAACTAATCAAGAAAGTAGTCGAGATTTGGTTCATTTATTTGGGAAACTATGACACTAATTGGCATTTGCTGAACAGGTTCTAACTAGCGTTAGTCACATGCACTTGTGACACTACATGTGCTTAGATTGAAGTTTTTAAATAGCATCAGTTGTGTACATTTGTGTTCAAAAGGTAGTGATTTTTGTCACTGATAGTTGGTGAGAAATAAGCAGATAAGACAGTTCCAAACCGTTTTGCTCACTGTGTCAAGCATTCACACTTGGAGATGCCAGAAATGGCTGGAGTGAAAATAAAATGGTTTCACTACTTCAACAAGTTAGGAACTATAAAGAATTTGAATGTAATAACAATTCTCTTGAATATTACAATGAAAATGAAGATTTGGGGGATGCAATCGTCAATAGCATTGTATGAAGGCATTCCAAATCTGCATGAGGTGTCTGCACTGATTTTGCTCATCGTGCATACTGGATAAATTCCTCCATCGATAACTATTAGGACCTAATACACAGTTTTATAGTACTGTAGTACTGCTGATTGTCTTGTAATTTGTTCTGTTCTTTTTATTTAAATACACGATTTGTTACTCAGTTTGTCTTTTTTATAACTTTTTAACTATTTTCATGAAACTTTGGCTAATTGGAGTAGACACTTAATTGGACCAAAATGTACTGGTCCCAATGTGTCCCAATTAACCGGAATCCTCTGTGTGTGTGTGTGTGTGTGTGTGTGTGTGTGTGTGTGTATATATTTATATATCGAGAGGCATGTGGGGGAAGAGGAATTTGAAGACTGGAGACAATTGCTGATCATTAGTAGAGACTAGACAATAGAGTGACCCGTTGGGGCACCCTTTGAGAGAAGGGTAGTTCAGTCTTATGTGACCAGAATGAACATTAAGTTTTCCTGAATGCTATTGCTGTCTCTTTGATTTGGAAATTAAAGAAGAAAAACACAGCTTATTAAAGAAGAAAGACACATAGCAAGACAAATATGTGACCAGAATGAACATTAAATATCCATGAAGTAAATTTGAAGGAATCGGGCTTGCAAAGTCGGGTCTGGAATTAAATGTCCGATGTAATGATGAATTTGGCCTTGAATAATCACGGAAGGATTCCATCAATTCCTAGTTGGAATGACTTCTTTGGCACCAAAGGATGTCATTTGGAAGAGGCAATTGCATTGTCTGACGGTCTTCCTGAACTTGTTTGCAATAGGTTCATCATTGCTGTACAAGTTGAGGAGTTCATTGGGTAAAGGCTGAAAATTGCCTACCCTGACCTTTCCCTTCATACAGCAGAAATGTGCGGTTTCTCCAGTGAATAGGAAGGCATGAGAGTGAGGGCATACTCTGGTCATCGAACCAACATCAGCAGAAATGTGATGGCATGCAAGTTGTGCATTTTGCCTTGCTCTTTCTCTGTCGAGGTATTGTCATCGAAAGCGGCCATTGTCGTCTTCAGCAACTCTCGCAATAATTACTCTGTGCCGCATATTCTCGAGTTGATCTTTCCTTTTCTCCTCTGTCTCTTCCTCTCTCCTCCTCCTCTGCTTGTTTTTGTCATTCTGGAGATGCACAGCCCTTTCATCCTTCATCTCTTCATCTCTTCTACCATTTGTTCTTTCTCTCTGATCCTGGAGTCGTGCGGCCCTGGCCTCATCAGATTCTTGTTCTCTCCTCCGTCTGTGCCTATTGCTGTCATTGCCTGTCACTTGCATGCTTGTCCTCCTCTGTCTCATCTTCTCTCATTTTTTTTGTCCTGACTCTTTGATCCTGGAATCATGCGGCCCTGGCCTCATCCGATTGTTGTTCTCTCCCCCTCTCCTTGCCGCTTCCCGACGACGTTTGGCGTCATCTCTTTGTCCCCCTTCTCTTTCCATGTGGCATAATTAGGCTATCCATATATTTTTACCCTAATGCTTAATAAAAGATAGGAAGCAGTAACACCAAAGCCTCCAAGCTGCCGAGGCTGGCCGTGCGCATACGCGGGCTGTGGCGCCGCGGTCTCCATGGAAGGGTGAAGCGGCTCTGTTTGCATCGTGGGGCGCTGCTGAGGCTGGCTGTGTGCATGCATTGGTCTGTGGCGTCCCGATTTCCATGATGGCCGATTGGGTCTCTGGTGAAAGGCAGCCTGTTGACTTTTGGCGAATGAGCAATTTTATGCGAATATATAACCCTGAACTTTGCCTGCATTCTGTAAGTTAGCACATTTTAATTGGATTTAGCCAAAAATAGTACCGCTGTAATGCGCTAATTGGAGGTCAGAAACAGACAAACAGACAGACAGAGCAAAAGAGTTTTAGTAGTATATAGATGTCAATGGCAGATGGAGCCAGAACCAGATAGGGGAAAAGGGGTGGTGAAAGGTGGGTAAATAATTGATGTGGGTTGTAAACGTGGAATTGCAGTACCAATCTCTGCACCTTCCTGGCCCCAACACCCCATCCTGAAAATGATGTATTTATATCTACAAGCAACACACATAAAAGTTGCTGGTGAACGCAGCAGGCCAGGCAGCATCTCTAGGAAGAGGTGCAGTGGACGTTTCAGGCCGTGTTTGCGTATTTATATCTACTTTCTGTTTCCTCATTTGAAAAAATGCAAGTCAAACATTATTCTGTTTGGAGGTTAACTTAGAGAAGTAGTTGCCATACACCACAAAGTTAGTAACTATGATCTGCTATTTGATATTTCAGCCTCAGTCGTTCTTTTAAAAGATGATGGTGACCACTGTTTGGGACAGAGAATTTCAAATATATTGTCATCCCTTACACCTGTTATGCATGTGACAGCTATTCATTCATTGTGATTTCAAGAGAAGCTTTTGAGGGGTAGTCAGCTACAACTGGTTGAATGCAGGGGAAAGAATAAACTTAGGTGCAGGTTTTTATTCCAGCTAATAAATAATAGATTAGTTGACTGAAAATGACTTTCATAGCTCTACAATTCCTTAGTGACTGACGGTCTTGCCAAATCCACAGTCAATTAACAACCTCCTGATCTCATTCTTGTTGTGAAATTAATGTCTCCCGCTGTTCATTGTCAAGAACAGATTTACTTAATTAAATTGCATGAATCATATTCTGTATTCATTTATAATAAAAGCAAACCAACAGAAAAAAGAAAATTACATTTACTTAGTGGCCTTCCAGACCCCAGGATTATCCAATTCACAGTCAATTAACTACTTGTGTAGTATAGATAACATTATAAAGTATGCAAACATGACAATTAGTGTGTACACAGCAGTTTCTCAAAGCAACAATGAGGTGAATTTTCTTCTTATTTCTAATCCCTAGTCATCTCTCCCAAACCATGATGCTTCCTCCTTTCACTTACCCATACAAGTATGTTTACTCTTCAATTCTCCATGTCAGGTCTTTGGCATACCTTGACATTTCTAGTTCTCCTGCCACCATTCCCAATTTGCTGCCCTCTTAGATAACCTGGCACATGCATTTCAAGCTTTTTTTGGTATCCTTCAAAATGATCAACAAAGGACTTGCTACTTCCTCCTTATGAACATCAAGACAAATACCTGATCCAAGTTGTTTGTTGGTCTTCCGCATCAAAATCATCACATTCTCACCTTGCCTTTTCCCTTGAAGTTTATCTTGCTTCAGCCAGCTTAAGTCAAAAGACACCTATAACCATATAACATATAACAATTACAGCACGGAAACAGGCCATCTCGGCCCTTCTAGTCCGTGCCGAACTCTTATTCTCACCTAGTCCCACCGACCTGCACTCAGCCCATAACCCTCCATTCCTTTCCTGTCCATATATCTATCCAATTTAACTTTAAATGACAACGTCAAACCTGCCTCAACCACTTCTGCTGGAAGCTCGTTCCACACGGCTACCACTCTCTGAGTAAAGAAGTTCCCCCTCATGTTACCCCTAAACTTTTGCCCTTTAACTCTCAACTCATGTCCTCTTGTTTGAATCTCCCCCATTCTCAATGGAAAATGCCTACCCACATCAACTCTATCAATCCCCCTCATAATTTTAAACACCGCTATCAAGTCCCCCCTCAACCTTCTACACTCCAAAGAATAAAGACCTAACTTGTTCAACCTTTCTCTGTAACTTAGGAGATGAAACCCAGGCAACATTTTAGTAAATCTTCTCTGTACTCTCTCAATTTTATTGATATCTTTCCTATAATTCGGTGACCAGAACTGTACACAGTACTGCAAATTTGGCCTTACCAATGCCTTGTACAATTTCAACATTACATCCCAACGTCTATACTCAATGCTCTGATTAATAAAGGCCAGCATACCTAAAGCTTTCTTCACCACCCTATCCACGTGAGATTCCACCTTCAGGGAACTATGCACCATTATTCCTAGATCCCTCTGTTCTACAGCATTCTTCAATGCCCTATCATTTACCATGTATGTCCTATTTTGATTAGTCCTACCAAAATGTAGCACCTCACATTTTTCAGCATTAAACTCCATCTGCCATCTTTCAGCCCACTCCTCTAACTGGCCTAAATCTCTCTTTCAGCCCACACTTCTAACTGGCCTAAATCTCTCATGTAATGCCAGATCTAGTGGAACCATGCTTGTACGAGGGGTGATTGATAAGTTCGTGGCCTAAGGTAGAAGGAGATCAGTTGTACAGCTCTCATTACATACACATGCAGTTCAATTCTTTGAGTGATTACGCAGAAAGTTTGAAGTTAGTAACTTATCAGGGGTGATTAATAAGTTTGTGGCTTAACGTAGAAGGAGATGAGTTATTAACTTCAAACTTTCTGCGTAATCACTCAAAGAGTTGAACTGTATGTGCATGTAACAAGAGCTGTATAACTCATCTTCTTCTACCCTAGGCCACAAACGTATCAATCACCCCTACTGTGGACACTTTCTGGAGGTCCAAGATCCGTATGCTCTAAGACTGCTGGACTAAGGTGTAAATGTAGGAGAGAACGATGTTGAAAAATAAATGTGCTAGGTTTTCTAAAATTGACTCCTTCTACCTTAGGCCATGAACTTATCAATCACCCCTCGTTTTTTAAAATTCCTTACTCTGCCAGTGTTCTGTAGGAATACAAGAATAACTTGAGGCTTCTGTGTTTGGAAATCATACTCTTATTAAGGGTAGTCAACATGACTTTGTGAAGGACAGGCCATCATTTCTAACAAGCCTAAATGAATTTTTTGAGGAGGTGTCAGAGCAAATTGGTGGAAGTAGAGTGGTGGATGTGATGTATGTTGATTTTAGTATGTTATGAGGCAGAGGATCCGTGGAGACTAGGCTGCTTGGATTCAAAATTGGCTTGCCCACAGAGGACAAGGAGTGGTGATAGATGGAAGTATTCTGTCAGTAACTAGCAGTGTTCCACAGGAATCTGCTCTGGGCTTCTGCTCTTCATGACCTTTATAAATGCAGTGGACAGGTCTTTTAATAAGCTTTCAAATGCATGAAGGTTAGAGGCATTGTGGACAGTGTAGTTGGTTGTTGTAGACAGGTTGCAGATTTGGGTGGATAAGTGGCAGATGGAGCTCCATCAAGAGAAGTATGGGTGATATGCTTTGGAAGATCTAATCTGAAGATGGAGTCCAAGATTATTGGCAGAATTTTTAGCAGTGTGGAGGAACTGAGGGAGGGATCATGGGTTGCAATTCCATAATCACTCAAAGTTGTCAAACAAATTGATAGGATACTGGAGAATGTGTATGGTGTGCTGGCCTTCATTAGGCAGGGAATTGAGTTCAAGAGCCGCGAGGTAATGTTACAGTTTTATAAAGGTGCACTTTGAATATTCTGTTAGTTCTGGTCACCTCCTTACAGGAAGGATGTGGAAACTTTAGATAGAGTTCAGAGGAGATTTACCAGAATGCTGCCTGGATTAGAGAACACAACTTTTGAGGAAGGGTTAAGTGAGCTAGGGTTTTTCTTTTTGGAGTGATGGAGGATGAGAGGTTACTTGATACAGGTACGTAAGATTGTGAGAGGACAGCCAGCTCCTTTTCCCATGGGTGGCAGTGGCCAATACTGGAAGACATGCATTTAAGCTGAGTGGAGGAAAGTTTAGGGCAGATGTCAAATGTAGATTTTTTACACGAGTTGAGGGTTCCAGGAAAGCTTTGCTCGGGTTGACAGAGGAAGCTGATACAATAGAGGAAATCCCGAAACACTTCGATAGGCACATGGATGTAAGCAAAATGGAGGGTTATGGGCTGTGTAGAAGGAGAAGGTTAGATTGACTATGGTGTACTTTTTGATGGGTCGGCACAGCATTGTGAGCAGATGTGTCTGTATTGTGCTGTACTGTTCCAAAACTTTTTTCTCTTCTGCAGACTTTCTTGTTAAATCCCTTTCTCTCCCTTCCTCGTCCTCAACAGCAATAAGTGTGTCAAACCCATAAAGGTCAGATTATTTGTTTGTCTTTCCTTCCTTTCTCAGTGCCCTGAATTTACACTAAGGTTCCTCCCAGCTATAATCCTAAATCCACAGCTCTTTCTGGTTCCTCTCGATTTGTCTCTTTCTTGTTCGTCTTTATGAAAGTCACTTCCTGCATTCTCATCCCTTACCCGTAAAACTGCTGACTATCCGAATACCCTACATTGCTCCCATGTCCGTTGATATTGTTAATAGTTTTATATTGTTAGATATTTACCCTGTACCTCACATTCCACGTCGCAAATTCTTTCCTCAAACAACCAAATCTTTCCCCTCAGTCCTTCTAAACTATCTACTTATCTTCACTTCTCAGCTTATTTTTTTATCTGATCCTTGTGTTTATTGTCATCTTCATAACACATGCTGTCTTTCCTGGAACACCGTGGCAAACAATCTAACACAAAAAAAAACTAGGTGACATTCTTTGTGATGGTCATTGTTCATCTCGGTGCAGCCTTTGACTCATTTGGCCATGCCATCCTCCCATATCTCCCCACTCTTATTTAGATGAGTGAAACGATGGTAATCTGGTTGAATTTCCCTTTTCCCCACTCATTGTCAGACAATCACCAGTAATTACTTCTCTTCCTACTCCTACATTGATACCTTTTGCATTAACAGGGATCTACCTGGGTCCTGCTGAGTTTCCTTCTTAAACCACTTTTTATTGGCAGAAAATGCACTGATAGTTTTCGTATGTAAAATGATCATGCCTAGCCCTCTATTGCCACCACTTCTCTCAACTTTCCCATTGTCTTTAAAAGGCCAGATTGCTTCTCTAACTTTCAGTAGTGGATCAGCACGAATTCTTTCCATTTAAACACTATGGACCACCTGTTGTACAATGATGGACTTGTCATTTTTTTTTTGCACTGATGTCTTCTCTTGTGTTTTCTTTTTCTTCGCTGTTTTGTATAATTTATGATCTGAGTGTTGTCTGAATCTTCTTGCCTGTGATGCTGCTACAAGTAAGTTTTTCATTGCTTCTGTACCTGAATGTGCTTGTGCATATCACAGTAAACTCGACTTGACTCAAACAATTATTGACAAGAGTGGAGTCATATCCTTTGTTGTCCATCATTTCCTTGTCATTGAAGCCAGTTCTTTTCCTGAGAAGAGCCAGAGGCTGATCAAACCGATTACAAACTTGGTGTCCAAAACTGAGCTGACTAAAATGTGACCTTCTTGAGACTATCTAATTCTATTTCCACAACATAAACTGACTGTACTTCTGCCATTTTTTTTTCTTGGCCAGATGTCTACTTTCTAGCCAGCATCAACTTCTCTCAAGTTCTTCACCTCTGTTCTATAAATATGAGCAGTATTGGTTCAATACTGCAGTCACATGCAGGTAAACTTGTCCCGTAGCTGAATTACAAATGCTGCTGCACCTGCCATTCTGTTTCAGAGCTGGCTTCCATGATGTACCTAGAAATAATTTCAAACCCCATTTGTTTAAATGTGAATTTTCACTGTGAGAATTAGAAAGGAAAGGCTGCAATTAATTATTTATTGTTCACATGCCTACCTTTTTTAATTTCTCTATTTATTATTTCTTGAGTGTGATTTTACAACCCATAATCTTTATTTTGCATTTTTGAAACCAGTCCAGGCCTGCAGAGTTCTGGAAACAGGTCACTTCTCAAGTTCCAGTTTCTTGACCTCACATTTGTATCCAAAACTTCAGATGTTAAGTTTTGGAAGTTTGCAATTCTTTCTCAAACCACTTTATATCTCTCTTCTTCAGTCACTCACTTTTTAAAAATTGCAGATTCAGCCAATGTTTGGTCATCTGCCCTAATTACTCCATATGAGTCCTGACGAAGGGTCTCGGCCCGAAACGTGGACTGTACCTCTTCCTTGAGATGCTGCCTGGCCTGCTGCGTTCACCAGAAACTTTGATGTGTGTTTCTCCATATGTGGTTTGTTTGATCACTGTGGGAATTTAACACTTTAAATGGTCAATTGTGGACTCATAGAAAAACTTAGTACATAGGTTTCCTTCCTCTCCAATACTAGCTTTCCCACCTACCTGGCTTCAACTATCACTTTCTAGCTATCCTCCTGCCCCTCCCCCACTTTTCATTCTGGTGTCTTTTCCCTTCCTTTCCGGTCCTGAAGAAGGGTCCTGGCCCGAAATGTTGACTTGTTCGTTCATTTCCACGGCGGGTGCATAGGAAGCTATCATGACTCTTCAGCTGGGGGAAATTGTAGCTAACCTTGACTGTGTAAAATGTGTTGAGAGCTTCTGCTTTTATCAGCCTTTCAGGCATCACGTTCCAGACCCCCATGCA
Source organism: Mobula hypostoma (assembly GCF_963921235.1). Taxonomy (NCBI): domain Eukaryota; kingdom Metazoa; phylum Chordata; class Chondrichthyes; order Myliobatiformes; family Myliobatidae; genus Mobula; species Mobula hypostoma. Next base: position 51,315,786 of record NC_086100.1, on the reverse strand, counting down.
CCAGTGGTTGAAGAAATAGTTTCCTGATTTCTTCTTTTCCATCCACTTGTTACTTTGAGATCTTCTGGTTTTAAACCGGATACTTCTTATTTGCACTCTGATTCTTCTCAGAATTTTATACGACTCAGTTAAGCCTCCCTTCAGCCTCCCCTGTTTCAAATCCCAGCTTTGCTTTGTTTCCGCATGGCTAAAATTTTTCAGTGCTGAAATCATTCTTGTAAAGCTCCTCTGCACTCTCTTCAGCTCAATCACTTCATTCCTGTCATGTGTGCAGTACTCAAGATGTGGTCCAATTAGTGTATATATGCAATTCTATCATAATTTCCCTACCCTTATATCTAATTTTCAGTTAATAAAGGAAAACACATAAATGTTTCTGACAAGATAGGCGGTTGTGGCTGAGGGAGGGGGAGAGAGAGAGAGAGAGTGAGAGAGACTGAGACTGAAGCGGATCAACAGTTCACTGCCTTTAATGGGAACTTTTCAGAAAATAAGGGGGATAGGAAGCAATAACCACTTGGCCAACAGGACCGTTAACTAGAACTGTCAAACTGATGCTAATGCCAATACAGCGGCTTGGGTGTAGTACCTTAATACTAAGCAAATACCATTCCTTTACGTTAAGTGAAACGTTAGTCTTCTTCCCTGGATCCAGGAGAATGGTAAGCCGGGATGTTGAGCTGCTTTTGGTCAAGTCTTGCCAAGACTGGAATGAAAGGAAGGGAGTTAAATACCACCACAATGAAACACTAAATCGCTGGATTCTGCATATTCACGAGCTTGATTGCTGAACCCGTTCCGCAGTTTGCCTATGGCAGAATCCGTGGCTGATACAATTTTTTATGCATATTATCAACAGATCATGCTTCCTCCTGAAGTCCAAAACTTCCTTCTTCTTTGTTAGCCACACAGCTGTTTTCTATGTCATCTGTAAAATTCCCCTCTCATTTAATTCTAAATCATTAATATAACCACCATGCTTCAAGGGAAGAAGTAATTAACCTTCTGGAGCAGCATGAGTAATAGTTGCTGTAAGTTAAAGGCCAGTGACGAATTACCCAACGAATTGCATTGTGAGGTTACTCACATCCAAAAGACAGAGGAAACTCAATATGATAATGCTTATTCAATGGGTAACCTTTTGGCATTTGGCGCACACTGCAGTGTTACCTTGTAAATGGTTCCCAAATCTTGCAGTTTCAATCTTGAGACTGCATCCTTCTTACTAAAGAGCCAAGGAAGAACAGTTCCATTTTCTGTTTCCTTTTTTGAAAGCTCAACTTTGATTACTTGAATCGTCTAATTGAAACCTTTCTTTTAAGTAGTTTCTCCAACCTTTTTAGGTATTATCTGTACCTGTTTTAATGCAGTTAGAATTAACAGGTAATGAATGAATGTTAAAATAGTATTTGCTTTTTGCAATTTTTCAGGCGGAGATCATAGATGTACAGTATGGAACAGTTGATGATTTGCTCCGACTTCAATCAAGTACCAATGTTACCAAAAAAATTGCACTAATTAAACTTGGACAGGCACCTTTACTGTACAAGGTAGGGTTAAAACTAATCTAGATTTTTTTTGTTAAGTAATTATTTTCAATATTTTAATTGTGTTTTTTTTTAAATTTTAATTGTAGTGCAAAATGGTATGGCAGGCTGAAGGTGCTGGGCAGCCTAACCTACTCCTCATTTGCACGTGTTTCTGATCAAATGTAAAGATATGGAATCACAAAGATCAATAGTTAGACAGCATATCTGGAAGATTCCAAGAAATGTTTGCTGTTGAGTGGGGCTCAGTAGTTGTATCGCTGCTCCGTGTAGGTTAGGCACTACACCTGAGGGGGCTCCCTTCCATGCAGCTAGCCTCCCTCCTGTTTCTGGTGCCCTTCACCTAAGAAGAGAAAATGAAGGACCTTAATTGTCAACCATTTGTGCCCCTGGCCTTTGACCTTATGCTGGTTGGGCTGGATATCAGTGATATTGTGAAGGAGGGGTGTAGTGAAGCAGGGAGAGGGATGTAGATTAAGTAATAACATGAAAAAAGCAGATGATATAGAGCTCGTTTTGCTATATCTAATGGTTGGTTGGGGCTTCAGGTGAGTCCTTTGGCTTTCACATGTACAGGATGTTCTTCCACCCTACTCTCCCCTCATCCATAATTACATTTCTGCTGCTGGCTGGTTGCCATAGGAAGCATCCCCAAGGCATGGACCTATCTCGAGTTGTGCACAGCAGTGTACTTGCAGCTGCATTAATTCAGTGAGGTTCAAACATTAACTGAGCAAATCCTGTTTTGGTGCCTACTTCTCTGTTTTAACCCCCTTATGTCAACTCAAATGCCCTTTTTGCCAAATTCACAGATTTTAAAGGGAGCCAAATAGGCTGTAAGATGTTAAGAAAGCGTGAAAATCAGATTCCAGGCAGTCTTTTTCAAAGTGAGATCAATGCTTTGAGAGAAGTTCTTTGTCATCCTCACTTGACATAAAATTCCAGTAGACTGTCAATAAATAAGCTTATAAGGAATGGATTTCAAGCAATCTGTTTCTTTGATTTGAGATAAATTTTTTAATTGACATTTAGTTCTACAGACTAAAGAGCTAGTAAAGTGATTGTCACGAAAAGAGTGACCCAGAATTATTATTTCTAAAGATTATAAAGTTTGTATGAATTAGATATAAATTTACAAAAGATCATTATTGTTACCAGATATGATAACGAAGCTGAATTGTTTCTGTGTTGTTTGACCCCGACCATCAACGAATAATGGACTTTGCTTGAATGCAGTGCCAGTTCATAAAAAAAGACGAAACAACCTCTGGAAGCAGATAGGTCACCTATCTTCTTTTTATCCTAATATGATTAAGTCAGAACATAACTTGTCATCATGACATCCAATGGTTGTTGAGGAATAAAAAACACTCATAAATTAGCACAAATTAGCAGTAAAACTGACATTCATGAGCCGTATGTTACAGCTGCTGCAAGAAGTGGAAACAGTGACTCAGGCACAGTTGCAGTGATGGGTCTGAAAAATAACTACAAATGCAATGGAAAAGTCTGTTGCTGATGAAGGTGGTTAGAAGTACCTCTCGTCTGAACAACCAGTGTTATAAAAAAAAATACAGAGTACGAGCTTTGTGATCTTTGTGTGTGAATATACAGGATGATGTGTGTCCATTTATAACAATTGAGCACTGGTTGGAACATGGTCTCGGGCAAGAACAGGTTAAGAGTTCTGTCATGCTATTATAACTCTACTACTTTCTTTGGATGCAAAGCATACTTGTACTTTAGTACAATATTGACAATATTTTAGTTATAAATTATAAAGGTAGGTACATATTCTTGCTTGACTGTTGTTTTAATAACAAGATAATTACAATTGTGTCAGTGAACATTTGCTGCACTATTTATAAATGGTAAACCATCATGTGGTATTCTGATTGAATTCAAAACAACAAAGGCATTTGCCACAGCTAGGGAATCAATATGTAATGGTCGTAATTTGTTTAGACAAATATAAATGTTATTGTCATCTCTAAAGGGACACAAGTATAATAGTGTGTAATTTGCAAATATTAAATTAATTATTACATTACTTTTAAAAGTTATAGTTGATATCTGAAAATAATTGGATTTATGAGCTTTATTTGTCGCATGTACATTAGAACATTGAAGCAGACAGTGAATTGCTTTGTTTGCGTCAGCAACCAACACAGTCCAAGATGTGTTGGCGGCAGCTTGTAAGTGTCACCAAGCTTCCAGCAGCGACATAGCATGCCACAATCTACTCATGGATTTTGGAACATGGGAGGAAACCTGAGCACGCAGTGGATACCTACACGGTCATGGGGAGATGTATAAACTCCTTATGAATCGTGGCAGGAATTGAACCCTGATCACACAGCTGGCACTGTTAGGCACTACTCCGACCATTATGCTACAATGCCATCTACCTTCATGTATGTTTTTCAAATTTTGAAATAAATTCTTAATCAAAGTGCATATATATAATCAAATACTACCTTGAGAGTTGTTTTCTTGCAGACATTCATAGTGGTACAGAGAAATACAATGAAATTGATGAAAAACTACACACAAAGACTAACAAAGAACCAATGTGCAAAAGTAGTCAAGCTGTGCAAGTGTATAAAAAATAAGTAAATAAATAATACTGAGCACAAGAGTTGTCGAGTCCTCCTTGAAAGGGAGTCCATAGGTTGTGGGATCAGTTCTGAGTTGAGGTGATTGAAGTTATTCATGCTGGTTCAGGAGCCTGATGTTTGAAGGGTAATAAGTGTCAGAAGGGTATGAACTGGGGTTGGGAGTCCCGAGGCTCCTGTACTTTTTTTCCCGATGGCAGCAACAAGAAGAGAGCATGGCCTAGGGTTCTTCGATGATGGATGCTGCTTTCTTGTGGCAGCACCCTTTGTAGATGCGTTGAATGGTTGGGGTAGGGGTGGGGTGGGTCCTTTGCCTGTGATGGACTGGGCTGTATCCACCATTTTTAGTTGTGTTTTCTATTCTTGGGCATTAGTGTTTCCATACCGGGCTGTGATGTTAGTTAGTTAGTAGTTTTTGAATGCATATCAGAATTTATGTGCAATAAAATTGCGACTGGAACCTTGTGAAGAACTTCATTATCATTCTGACGATGATTTCTTCTCACTTACAAAATAGTGTATTCACAGCCAAACATAACACATGGTTTCATGACCTGTTATAACAGTACACAATCTCACAAATTTATGTAAAAAAAAAATGAACAGTAAACACTTAAAGTTGGTTAGAACATAATTACTCATTATTTTTAGAAAAATTCTGGTTTGTTGAAATGGAGGCAGTAGTGTATTACCATAAAATTCAAATATCAAAACAGTTTAATTATTAACATAATTTCATATAACTTAAGAATATAAGAAATAGGAATAAGAATAAGCCTTATCACCCATTAAGTCTGGACACAAAAAATATATCTCTTACTTTGCATAAGGACTTGTACGAATGGAATTCTGATATTAAAGCTGATGTACAATTTTTCAAGCAAAAATTAATATCAAAGTATTTTTATCCCAGAGCCAATTGCAAATTAGTGCTTACTTATCTAAATATGCAAGATCCTGCAGTTTGTTTTATGCATCCATTTATAAATGCATTCAAGGAATTTTTACAGCGGTATAACTGCAAAGTTTTGAATTGGTATTTTGTATACACTGTACAGATACTCAAAGAAGCTTGTGCATTTTTCAAAATTATTCAAGATGCAAGAATTGCTGAACTGGCCACCATTTATTGCCCATTCCTGACTGTCTTTGGAAATGTATTTCTGCTGACCTGGTGAAAACACTACAGTACTGTTGGGAAGGGAGTTCCAGGCCAATTGTCGATAAACAGCGAAACATTTCCAAGGCAGGCTGGTGTGTGACTTGGAGGGATGCCTGCAGGCACCAGTGTTGTCATGTGCACTTGCCTTTACCTTCAGTGGCAGGATTTAAGGTTGGAACAGTAATGTCATTGAACATCACAAATGAAGCCAACAGTTACCTATTTTTAGATCCCCACTTTCTTCAAAGCTCTGTCCTATTTAACAATGGGGGTCTGTATCTCAATGCCATCTTCCAACAGAAAACTGTCTCCAGTATTGTTCATTAGTTATACATACACACACAGTTTGAGCAAATTTTCCCTATTTCCACCCTCATTGCCATAAGTTTGCCTATTATAAATCTAATGTTAATAAAACCAGAGAACCGAATACATACAGTATCTATCCATAGGAGCTTCAGATTCCACAGCTTATATCGTAATGAAGTCTAACATGTCTGTCATGGGGCCATGATAATGCCTGTGATAATCCAAAACAGTGATGTAATAAGGCATGTTATATCAGGTTTCACTTCATCATGAATAATATATTTTTAGAAAAAAGTGAAGACAAATTCTTTATATCTCTAAATATGTATGTTAAATAGTTACAATACAACTATATAATGTGCCTTTTTAAAATATGGGATAGTTTGCCAAGCAAGAATTACGCCCTCAAGGTGTGGGCCATATGTGGAAGAACGTATGATGTTTACTTTCCAGAGAAATTTGACTGTGACTACCTTACATTCAAGTCAGTTCATGTGAATTCAAGATTCAACATTGTTTAATATAATTTCCAGCACACAATTGTAAAGGAGAATGAAATAATTGTAACTCCAGATCCAATGCAGTACAAAAAAAGCAATAAGATAAAGACCACAATAATAAAAAACACAATAAGTATACAGTAAATATATAAGATAGCTTATATACATAGAATGACTGTATGTTCATAAAGTGATGCTAGGCACAGGAATGTCTGTACATAAGGTGACTCTGACAGGAAATGACAAAGTAGTGGTGGTGGGATGGGTTTGTGGGTGGAGGTGTGGATCAGCCTTACTGCTTGGGGAAAGTAACTGTTTTTAAGACTGGTTCTGGCATGAATGCTACGTAACCTCATACTTGATGAAGCTAACACTCAAAAAGACAGATTGTGGAGGGGTGCTGAATTATGCATAACAGCATAGGGATTTCTGTCTTGAACTACACAGTACAGCAATCCTACAGTTTGCTGTGAATCTCACAGAGCATCAATGGTGAAGATTAATGGTCTTGTTGTTCCTACCTAAAATCCACAAAATGTATGCTATGTAATGGGTAACATCTGCGCATAGGATTTACAATAACTGACTATTTGTTAATGCTTTGGAAATTAGATAGCACAGTTGGTATAAGTCCAAGAACTCTGAAAATAGAAGTGAGTTCTGTGTTATTCTGCTGAGCATTGTGAGCATGCTAGGTTGACGCTAGATATGTGGCGAAACTTGCGAGTTGCCCCCAGCATATCCTTAGGTTGCAACACACACAAAATTCTGGTGAACGCAGCAGGCTAGGCAGCATCTATTGGAAGAGGTACAGTCGACGTTTCGGGCCGAGACCCTTCGTCAGGACTAACTTAAAGAAGAGATAGTAAGAGATCTGAAAGTGGGAGAAGGGTCTCGGCCCGAAATGTTGACTGCATCTCTTCCTATGGATGCTGCCTGGCCTGCTGCATTCCACCAGCATTTTGTGTGTGTTGCTTGAACTTCCATCATCTGCGGATTTCCTCATGTTTGCGTTTTTAAATATCCTCAGGTTGTGTTGGTTGTTAACATGAATGACGCATTTCACTGTGCATACTTAAGGTAAGTTAATATAAGTAGTCTTTATTAAATATATCTGGGGTGCTGATGATTTACATTGAGGAGATATACATGATTAGGTGAATTTGTTAAGAGAAGGGCAGGGCTGATTAGCGCAGTGGCAGTTTTGAGGAATTATCAAGGAGGGTTGGTAAAGGTACTTAACGTTTAAAGATTTTGGAAAGGCTTTTATCAAGGTTCCAAATGCAGGCTGGTCAAGGAATTATAAGCCAGTGGGATCCCAACAAGGGTGGTAATTTGAATCTAAAATTAACCTTGTGTCAATTGTTGGTCTTTGCTTCTGAAAGGATCCTTGCTGCTTGTTGTCTGACTTAATGATTTAGATTTAAATGTAATGAACATGATGAATAAATTTGTAGGTGGCACCAAAATTGGCTACGAGGATGACAATAGAAAAGGTCAGCTTTAGATCGCCAGAGCTAATCGTCTCAGCCGAATAGTGGTAAATTAAGTTCAATCTGGAGCAATGATGCAAGAAGGTAAGGGAATATACAATACATGAGTGGACGTTGAGAAGTGTGAAGAATCATCCAGCCTGAAAGTGCATGGCAGGACAAGTTTAAACGGCATATGGGATACACTGTCTTAGATGCGGTAGAGGGTTGGGTGATTGGATTAAAATGGCATTCAAACCTGCTTGTTCACTGTGTGATGGAGAATATTTGCTTACACTGAGGAGGATGTTGCCAGGTCTGACTGGAGAATTTTAGCTTTCAGAAATTTGTAGGTTGTAGGCTCTTTCCTATGGAATATAGGAGGCTGAGGGAAAATTAAATTAAAGAAAATATAATCAAAAGGGCCCAAAATAGAATAAATAGGAAACACCTAATTCAAATGGGTCAGAAGCCAATGGATATAGATTTAAATCATTTGGTAGAAAGATTAGAGGAGGAATGAGTTAAAATGGTTTTCACTTAGAAGGTGGCAAGAAGCCTGAAACTCATTCCTTGAGTGGGTGTAAAAATTAGATACCCTTAACACACTTAAAACGAACTAGGATCTGTCCTTGAAGAACTGTTACTTGCAGGGCAGCAAATCTTGCCATGGAAGGTATTAGGTTAGGCAGCTCTTTCCTAACATGCATATAATTGATGGGCCAAATTGCTTCACTGAGTTTAGTTATTTTTCTGTGATTCTGTAATATATCTTTTGGAATTGAGTAATTGTACTTTTGATTTCTGCAAAGTTGCTGAAAACAGGACATTAAGCTTTGTAAACAGCTGTTTGTAGCTTTTTTTCAGACTTTCTACCAATGCCTGTAAGTAGAATCTGACAGGCATACATGATAATCTTGTAAATGGAATTTAAAAGGGAGGAATTAATAGAAAACATGATAAAGTTGTAATTGGAATTGTACAGTTGTAAACCTGTGATGTTGCTGCTGATGAATTTGATGAAAAATCACTTTATAAGGATTACGTTGTTAGACCATGTCATCCACAATGTATTTCTCTGCTGCTGAAATAGAGATGTGATCATATTGAAAGAAAATCTATGATTATTTAGTTAATAACAACTTGGGGTCAATCAGAATGTAGTTGCTGTTATGGTAAGTGACTAGTGGAAATTGGAAAATGTTTGCTACGCATGCTTAAGTAAGACATATTCAGTAGTAAGTATGTGATTTTTTTTATGAAAAAATATATTTTTCTATTTGTATTCTTGTGTTGAAATGTGATGTTGGAAATATTTTTTATCTAATTATATTTAAAACATCGCTTGTCCTTCAATATCTTTTCTCTTGCCTTGCCTTGTGCCCTTAACTCCTGGTGGAGTCATCAGGGTGCCGTCATGACAAGCTTTGCACCAGTCTCTTCCATCTGTCACGGTTGTGTGCCAGAGCCTGGGTCACTGCAAATGTTTTCCCTGTCCCTTCTTTAATGTTGTCCGTCCATCTTTTCCACTGTCTACCTCTCCTTCTTTTCCTCTCCAGAGTTCCTTGTAGTACAGTCTTTGCAAGGCCACTGGATCTTGTTACCTGGCCGTACCATCTCAGCTTTCTTTTCTTCACCATTGTGAGATCTTCATGAGGGCCAACGTGGTGCTGGATGGTCTTGCGGACCTGCTGGTTTGTGATTTGGTCCAAGTACGAGATGCCCAAGATGTTGCGATAGCATCTCATTTCCAATGCCTGTATCTTCCTCTGTGGCTCTGCTGTGAGGGTCCATGTCTCACATGCGTACAGGAAGATGGAGAATACCAATGCACGCAGGAGTCTGATCTTGTACTTCATGGTGATGTTGCTGTCCCTCCATATTCTCTTGAGTTTGGATAGTGCAGTCATTGTCTGTGCAGTTCTTGTCAGTTTTCGTCTTGATCCTTCATCGCTGATGATTGCCCCCAGGTATTCGAACTGCTGCATTGTCTCAAGTTTCTGACCATGGACTAAGATGTCTGTTGTGATGGCACCATTGGCATTTGCCATGAGTTTGGTTTTCTTGGCACTTATTTCCATTCCAAACTTTGTGGAGGCTCTGTCAAGATGGCTGACCAGGTTGGCCAGTTTGTCCGCTTTTCCTGCAAGTTCATCAATGTCGTCAGCAAATCTTAGGTTTGTGATGTTCCTCCCTCTGATGCTGACTGTGCCCACATGATCTTCAAGGGCAACACTTATGATCCGTTCCAGGAAGACGTTGAACCTGGAACGGATCTTTTCTCTATCAATCCCAAAACTGTGTAACCAAATTACTTTCCACAGCATAATTTCTAATGCATATATTTAACTAAATCATACATTTTCTATCAAGGAATCAAGCTCTCTAGCATATAGCCATTGTCATTTCATACTTGTAAGCATGTAAATTGAACGAATTTTTAAAAAACTAAGCAAAAATACATTTAAGATGTAAAATTTACCCACAGTATTTTTTTCATTGCTCATGGTGGAATATTAGATTTTGAAAGACATTGAATGTCTGTCAGGTGAAACGACACTTAACCCTTTGTTATGTCATAGCATGTGAGGTCTGTAGACTGTCAATGTTAGTGAATATGTGTCTGTTAGTGAGTAAACACTATTAGTGAATATGTATCTGTTAGTGAGTAAACACTATTAGTGACTATGTGTCTGTTAGTGAGTAAACACTATTAGTGAATATGTATCTGTTAGTGAGTAAACACTATTAGTGACTATGTATCTGTTCGTGAGTAAACACTATTAGTGACTATGTGTCTGTTAGTGAGTAAACACTATTAGTAACTATGTGACTGTTAGTGAGTAAACACTATTAGTGACTATGTGTCTGTTAGTGAGTAAACACTGAGAATGTCTGTCTAGATTCTGGCTTATTGCTTATATGTGTAAACTTTAATGTCCTTTGTAAGCCCAAGGAATGTAGTGTGTCCGACATTGGGAGACTAATGAACAAAGAGAGACCATTAAATTGTTTAATTGATTTATGAGTCTCTGCAATGAGCGTGCATTGCATTTGAAAAAAATGACTGTGTAAATGGCATAAGGACAAAAGAACAGAGATTAATGTGGTTACTCTGTGCTTATAAAGCTTGTGGATATACTGGGCTGATTTTTAAATTTTCTTTGGACCAACCGGGATCAGGATTGTGATCGGTGCCTGAGACCCAGGGGTGGTTTCATGAGCTGGAAATTGAAATCTCCCGACAGCAACAACCAAATAGTGAAGGAATCATGAGCCCAGAAATCTTTGTGACTTGCTATGTAGTATTTTGAGTGGTTTATTTGTACTTTCTATTTTATATTAATAAATTAGGCTTGTTACTTTGTTGTGCTTGTACACTTATTGACACATCTCCTGGGCACTTGAATTGTTGGGTCTGATTAACCTAGAACATTACACTCATATACCACTTCCCCTCCACATTCTATCCCATGCTTTATTTGCACCTCAAGTTTATAATGAGTAATACCATTACTGAGAACCTTCAATACATTTGTGCTGAGATTCATTGCAAACCAATCCAGTTTTACTGAGACTTAAAATCCACACATTTATGCTCGAATAGATCTATGTAAATCCTAAAAGAGCTGCTCAACCATTAAAAAAATATTAAACCTCTGACTTACAGAGAGTACAATTGGCAGAAATACATTTAAATTATATTTATTATAATACCCTAGTAGTGAAAATTGGCATGCCACAGAAGTAAGGCACATATATTATTAGAATGCTATTCATATCCATGGAATAATCTTAATGTATTTTGCATCTAATAAATTTTACTGAAGCATAGCAGCTGTTATACAGACGAGCATGGTGGGGAGATTTCAGAGATAACTGTTTTTAGTCTTTCATTGCAACATTCAGATTGCAATAATTATTGAGAATGTTGAAGGATACTGAGTGAACCTGCCAACTATTCCAGCGGGATTTTTAAAAATATTCATTGCTATCCACAGATCAGGTCTTAGTTTAACAGCTCATCTGAAATAAGGACCTGGAATTTGCATTAATAATCACAGTTATGATGCATTAATTTGGTTAGTATTTCTAATTCTAAGGCTTCCTTTGAACGTCTAAATACAAAATTATGGAAGTTGTCATTCCTCAAGATTCTGCTTTAATAGCTTTTGCCAAGACTCTGTTCAATGATAGTTGTAAAGAGGCATAAAATAACCTTTTTTCCTCACTATTTATCCATTATGCAAAAATTCCAAATTATTGCATTCAAAATTTAGGAACAGATTCAAGATATGACAACACCATAATAAGACTATTGGAGCAGAATTTGGCAATTGGGCCCATTGAGTCTGCTCCACCATTCAATCATGGTTGATTCTGATTTATTTTTCCTTTCAATCCAATTCTCCTGCCCTCTCCTTGTAACATTTGGCACCCCTTACTAATTAAGTTGTGCTATATCAACCTCCACTTATGGAGGTACCAAAATGATCTTACCTCCACTTCTGTCAGTGGCGGTGAATTCCCCAGATTCACTACTCCACTCTTCTTTGTTCTAAAAGGATTTCCTTATATTCTGAGGCTGTGCCCTTTGATCCTACACTCTCCCACTTTTGAGACCATCCTCTGTACATCCACACTGTTTAGGTTTTTCAGTATTTGGAATGAGGTCTCCCCTCATTCTTCTAAACTTCAGTGAGTACAAGCCCAACACCATAAAATTCTCTTTCTGTGTTAATTCTCTCATTCCTGGGAATCGTTCTTATAAACTTCCTCTGGCCCCTCTCCAATGCCAGTGTATCCTCCTTGGATATGAGACCCAAAACTGCTCACAATACTCCAAATATGTACAGCCCAATGCCTTATAAAGCCTCAGCATGACATTGTTGTTCTTAGATTCTATTCCTCTTGAAGTGAATGCTAGTATTGAATTTATCTTCCTTACCAATGACTCAAGCTGCAAGTTGACCTGTAGGGAAAACTGCACTAGTACTAACACTTCTAAGTCCCTTTACACCTCCACTTTATGAATTTGCTCCTCGTTTAGAAAATAGTCTAGGCTTTATTCCTTCCACCAGTGTACATGACAATGCACTTCCCCGTGCTGCATTCCATCTGATCATCGAAGAAAGCATGGCAGCACCTGTACTTCCTTAGAAATCTGTGAAGATTCAGCATGATATCGAATATTTTGATAAACTTCTAGAGGTATGGTGGAGAGTATATTGACTGGTGGCATCACAGCCTGGAATGGAAACACCAATGTGCTTGAAAGGAAAATCATACAAAAAGTAGGGAATCCAGCCCAGTCCATCACGGGTAAAGTCCTCCCCTCCATTGAGCACATCTACACAGAGTGCTGTTGCAGGAAAGCAGCATCCATTGTCAGAGGTCCTCACCACCCAGATCGTGCTCTCTTCTCACTGCTGCCATCAGGGCAAAGGTTACAGGATCCTCTGGACTGTCACCACCAACTTCAAGAACAGTTATTGCTCCACCACCACCAGGTTTTTGAACCAGAGGGGACAACTTCACTCAAATTCACTTGCCCCGTCACGGGATTGTTCCACAACACATAAACACTTTCAATGGCTCTACATCTCATGTTCTCGATATTTATTGCTTGTTTATTTATTATTATTATTTGTTTCTTTTTGTCTTTGCACAGTTTGTTGTCTTTTGCACACTGGTTGTTTGTCCACCCTGATGGGTGCAGTCTTTCATTGATTCTTTCTTGGATTTACTAAGTATGCCCGCTGGAAAACAAATTATCAAGGTAGTATATGGTGAGATATTTAAACTTTGATAGTAAATTTACTTTGAACTTTGATCATTGAGAATGGCTGCTTAGTAGCTTTCGGAAGTTATTTAGCATTGTAAACATTAAAAAGGGAAAAATTTTAACATATTTTGTTGGAATGTTTTAATCTTCCCCTTATTAGCATCTCTCCTTCCAAATCTTCATTTGGCCATCTATATATTACTTGAGTCAAATTTGTATTTAGTATTTTATATTTCTGGTTGCTGTCTGGGAATCCTCTGGCACCTGCTACTGATGAGAAGGCATTCTGAGGTATAGTGCAGATTCATTGGAATATTCCCTAGCCAAAGGGAATTGAATTATGTGGATAGAAGTATTGAGAGTCAATTGATGATAGACAGAGAGGAACCATTACATCTCCCAGGAGTCCAGCACATGATACTTCCATCTCTATGAACTTTTTGGAATTATACCAATTGAAAAATCCAGAATCGAGACAATTAAATTTTGTTCTGAAACTAATTGCAGATGAAACATAAACTAACTAATTAGCAGATCAATGTTTAAAGGCTGGATGTGCTGCTCTTATTCTTGTGTTTCTCGATTTCCCACAGAGGTGTGGCCCACAGCAACATATTTGTTTCATGTTTCTCTGAGTTATGAACCAAATAACCTTTGCTAGTAAGGCACTAAAATATCAAGATTTTTAAAGTTGATATTAAAGTATCAAAGCTTTTTGACAATATAAAAGGTTGTTAACGTTGAATGTTAGCTTTGAAAATACTGTTTTCACCGATTCTGCATGATACACTGGGTGATTTTACCTTTTTCTAATTCTTACTGCAGATGCTGGAAATCTGAATTAGTTTGTCTTTTGGAGAAATAATGTTCTGTTCTCTTACTGGAAATAGTCAAAATTCTTTTGCAGTATATTTTGGTTTTGCTTTCAGTTATCTTCACACTCTGACTGTGAAATGATATTTTAAGGCTTGCAATATTTGTATGAGGTAATTCTCATCCCATCAATGCAAAGTATTCTCTTATTCTCTGGCCTAGTTGACTAGAGGGTTAGAGTTTGACTTGTCATTCTCATCACCAGATCTTGTTTCTTGGAGAGCTATTTTATCCAAGGATTAAAATGGTAAAATCTCATGTAATTAATTGATTTCAGAAGTATTGACAATCACTTCTAATCCTAGCATGTAAATGGATTTCATGAAAAATACATGTTATTAGTTACTTAATCCATTATCATAGATCTGCTTTTATGCAGAAAATCTATTCCAAGAAGAAGACAATAAAATTGTTTTCAATTTAATCTTTAACTTGGTCGCAATAAGTCCTTCAGCATTACCTCAAATTATGATCATTGTTGAATTTCCAGAAGAACGTGAATGAAGTACATGTCAAAACAGATATTGTAGGAATTCAGAATTTCAAAATTCAGTTCTACCTTTTTAAAGTTTATTGCTTTGTAAAAAATATTTAACTCCGATTTAAGTATTATTAAGGATTCCATTTTCCACAATTTGTTAAATGTTCTACTCCACTAATTCCAGTTGTAAACATTCTGGAGTGATTGTGTCCAAGTCTAGCCTATGACGTGTCTAACTAGATTTTATGGTATTATCATCATCATGAATAAAACAAATAAAAATTACCAAATGGTTTAAGTGTTGCATATGTCAGAGATAATACTGAGAGTGATGTTAAAAGCTAAGTCAGAGGTTTAATATACACTGCAGTCATACATGTAATTATTTTCATTGGCAAACAACTTCAAGTGAAGCTTGTTTCGCTATAACTAACTGGATATGACAAACAATTTTGGATATATTAAATAGACAATTGGTCTTTGGCCTTCCTGAACCCATCTCCAAGACCAGTACTAAAGACACATTTACTGTTTACTAAAGACACTTTAAAAAATAAATAAACAGCACTATATTAGGTCATTATACTGAATATGGTGAATATTTTTCCAAATGGTTTTGTATGATTCATGATAAGAGTAAAGTAATTTTCATTACAACACCCTTAGAATATATGGTTGAGATGCAAGGATGACCTGGATTATCATAAAATTGGATTTCAAATTGGAGTACTTGGTGGAGATCATCAAACACTGATTATTGTGTTTTTAGCTGTACTGCACTAACTGAAGGATTTTGAGTCTTTGAGACTAATCAATTTTTGCTTTCTAACACTTGCAGCTGTCTTTGCTGTTGGAGGCTGGTTTTGGGGGAGCTTTGGTCTACATCGATCCCTGTGATTTACCCCAAAGGGAGAAGATTGGCAATGAAACATTTTGGCTTTCTCTAAACCCTGGAGGAGATCCATCTACTCCAGGATATCCCAGTGTTGGTAAGTAAAAGAGGATTCCTTGTATTTCTTGGCAAAATATAACAGCTATAAGGAAAACTGACATACCAGCTGCCTTTTGGCAAATATTTTGAATATCTGCACATAAAGCCCTAGAAACAGCAAATCATTTGCCTCTGTTACAACCATTGGTTTACAACAATTGTTTAGTGCCCTTGAATAGAGAGGTTAATGTTGCCATTGTTATATAAATTGAATAGGCTTCCAATTTGCTCTTCTGTGTCAGCTGAAGTCATGTGCAGATACACGACTGATATAGGCCAAAGCTTTCTCTCTCGAGTATTATTGTACTACTAATACCAGATTTAAAACACAGACTATATCAAGTCTTTGTGACATTGCCTTTCCCTAGCTGAACTCAAGGTTGTTTGGAGCCAATTATTGCTAAATTATTTCATTCTGTTCTCTGTTCTTGCATAAAGTATAAGCTGATTCTCCAAACTACTCCTTTCTTAGGATGCTCACAGCTGTAAATTGACATCTACATGGTGTGAATTGCATTTGAATCATTTTCCCTAAAGTGAAAGAACAGCACAGCGTGTTCCTGAATAATTGTACTGAATATTTTAGTATTTTGACCCATCAACTTTCTTCATGTATATATTGTTAAATACTTCTCTGATAATCTATTAGGAAATATTCTTACATGAAATAATCTATAACGTATTTCGGTATGGCTAGTACTTCAGTTATGTTTCTGCAGCTTAGAGTCAGTAGTCTTTATTGGAGATTTATCCTATATATAAAGCAGAGGGTAGATATATATATTTTTTATTGAGATACAGCAAGGAATAGGCCCAGCCTCTCTGGCCCTTCACGACAGGCTACCCAGGAATACCCTGATTTAATCTGAACAGTTTACAGTGAACAATTAACCTACCAACAGGTGTGTCTTTGGATTGTGGGAGGAAACCCACGAGGTCTCAGGGAGAACATACAAACTCCTTATAGGTGGTGGTGGGAATTGACGCTAGGTTGCTTTTACTGCAAGGTGTTGTGCCAACCACTACACTCCCATGCTGCTGTATATACATACACACATATATACACCTTCTGTTAATGAAAAGTATACTTTTTAAAAACATTGTCTGATTATCCAATTAAAGGAGCCTTTATAGAACTGATGTCAAGGTACTTGGGATTAATGTTTGATTTTTTTTGTTTAGTCTTTGTCAGTTGACTCATTCTGTTAAACTTTCAGTACTGTTGTTCTGGGAGAGCACAAGAATAATTGCTATAGGCAAGTTGCACACGCACAGTACAAGGTGTTCTGAAGAGGTTAAAGTATAAGCTCTGGAAAGGTTAAAGTATAATCTCCAGAAGTTTCCTCTGAACTGCTGTTTTCATTTCCACAGACCACTTCTCATATGTTGAAATGGGAGAAGTTCTGAGGAAAGTCCTAGCTATTATTGCAGTGGAGTATCGAGTACATTAATTTCTATGTTGAAATACTTAATACATTGGAATAAGTTTTCAAGTGCTGAAAGGATGAAGAAAACAGATCTGATTGCAGTTTTCAAAAGTGAAAATATTGTGAGGTTCTGTGGAATGAACCAGAGAATAGGGGTAGCAAGATGCTGTTACGAAAAGCCAGCCTGAAGAGAAAATTATCTTGTAATGTACGGGTGTCTTAAGCACCTGTCAATGGTATGCATAAATTTGAAAATCAAGGAAACATGAGATTTGGGCCTTGGTGAGTGGAATGGGATTAGGAACTGGGGCCCCAGATGGCAGCAAGTGAATAGAGTAAACATTAGTTGGTGAGCTAAAGCCAACCATAGGGATTACCACATTTTTGGATAGTGGACTATTGGAGTTTTACTGTTCTTACTCGCATTTGGTGTAGATATATTTAAGATATGTTCCATATCACAAGTGGTTACTGTTGTGTGTTTGATAATTCGGCAATATTTGACTGATCTTGCATATGTATTGGTTAACAAGCATCCTTGTTCATTTAAATAATTAATGTGTATTGTGTAAAAATACATTAATTGCATATGTAAATCACACTACCAGGTGATATGTACACACCCTACTCAAAGTAAGCTTGAAGTTTTACCCACATTTTGGACTCCCATGTCTTCCATTGAATTAACAATGTTTTGAAGTTACAAAACATAACACTGGCGACGAGATATGTTTAAAATGAACCCAAGATGGCTACTGACCTGTTGAGGCGCAGCAAGACGTTCGAACTAAAACAGAAATTCAGTGAGGAACAGTGAGTAAAAAATTGCAGTCAAGCAGTTGAGTTAAGAAAATGCAATAAGCGGAAGAATTTGTGGGTTCATAAAGAGTGAGTATCGAGTGATAATAATCATTAAAAAAAAGCAGAAATGGCTGGCTGTATTGGAAAGATTGACATATTTAATTACACAATGGGTAACTGGCTTATATATACTGAGCTAATTCAACAGTATTTTGAAGCAAATGAAGTAGCCAATGAGAAACAAGTACCAATTTTTCTCAGGCAACACACATCAAAGTTGCTGGTGAACGCAGCAGGCCAGGCAGCATCCCTAGGAAGAGGTGCAGTCGACGTTTCAGGCCGAGACCCTTCGTCAGGACTCACTCTTCCTTCAGTTAGTCCTGACGAAGGGTCTCGGCCTGAAACGTCAACTGCACCTCTTCCTAGAGATGCTGCCTGGCCTGCTGCGTTCACCAGCAACTTTTATGTGTGTTGCTTGAATTTCCAGCATCTGCAGAATTCCTGTTGTTTACCAATTTTTCTCAGTGTATTTCATTTAAAGGTATACAGTTTGCTTCAAAGTTTAACTGTTCCACCAAAACCAGCAGAAGTAAGCTTTGTTGAAATTGTCAAAGAAATGCAGGAACAATTAGAACCAAGCCATTGTTGATTGCAGAACGTATTGGGCTTCATAAGCAGAAAAAGAAAGGGAGTCAATTTCAGTGTACGTGGCTGAATTGAAGAGGTTGTCAGAGCATTGTCAGTTTAGTAATGATCTTAATGATGCACCAAGAGATTGCTTAGTTTGTGAAATCTTACAAGAAGACATCCAAAATTTGCTCCTAACTGAAGCACAGCTCACTTTTTAAAGAGAAGTTGGAATCGCTGTTTCAATGGAAACCTCAGACGGTGATGCAATTGAGTTGCAGTCAGGAATGAAAGTGAACGTGAATAAAATTGCAGTGTCTACACAGAAACCAGCCTGCGCAAACAAAGTGTGTTACTGTTGTGGCAGAGACTCACATACACCAGACTAACGCAGGTTTAAAGGTGAAAGTTGCAGAAAATGCACCTAAGTAGGACACGTGCAAGGGGCATGTTGGGCAGACTGAAATAAATGGACTGCTCAGCAAGGAGCAAAAGCTGAAAAGTCAAGTTGCAGTTTGATAGAGAGTACTAATCTGCATGATGTTGATGAAAAATCTGATAATGATAGGACAGACACAGGATTGTGCAGCCTTGAGATTTAGTGTTAAAATTAAGAATAAATGAGCAAAATGGCTTTTGCCAGAAGTGAATGGCAAATTAATTAAAGTAGAACTGGATACTGGCTCAGCTGTTTCATTCTTTCCACAAAATGAGTTTGAACAGCTTTGTAAAGGTACCAAACTGAACCCTGCAGGTATTCAACTATGAACTTATTGGAGAAAAGATAACCCCTGTGGGAACGGCATTGGTAACAGTAAATACAACAACCAACAAGCCACATTGAGCTCGTATGTGGTAAAAACAGGAGCACCAGCATTCTGGGGATGTGAGTGGCTGAGATAACTACAATTTGATTGGAGATCCATCCACCATTTGCATGCCACATCCTCGACAATAAAGTCAATTGAAAGTGAATTATGAAACGTACTGGATAATGCCACAACTGTCGCCATGCCAACCACCATGAACTCTGGTGGAATGCATATTGGACCAAGGAAGGACAATGCTGTCCAGAGGAATCTTGAAAGTAACGAAAGCAATGGTCTTACTACAACAGTTTTTGTAGGCAACATATCTGAGAAAGCTTCTGATATGTTAATCAGGCCATTACTTGCAAAATATGGCTTTGTCTAAGTCTGAGAGAGAGTTCGAGGAGCTTCAGGGAAGTTGCAACATTTGGCTTTTGTTAGTATAAAGAATCAGTATCTACTCTATGTGCATTAACGTTATTGCATGAACTTCAAATAGGAGACAAAATAGCTGTTTGTAAAAGTAGATACAAAGATCATAGTCCAGCTGGATGAATGGAAGTCCAAAAAGAGAGGAGTCGATGGAGATATGAAAATAGAGGATTCGACAGATGATGTTGTGGATGAGGAAACCTAGAGGAGAGATCAGATCATAAAGGGAGCAATAGAAGGATTAATAAGGGAATACTCCAGTGAACCAAATGCACCTTCCCAAGGTCAAGATGCACATCCTAGAAAGAAGAAAAAGGGAAGGAAAAGGAAAGGAGAAGAGTAGTTCCAGAGCTGCTAGAACCAGTTCTTGCAGTCTCAGTCAATTCCTACAATCAGCATGGAGAAGGCGCTAAAACCTGAGATTGTTTTCACAGGCCAAGCAGAGTGACCTCCCTTGTTAGGGAAGACGTTATCCCACCAGAGTAAGAAATCCTCCACAGCAATTACATCTTTAGGACTTAATGGGACAATTTAAAACTTACTATGCTGTGGATGTCTGTATGTAGTTGTTGTATAATATAGTATACTGTGTATGTTGTTGAGATGCATTCTCTATTGAGTTAGAGTTTACAGCTAAGCAGGTTGGAGGGTTGTGTATTGACAGTTTAGCAATATTTGAGTAATCTTGTATATATATTGTTTGATTAAGCATTCTTGCTCTTTTAAATAATTATGGGTTATATTTGAAAATATATTAATTGCGTATGTTGTCACCCTACCAAGTAATACGTGCATGCCTCACTTAAAGTATACTCGAAGTTATACTCGCATTTTGGACTCCCATGTCTTCCTTTGAAATTACAAAACATAACAGTTACCTTTATTAATTATTTTCTTTCTATTTTTACACTGCAACATGAAATTACTTCAAGTACTAGAGGATATGTTGTACAGTTATCACTTAAAGTTATAAATGTATGCATGTATGTGTTTGTTAATGTTTATATGTCTGTGTGCACCTATGTGCATGCATGTTTGTACAGTGTGTGTATGTGTGTGTATGCTTCTGTGTATGATCTTGATTACATCTAAATGTTTCCTTTTTCACACAAAATTATCTGTATAGACAGTGTTAAGTACCCCTAGGGTTCATATTTTCTGTGGACTGTCACTTTAAAACGTCAGGAGAATGAGACTGACTTTTGGACACTGTTTGAGCTGTTCCAGTGAGAGAGAGAGAGAGGTGGAGTGATTTGATGGACAATCAATGTTATGGTTTCTCTGCCGCTTGTTTTGAATATACAAGGACACGCAGACACACACAGTTAGAGTCAAGATGGATTCAGTCAATGGAAGACACTAGTGAGTCGGTCGCTGGTTTAAACTTTCAGTAACCCAAAAGGGGTGAGTTGAGATCGATCCTGAGTATTGATAAATGACTTTCACAAGTTTTCTGCAACTAGAACAAGTTCAAGAGAAGAAAGGAGAGATAGGTTTGAAACAGAAGAAACTTAATGACAAAGAGATCACTGTTTGGACTCTCTCTCTAAGTAGCCCGTGAGGGTGAGTTTTTTTCCATTCAACTACGAAAGTGTGATTGTCATTTAGTTAATCCACAGGAGTGGGTTCTCTGGTGAAGGGAAAACCTTTGAGAATATCACTTGTGTGTTTACCCTTTGTCTGGGTGTGGTAGTTCACTGAAGAAAGGCACCCCTGTGGCAAATCACTGTTGGCATTATTTTGTATGTCGTGGAATTGGATAAGTGGCTACTACGTTGTGTGTTTGGGTAACCTTGTGGAATCTACTGGTGTGTCGACCCTTGCCTGGGTGGTGGTTTCCTTGAAGAGGCTCCCCTTTGTGATAAGCTACTGTTGGTGATAATCCATATGTGGATTCTGTTGGAGTATCCTGTGGCCACCAGTGTGAGATGTCCCGTAGCTGAATTCGGGGGCGGTACTACTTGTGTTGAAAGGATATTCGTTAAAGATCACTGTCGGTGATATTTCGTGTGTGGAGTGGAACAACTTCGCAGATAAAACCTACTACTATTGTTACCTTGTATTGCTATCGTGAAACCCGTGGAATATCGACGTAATTGCCTTCTCACAACATTTGCCTTTGCATTACAAACATTTTGCATTAATTAACCTGTGCATCTGGACTGAACTTTTCTTACCTACCATCGTAAGACTGTATCAGTTACCACCTAAGTGTGAAGAAGTTTGAGTTTTGTATTTCCACACCTATATATGCATAAACTTTGCTAACCTGTTCGATTTATCTGGTTATATATTACTGTATTGTGTAGTTACTAATAAAAATAGTGTTAGTAAACAGCAAAACCAGACTCCAGGTGTGTTCCATTTCTGCTGGTTTTTTAACCCATTACAGGGTACATAACAACAGTGCTATAATGAATTGGAGTGTCAGTCATCTAAATGAATGCAGGAGACACGCTAAATCAACCCCTCAAAATGTTAACAACCTTCATTTAAACATAGGCGAAACTGCTGTATTTTGCAGTTGTTTTTGCCTGGGTGAATAGCTCCTTGGTGATACTGTGTTCATGTAATATTTAAAGAAAATTAAGTAGTTCATTGGAAAAATGGCTAATCAGAGCTTCATTGTTGCAACATCTCCAGCAATTTAACTGTAATTACATTTCCATTTTGTGTTTAAAACCTTAGTTTGTATTCCTAAACATCAGTTGATCCTACTTTATTTTAATTCTATGTTAATTTTCTGTTTATAATTTGAAAGGCTGGACTTCGGTGTGATTTACATTCCTGCTTTGAGATCAACACATTGGTTGCCAGCTAACCTCACTTAGATTAGTCCTTCCAGATTCAAACTTTCTGCATAATTACTCCAGGAGTAGAACTGCATATGCATGTAACGAGAGCCTAAGGTAGAAGGAGATGAGTTGTACAGCTCTTGTTACATGCATGTGCAGTAAACTCTTGGAGTGATTATGCAGAAAGTTTGAAGTTAATAACTCATCTCCTTCTACCTTAGGCCACGGACGTATCAATCACCCCTGCTGTGGACCATTTACTGGAGGTCCAAGATGCCGACATTGACAAAGAAGGGATCCATATGCTCCAAGACTGCTGGACTAAGTGTGTAAATGTAGGAGGGGACTATGTTGAAATATAGGGAAATTATTTCCCCATATGGGGAAAGGAGGGGAAATTATGAAATAAGTCCTGAGCCGATAGGCTGGTCCTGGACTTATTTCATAATTTACTGGCATAATTTACATATTACTATTTAACTATTTATGGTTCTATTACTATTTATTATTTATGGTGCAACTGTAACGAAAACCAATTTCCCCGGGGATCAATAAAGTATGACTATGACTAGGACTACTACTATGTTGAAAAATGAATGTGCTAGGTTTTCTAAAATTGACTCCTACCTTAGGCCATGAATTTATCAATCACCCCTCGAATTAGTGGATTCCTAAGGTTCTCAACTCTGCCTTACTTAAGTCATTGTTTTATTTATCAGACTCAACGAGCCCGTGCCACCCAATTACACCCATGTGACCAATTAATCCACCAACACACAATGATCACAGGAGAACATGCCAACTCCTTACAGACAGCGGTGGAATCGAGCCTGGGTTGCTGATGTTGTAATAGTGTTGCACTAACCATAACACTGCTGTTCTACCCTTAAATTATGAAACAATTCATTGCTACTGAGCTACTGGGACATAAAGTCCAGTTATAGGAAGGATGTAACAGATCGGTTAAGGTGTGATATCCTTTTTGAAAGAACTATCTGCATGTGCCTGGCAACTCTTGATTCACTCCATTACCCAAATGTACCAAGAGAGTTGTCCAAATACAGCAAGATGCTGACCCCATTTGTATTTCAAGTTATTGATGACAAGCTCCCAACATGTCTTTATCAGTTCTGCATTCTCACCATCAAATGTCATTTCCCCTTGACATTCACGACTTGACCATTGCATATATTAACACTTGCAGAGCAGATTCCAGGTAATAGAATGTCAATACTAAAAAGTATCTTCTTTTTTCTTTGTACTAGCACATTCATTATGTTAGGACTACTCTGTGAAGGCAGTGTCAGATTTCCCTCATCATTAGACACAATTTCAAACAGGATTAAGTGGCAAAACTAACCTCCCAAGAACACCCAACACCGAATAAAGAGCAGCTAATATCCAGCTTTCTTTTTGCACCCCCTTTGTTACTGATAGTCTTGAGCTCTCTTTCCACACAAATAATGAGACCCAGAAGGATTTCAAGATGCGAAATCTAATCAAAAATAACTGTACATAATAATTAAGAATTATTATATGGTTAAGAAAGCATATGGTGCATTGGCCTTCATCAATCGTGGGACTGAGTTCAGGAGCCGAGAGGTAATGTTGCAGCTATATAGGACCCTGGTCAGACCCCACTTGAAGTACTGCACTCAGTTCTGGTCCCCTCACTACAGGAAGGATGTGGAAACTAGAGAAGAAGTGCAGAGGAGATTTACAAGGATGTTGCCTGGATTGGGGAGCATGCCTTATGGAAATACGTTGAGTGAACTGGGCCTTTTTTCCTTGGAGCAATGGAGGATGAGAGGTGACCTGATAGAGGTGCATAAGATGATGAGAGGCATTGATCATGTGGATAGTCAGAGGCTTTTTCCCAGGGCTGAAATGGCTAGCACGAGAGGGCACAGTTTTAATGTGCTTGGAAGTAGGTACAGAGGAGATATCAGGGTTAAGTATTTTATGCAGAGAGTGGTGAGTGTGTGGAATGGGGCTGCTGGTGACGGTGGTGGAGGCGGATACGATAGGGTCTTTTAAGAGACTCCTGGACAGGTATATAGAGCTCAGAAAAATAGAGGGCTCTGGGTAACTCTAGATAATTTCTCAGGTAAGGACATGTTCGGTACAGCTTTGTGGGCCGAAGGGCCTGTATTGTGCTACAGGTTTTCTATGTTTCTAATTCACTAATCGCCCTTCTGCAAGCACCTTTGCTGCCATCTCAGAATGCTGGTATGATCTGGTGGCAGACATTTCAAAATTGTTTCTGAATGCTGTGATTTATCTTTCAGTGGCGTGCTCAGCTGTAACCAGTCTTACCGCTGCTATCCTATAGTTGGAGCCAAGCTGCTGTCCAGATGCTCTCTCAGAAAACTGGTCCCTTGGCTTATGAGTACCAGAGAGATAGATTGTACATATTAAAACATGGAGGAAGGGAGAGTGAAGGAAAGTAGCCCTAAAGTAAACGAAAAGTCACTGTTCTATTAATAGCGCAGCAGACAGGAGTGGCCAAATGGACTACTCCTGCATCTATTTCTCTTTTGTTTCATTTCTGTCTGCAATTCAGGGAGTTTGGCTTATTGGCCACTGTGAGTATTAGTGGTGGGAATGCCGTGCTGTCATTCATGGACTCATTGATATCCCAGCTGTCCTTCTGCTAAGGGACAGATGGCTGTGTCAACACAGCCTTGAAGCTCATGGCAGAAATGGAAATAGTCAGAGGACTGAGCTTCCTCGATAGATTTCATAGATTGAATGGATTCAGCTATTCTATGTCTGTGATTGCAGCCAAGCAAGAAACTGCACAGCTGCCAGTGATACCAGCAGTTTCCTGCTTCAATCCTGGAGTCATGCAGCACACAAAATGACTCCATGTTGACCATCAAGAACCCATTTACCCCAATCATACACCGATTCCAGTTTAATCTTTCCAAGTTACCATTAGCTCCCCCAAGGTTCCCCACTTCACAACACACTGGAGTCATTTACCAACCCACATGTTTTTGAGATGCAGGGGTAAATTAGAGCACCAAGAAGAAGCCCATATTACTGGGAGAATGTGTAAATCTCACGCAAACATCACGAGAAATCAGGTTTCATTTGTGGACCTGGAAGCAGCAGCTCAACCCTATTTATCTCTGTGCATCCTAGAAAAGATGGGCTTCAGGCTCTGCAAGGCCTTTTCTTCATAAAGTCATGAAGTTGTACAACACAGAATCATCATCCTCACTGATAATTACTCCACTCGTCCCCAGTGAAGCCCTTGAGTATCACTAATTTCCCTCCACACTAAATTGGTAAGTCTGTCAGCACATCCATAATTGTGTGCTACCCAGCAATATGGACACAGCGTCCAATGGCTCACAGAACTACTAGATACTCTTCTTCTTCTAAATATAGCAATAAACTGCAGTCGATTGCATTTTACGAATATATTTTGAGCCGACTAAACAATCTGGTGCTTTTGCGATCTCCTGAGGGATTCAGCAAGGATGAGAGGTCAGCCATCAATTTCTTATGGCAGATCATGAACCCATGCTTGGCTCCAGGAGGGAGTAGAAGATGGCGGTGCGACGCAGCTTACAGCGACCACTCGTGTGAATGATATCTGTCATCTGTTAAGTAGGGTGCCGTGCACAATCCTGATTTGATGGAGATAGATGTGAGAGCACGGAGGAACATCTGGTGAAACTTCTGAAATGCCTGCTGCGCTGCTGCTGCTACTGTGTGATCCAGAATCTCCAGAGGGGAAGGCCCCGAGTCCTCAGCTTTGCTTCTTGCTCAGCGGCCGGGGCAGGGTCGAGGCACTCAGCAGAGATGGTGCTCGGTGCTCGGTGTCGGAGGCTCGAAGTTTTCGGACGGACTCAGAGTTGGCTGCGGTCGAGTGCTTCCAATGCATCGGCAAGTTTGCAGCGCTTGGAGTTCATGGCGGGGAGAGTTTCTCCCTTCTGCTGCCTGCGTGAGATGATGGGGCTATCGGGACTTGAGACGTTTTTTTACTGTGCCCATGGTCTGCTCTTTATCAAATTACGGTATTGCTTTGCACTGTTGTAACTATATGTTATAATTATGTGGTTTTGTCAGTTTTAGTCTTGGTTTGTCCTGTGTTTCTGTGATATCTTTCTGGAGGAACATTGTATCATCTTTTAATACATGCATTTCTAAATGACAATAAACGAGGACTGAGTGTCCTCATAATCTAATCTAATTACTCCACACTGATTATAGCATTGAGTCAGATAAAAATTGACAAGGACAAGAATGGAAAACAAATAGGTGTTCAGCGCTGTCTGCCTGTGTTTGATCGGTCTCTCTCTCGCTGCGGCCGGTGGAAAGAGCAGGAGTCTTGGACATGACACTTCAATTTCTAATCCTGAAGGTTCAATTCCTTGGTGGTTATTGGCTGGAGCTCGCTTCTGTGGACGCTGCAGTTTTATGTTTAATGTCCTCAAGTGCATAGCTGTGGCTTAGTTTTGGGGACTCTGCAGTTTATGTTTTTGTTAACTCTTTTTTACTATTTGCGCCATTTGACCAAGGTGCTTTGACGCGGAACTGACTCTGTGGCTGTGGCCTGCAGCCATTGAAGCAGCGCTGAACTGATTGACTGGGCGACTGGGCGACTGGACTGGCTGCACTTTCCTCAGCTGCTCCTGAGCATGGATTCTCTTTCGGGGACACCGTGGTTTGATGTTTAATGTTCTCTGTGATATTCACTTGCTTTTTATTGTTCACACTATTTGCTCTTTTTTTTGCCCGTTGGGTATTTGGTGGTCTTTACTGTGTGGGGTTTTTCTTTAAGCAGGTTCTATGGTGTTTGTTTGTGGCTGCCTGTGGGAAGACAAATTTCAGGATTGTATACTACACAAATACTTTGATAATAAATGTACTTTCAAACTTTGATACCCTTTCATGAAAAGACGAAGAAAGTTATTATGTTGCAACATGCTTATGTTATATGCCTGCCATGGTTGAATAGACATGCGTGTATGCATATTGTGAGTACTTGTGAGAGTAATGTTTGTGAGTGTATTAATATTACATGTTGATAGTAGAGAACTCTAACTGTTTTTACTAACTGTGACCTTTCATGTCCTACTGTAATCCGTTGTCTGGCACCAGCCTGTCAATGCAGTCATCAATTGCTTTAGCCATCTTTTACCCAACACACCGTTTTTTTCTCCTGATGGCTTCAGGCACCCTTTTCTGTGAATGGCCTCGCTGTGGAAATCCATGTCCCCCACAATGATCTCCTGCCTATTTTAGTGATATGAGATATCTGCTTCCTTACCTGTTGATCCACAGCTTGTTTTGGTGCGCCAAAAACTGCACATTGAATTCCAAAACGCAAACACGAGGAAATCTGCAGACGACTGTACCTCTTCCTAGAGATGCTGCCTGGCCTGCTGCGTTCACCAGCAACTTTTATGTGTGTTACATTGAATTTCAGTAGTGTTAGGATTTAGTGGGCAACTGATCTTTAAGAGTGCAAGTGTGTGGTACTTTAAAAACGATTCTTGTTTAATATGTGCAGATGCAAGAAGTTCACAGTTGGCTTTTCCAAAGTGCACAAGTCATTGCAAAAAATAGACACATGAAAAGTATGTTCCAGTAAGCCAAACTAGCTGGATTCTGTAGGGAAATTATTTCTATATAGTTATAAAGTCTGTAAGTATTTCAGAAAATATTAAATCTATTAAGGTGCATGTCCTCAAATGCCACAAATTACTATAGGTAACAAATTGCAAATAGATATTAAACTTAATGTTCTTCAAAAGTATTTTTGTACTGTGTTTCCATTTTGAGTTAAATGCCTATTTTATGTGGGTGAGGTGAGAAGTAGGAATGGAACTCACTGGAAACTAAAAGTTCAATTATATTACTTTTGCAAAAGGCTCTGTACCCGTGCTGACTAACCATGCTTGGTAATTTACTTTGGGGTGTGTATGTTTATGCAGGTACACCTTTGTGGCAACAAACTCACCGCCACAGTGCAACAGCGGAACACATAGCTTATTGTTCATTCTGCCAATTAATGGCAATTGTTCCATACTGCTTGATAAAAGTGAAGAATTCTAATTTTATTATTCCAAAGCATTGATGTTAATATATTCAATTTCAGAATAATTCCTATTGTTTATTTTAGATTGTAATTTAAATTTTCTAGAAGATTTTCCTATTGTCTTTAATTGGTCATTATGCATGTATATCTTTTAATGGTTCTGATGTCAGATTGACCTGTAGATGATACTTACATTTAATATCCCAGGAGAGAAATATGATGCACAATCTTTTTGTTCCAGATATTATTTGGATTAAGATGAATATTAAATCTAGTGTTTTAAGAATTTTAAAAAATCAGTTTTTTAAAAAGGGGAGGAAGTGGATTGAAAGTAAGAATGTCTGTTGGGCCGAAATATTTGCTCACCTTGTCATGTGTTGGCACCAGCTCCATCTCAGGAGCATATTTGATAAGCAAGACAGTTTCCCATGGGAGTTCTGCCTGCTGGAAGAAATTAATATGCTTCTGATGCAGTGATCAAGATAAAAGTATTTAAAATTCCATAATGTTACTCACAACAAAATCTTCATTTCTGTTTGTTCCACTGACCCGCTTTGTCTCCATTCTTTGTCACTCTTTTTACAAATGAATGTTTTTCCTTTTTCTTTTATTTGTCTTTGCTAATTCGATTTTTTATCAGGCGATAAACTATTAATGTAAAATGTTCTCAAAAATAGTGGCAGTTCAGCAGACTTTAATGATTTAAATATAATATCTTGTGCTTTTACTATGTATTCAGTTCTTATTGTTTAACTTCCCCAGTCTGTGATTGTTCCTTCTAATTTAATTGCAAAATAATGAATAAAATAATTATACTTCACCACCATATGTTCAATTGCTTATTTAACATAATGGTTCTGCAGAGAAAACTCAGAATTTTAAAAATAAAATATATCTTCAAAAGAAACAATTCCATGGAGACCTAGCTGTTATGAAGCTCTTACTACTAGTGACCAAACACCTTGCAAAAAGTTGCAGAAAATGAAAGAGAACTGAGAGCTGAATCTTCAAAATTTCATCTGAAGCACATTAACCAGGCAGCTTATGTGGGTCATCAAGCATTTAATTTAGCAGTGCATCAATAAATTTTGAGCTTATTAACTTTTTCTTGCATATGCGAGGCCTATCCTTTGATTGATTACAGTAAGCATTGTGAGCTTACAAAGGAAAGGGATACTTAGAAGAGAGGTATCAGAGGAGGTGTGAAGGTAAGCTAGCCAATAATATGAAACAGTAAAAGAGAGGTGAGAGTGGATATCAGATCACTGGAAAATGATGCTGAAAGGATAATAATGGGGAACAAAGAAATGGCAGACAAACTTAATGAGTACTTTGTGTTAGTCTTTGTTGTGTAAGACACGAACAGTATGCCAAAAATTCAAAAAGTGTCAGGGGGCAGAAGTGGGTGTAGTTGCAATGACTAAGGAGAGGGTGCTTGGGCAGCTGAAAGGACTGAAGGTGGAGAAGTCACCTGGACCAGATGGGCTACACTCCAGGTTTCTAAAAGAGATAACCAGAGAGATTGTTGAGGCGTTAGTAGTGGTCTTTAAAGAATCACTAGGTACCGGAATGGAAAATTACATATGTCACTCCACTCCTTAAGAAGGGAGGGAGGCAAAAGACGGAAAATTATAGGCCAAGTAGCCTGACCTCAGTGGTTGGGGAGATATTGAAGTCCATAATTAATGATGAGGTTTCAGGGTACTTGGAGGCACATGATAAAATAGACCGAAGTTAGAATGCTTCCTTTAGGGGAAATCTTGCCTGACATATTTGTTGAGATTTTTGGAGAAAATACCAAACAGGATAGATAGACAAAGGAGAATCAGTAAATGTTGTTTATTTCGATTTTCATAAAGGCCTTTGACAAGGTGCTGCACAATGAGGCGGTTAAACAAGATAAGAGCCCATCGTATTACAGGAATGATATTAGCATGGATTGAAAATTAGCTGCTTGGCAGGAGGCAAAGAGTGGGAATAAAGGGGGCCTTTCCTGGTTGACTCTTTTTCCACAAGGGTCAGTGTTGGAACTGCTTTCCTCATGTTATAAGTCAATGATTTGGAAGCTGGAATTTATGACATTTGTGGCAAGGCTTCCGGATGATACAAAGATAGGGGGAGGAAACAGAGTCTGTGGAAGGACTTGGACAGATTAGGAGAATGGTCAAATAAGTTGAAGATGGAATACAGTGTAGGGAAGTGTATGGTCATGCACTTTGGTTCAGCCTCAGAATAGAGGGATATCCCTTTAGAGCAGAAATGAAGAAAAATTTATTTAGCCAGAGGGTGGTAAATCGAAGAACTTCATTGCCATGGATGGCTGTGGAGGCCAAGTGATTAGATATATTTAAAGCTGAGGTTGATAGGTTCTTGATTAGAAAAGGTGTGAAAAGTTACGGGGAGAAGGCATGAGAATGGGGTTGAGAGGGGGACTAAGTCAGCTACGATTGAATGGTGGAGCAGACTTGATGGGCTGAATGGCTTAATTCTGCTAGTTTGGACTTGCGATGGTTGTTTGGCATTGATATTTGATTTGCTATTTTGAGTGATAGGCTCTGCAACTGGAAAAAAAGCTTCGGTCAGTTCTTGGGAAAGGGTCAGAGATGGCAGGCTAGCTAGTCAGAAAGTGCTGTTGCTGAGTGCAGTCAATAGTTACAGTGGTGGCAGTCCACTTAGTTAAATGGTTGGGGAAGTAATGAACTTGTCAGATGTTGCTCTGGGGGTGGAGAGTTATAATATAAGTGTGTTGAGTAGTGGTGGTTGGCCAGAAGGTGTACAGGTTTTGAATTATATTCCCAGTGGTGGTTGGAGGCGTCTAAGATAGTCTGCGACATACCTCAGAAGTGCCGCAAAACTCTGCTACCGTATGAAAGAAAATTTTCATCCTTGAGCAACTTTGTAGGCTGGCAATTTCACAAGATCAAATGGAATGTTTACCTTAATAATTTATCTATACTAATTAACAGTAACTAATATTCCTAATCTTTAATTTGCAAAATATAAAAACAGAGTTCTTTTATCACAGGCACAGACACTGGCGTGCTCATTTTGGGGTAGAAATTAAACAAGTAAACACCTTCTGAATACCCTGTCGACACTTCTTATGTGAATCCTGACGTTAGCATTTGGCGGAATTCTTGTGCATTTACCAAATCTTTCTCTTTGAAACAGAAAAATTTCTTTTTAAATAATAGAAATTTTTGGACATAAATAATATTGAGGATAATGAAGTTCAATAGGCCCAGAGTCTAATGTTTCTTTAGGCTCTTAATCCTATTGCACATTGGATGTAGAACAGTACAGGACAGGAACAGGTCTTTTGGTCCATAATGTTGTGCTGAACTCATTGAACACTGAACTAAACTAATCCCTTTTCCTTACACAACATCGATATTCCTCTATTCTCTGCATATTCATGTACCTATTTAAGAGCCTCTATTGTATTTGCCTTTGCTACCACCTGTGGCAGCATATTCCAGGCACTCACCTCTTCTTGTGTTTAAAAAAAACTACACTTTCCCCACACATCACCTTTTCTCCTTAAATACATGCTCTCCCATTTTAAACATTTTGACCTGGGGAAAAATGTACCTGTTTTCCACTCTCGTTAAGCCTCTCCTAATCCTGAAAACTTATATCAGATCTCCCATCATCCTCTGCCGCTGCTGAGAAGATGCCCCTGTCTAACCTCTTTCCCATAGCACATGGCAGCTAATCCAGGCAGCGACCTGGTAAACTTGCTCTGCACGGGTCTCCAAAGCCTCCATATCTTCCCAATCATGGGGTGACCAGAACTAAATGCAGTACTCCTAACCCAGAGGTAAAGCTGCAACATAACTTCCCGACTCTTAAACTCAGTGAATTGGCTAATGAAGGTTAAGTATGCCATATGCCTCATTTTGCACTCTGTCGACTTTTGCACTCCCTCTCTGAGAGCTGTGGACTTGGACCCCAGGTTTCTTCTGTACACCGGAGGTCCTGCCTTTAACTGTTTACTGACATTTGATCTCCCAAAGTATAATAGTTGGCTGGATTCAAAATTCATCAGACATTCCCTATATACTGCAAGGAAAATAATGACTCGTTAAGAAATACAAAGAATTGCTGAACTGCGTGCATTTTCTTAATTCCAGTCTCTCTGTCTACTCTGGAAATTCATTATCAGAAACTACTTGAGTTAAATGTTGCTCCTATGCTTTTTTGAGCACTTCAACTAATATTGTGTTAAGTGTGTTTTACTCAGGTGTTTTATACATATGAAACAGACAAGAAGACAGAAGTTAGACGCTGATGCAAACACAGTTTTATTCATACCCCCACACACATGCAATACTGCTTAACTTGGGCTCTAACCATCTACCTGTCCAACTATGTCAAATCAAATCGAGTCTAATTATCATTCAACCATACATAGACACAGCTGAACGAAACAGCGTTCCTCCGGGGCGAAGGTGAAAATCATACACAGCACGTTCAAAATAACGAGCAAAATACACATAGTCATGCAAAAACAAAAACACGTATATAGTCCAAGACATGTCCCACAAATTGTTGGTATAGTCTCCCAGCAGTGTGCAAACGCATACAAACTAGCCTGTCATTGCAGTCACTGTTATACTTGAGCCCCATCAAAGGCATTTTTCCTGAGCTCCCAGTGTTGAGGGTTCTCTGCTCTTTTCACGAGGGTGAATCTCCTGCCTCAGGTAGTGCTAATCTTGTCTTTTCTCTCTTGGCTAGTGCTCGTTGGCTATTGTCAAGGTTCTTCATTGCTGACTACAGGTGTGGAGATATCATTGCTCTGGTTTGCTGAAGGGGTTCAGTTACACCCTTAAATTGACCTTCTAGAACAGTGGTCCCCAGCCACCGGGCCACAAAGCATGCGGTACTAGGCCGCGAGGAAACGATATAAGTCAGCTGCACCTTTCCTCATTCCCTGTCACGCACTGTTGATCTTGAACATAGGGTTGCTAATTGTCCCATATTTGCCCGGACATCCCGTATATTGGGGTAAATTGGTTTGTCCTGTATTTCCCCCACTAAGGTAGAGCATTCCTGTGAAACATTTCGTGCCGAAATGGCGTAAAACAAAGAAGCAATTACCATTAATTTATATGGGGAAAATTTTTGAGCGTTCCCAGACCCAAAAAATAACCTACCAAATCATACCAAGTAGCACATAAAACTTAAAATAACACAAACATATAGTAAAAGCAGGAATGTCCTGGACTTATTTCATAATTTACTGGCATAATTTACATATTACTATTTAACTATTTATGGTTCTATTACTATTTATTATTTATGGTGCAACTGTAACGAAAACCAATTTCCCCCGGGATCAATAAAGTATGACTATGACTATAAATACACAGCCTATATAAAGTAGAAATAATGTATGTACAGTATAGTCCGGAAGATGAAAGCAAAACCGATCTGTGGGGAAAAAAATCGGCACGTATGCGCATGCGCACATCACATGAGCACGCAGGTGCCCGTGCAGGGCTTCATGGTCATGGTAGCCTTTTCCTGGGGTAAAGTGTCCCGGGATTTGACTGCTACTTTTGTCCCTTATTTGGGAGTGAGAAAGTTGGGAACCCTAACTGTAAAAGACATGTTGAGGTGAGTTTAACCCTACTTGAACACCCACTCCGGTCTGCCGGTCCGCAAGAATATTGTCAATATTAAACCGGTCTGCGGTGCAAAAAAGGTTGGGGACCCCTGTTCTTGAAATTTCTCTTGGTTTTGCCATTTGGAAGTATTGTACATAGCCCACCGAACGTCACCATGGTTCACTGGCACCATCTTATTGCAATTACGAAGGAGGCATTGCAACGCCTCTACTTCCTTGGGTATTTGCGAAGATTTGGCATGGCATCTAAAATTTTGACAAATCTCTGTAGATGTCCGGTGGAGAATATATTGACTGGTTGTGTCACAGCCTGGTATGGAAAGACCAATATCCTTGAATGGAAAATCCTGCAAAGGTAGTGGATACAGCCTATTCCATCACAGGTAAATCCCTCCCTACTGCTGATCACATCCACACAGACCAGTGTCACAGGAAAGCAGCATCCATCATCAGGGACCCCACCACCCAGGTCATGCTCTCATCTCACTGCTGCCTCAGCACTCAGAGCAGCAGATTCAGAGACAGTTATTACCCCTCAACAATCAGGCTCCTGAACCAAAGGGGACAACTTCACTTAACTTCACTTGCCCCATCACTGAAATATTCCCACAACCAGTAGGGTCACTTTGAAGGACTCTTCATCTCATGTTCTCAATATTTATTGCTTATTTATTTATTACTATTATTTCTTTCTTTGTGTATTTGCATGGTTCTTTGTCTTTCGCACACTGGTTGAACACCCAGTTGGTGCGGTCTTTAATTGATTCTAATATGCTTATTATTTTATTATAGATTTATTGAGAATGCCCACAAGAAAAGTAATCTCAGGGTTCTATAAGGGTGACACATATGTATTTTGATAATAAATTTACTTTGAACTTTGAGCTTTGGATGCAAGATAGGAGGGCCCTCCCACTGCTAGTCACTTCAAAAGTTACTGAGTTTGTGGGGGTAGGGGACAATGAAGCTTTGAAATCAAACCTTCAAACCAGATATAAATCAAGCCTCCATTCAGTCTTCCTCTCTTTACCTGGACTGTCATTTGTGTTAAAAAAAAATACGGTCACTGGTCAATATACAGTAGCACATGGTCGGTAGCATATCTTCTTGTTATAGTGTTACTAATCTGTCTGGTCCAGCTAATTTTGCAGATTTGAATCTCCTACTAGTCAGAGGTCTACATGGTCAAACTTCCCATTATTTTCAGCTGTCTGATCTGAGGAGCCACATGTGGGAAAATGGATTTTAATTCATCAGTATACATTATGCCCCATAATGTATTGCATAATCTGCCATACTTTTGTACAACAGCTACAAATAATCTGTTCTACATTATTTCCAGGTTCCCTTGCCTTCATAATTACTTCCGTTTTTGATAGATTGCAATCCACTTTTATCTAGCATTGTCCTTGCATAACTCCTTCTTTCTGTCAAATGTATATTTGCTTCTTTTGTACTTCATTTCATATTTCATGTTTTCTTACAATACAGAGAGATCATTTGGTCCATTGAACCTTTGCTTGGAGCAACCCCATCGGTCTCACACTTATATCCCATTATATCTACTCGCTCATGCTGATTAATTGTCCCTGATTCTCCTACCATCCATCTGTAGTAGGGGTACTTCATAGTAGCTAATTATTTTATCAACCAGCAGGTTGTAAGTATACGGAAGAAGCCAGAGTGTCCACGGGAAGCCCACATTGTTATAAGGTGGGCGTTGATGGTGAACCCAAATACAAGACCCAAACACTGAAGTACTAGGAACAGGACTAGGGTTATTGAGATAGCAAGGTGAGCCAGGAAGAAATAACGCTGGACATTGACACAGGCCCTGGACAAGACTAGGGTTCTGGGCCTGGGCTAGGACTTGGACTAGAAACACGGGACCCGGACATGGAACTAGGAACAAGGAGCCTGGACTAGGGATGTGGAACTCCAGGACTAGAGGCTGGACAAGGACCTGGAATCTGGGTCTTGGTTAGGACTCGGAACCTGGGTCTAGGCAGGAACTCAGGACTAGGATCTTGGCAAGGACAGGACGTGGCTACAGAACAGGACAAGGTACCCCAGCAAAAGACGAGGAATGCCCAGCACCGGGCTGGGCACATGGTCTGGAAGAGGCACCAGAACTGAATGAGGACACGAAGCTCAGATTTGGACAGGCTGGAACACGGTGCCTGGACTTGGTCTTGGAACACAGGAACGCAGAGCCTTGGACTTGAGCACAGGAACATGGAACACAGAGCCGGGACTCCTTCTTGGGAACAGGATGTAGGCCCAGGGCTCCACACAGAGTCAAGACCCTTCCTTGGGAACAGGACCTAGGGCTGGGACTCTTCTTTGACACGGACACTAAAAACAGGGACACAAAGAGATAGTTCCAAAGTCAACAATAGATAGTTCCTTATCTTGGCGTGGTAAGGTTCTGGTCTCACTCCGGCAGTTGAACTTGACGGGGATGCAGACGAAGGTTGCAGGCGAGGTTTCAGACGGGGATTTGGATGGGAGGGGAGAGGAAGTGAGAGAGAGAGAGAGAGAAAACAGTCCAGCGACCAATCCCTGGTTTGCAGAGGTATTTATGTGCCAGCCAGAAACGAGAATCAGGTGCCTCAACGGAACTGGGGAAAACCTGGACCCCCGGAATAAGGATCGATGGACTGGACCATGAACCAGAATGCAGACTTTACGGACTGGACCATGACACACATTCATAGCTATCATAAGAATGTGAACATTTTACGGACATCATCCAAAGCCAGTATTGAAGCTGGATCCTGGAGTTTCAAGACAGAAACATTATTTTACAGCTAGTAAATATGAATTGACTTGCATGCACAAGCTTGATATAATTTTTTACATCAAAAATAGTCTTAAAACCATTTTATTGTATTAAACATTAGCAATTCTGACATTAAGTCACATTGGCTTATATTCATTGGACTTCGATTTTTCTCAAAGTTATCTAAATGTTCTTCCTCGTAGTTCTGAGACAGGTAGAAACTTGGTCTGGACGGGTTTCAAGCTTGTCTGGACATGAAAGTATAGATGTTCAAGCCTGTAACACCTGCGCAGGTGCTCTGGAACGTTCCTGGATACTTTCCCAATATCTTGGAAAAGTGGTAATTTGAACTAATCTTATTGAACACGATTTTCCACTCCAGCTTCAATTCCCTGTTAAGACCTTTGCTTATTATTGTTG
The DNA here is from genome assembly GCF_963921235.1 of Mobula hypostoma. Lineage (NCBI taxonomy): Eukaryota > Metazoa > Chordata > Chondrichthyes > Myliobatiformes > Myliobatidae > Mobula > Mobula hypostoma. Next base: position 51,278,274 of record NC_086100.1, on the reverse strand, counting down.
ACTGATTAACGAACTCAATGATAATTGTTGGTCATTCTACTTGTTGACTGTTTCACTTGGTCTTCAGAACTTTACTTGCATGTGTTTTCAAGTTCACCGTATTCTTTGTCAAGGGTTCTTAGCCAAATTTATTTAAAGATATATATTTCGCCAATGATTGAAGAATTTTTTTGGTGCTGACAATGATTTTCTGAACATTTTGGGAGTAGGGGATCTGAGAGGAAGATGAGTGGGCCATGAGTAGTTAAGAGAAGAGTCTGACTGAAAGATAGAGGCTGGGGAGTGGCGATCTGATTGGTTGATTGAGACCTGGGGATAGATACGGAGATCAGAAATGAGGCCGATCATTGGGTCTGCCACGATGGACCTGGAGACTGAATGATCTGAACTATCGGGGGTCTGTGGGCTGTGACATTTTCTGGTTGAGACTATTGTTGAATTGAGAAATGGACAATTAGAGCTTGAACGCCATGGGTTAAAACAGGATTTTGGAATGAAAGATCAATGAACTACCAGTCTAAGATTGTCGTTGGTAGAATAGTAAAACACTGCTGTTTCATGAGTAGCTAGTAGTATGCATTCCTCCACAGTGAGTAGTTCTTGGGAGCTACCATCCCATCGCATGGCACACAAGAGTGAATTGTGATGAGAACCAGAAATGCCAGGGTGGCTTGATGAGTCTATTGCACAATGTTATTGTATTTCACTCCATGTTCAATATATATGTAGAACACTGGAAACCAATGTTATACAAATAAATTTAGAAGCAATTTTGCTTTTGCATGTGTACTCTATAGATCAAGTTTTTGCAAAATGATATGAAACTGCTTCTCGCTACATAAGGTAGACTCTAGATTTTAAAGGATTGGAACCTTGAGCCTAGCAGTGTGTTTTACTGTTTGTTGTGTTTCTTTTTCATAATGGTGTTTTTCAGCAAGCAAAATTATTTACAGAATGGAAGTTTTTTTCTGTTACAATATCCTGTGATGGCATATTTGATGCATATCCCTTAAATAAGTAAACTGTTCACTGTTGACTGAATTTGATTGATGATTTTGCTTCACAGGGAGAATAAAACTCAAGTAAGTTTAAGTGCCAGGGCTAACGATTATGGAGGTACAGTAACATCAAAACAGACGTCAACAAATATCTTTTAAAATACACAATGTTTCTTAATGTAAAATTATTCCTGCCCTCTTCATTTTCCAAATGCATGATTAGTAGCCTTGGGATAACAAATTTCAACATTAATTGGAATTGGGATTTGCAAACTCTGTCTTTTCCTTCTAAAATTACTTAATTGCCCATGAGATGTGAGAAATTTGAATTGTTTTTTTCCACATTAATTTAACACCACTTATTTTGCATGTTTTGTAAGGCAGAAAAGGATGTCCCTTGGGTGTTAAATATATCTTGTTAGATGTTGTGGAGTGCCTTTGCCTAATGCTTTCAAATATACTGTATATTATTATTGGTAGATTGTTTTTGTAACCTTTTTTGTTGGATCTATCACTACTTCACCTGTGTTATTAGTAATTATATCAACCACCCATTGTAATTGATATTACACTAAAATGTTTGTAAACCTGAACCAATAACCACTTAATGGATTCACAACCATTCATCGATTTCTCTTCTCTTGCAGAGCTATATATCTTCCAACCCTTCCTGGTTAGGAATGCTTTCTCAAGCACTGACATTTGTTGCATAATTTCCTTGAAGTTGCTCATTTAGATGAGATTAACCAGCTAAAACTTGTGAATGTTTATTATTCAAATACATAGGAGGCCATTTAGATCTGCAAGTCTTCTAGCAGGGCTACTAATGGAAAAAAAATTGTTCACATGAAATGTAGATAAGCAACATTTATTTTGGCAACTCCAGTCTTTCTACTTCTGCAGAATATTAGTGTTTCATTTCGAAATGATTTAAGGCTGTGTGATAGGAATGAATTTGTGCCCTTTACTGGACTCCCTGAAGATCTTTCCAAAAGCAAAGGGGCAAAATAAGTAGGGGAGAAATGGTCCTTGTTTTAACAGTCACAAATAAATTCATCACTTATTGGAGTATTGGAAGCATCTGGTATAAAATGTTCAACAGCAATGGCAAGCAAGTGGATAGGTAATATCCAGTGCCCCCTTGCTTGGAAGGGTAAAGTTTCAAATAAAAAATTACACCACCAAGGACAAAGCATCTTGCTTTAACATTATTCATACTGTCCCCATCACAGGTTTACATAAACAAAATTCATTGCTACAACTTCCCAGGACTTCTTCAATAGTACTGTCCAGATGCAGAACTCCTGATGTTTGAGACTATCAGCACCCTGGAGACTGCACACCCAGAGGCTGCCTTCCTCGTCGCCAGAGACTTTAATAGAGCATCACTGTCTAAAGTCTCTCCGAAGATTTGTCAACACACAGGGAGATAGCATACTCGACCACTTCTACTCTCCCTTCCACAACACTTACAAGGCACTCCTTCGCCTGCCGTTTGGAAAGTCAGATCACTCCTCCATCTTGCTTCTGCCGATGTACAGGCAGAAGCTGAAACAAGAGGTGGCCATTGTTAAAACCGTCCACTGTTGGTCCAACCAGTCGATCTCCATGCTACAGGACTGCTTTGATGATGTCAACTGGAATGTCTTTCATGATGAGGATGTCTTCGAATTCATGGATGGGGTCTTGAGCTTCATCCAGAAGTGCATTGAGGATGTTGTCCCCCAAAAATCGGTCAGGGTCTATCCAAACCAGAAACCCTGGATCAGCAATTCCATGCAAGGAGCACTTACCATGCGAGACAGAGCTTGCATTGCTGGTAATCAGCAGGAGCTCAAAAAATGCAGCTATGACCTGCGCAAAGTCATCAAGGCAGCGAAATGACAATACAGGTTTCCCCCGCCATCCGAAGGTAGAGCGTTCCTATGAAACAGTTCATAAGCCGAAATGTCATAAAGCGAAGAAGCAATTACCACTTATTTATATGGGAAAATTTTGTGAGCGTTCGCAGACCCAAAAATAACCTACCAAATCATGCCAAATAACACATAAAACCTAAAATAACAGTAACATATAGTAAAAGCAGGAATGATATGATAAATACACAGCCTATATAAAGTAGAAATACTTTTCCACAATCATTACTGAACTGTTCTCGGTAGCGAAAATCTCATGCAAGCGCCGTCGGCAGAAAATCTCACGCAAGCGCTGTTGGCAAGAACACTCTCCCCAGTAGCCTTTAAGCTATGAAGCTGCCAAATCATACCAAATAACACGTAAAATACACAGCCTATATAAAGTAGAAATAATGTATGTACAGTGTAGTATCACTTATGGGAATCCAGAAGATAGCTTGCCGAGCACAGTGATGATGGTGTGTTAGACTAAGTCGTCGCAGGTTGGGTGGTGCAGTGGCCCCCACCCTCCAGGCCGCCGAGCGATACATTGCCGTGAAGCATGCAGGAATGCTGCAGTTGCCGGGAGGCGCACAGCACATCTTTAAGAAAAAAGCTGAAATAAACAAGCTAATTAATTAGGTGCTGCCCGACACGTAATTGTCGGCCCAGATCAGTGCCGATTTCCGATTGCATCGTCTCTGATCTGGGCCGACAATTACGTGTCGGCGGCTCCTAATTAATTAGCATGTTTATTTCGGCTTTTTCTCAAAGATGTGCTGTGTGCCTCCCGGCTACTGCTGCATTCTCCGCGAATCGGTACAGTATCTGTCCGTGGCCTGGGTGTTGGGGTGGTGGGACACCGGGATGTCATCTTATAGTTGATCAGGGCAGGCAGCTCATCTTCTCCTATGACTGCCCACCTCGATGTCGAAGATCGAGGTTCGTCGTCTGCTGTGGCTGATGTGGAAGGCTTGCTTGACTGCTGAGCCTCGCGCATTTTTCTATCACACAGTTCGTTAATAAGGACTCAAACCATCCTGCAAATATCTCCTAAACCGACGTACCCTTTTAAAATTAAAGTCGTACTTTATCATTACTCATTTGCTTTCGATTGTTATCCTTTTTTCTTCCAATTGCATCAGCTCTTCATCTGTCAGTTCTTGGTGATGGGATGCCAAAACCTCTTCAACATCATGGCTCCACCCCTCCCCCTACTGTCTTCTCCTGTCATTTGGGATCTCCCCCTCCCCCTCCCACTTTCATATCTCTTACTAACTCTTCCTTCAGTTAGTCCTGATGAAGAGTCTCGGCCTGAAACGTCGACTGTACCTCTTCCTAGAGATGCTGCCTGGCCTGCTGCGTTCACCAGAAACTTTAATATGTGTTGCTTGAATTTCCAGCATCTGCAGAATTCCTGTTGTTTGTCAACATCATGTTCGTCAGCTTCCACAAGCCAAACTCACTTTGTCCTTACTTCGTTCACCACGATCGAAAATCTTAATTATGTATAGTTTTACTATAAGTGTAACACCCTTATGAGCTCTTCCAGGCTTTTCCGATACCATAGAACTCATCTTGCAAATGACTGCTCACAGGCACGTGTTAAAGCAAAGCAGTTCCGAATCTGGGGGAGAGCGGCTGCTCGGGGCACGCGCTGTCTTTTATCACGCGCTGATTTTTTATCGCACGCTGAATTTTTTTTCATAACAGTGAAAACACCTTCTGAAAGCGAAAATAGGGTACTAATGTAGGTCTTTCGTAACAGTGAGGTTTCGTAAAGCGAACGTTCGAAAAGCAGGGAACACCTGTACAGGGACAAGATAGAAACACAATTCTCCACCAACAACACACACAGCTTATGGCAAAGTCTGCACACCATCACAGACTTCAACGCTAAGTGCAGTGGTGCTGTCAACATTGCTGTGTCTCTCCCAGATGAGCTAATTCTTTTTTACACTCGGTTCGATGTCGCCAACACTGAGCCCCCAAGGAGAGCCACCAAAGTGACCTGCACCTTAGTCATCTATGAGGCTGAAGGACGCGGGTATTTTCAATGAGTGGACAGCCGTAAGAGTGCGTGCGGCACAGCTGGCAGGTGTGTTTACAGGACTTTTTTATCTCTCCCTCTCCCGGTGTAGAGTGCCCTCATGTTTCAAAACATCCTGCACCTATAAAGACCAAGGTAATATGTCTGAACGATTGGCATCCCATCACACTCACCTCAATAGTAAGCAAGTGCCTTGAGAGGCTGGTCAAGGACTACATCTGCAGCTTGCTACCACCCACACTGAACCTCTTCCAGGTCCAACAACAGTTATTTCCCTTTAACCATCAGCTGCTCAACCAGCATGGGCATCTTCACTCAACACTACACTGAACTCTTCATTGAACACAACCTATGGACTCACTTTTAAAGACTCTGCAACTCACGTTCTCAGTATATTTTATCTATTTGTATTTGTACAGCTCGTCTTTTGCACATTGTTTGCTTGTTGGTCTTTGTGTTTAGGTTTTCATTGATTCTACTGTACTTCTATGTTCTACTGTGATTGCCTGCAAGAAAATTAAACTTGGGGTAGTATTTGGTGACATAGTCATACTTTGATACTAAGTTTACTTCCATTAAGATGGCGCTACCGAATGCATGCAACAGATTTCTGGTAGTCAGAAAGCCAAGAAATTTGACTAAAAGCATCACTAAAAATACCTTTTTCTGATCTAAATTGTGTTAAATTATCACCTCAAACAGTGAAGGGGTGAGTGATGGCTGGGTGAGTTCGGGAGGTGAGCTGAGTTGGTGTATTGCAGAATTGTTGCCGATGAAGTTCCAAAGCTCATACGGCTGGCACGGGAGTGAAATTGGATCACTCTGGGCACTAAAAGGAAAGTCAGGGCCCCAGGCAGAGGAGATTTAATTTCAATGCCCAGACAACTGGCCCAGGCGTGAGGTTGGATCACTCTGGGTACCAAGCTGATTTGAAGAGCTTGAGAGCGGCTTCGTGCTGGGTGATGAAATCTGGGCCCAGAGTGAGTCACTGTCAGTGTGGTCAAGGGCCGGAGATTTTCACAGCAGCAGTGCCCAGGTCTTAGCACAAGATATGATACGCTGTTTAGACAATTTAAATGCTGGCCTGGATTGGAGGCAAGAGCCAATTTTGCTCGCTCTCTGTGATGTTCTCTCCTCTCTCCAGGGTGCTGGAGCCTTTCACTGTTCCGTCATTTGGTCAAGTTAAACACCGGCCCAGATAGACTGAAAGGACAGGGATCTGGGGCAAGAGCTGATTTCGCTCATTCTCCGGGATGGTCACTCCTCTCTCTCTATGGCGCTGAGGCTATGATGAATGCCTGGCTGTTGCGTTCTGTGCCTGCTGATACGATGAACTGATAAACGAGGCCTTGGGCCTACTCCGGGCTGCTCCAGGGTTCGGATTTGCAGACTCAATTTTTGGTTCAGGTTGTTGGTTGGTTCAACCTGAAGCACCTTCAATTACTCCAAAAGACTGAGGTTTGGTAAAATACTGAAAGGCTTTTATTCGCTGTACAATACGACCTCCACAGTGAGTGTCTGCCCCCGGACTGAGGGGGAGGGGCAAGGCGAACACCTTTATACAGGATTCTGTGGGAGGAGCCACAGGGACAGTCAGCAGAGGGGTGTGTCCAGACAGATAACCGAGTTACAACATATATACATGGTTTACCACACAATCATTTGCATGTCTTGTGTTTTTTTCTTTCTCTTGTATATTGGGTTTTGGTCTTTTTTTTCTTTAATTGGGTTCTTTCGGGTTTTTTTGCTTTGTGGCTACCTGTGAGCAAGTAAACCTCAAGGTTGTATAATTTATAAATTGTACTTTGAATTGCTTGGAACCATTGAAGAGTGTCCTAAATGATCAGAATAAATAATAATCAATATTCTACCATTTTTGAAAATTTTTGTGCAGTCAAAATACAGTTTTAATTTGAAAGTAAATGAGACTGTTTTCCCAATTGTATATGATTTCAGTCTTAATAGTTGGTGAAGAACTAATTTTCAGGATAAAGCTGTCATGGGATGGTTTAATCAGGGAGTTATATTTTGATTCTTGGTCTAAATACTTACAAGAGACTCACATTTATCATCTATTCCATTACAGTGGTATTACAGTTATTGATTTACACTTCATTACAAGTACACTATTTTTGAAGAAGGTTACGTTTGATCTAAGACCTGGAATGCTCAAGCAGCTGCAATGATCTCTGATTGTGGCTGCTCCTCGACTTGCTTATAGCTTTGTGTACTCATTAAGATTACCATCAACTCGCTAAACGTGTTGGATTAAAGTCCAGTATTTCTGCAATGGCATTTGCTATACTGGTTCTTTGTCAGGTTCATGTTCTGGAAAAGGCATAGAAAAAAATTAAAGTAAGTTTCAAGCTGAGATGGGAAAAGAAGAAAATGAGTAGTGCCCATTATTGTTTTGCATTATATCTAATTTAGGAATAATTAAGAGCTGATCAGTGGCAGAAGCACAATTTATTGATTTATAAATATATTTTGGGAGTTAAGTAAGCCAAGAAGGCTATACATTATTTAAACTGTGAACAAAGAAATACTTTTTCCAGACAATTTGTGCATGCGATGACATCCTTTGTAAAGTTGTGTTTTGCAGTCAATGAAATTTCATGTTGCAGTCAAGGCAGCACAGTGGTGCAAAGAGATGAGCTGCTGTCTTTCCATTCCAGTCATCTGGATTCCAGCCTGAACAGTCATACTGTGTGGAGTTTGAATGTTCTCAATGTAGCCATGTAGATATCCTCCAGGTGCTCCATGTCCTTCTGAGTGTAGGTTAATTTTCAGTGGTAAATTGGACAAGTATTGATGGGCGTAGAGAGGGAATAGAAATGGAATTTGTGTAAATTGGCACAATGGTTGACCAGAAACTGTAGCCCAATGGGCTTGTTCATTGATGAATGACAACTAGCATTTTTGAAAATACATAATAAATACCCTATTTTTGACTTCTCCACTGCCTATCTTTTTTAACATTCCCTTTTTTCCCTTTTAACATTCTACAAATTTAAAATCAGTGGTATGAGTTTAATTATATTGTTTGTTTTCTTGGATAATTCTTCCTCTCTTTCCTTGAATACTTTTGGAATGCTATTCATGGGATGCCAGTAACTCATTGAGACTTGTCCCATTTGGTTATGCTTTAGGCTGTTCTTTGCACTGCTCCATTATACAGTCATGCTAATGTTCTCTGATGCATCACACACTTATCCCAGCTGGGTCAGTAGCTGAGGCTATATCAGAGTTCAAGTCTGGTTTATTGTCACATGCACTTGTATACACAGGTGCAATGAAAAACTTGCTTCCAGCAGCATCTGTCGCATCCAGGGTTCCCAGTGCAACCTCCTATAATTACCCGGACTATCCCTACTACCTTTTTTAAACAAGGGGACAACATTCGCTTCCCTCCAATCCTCCGGTACCATTCCTGTGGAAAACGAGGAAATAAAGATCCTAGCCAGAGGCTCAGCAATCTCTTCCCTCGCCTCGTGGAGCAGCCTGGGGAATATTCCATCAGGCCCCGGGGACTTATCCGTCCTAATGTATTTTAACAACTCCAACACCTCCTCTCCCTTAATATCAACATGCTCCCGAATAGTCATAGTCACAGTCATAGTCATACTTTATTAATCCCAGGGGAAATTGATTTTCGTTACAGTTGCTCCATAAATAATAAATTGTAACAGAACCATAAATAGTTAAATAGTAATATTTAACTCATGCCAGTAAATTATGAAATAAGTCCAGGACCAGCCTATTGGCTCAGGGTATCTGACCCTCCAAGGGAGGAGTTGTAAAGTTTGATGGCCACAGGCGGGAATGACTTCCTATGACGCTCTGTGCTGCATCTCGGTGGAATGAGTCTCTGGCTGAATGTACTCCTGTGCCCACCCAGTACATTATGTAGTGGATGGGAGACATTGACCAAGATGGCATGCAACTTATACAGCATCCTCTTTTCAGACACACCGTGAGGGAGTCTGGTTCCATCCCCACAACATCACTGGCCTTACGAATGAGTTTGTTGATTCTGTTGGTGTCTGCCACCCTCAGCCGACTGCCCCTGCACACAACAGCAAACATGATAGCACTGGCCACTGCAGACTCGTAGAACATCCTCAGATCGTCTGGCAGATGTTAAAGGACCTCAGTCTCCTCAGGAAATAGAGATGGCTCTGACCCTTCTTGTAGACAGCCTCAGTGTTCTCAGTGAACATCAACCTCACTCATATTGTCCTCACTATCATCAAGTTCCCTCTCATTGGTGAATACCGAAGAGAAGTATTCATTGAGGACCTCGCTGACTTCCACAGCCTCCAGGCACATCTTCCCACCTTTATCTCTAATCGGTCCTACCTTCACTCCTGTCATCCTTTTGTTCTTTGCATAATTGAAGAATGCCTTGGAGTTTTCCTTTACCCTACTCGCCAAGGCCTTCTCATGCCCCCTTCTTGCTTTTCTCAGCCCCTTCTTAAGCTCCTTTCTTGCTTCCCTATATTCCTCATAGACCCATCTGATCCTTGCTTCCTAAACCTCATGTATGCTGCCTTCTTCCACCTGACTAGATTTTCCACCTAACGTCACCCATGGTTCCTTCACCCTACCATTCTTTATCTTCCTCACCGGGACAAATTTATCCCTAACATCCTGCAAGAGATCTCTAAACATCGACCACATGTCCATAGTACATTTCCCTGCAAAAACATCATCCCAATTCACACCCGCAAGTTCTAGCCTTATAGCCTCATAATTTGCCTTTCCCCAAATAAAAATTTTCCTGTCCTCTCTGATTCTATCCTTTTCAATGATAATTGTAAAGGCCAGGGAGCGGTGGTCACTGTCCCCCAGATGCTCACCCACTGAAAGATCTGTGACCTGACCCGGTTCATTACCTAGTACTAGATTAGTATGACATTTCCCCTGGTCGGCCTGTCCACATACTGTGACAGGAATCCATCCTGGACACACTTAACAAAATTTGTCCCATTTAAACCCTTGGAACTAATCAGGTGCCAATCAATATTAGGGAAGTTAAAGTCACCCATGATAACAACGCTGTTATTTTTGCACCTTTCCAAAATCTGCCTCCCAATCTGCTCCTCTGTATCTCTGCTGCTACCAGGAGGCTATAGAATACCCCCAATAGAGTAACTGCTCCTTTCCTGTTCCTGACTTCCACCCATATTGACTCAAAAGAGGATCCTGCTACATTACCCACCCGTTCTGTAGCTGTAATAGGATCCCTGACCAGTAATGCCACCCCTCCTACCCTTTCCCCCTTCTCTATCCCTTTAAACCATAGTTTTAGTGCAAAATAATCAAAGCATTGCTAAAGTCTAGTGATAAGTTTGTGCCAGTTGGTTCAAGAACTTGGTTGAAAGGAAGTAACTTTTTCTTGAACCTTGTAGTGTAGAAAGTCTGGCTTGTGTACCTCCACAAATACTGGTTTGAAGGAAACACTGCTGGTAATTTCTATTTTATATCAAGATGGCATTTTACAAAAGTCTTGGAGCTTCCAGGTTAGGATGGCGAAGCTCAGTGACTACTTGCTGGTGGCCAGTGAAACAGAAAACAACTGAAAGCTTTGTTAATCACTGCTTTTCTGATAAATAATCACCACAAACAATAGCTTGTAACTTCCCTTTGGACCTGGAGGCAATTTAATGTGGCAGAACCAACAGTGATGAAGACCGGATGTTCGATTGATTTAAGCAATAGGTCATATGGAAAGGTTGGGTACAGGCCTAATCAAGGCGGCAGGGCCTAGGCCTCAGAGTGTATTGAAGAAACTGAACCCAAGTTTTCAGTGATGATTTAAGCGCCGGGACGAATTGGAAAGGTCAGGTCCAGGCCCCAGCGTGTATTGAAGCAACAGAACCCGATGTTTGGATGACAATTTAAGCACTGGGCCAGATTACAAAGGTCAGGGTGTCGGTGCTTGAGACGAAGGGCAGGCTGGTTGAGCTCGCTGCTCCACGACGTTTACTCAGCTCTGTGCTGAACTGAGGGTCTGTGGACAGACTGTCTTCATGGACTTCAGTTCCGAACGTTATTTACTTGCTTTTAGTGTTTGCATGTTTTGCTTTTTTTTTCCTCTCTACACATTGGGTGTTCAACTGTCTTTTTTAATGGGTTCTTTTGGATTGCTTTGTTTTTGGCTGCCGGTAAGGAGACAAATCTCGAGGTTAAATAATGTATACATTGATAATAAATGTACTTAGAGCTCTGAAATGAAAGATCAAGGGGGAAAAGTTATCTGTAAGATAGAAACTTGAGAATAACAGTTATATGGTGCTTAATATTTGTTGCTGTTGAATTATCCAGTAAAATTCCATAAGAGCTTTCCTTTGGTCTCCTGTTATAATGCCCTTGACAAGACAATTTGAATGGGTGTGTAGATGTTTGCCGGAAACACAAAATTTTGTGATAATGTTAGGATGTAGCATTAATCTTGAACTCATTCAAGAAGATTCTTGAAGGTTTTCTTCGCAAGTAATGAAGTTTCAAATAACATTCTGTATTAAAAATATAATAAACTGATCTGCTAAAAGTATTTGTAAAAACCATGAAGAATGTAGAGGAAGAACCATTGTATGTATTATGGATAAAGGTTCATTATTGTTATGCGTTTCCTTAAAATATAAACAAGATTATGCTATTGTTGAAAGCGTTTTTGTTTGAGCTTTCTCTGTAGATAACCAGAGAGATCTGAGCTAACATGCAGTGTAACTTTATGATGTAATGCTGGAACTGAGGCTGGTCACAGACCTGGACTTAATGTACAGCAGGCAGGATTACTCTGCCCATTGTCTGTGCAGGTTCTCAATCAAATTATGATGTATCCATGAGAACAGGTAGCAAAATGGTACAATGGATGAGAGTGGAATCATTTTACATGTATATGAAATGCAGAAATGCTTCTTATCAGAAGAAGTTTGGTAGCCTTAATTTGTCTCCACTGGTAAGGAGTTTTAACATTATAGTAGAATAATCTATTGGAGCAATCAAGAAAATGAACTAGAATACATTGTGAAAACAGGAGATTCTGCAGATGCTGGAAATCTTGAGTAATGCCCATAAAATGCTAGAGGAACTCTGCAAGTCAGGTGAATAAACAGTTGACATTTTGGACCAAGGCCCTTCATCTGGATTGGAAAGGAAGGGGGCAGAAGCCGGAGTAAGAAGGTGTCAGAAGGGGATGAAGTACAAGCTAGCAGGTGACAGGTGAGACCAGGTGAGGGGGCAGGTGGATGAAGTAAGAAGCTAGGTCGGGATAGGTGGAAGATATAAGGGCTGAAGAAGAAGGAATTTGATGGGAGAGGAAAGTAGACCATGATAGAAAGGGAAAGGGGAAGGGAAGATAGAGGTGACGGCCAAGTGAGCAGAAAAGAAGGGGGTAAGAGGGTAACCAGAATGGGAAAAGGAATGTGGGAGGGGGTGGGTGCAAATTACCAGAAGTTAGAGAAATCGGTGTTCATTCACCAGATTGGAGCTACCCAGATGGAATATGAGGTGTTACTCCTCCAACTGAGTTTGGCCTCATCATGGCAGTAGAGGAGGCGATGGACTAACATGTCAGAATTGCAAGTCAATTTGAAATGGTTAGCCACTGGAAGATCCTGCATTTTGTGCAGAGAGAGTGAAGGTACTCAACAAAGGGGTCCTCCAATCTGCCTGGGATCTCATTGATGCAGAGGATACCGCACTGGGAACATTGGATACAATAGCTAACCCCAACAGACTTACAGGTGAAGTGTCACCTTATCTGGAAGGATTGTTTGGGGCCCTGAGTGATGCTAAAAGAAGAGGTGCAGGGGGAGGTGTAGCATGTCCTGCTTGCAGGGATAAGTGCCAGGAGGGAGATCAGTGAGAAGAGAAGAATGGACAACGAGTCACAGAGTGAGTAATCCCTGAGGAAATTGGAGAGGTTGGAGAAGTAAAGATGTGCTTCATGGTAGGATCTCATTAGAGATGGCAGAGGTTATAGAGAGTGATGTTTTGGATATGGAAGCTCATATGGTGGTAGGTAAGGAGAAGGGGAACATAGAAACATAGAAAATAGGTGCAGGAGTAGGCCATTCGGCCCTTCGAGCCTGCACCGCCATTTATTATGATCATGGCTGATCATCCAACTCAGAACCCTGTACCGGCCTTCCCTCCATACCCCCTGATCCCCGTAGCCACAAGGGCCATATCTAACTCCCTCTTAAATATAGCCAATGAACTGGCCTCAACTGTTTCCTGTGGCAGAGAATTCCACAGATTCACCACTCTGTGTGAAGAAGTTTTTCCTAATCTCGGTCCTAAAAGGCTTCCCCCTTATCCTCAATCTGTGACCCCTCGTTCTGGACTTCCCCAACATCGGGAACAATCTTCCTGCATCTAGCCTGTCCAATCCCTTTAGGATTTTATACGTTTCAATCAGATCCCCCCTCAATCTTCTAAATTCCAACGAGTACAAGCCTAGTTCATCCAATCTTTCTTCATATGAAAGTCCTGCCATCCCAGGAATCAATCTGGTGAACCTCCTTTGTACTCCCTCTGTGGCAAGGATGTCTTTCCTCAGATTAGGGGACCAAAACTGCACTCCAGGTGTGGTCTCACCAGGGCCTTGTTCAACTGCAGTAGTACCTCCCTGCTCCGTACTCGAATCCTCTCGCTATAAATGCCAGCATACCATTCGCCTTTTTCACCGCCTGCTGTACCTGCATGCCCACTTTCAATGACTGGTGTATAATGACACCCAGGTCTCGTTGCACCTCCCCTTTTCCTAATTGGCCACCAATCAGATAATAATCTGTTTTCCTATTTTTGCCACCAAAGTAGATAACTTCACACTTATCCACATTAAATTGCATCTGCCATGAATTTGCCCACTCACCCAACCTATCCAAGTCACCCTGCATCCTCTTAGCATCCTCCTCACAGCTAACACTGCCGCCCAGCTTCGTGTCATCCGCAAACTTGGAGATGCTGCATTTAATTCCCTCGTCCAAGTCATTAATATATATTGTAAACAACTGGGGTCCCAGCACTGAGCCTTGCGGTACCCCACTAGTCACTGCCTGCCATTCTGAAAAGGTCCCGTTTATTCCCACTCTTTGCTTCCTGTCTGCTAACCAATTCTCTATCCACATCAATACCTTACCCCCAATACCGTGTGCTTTAAGTTTGCACACTAATCTCCTGTGTGGGACCTTGTCAAAAGCCTTTTGAAATTCCAAATATACCACATCCACTGGTTCTCCCCTATCCACTCTACTAGTTACATCCCAACATATCCCTGATGCGGCAGCAGGAGGATGGTGTGAGGGCAGATGTGCGGGAAATGGAGGTGTTGCGGGTGAGGACATCATGGTAAACCTTAGTTGAAAGATGAGGCCATCTCAGATGTTCTAGAATGGGAAAACTTTATCCTCAGAATAAATGCGGTGGAGATAGAGGAACTGAGAGAAAGGAACAGCATTTTTACAGGTGACAGGGTGGGAAGTGATAGAGTCAAGGTAACTGTCAGAGCTGTGCTCAATTCCACCAGGCAACCATCTCCTTGTGTGTAATCTTGAGTTTTGAATGTTTCAGTACTGCTCTGGTTAGTCTCTCTGCACTGTTCATTTAAATCACTACTGCCCTTATCCAAACCCATACTGAATGCCGCATCCCCAATGATTCTAATTTAGACTTTACGTCGCTATTTTCACATTCATTTATTTACTTAGCTAGTATTGTAAATATTTTGCATTGGTACAAACTCTCCATTCATTTGACTAGCATCCTTCATTCACTGTTGATGCTTGCATTGTCTGTTGCCGAGGGTCCATTCTGTAGTATTTCTTCGTAAAATTGCTCTGATGCTGAAGGATCATTCCTGCTTTTGGCAGCTTCCTGAAATCTATCTAAACACCCTGGCTGCCAGAGACAGGCATTACCATAAGGCATGAGCACAATTGAGTTCTTTGTCCACTTATCTGGATGGATACAGCAATATGCAGATCACTCAGTATAGTCTAGTACTTTACAGTCAGTTTGATTGACAGACTATCAACATAAACTTCTACCCAATTTACTTCTGCAGGGTGTACAATTTACTGAAGGAAATTTCTTATAGCCTTGCACTGTGATCCTAAGCTCTCTGCAGAACTCGGTGTCCTAACAGTACCTTTCTACATTGCCTATACCAGTACATATTATTGACTGTGGAATGCCAATAAGGGAAAATGCATACCTGCTGAAACATAGGATTGCACTTTAAAGGCCATATTATCTTCTGTTTTACTTAACTGTTGCGTCATTGTTAACAATAAATTCCTCACTAAAAGTATGGGAGGATTGATTGTGCCCAGGCCATTGCCTGGCCTGAGAGAATTTACAAGCAACCAGGAGCGGGTGTTGAGGGTTTTCCAGACCTCTGGCCTGATTCCAAGAAGCTGCTGACCAGAGAGGCAGGTAGAGAGGAGGAGGTGACTGAAAGAGCATAAATGACTGTCCCTTACTATATTCCCTCATTCAAGACTCCCACCAGTGGAAACATCTCAACATCAGCCATGACCTGCCTCAAGCATTCTTTATGTGTTTCAGTGAGATCAACCCTCATTCTTCTGAACTCTGGTTAAAATGTAACATCTTCTGCAACTCTTGACAGGCCAAGTCTTTCATCATGAGATTTAGCCCAGTGAATACCATTTGGACCATCTCTGATGCGAGTACTCACAATGAGAGCCTTAGATATTAGATCAGGTGTACCCAGAAGTATAAGTTGCAAACTATGTGGGGCTAGTCAAGTGTTACCGAAAGACTGGCAAAATGACACAGCTGCAAACTAAACATAGCCTTTCCGAGTGATAGGAGCAGACATTCTAGGAAAGTATTTAATTGGTGGAGGGCTAATTATGATTGGCAGGAAGTTGGGAGTGTAAATTTGAAACAGAGGTAGATGTGGTGTATATAGAGTTTAGTGAGATGTTAGACAAGCTTCCTCATGATAGGCTCATTCAGAAATTATAGAAGCATGGGATCCAGGAAAATTAGACTGCATGTGTCCCACAGAGGGCAGAAGGTGGTAGTAGATAGAGCGTATTCTACTTGGATGTCAGTGACCAGTGGTGTTCCACGGGAATCTGTTCTGCAACCCCTGCGCTCTCTGATTTTTTTTTATTGAGGAAGTGGAGGGGGGGCTAGTATGTTTGCGGATGACATGAAGGTTGTTGGTGTTATGTATAGTGCAGAAGGCTATTGTAATTTACAATGGGACACTGATAAAATGCAGAGCTGGGCTGAGAACTGGATGTAGTCAAATAGATGGCAGTTCTATTTCCCTTCGTCCTCTTGTTAGTGACTCTGACTCAGTATAATGAGCTGAGCTATAGTCTTCTCACATTGTGTGAAACAATGCAATGCAAGGTCTCACTAAAAAGTGACCTGATGTGCCCCAGTTTTCTTACCACAGCTAAATTTTAAATTTGTGACAGAACAAACAGACAGACAAAAATTATATTTTTTTCTTCCTGTTTCAGGTCTAGGTTTCATTTCAACCTTCCATGGTTTTGGTTCAGAGCAGTGGATTAAATAGCATTGTTCTCAGAAATGCGAAAGCTTATTCTGTCAAGTACAGGTTTATTGACAGAATCTATAATTCTTGTCCTCTAATTTAGAGCTCCACGGTGTGAAATTCCCACAGGGAGTAACAGTTGATTAAAAAAAAGTCACCATTTTCTAATGGAAGGTCATTTTGTAAACATATCCTAGGACAAATTTTCATCAATCCACAATCAGTCGATAATTCAAATGATGTTATTTTCTTTGCTTTGAAAAATGCCTTTTTGAATTTCAAATATTTAAATAATTGTATCATTCTATTTAATTTCATATGAATAAGGAGTCTGATTATCTGCATCCTGCTCATGATTTTAAAGTAAAATTTCTCACCTGTTTTATGAAATCAATGCCTTATTATTACAGCTTTCAGAATTCTTCAAGGATATAATCTATACAATATTTAGCATGTGATTGTATAGTAATTTTGTTTTGAATGCAATGCTTATAATCAGGGGTGCAGTGCTACCAGAGGTCACTCGAGTGCCGCTTGGGCACCTCTGTAAAAGAAGTCAAAATAAACAAGCGGGGTATTTAACAGCAGCCGCATATTAAATAGAGGGAATTTTACGGAAGTGGGGGTTGGGGAGAGGGAGTGGTGGCTGGTGGGGAAAATACCACTAAGAACATTAGGATATTTGATCGTTTTTGGTGAAATCCTGGAGCTGTGACTGTTTTGTGCAATTCCTCCTCGCTCGCCCCGTTGTCCCAGCATTCCCTGCTGTAGCCTCCCGCCATTTCACAGATCCTCAGTCTCTCTCCAGCACTCATTGTTTGAGCATTGTTCACTGAGAAAATAAAAATCTTAGATCTTTTGAAAGGTGGCATGTGACTTGCCGAAGTGGGCCGTAAGGTCGGTGAGAATGAATCGAGCATTCGCACGATAAAGCAGAAAGAAGCTGAAATTCGTGGCAGTGTTAGTGCTACCCCTACAACGGCAAAAATGGTCTCTCTGGTTCGTGATAAAGTGCTTGCAAAGACTGAGAACGCATTAAGTGTGTGTCTGGAGAACATGTCACAGAAGCATATCCCTGTTGATGGTAAAATTATGCATGAAAAAGCACTTAGCCTCTGTGAGCACTACTGTGAGGGGGTTGAGGAGAGCGAGAGGAAGGAGTTTAAGGCCAGTAAGGGATGGCTGGCTGGCTAGCTATGTAAAGTGCTGCAGACTCAAGAACTTAAAGATCACGGGAGAATCGGCTGGCAGATGTACCAAGTATCCTATTATGGAGCTGATCGAAGTACACGCTTGAAGTCTCTCAGAAAAAAAATTGTTGATCACAAACTATCAAAAGCTCACACTGCTGCTCTAAGTGTTGAAAATATAGCTAGTCAAGATGCTGTTGGAAAATTATGTGAAATGAATGCTTCGCATCTAAAGGCAACTTGTTCAATTTTTCATTCTGCATGTTATTTAGCTCAGAATGACAGACCATACTCTGATCACTTTGGCTTATTGGAACTTCAAAAAAAAATAGTATTGACATTGGAATTGGACTGCATTCCCGCACTAGTGCTACGGAGATAATTAATCACATAGCCATTAATATGAAAAAGAAAATTTGCCAGCATATCAAGCAGATAAATGGCAAATTTTCTGTTCTCATTGATGAATCAACAAGCCTGAGCATTAAGACTGCCCTAATAGTTTATTTGAGATTTGAAAGTGATAAGGAAGGTGATCCCCATTTTATGTTTTTAGATCTAATTGAACTGCAACTATTGCTAAGCATCTATTGAACTGTCTCAATAACTGTGGGTTTGCTGACTCTTGCTTGAAACAAAACCTTGTAGCATTTGCTACTGATGGGGCGAGCGTAATGCTTGGTGTCAAATCTGGTGTTGCTACACTTCTCAAGGAGCATTACCCTGATGTGATAATTTGGCACTGTCTTAGTCACAGATTAGAACTTGCAGTAGGTGATTCGGTGAGAGAAGTTCATGGAATAAATCATTTTCAATCATTTATGGACAAATTGTACTCCGTTTACAGTAGATCACCTCTAAATCAAAAGGTGCTGTCTGAATGTGCCTCTCAACTAGAGCAACAAATTTGCAAAATAGGCCATGTCCTGGGCACCAGTTGGGTAGCCAGCTCGTTTCGAACAGTTTCAGCAGTGTGGCAAAATTATGAAGCACTGTGTTTTCATTTTGAAAAAGCATTGAAGGATGAAAGAAGATCCTGGGAGTGACAGAAAAATCTATGGAGGTCTGTTGAAAAGATTCTCTTCAGAACAGTTTCTATTGGACTTAGCTGTAATGTATGACATGTTGCATGAACTTGGTTTACTGTCAGAGTGTTTACAGAAACGCACTACTACGATTGTTTATGCAGACAAACTGATCTAACAGAGCAAAAGATCACTGCATGGACTGAAAGAGCAACCTGGTACAAAAACTCTAGAAGCTCAAGAGGCAGTTGAAAAGGGGAAGTTTGGGGAAATTACCTTAACAAGCATCAACAAAATTGTCTCCATTAATTATCTACAATTTCTTACTAGTCTTATAAACAATTTGCAGCACCGTATGTTCACGGCAACATCCTTGAAAGGTTCTCAAACTTCTAAACCTCAAGCTTTGTATAAATCCCTGCTAAATGAAATGTGTGTCCTTGATAAAGATAACTGAACTGCTGAAATACTGCCCAATTATGGAGAAGCTGCAATATCATCTCTCTGTAAGAGGTTTAAGCTTTCTTCTTCCTCTGTAATAAATGCCTTCAAAGATTATGTGGAGGATTGTGGACGCCACATCCCCCAAGATTTATGCTCATTACTGAGCTGTTCACAAGTCATTCCTATTAGTACTGCTGAGTGTGAGAGAGGATTCAGTCACACGAACTTGATAATAACAGCAACATGCTCAAGAATTCTTGTAAATCATGTATCAGCACTTATGTTTGTTAAACAACACTGACCTCCTCTAGTTCAGTGGAATCCTGAGCCATATGTCACATCTTGGCTGCGATACCACAGCTGATGACACCAGGACAAGAGTTGCTTCAGACCCCCGAGCACATATTACGCTTGAGGTAATTACTTTTAAATTGGTAAAATACATGATTACTGTCTTTTTGGCACTGTCTTAATCACAGATTAGAACTTGCAGTAGGTGATTCAATGAGCGAAGTTCATGGAATAAGTGTCTTAACTATTACTATATTTCTGTGTAGCTCTGGAATTCATATATTTCTTTCATCTTGGTTGTAGACGGTTCATTTTCTGCATGGAGGTCGGTGACCAGTGGTGTGCCTCAGAGATCTGTTCTGGGACCCTTACTCTTTGTGATTTTTATAAATGATCTGGATGAGGAAGTGGAGGGATGGGTTAGTAAGTTTGCTGATGACACAAAGGTTGGACGTGTTGTGGATAGTGTGGAGGGCTGTCAGAGGTTACAGCGGGACATTGATAGGATGCAAAACTGGACTGAGAAGTGGCAGGTGGAGTTCAACCCAGATAAGTGTGACGTGGTTCATTTTGGTAGGTCAAATACGATGGCAGAATTCAGTATTAATGGTAAGACCCTTGGTAGTGTGGAGGATCAGAGGGATCTTGGGGTCCGAGTCCATAGGACGCTCAAAGCAGCTGCGCAGGTTGACTCCGTGGTTAAGAAGGCATACGGTGTATTAGCCTTTATCAATCATGAAATTCAATTTAGGAGCCGAGAGGTAACGTTGCAGCTATATAGGACCCTGGTCAGACCCCACTTGGAGTACTGTGCTCAGTTCTGGTCGCCTCACTACAGGAAGGATGTGGAAGCCATAGAAAGGGTGCAGAGGAGATTTACAAGGATGTTGCCTGGATTGGGGAGCATGCCTTATGAAAACAGGTTGAGTGAACTCGGCCTTTTCTCCTTGTAGTGACAGAGGATGAGAGGTGAACTGATAGAGGTGTATAAGATGATGAGAGGCATTGATCTTGTGGATAGTCAGAGGCTTTTTCCCAGGGCTGAAATGGATGCCACAAGAGGGCACAGGTTTAAGGTTCTGGGGAGTAGGTACAGAGGAGATGTCAGAGGTAAGTTTTTTTACTCAGAGAGTGGTGAGTACGTGGAATGGGCTGCCGGCGATGGTGGTGGAGGCGGATACGATAGGGTCTTTTAAGAGACTTTTGGATAGGTACATGGAGCTTAGAAAAATAGGGGGCTATGGGTAAATCTAGTAATTTCTAAGTTAGGGACATGTTCGGCACAACACTGTGGGCCGAAGGGCCTGTATTGTGCTGTAGGTTTTCTATGTTTCTATGTTTTCTTTCCTTGATTGATAATTATATTTTATGATAATTAGTGAGCGCAACCGTGCAATACTTTGTCATATTATTAAATTAAGTATTATGTGTTTTATTGTACCAGTTATACATTGAAATGTAGTGATAGGCTATAATCTTGTTAATGTCTTAACTGTCACTATATTTCTGTGGAGCTCTGGAACTCATATTTCTTTCATCTTGGTTTAGTGCTTGACATTATGAGACCCTATTCATATATATATATATATATATGTCACGCCCAATTTGTGTACCTGCTCATTACATGAATGGGGCAAGGAAGTTGCCCAGTACATGAAATGAGCAGGTACACAAATTGAGTGTGACATATACATAGAGAGGATATAGGAAATGGCAAGCATTTTGTCAGCTCCGGCACCTAAAAAATTAGCACTGTACTCTTGCTTATAATTGCTTCTTGACTTAGCTGTGAGGAGTGTTTTAGGAAAGTTTGAAGGAGATAAACGCAAGTGTGGCAAAAACCAGCTTGCATTTATTATGTATTCAATTTAGAGTAGCTAATTTCAAGGAGCTTATGCATAATAGAATAGAAAAGTACAGGATTACTGGTGATCCAAGGAACAGCTCCCAGAAAGTGTGGAGCACACAACATAGAGGGAGCAATAAGAACTCGAGAAATTGATCCAACTCAGCTCAGTGAAAAGTTATGGAGGAGCAGTGAAAGATGATTAAAGCCCATGAGATGTAAAGCAGCAGACCATAGGATTTCCTAATATTGGTTTAAGTGCTTCATGCACAATTTTTGAAGAGTGAAACAGAACTGTATGGCATAAATTCTTGTGGCTTTTTTAAGTGGTGTCTCAGATATGCTTTTCCAAATAAATTTCTTTAAATATGATTAAATTATATTTTCAAGTTTGCAGAGAATGTGACTTTTCAATTCAATCATGACACTTTCTCCAGTCTG
The DNA here is from genome assembly GCF_963921235.1 of Mobula hypostoma. Classification (NCBI taxonomy): domain Eukaryota; kingdom Metazoa; phylum Chordata; class Chondrichthyes; order Myliobatiformes; family Myliobatidae; genus Mobula; species Mobula hypostoma. Next base: position 51,256,546 of record NC_086100.1, on the reverse strand, counting down.
AGGTGATTGCCATTTTCCCTGTCAGAATCCCCATTGTCTGTTTGATCACAGCCTGATCTTCTAACTCTGTATCCTGTCCGTTATCAAGAGCATCAGTTTCCATAGCCAGGAGCTTAATGTAACTCTGAGAGAACCTGGGCTGAAAGTTCCACTGGATGCTCATGATGTTGCATTTGCTTTTTTTATTTCTTATTGTGAACTTCAGTGCAGTAAATTTCATAAATTACCTGCCCTCAAACAAAATCTTGAATTATTTGGTATCATAATGTTATTCCTCCTGCTTTTGTGTCATCTCTGGGCTTTGTTTTTTTTTATTGATTTTGTTTTATTGTGCTGCAAATATGAGCAGGAGCCTTTTCAAAATCACTGGCTCAAGGTTGCTATAAATGGCATGAAATGTATATTGTTTGTTGCCCATAACATAGACTTGTAGCCTTGTGTACTGGTGTTTCTGTTTTAAACTAATTCTTTTTCTTTCTCCTTTTCTGCACCTCCATCTATTTCTGTGGTCACTCTTCCATATTAATCCTTCCTGAACTGGATCTCCATTCTGAGTGTCTGTTTTCTTCTAAGTCAGTCCTATCTCGGCAGTATGATCATACCTGTGATGTCAGAGGGTACTTGCAGTAAAATGGTTGATGTAAGTACACCAAAATTCTTAACTTGCATGTAGTAATCTGACTAATACATTGTGATATAAAAAAACTAACATTATTCAGTAAGGGCAAAGAAATAAAATCTCCTGTTAATATGTATATAAATTTCTATTCGTATGCATTAAAAATCACCGATGTTTGTTTACTTTAGGTGTGGAAGACAGATATAACTATTTGATTATAGATGCTTAGAAGGAATCAGTAAAATTTATTCGCAACCAATTTCAGCTGAGGTTAACTGGAGATTCTCATTTGTAACTATTCAACACATACGTAATGAAAATATTTTTGAACTCTTTATATGCAGCAAAGCATTTTGTAACCAATATCTATTGAATTAACAATACTTAAACATGAAAAGGTTGCAATGATTTTCAATTTTGTGTCTGCTTTGGTATTATTGACATTAAAATTAACTTGTATTCATTTAAGAAAAGTCCTGAGTTATGATGGAATAATAAGGAAAGAACTTGGAAGACCAGTAGAAGAAATATTTATAAAGAATTCAGATTAAAAACCTAGTCCAAGAGATAAAGTTTAAGGAATTCTAGTGAGGTGTTTAGAGAGCTGAGAAGATTTAGAATAGAAATTCAGGAATTTCTTTCTGAAGGTAAGTGGGTAAAGGAGGAATAGACAGAAAAAGTGAAGCGATTTCAGAGATACAAGGGGGAAAAGATGATGAAATACAGTAGAATTTTTGCCTGGCTTCTACGTAAGAAAAAAAAATGGGTCAACGAGGAAAGATTTGCAGGAATAGGAATTGTACCTGGTTTTCCCATTATGTAACTGGTCTCAGATTGATCAGATTACTAGCATTGAAATAGATTGGGGATCAACTACAAATTACATTCCACTATTGTTACAAGTGGATGTCGAACTGGTATTTATGACAGAAAAAAAATTAAAAGCACAACTAAAAGCATGATTATCCTTTCAACTTTAAAGTTCAGTGTCTTAGTCTGTCATGATTGTGTTTGATTTTTTTCTTTGTCTTAATCTTTTGTGTGATATCTTACTGGTTTTGCATAAATATGATTAAATTTTTTTGTAATACTTTCAGACATCCCACCCTGCAAAAACTCATTTCAGGGAGGTAGCCCCACCATTTCAGGGAGGTAGGACCCCCGCCCCCTGCAAACCCATATTCCACCCCCTGACCCCGTCGACCTCCAAGGGTGTATGTAATACTTTGTTTAGTGATTTTGTCTAATCTGTAAACCAAGTTGGGTATATGCAGCAAATATGACATTAAAATATGTACTTATATTTTGACAATATTCTTGCGGTCCGGCCGACCCGGGTGCGGGGGGTGGTGTTTAATGCGAGGGGATATAGGTGATAAGTCATTTGTAAGTGGCTAATACACTCAATTTCATTTCTAAAGGGGTTTATCTAATGAATTTAATATTAAACACACGGTGCATATTTTCCTCGCACGAATGTAGTGATGTCAATTATAACAGTGGTCCCAAACCTCCGGGCCGTGAAGAACGCAGCGATAGCCAGAACGCACCCAGCACATCTTTAAGAAAAAAGCCGAAATAAACAACCTAATTGATTAGGTGCCGCCCGGCATGTAAATGTCGGCCCAGATCAGAGGCAACACAATTGGCAATCGCCTTCTTCACGGCCCGGAGGTTGGGGACAACTGAATTACTGTATAAGTCATTTGTAAGTCAATAGCATCATAACATTTTAAGTAACATTTGGATATTAAACACACAGTGCATATTTTCCTCATATGAATATATAAAATCATTACAACATACCAATATCGCTGAATCAGTGGGAGTCTGGGCTTGTTTCCCTGCAACAACACGGTCCCATCGAGGGGTGATGGGAGACAGCGATACTCGAAGGGGGTTCCTTATGTCCAGTCTATTCCGCAATTTAGTTTTCATTGCATTCATTGCAGAAAACCCCGCTTCGCAGCGATATGATGTTGGAAATGGAAGCAACGTTTTCAGTGCTTTCGTAGCTATCTCAGGATATTCAGCCTTGACTTTGATCCAGAATGCTGGCAGAGATGTTATGTCAAACATACTTTTCAGCCCACCGTCATTTGCAAGCTCGAGGAGTTGATCTTTTTCCTGCGCTGACATGGATGATTCACTGGGGACATTCACAAATGGGTCACGGACCCATTCCTTTGCACATCTTGGGTCACTGATGACCTCGCGTGTGTTAAAGTTCAACAGTGCGTGACAGGGAATGAGGAAAGGTGCAGCAGATTCGTATCGTTTCATATTGCCAAATCATATTGTTTCCTCGCTTGGGGACCACTCTTAGCACGAAGAGAGACCAATCAGGATGCTTGCTCTCCCTCTCCCTCCCCCTCTCAAAAAATCTATTTCTGGGATATTGTATATAATTTCCAGGTGTCAGGGAGCCACTATCGATATGCGGGAGACTCCCAGAACTTCAGGGAGAGGTGGGATGTCTGTACTTTCATTTTGTTTTGTTTATAACTAGTAAAATGAGAATAAAGTTTGTAAGTTTATAAGGAATTCCTTTGAAACATTTTGTGCTCTATCTTATTTGTCCACACACGGGCGTCTTGACAAAATTCTATCAAAGCTATGGTGTATCAGGCGCCGAAAACCATTTTGAGGTTTTTACTGAGGGATAAATCTAAATGTCATGCATTTTACATAAAAATATGTATTCATTGTATATTAATTCTTCATCTTGATTACACAAATATCTTAACATTTAAAATTGTAACAATGAAATGCAAACAGAGCAAGTCTAATGTCTTGAAGCATCTAATTTAGGCTTTGGTTGGTTTTGCTTGTTTACTCTCAATATTATCACAGTCTCCTTCTTGCTCCCTCAAATAAATGAGGGGAGGAGAAGCTGGTGCGCGGCTGCTCTGAAATGATACCGTATTTGTTAAGTAGGGGCTGTGCACAAGCCTGATTTGATGGAGACAGACGTGAGAAGCACGGAGGAACATCTGGAGAAACTTCTGAAACGCCTGCATTGCTGCCGCTGCTACTGTGCGATTGAGAACCTCCAGAGGGGAAAGCCCCAAATCCTCAGCTTTGCTTATTGCCTGTTGCCGGGGCCGGGGTCAAAGCGCTTGGCAGAGATGGTGCTCGGTGTTGGAGGGTTGGTCGGAGACTGGAAGTTTTTGGACGGAGTCAGGAGTCGTCTGTGGTCGGGTGCTTCCAGGGTGCTGCAATGGCAAGTTTATGGCGCTGGAAGCTCATGGCAGGGAGAGTTTCTCCCTTCTACCGTCTGCGTGAGATGATGGGACTTTCGAGAGACTTTGAGATTTTTTTTTTACCATGCCCATGGTCTGTTCTTTATCAAATTATGGTACTGTATTGCTTTGCACTGTTGTAACTATAGGTTATAATTATGTGTTTTTTGTCAGTTTTTTTAGTCTTGGTTTGTCTTGTGTTTCTGTGATATCATTCTGGAGGAACATTGTATCATTTCTTAATGCATGCATTACTAAATGACAATAAAAGAGGACTGTGTGTCCTCATAATCTAATCCTTTTGCTTTATTGTGGTTGGTGCCTTCTGTTTGAAACCTGTATTTTATACTTGTGTTTTTTAACCAAATGTAAATTTATTCTGTTTTTACAGTGCTATGAGTAACTCGTAGTGAAGCTATAGCACTCACTGTTGACTTGAAGTAACACATTTACAAAGTTTTATTGAGTTGTGAATTTAAACCTTTCTGCTATAATTTTCAAAGAGGCATCATCCAAAGGGGAATTTTTTTGCCATCTATAAAACAGTCTTAAAAAAAACAAACAAAAATAAAGCTTGAATTTTTAACTAACTCATAAATCCGTATGGCAAAAAACACTTCAGTCTGCCATGCTTGCGTTGCTCATCAGACACCCATCGACACTAATCTTCTTGCATCCCCATTATCTAATCCCTCATCCCACTGATTTTCCTGGCACCCACCTACACTTGGGACAATATACAGAAGCCATTTCACCTACAAAATAGCATATCTTGTGTTGTGGGAAGAAAGACAGAGCACATGAGGAATCGCATGCCGTTAAGGGTTGAACGTACAAGTTATACATAGACAGTGCCCAAGGACAGTGCCCTAGGTCACTGGTGCTGTGTGACAGCTGCTTTACAGAGAGCAAATGTGATTGGGTTGTACGCACAACATTGATTTAGAAATACCATAGACTAAAAAGCAAAATGTATTATGTTAAAAACACTGGAATTTTGAATTTTCTGGGGTTGTGGCCTAATATACATAGATTGCATTGAGGTTGTTAAGCAATAATTATGTCTTAACAGGGGATTAGAATTCACATTTCGTTCCACAAGATTTAAAGTACCCCATGTTCATTTAAAATAAATATTGTTATAGAATTGTTCAAATCATTGTTGATTCACTAATTATGTCAGAGAAGACTGCAAAAGCAAGCCCTTCAGTCACAGCCTCCACTCTGCCACAGGTAAGAAGCAGGATGTGAATCTGTAACTGGAGTTAGGTATAAAGTTGAAAAGTGGGATTTCTAGGGTTGTAATCTCAGGATTATTCCCTGTGCCACATGCTAGTGAGTATAGAGGTGGGAAGATTGAAAAAATAAATACATGGCTGAAGAGTTGGGGTGAGGACTTCAGTGTTTGAATTATTGGCAATTTTTGTGTAAGGGGCGGTGACTGAACAGGTAAATAAATGACCTTGTTCACCTATCAAATGGTGAAAGGCCTTGATAGGGTGGATGTAGAGAGGATGTTCCCTATGGAGAAAGTCTTAAGACCAGAGGACACAGCCTCAAAATAGAGGGGCATCCTTTTAGAACAGAGATGAGAAGGAATTGTTTTAGCCAGAGAGAGGTGAATCTGTGAAGTTCTTTGCCAAGGGCAGCTGTGGAGACAAGGTCTTTATATATATTTAAGGCAGAGGTTGATAGATTCTTGATTGGTCAGGACATGAAGGGATACGGGGAGAGGGTAGGAGATTGGGACTGAGAGGAAAAGTGGATCAGCTGTGATGAAATGGTGGAGCAGACTCGAATAGCCAAATGGCCAATTCTGCTCCCATATCTTATGGTCTTTTGGTTTTGTTTGACTTGAAGAATGAAGATATGCATTCCTTCAAAGAAAATATGAAAGTTGGCAGAGGTGTGGAAAGTGAGGAAAGTTCCCAAACGGTTCAGTACAGATGAGGTATTGTACCTTAAGAGGTCAAATATATGTGGTAAGTAAATAGTGAATGTCAGGACACTTAGGATTATTGCTGTACGAAGAGATCTTGGTGTACAAGCCCATAGCTCCCTGAAAGTGGCGATGCAAGCAGGTAAGATGGTATAGAAGGTGTGTGGGACCTTCACTTTATTGTTTGTGTTATTGGGGTGTAAATGATGGCAAGTTATGTTAATTCCTGATTTTGAATTTCCAAGTTGGACAAAATGCATGTTTGTTACTTAATTCCCAAGCTTAAGCAGCTAGAGGAGAGTGATGCTATCAGTTATTGTGAGTCTTGGTTTTGCCATTGTATGGGTTTATTGTTGAAAAGTAGATGGTAACTGTAATTTTACATTACTCCTGAGGTTCATCATTGTTCTTCCAATTCACAAATCTGTTTAGAAAGGTATAAATTATTTTGTTGATCATGACATCTGGTTGCATTAATAATTGACTAACCAGATGAGCTAAATGCAAATGTTATTTCAAAGGGAGAATGTTACCTCATGCCAATAACAAGGATTATATTGCAGAAAAGTGGCATTGGAAGATCAAATACTTGGAATTAGATGCTTCAAAATCCAGGAGTACAGTATTATTCACAAGAGTTTGTTTACACGGTTAACAAGTCATCTGTTCTAATTTTACTCGCCATCTATCTGGTCTGCAATTGTACTTTGATTTTTTCTTCTCTCTCAAGTATACCCAATACAAATTTCACAATAAAGAGATATGAAGTACTTGAATAGTTTGATATCCAGTGAAGTCGGGAAATTGGGACTAAGTGGACACAATGGTTCCACTGCTGGACAGCCCTGCTGGCATGTATCAGAGAGCACCTATCCAAATTTGTTGATTTTGTGATCTGCAATCCTGCATTCGTGGAAGCTTAGTAATTACAAAATGGATGCTGAAGGATGATGTTTAATGCTGAGAAGCCGGAGGAAGAGAACTGAATATATGTTGTCAGTAACCATAAGCAAAAGCTCAATCATATGACAAAACTGATTGATCTTCTTTCTGTTCCTCGTTATGACAACATAGCTTGACTGCTACAACCAAATGAAAGCCAGCAGAAAATCAATGTTCTGCATCATACAGTGATCAGTTATTCACCATATGAAATACTTTGGTATCTGTCTATTGCATGCAAGTACTGGGCCTGGTGACTTATGTGCAGACCTTCCTGACAGAGTGTCATATCTTTTGTTGCTGGACTGGTTCAAGTATTCATGTATAGCTTCCAATAATAAATTTCTATATATGCCAGGGAATGTTGGTATCCTTCCTAATGTTGACTGAATAACACTCTGATGTCCATGGTTTTTATGTGTGGTTTCAAAAATGAGGGATTTGACTTTCAGTCTGCTAAAGTCTCTCTAATGTTGAAATCATTCCTCATGATGCTAGTTAGGTAGCAAGGCCATTTAAAGCCCTACAAAAGGTAGTGGATTCGGCCCACTACATTATGGGCAACCACCGCCCCCCAACCATTGAGCACATTTACATGAAACGCTGTTGTAGGAAAGTAGCATCCATCATCAAAGATCCTCATGACCCAGACCATGTTCTTTTCTTGCTGCTACCATCAGGTTATGCTTCAGGACTCACACCAAGAACAGTTACTACCCCTCCAACATCAGTCTCTTGACCAAATGAGGATAACTACACTCATCTAGTGAGATGTTCCCACAACCAATTATCTCACTTAAGGACTCTTTATGCTCTCATTATTTACTGCTATTTATTTATATTATCGTTTGCACAGTTTGTTGTCTTCTATGCTCTACTTGCTCTTTCGTTGATCCTGTTTATACTTACTGTTCTATAGATTTGCTAAGTATACCCACAGGAAAAAGAATCTCAGTGTTGAATGTGGTGACATGTATGTACTCTGATAATAAACTTATCTTGAATATTGAACTTTAAACTTGATTAACCTTTTTATTTCAAAAATAGACTTCATTTATAATAAAATATATACAGAGGAAACAACAGTACAAAAAACATTTATTTTCATGGTCGTTGCATTCAGTCGTGTTAGCTTTCAAACAAAGAATTAACACAATCATAACACCATTGCCAGTTCATGATACCATTTCCTTGTTCGAGGGGCTTCCCCACCCAACTCCATCCCTCCATGTGCGGTAGCAGAAAGACTTCAGACTGTGATTCTTTCCCAGAGAGCCTCAGCATTGACTGCACTGTGCTTCAATGTATCCCTTAGCACATAGTCCTGCAGTCTGGACTGTACCAGTCTGCACGGACATCTTGCTGTGCTGCAAAACCAACAAATTCCAGACAGACGAAAGAGCATCTTTTATTGAGTTGATAAAACCAGCAACACTTAATGGCTATCTTGTTTTATCTCACTGGGAACAGCCTATATGCCTCAGAGAGTCATCTGATATAAAGCTGCTGGGAATGAACATACCCCTTGCATCCTTCTCCACACCCTCATTGCAAATCTCCAGTCTGCAAAGGAGTGGGTGACCAATTCTTCTCTGGCTGTCATTTACTTTTAGGCCTGTTGATGACTGAAGTGATGATTCAGTAAGGAGGTACTGGGTGCAGGACAGCTCTCCTTATCGCAAATATGGAGGCTAAAAATATATACAATATTGGAAAAGAATTCTATAAACATTACAAGCCTTCTTCAGAATCATTATTAAATACCATATCATCAACATACAGTACATCCTTTATCATTTTATTGGCTTTGAATATTTGGAGATTTAGAATTGCACCATTTTAGGAATCCATCTGCAGTGCAAGTACTTGTGGTAACAAATACTCTAACCAAAAATAGTAGTACGATAAGGTCAAGTGATAATGCTGATAAGATGCAATAATCTTTAATGGTTTCAGGGTATAGGTGGTTATATGCTGTACTGACCACTTCATTGGTGGCCTGCACGCTGTATGGTTGAAGTACAGTATTATGTTCTTCCTCCAGTTTTCTAGTACCATAGCTACTCTGTATTTGCCAGCTTGATTACATGAGTGAATTTATTGAACTACATCTATGTCCTTGCGGCTGCATTCTTTAACTTTGGTAATTCCCTTTTCCTAAAGTAGTCTGCAAAATATTCAGGGCACATTTGCCTTTCATAGTGTGAGCAGCTAGGAGTCTCCTGGGGAACTAATGTATCTCAGAGTGGTTATTATTCTGGTGTCTTCCCCCTTCCTTTCCATTCCTGAAGAAGGGTCTCAGCCTGAAACATCGACTGTTTGTTTATTTCCTTGGATGCTGCCTGTCCCGTTGAGTTTCTCCAGTGTTTTGGGTGTTTTACTTTGGATTTCCAGCATCTGCAGAAATTCTTATGTTTGTGATTTTCTGCTCCATTGCAAAGTCTCTTTAAGGGATGCCTACCCTGAAAAAGTTCAAATCTTCTCTTCGAAGGGAGTTCAGTGAGATGCTCTCTCGCTGCTTCCCCAGTGTGATCTCTGCTGCGCCCTGACTCTTCGATCCTTCTTTCTCTCCTCCCACCTTTTTATTCTGGCATCTTCACCTTTTCTTTCTAGTCGTAAAGAAGGGACTCGGCCTGAAATATGACCTGTCGGTTCATTTCTATGGATGCTGCATGACAACCTGAGTTCTTCCAGCATTGTGTTGCCATGGTTATAACTCTGCCATTTTGGTTCTGTCTTCATGTTGATCCAGTGTCTTGAATTTGAACTTTCAACCTATTAGGCAACATGCAATTTAACAGTCTTAAAGACTTTACTAAATACTGGATTTTTAGAGGGTGAAATTTGGACAAAATCACAAGCAATTTTAAGAGGAAGTTATGTTATTTTCCAAAAATTCAAGCATAGCAAGACTCAAGATTCTATACATGCTGGAATCTTGAGCAACAATGATAAGATAAAATGATAAGAGGCATAGATTGAGTGGATAGTCAGCACCCTTTCCCACGGTGGAAATGGTTAATGCAAGTAACATAATTTTGAGATGATTGGAGGAAAGTATGGGGGAGGGGGAGAGAATGTCAGAGGTAGATTTTTTACACAAAGAGTGGTGGGTGCTTGGAACGTGTTGCCAAGGATGGTAGCAGAGACAAATACATTAGTACATTTAAGAGACTCCTAGATAGGCACATGGATGAAAAGAAAAATGGAGGGCTATGTAGGAGGGAAGCATTATATTGATCTTGGAGTCGGCTAAAGGGTTGGCACAACATTATAGACTGTAACATTGACTGGTTGTGCCTGTACTGTACGGTACTGTTCTGTTCTATGTTCATGAGGGTGGGAGAAGAGGTCCATCAGAATGGGGCAAACAAAGACATTGGAAGTCTAGCTTTCATGTAGATTTTATGTTTTTCTTTGTTTCAGCAGTGAACTAGACTACTAAGGAATGATATTGTACTCCTTTCATTCATTAGGATGCTTTATTTCAGATGTTGCACTATTTTCCAAATGTTATATAATTGGAAATTCACTCATCGTTTCCAATTAATCTATAATTGTTTTCCCTTCCAAAATTATAGTTAGAAAAAGTATTCAGAAGTTTTTCAGTCAACACTTTTTATACGTTATTTTCAAGGCTCACTGCATGTTGTAATTATTTTTGTATTTCAAAGGAAATACCTTGTCCTCAAGTTCCGTGCATTATTAATGAGCACAAATTCATCATATCACAATAATGGTAATCGATTTTCTTTTGAAACTTTTTAGCCGAGTTACCATAGCAGCAGGAATAAAATGGATGTGAATGAACCATGGTAGACCCAATGAAAAAATGTCTGACAGATTCAATGCAAAACTGACTGAAGTGTAACTAATTGTAATGTAGAAAATTCACTTCAGAGTTTAATAACAAGAAAAAATGAGGTACCTACACCAGGAGCACTCATTTGCTTTCATTAAATGAATAGTGATGTATACAGATGACCTGAACTTGAGTACACTAGAGTTAATTGTTTAATGAAGACATTTTTATTTGTCTCAGCATAAAATATTGTTCAAATCATCTTTTCTAAAAGGTATATTATCAGAATAACATTGGTAGGTTAAAGAGAATTAATGCCACTGCAGAAGTCTGCATGCTAAATGATTAACGAATAGAAGGCTGGTACACTAGATTGTATAATTACATTTATATTATATCTGCTGTGGAAAATCCACAGCAGTAATGCACTGTGGAAGTGCATTATTGATAAATGATTTCACTGAGAAGACCTGAGATTGCAATGAATACGAGTATGCTGGATGAGCACTCATTACTAAGGTCAAATTATGATGAACATGACTTCTAGCCTTTGCAATCACTTGGCTCCCACCGCCTTTAAAGCCATAAGGATAGGCATTTTGCAAGCTATAACTAGGCTTTAGATCAGTATTTTACCAGACAACCCATTCAGTCAATGCTGAAGCAAAGGTGCACAACAAGAATTCAGACGCAGCTGTATTTAACCTGATGCAAATTCCAGGCTTCTATATTGCAGTGCATGGATTGTGAATAAGCAACATGCAGTCACTGGAATGCACTGGCATTTCTATATAGAACAGTTAGTTAGGCGTCAGTACAATCATTGCAATGTTCTTTATGGTCGTTCCTCACCAAATCTAGGCAAGCAAAATCCAAAATTCAAATATCAATTTTATGTGATTTTCTATAATATTATTTTACTGAGAGCAAGCTCTGCAGTTGCCTTGTGAAGAGATGGTATGCCATTTTATCTCAGTTTAAAAAGTGATGCAAAAATTGGTTCTTGCGAAGCATTTTGCAAACAAGGTTCACAATCATTAGCAATCCACTTTGCAGTACACGATGCAGCAGTGGAGGAATCCACAAACACTGGTGTTTATACGAAGAATGTAAGAACACAGCTGCTTAGGTGCTAGATGATAAAATTGATTTGTGAATAACATTAATGCACACTTGTTGGTAACAATTTACAGTCAAATAAGCTATCATTCATATTAATTAATCAATAATAATTTATTGGTTTCAATAACTATTTTCTTTGCACCCTGGATCAAGCTACAAAATTTAATGCTCAGACTGCTTGTTACTTCAGTTGATTTGAATGTAGTTTGGCACCTGATCCACACTCACACATTTCTACTGCGAATTTCACCAGTTGTCATATTGGGAAACAGACTTAATGTGCAATTCCACCACCCACGAGAAATATGGCAAACCGTGTTAGATCTAAGGATGGTTTTGCTACTACATAGCTTAATAATACAACTTTGATGTACTTAAGATGCATAGTAAATAATAAACAAGAACAAGAGGCTCTCCATCCCCACCTTCTACTTCAGTTTGTGCCTCTTAATTAATTGCAGCTTAGTTCAGTATTGATTTTTACTGTGTGAACTCTTGCCTGATGTTTTTAAACATGTAGAAAACTGTTAGTCAGGGGCTGATGGTCCTTGGTTTCCCCTTCAAAACTTCTGCATTAACCATTGTTTTTACATATGGATAGCTTACTGGGTATTCCATTTGGAGTGCACTATGAAAAGGAGAATGAGTTGTGGGCATAGAGAACAGAGCAAAGTGTAAGAGGAGTGAGGAGTCCCAACAAGAGACCAAGTTCATAAAGAGTCTCTAGATTCACCTTACTGAGGAACAATTAATGAGGCACACACATAACATGCTGGAAGAACTTAGCAAGTCTGGCAGCCTCTATGGAGATGAATAAACAGTCAACATTTCAGGCCAAGACCTTTCATCAGGATGGGAAAGGAAGGAGGCAGAAGCCAGAATGGGAAGGTGGGAGAAGGAGAACAAGTATGAACTGGCACAGGATGAGTAGCAGTTTTAAAGACTATTGTAGCAATCAGCTGCTTTGCACAGACGGTTTCATGATGGAGCTGGGTATATTTGCAGTATATCTTGGGTTTTTCACAGTTTGCATAATGGAGGTTGCAAGAATGTTGAATGCATCTTCACTTCCCAGAGAATAGCAAACGGAGTGATGTCTTGTTTAAAGTGCACCTATATGAATTCTGCATGAACCATTTGTGAACTCATATTGTGGTGAGAAGGATTCGCACTTCATTCATGGGCTTGAATGGCAGATAATAGTGAAGAGATATGCAGTTAATGAGTAATCTTTGTCACTTATTCCCATCCTGCATCATTGCATCTGTCTAGATAATAGGCACTGACCTCTACCAAATATGGTCTCATCATTTTGGAAAGCATATTAATCAAACCAGCTCAAATAAAAGTTTTATTAAAGTCAAGTTGCATTTGATAAATTTGTTTGTGTTCTTTGTGGATGTAACAAGCAGAATAGATAGAGGGGATTCTGTTTATATGGAATATTTAAATATGGTAAGGTTATAAATACCCTTGTGGTGTATTGAAACGTGGGAGGCTGTTCACAAGTTAAAGAGCTTCTGGTATTAGATGAAGTGTTTTAACGTTTAAAGTTCATCATCATATAGAAACGAAAGAGCTGGAATAACAGTCTTTTGCAAATTAAAAGGATGTAATTAGTGGAGTACCCAAGGACCTCCTCTTGGTCTGGAAGAGACAGCAGAATTTAAGGTATACATATTTGCCTTTGATATGAAAATAGGTGGTAGGGCTACTTTTGCTAAGGATCCAGGTGCACAGCCTCAGGGTAACGGGGCCTCTTTTTCAAACTGAGATGGGGAGGAATTTCTTTGGTCAGAGGGAAGTGAATCTATGGAATTCAATGCCAAGGAGGCCATGTTGCTATCTTAACTATTTGCTGCATCTGCTGTTAACTTTTAATGTATGCAAGGAGAGATTGTTAGGGTCTTGATTCGAAAAGTGGTTAGTTATGGGCAGAAGGATAGAAAATGGGCTTGAAAAAAAATCAGCTTATGGCTGAATGGTGGAGGAGACCTGATGGCCTATTTCTGCTTTTACGTATGTCTTTTGTCTTATAAAATATTGTGACTCTGCAAAGGGATATAGAAAGGCTGAGTGAATGGGCAAAAACATAGAGGATGAAATTTAAATTGGGAAAGTGTGATGTCATGCATTTGGTACAAGGAATCAAAAGGCAGATTACTATCAAAATGGTAAAATGCTTTATTGTTGACCCATGTACTGAGATAATGAAAAATTTGATTTGTATGCCTTTCTTACACCTCATTTCATTAGATCAGTGTGTTAAGATAATCCAAGGGAAAACAATAACAGAAGGAAGAACAAAATTTTGCGGTTACAAACAACGTGGAGGTCAGACATGCATTAAGGTGCAAGGTCATAATGAGATAGATTCTCAGCTCAAGAGTCCCCCTTATCGGACTAGGCTAGGGGACCAGTCAATATTCTTATAACAGTGGGAAAGGAGCTGTCCTTGAGCCTGATGTCACATGCTTTCAGGCTTTAATATCTTTTGCTCAATTGAAGAAGAAGAGAGAATGTCCAGGCTAAGTAAGGTCCTTGATTTTGTTGGCTGCTTTAGTGCGGCAGCGCTTGAACATCCATTTAGATGTTTCCACATCCAATTATCTCACTTTAAGGACTTTTTTCTTGTTATTTCATGTTCTTCTTACTTATTCCTGTTTATTTGTATTTGCATTTGCACTGTTGTTGTTTTCTGCACTCTAGTTGATCTTTCATTGATCCAGTTATAGTTACTATTCTATAGATTTGCTCAGTATGCCCACGAGAAAATGAATCTCAGGGTTGTGTATGGTGAGTAATTGCTATACAAGCCTGTGAAGCATCGAGATGGGATGCTTTCTGTAGTGCACTTATAAAAATTAATGAAGGTCAAAGAAGACATATCAAATTTGAGTGAGGGGATCCGTTTCAAGATAAGGGGTAGAGGCAGTTACTTTCTTTTGGAAGATCAGAGCTTTGAGGCCTATTAGCATCTGAGTCCTCAGGTAGATCAGCCACAATCAAATTGATTGGGAGGGCATGCTGGAGAGGCCAGGTTGCTCCTATTTTCTTGTGCACTTGTGCTCTTGTAACTTTATTATCTTAAGTTTTCAGCATTTCTTGTTGGCTATTTGGACAGCAAACATAGGAAGTATGAAAATATGGAAACGTAGGAATACAAGGAACAAAGGAGACTGCCAGTTTTGCAATGACCTACACTTAACCTTGTATTATTAGGAAGTGCAAACCTAATTTCCCATTCAACTACACTTTCCATCTTACTGTACCTCTGCTGCCAACATTAATAGTGTTTTCTTGACCGAAAAGTCAATATAAAATCAACATTCCAAATCAAATTTATGTATTAAACTGCAACATGCCTCACAAACACCTGTTAATTACCTTTGTGTATTTGCCTAGTGCCTGCCTTCTGTGTGGCTTTGTCCTATTGCTCTTGTTAGCAGCCCCCATAGTTACAGTATAGATGTTAAGCTGCTGCATGTTATTGTAGGAAGCTGCAGATGTAATTTAGTTGTAGAAGGCATATCCAGAGCATTGGTGGAGTGCTAATGGTGGTACTGTCAATTTGTAAGTGAGTAGCACCATTAATGATATTATTTTTATCAAGGTGCAGTCTGAAAGTGAATAAGTAGCACTTCTGCGCTTTGAGTTGGGGTACCTCATTAATTCTTGTCACCCGTTGTTTAATGGCTGGCTGGTGAGACCTTGCAAACACATTGAGCTTGATTTTGCAAGATAGGAAGCTAAATTATCTAATGTAAGTTTTGACATGCAGCTTTAATTTGAATTGGTGACTGTGAGTGTCAAATCAAGAAATAATGTGCTTTGTTCTTTTCTTCTGTTACCACCAGGGAAAAGTGTTCTTTTATTTTGCTGTTGGAAACAAGAAAGCCAGTGAGAATGATTATTGTGAAGGGAGATGTGGAGGGGTAAGCAAGAGTTACAAGCTTACACCATTTGTAAATTGGAAGAGAGTGCAGTTTGAACAGTTTCTTAACTTAAATGATACTGTTTTTATCAATGTGCACTCTAGAAATGAAGGTGAATCTTTCCATTTTTAATCCAGCCAATGTCCAGTATTTTTAATGATCAGGATTTTTTGATTGTTGCCCGTCAGATTAGGTGTAGTACTGCATTCCTTGTGATTGACTTCCAGGCTGGTGCCCAGAGCAAAATATTAATGAAACACAGGGAAAGAACATCCTCCAAAAGAAGACATTTTTTTCTCATCTCTCTATGCTCAGATAACTACATGAAATTATTTTTTCCATATTAAAGACATTGGTAAGTTATGACATTGAATTGGGAAATATATTGTGACTGAACTATTTTTTGCCAAAGACAGAAGGCTTTCTAAGATCAAGTAAAAGTACTTTAATTTCTATAATTGCAAGGGTGTAAGGCGTGATATGAATGACAAAGTGTCTGACAAAATCATTGATTAACTGCGTGGAAAGTAGCTCCTGGGATCCATAGCATTAAAAATGTACTGTATAGTGTTTAGTAGGAAGTGAGAACTGAAGTATGAATAGAGCCACAACTTAAATGACATTGTATAAGATTCAAAACACATAATAATGAAACATAAAAGTATTAAAGATGTGAATTGACATTCAGGAATAAATGTTCTGCATATAAAATAAATACTTACTGATCTCCCAAGGTTATGAATGCCTAAGTTATGGACAGGCCATATATTCAAACTAGAATTTGAGAGAGTGGCGGAATAAATGGGAATGGATTTGCCATCTGCTCCAGGATTGTAGGCATCTTCTGAATAGTAATGGGACATGTGCTTTCTTCCGTCACAACTCTTTCTGTTCTCCTCACCAATACATCTTTTGTTCATTTCCAGTTGGGTTATGAACAGTTGTCAGGAATGGAAGACTGTTGTAATCTGGGAACAGCCTGTACTTTTAAAACTGGTCTGGAATTTGTTTGTTGTGGTTGTTAGCAGAGCAGCAAGCTATTTGCATTGTGGGTTATATTTTATAATTCATCTTCTTTGAATGGTCCATTAAAATAGAATATTCGATTTGATCCTTGCTCTGGACTGTATTATTTTTGGATTGCCCAGTCTCAGGATTATATTTTGTGTCATATAATGAGATCAAATATAGAGATCAAACCACATATTGAGACTATTGTTGTTTATAATCAGATTCATTACAGTTCCATTTCTTACTTTTGACATTATAACACAAAACTCAGCCAAGAAAAATATGGGTTCCAATTTAGCAGCTTGTGCATTTATGGATAAGCTTGTAGTCTGAAATTGGTGCCTTTTCCCCTCAATGCCACTTTCAAAGTTTAAATTAAGTTTATTATCAATGTTCATATATGTCACCAAATACTACCCTGAGATTAATTTTCCTGCAGGCATTCAAAGTACCACAAAGAAATACAATAGAATCAATGAAAAACTACACACAAAGACGGACAAGCAACCAATGTGGAAAAGAAAATAAACTATACAAATATAAAAGTAAACAAATAATGAGAGCATAGGTTGTTAAGTTCTTGAAAGTGAGTCTATTGGTTGTGTTCAATAATCAGAGCAGTGTACACAACCTGAGAACTCACTTGTCAACACCAAAAAAGAAGACAGTGAAGTCCATTAACTGCTAACATTTTTCAGGCCAGTGAGAGATCATATATTGCTTAAAATTTGATAATCAGTGATAGCGGTATTAAATAGAGAATGTTGTAAAGTTTCTTTTTCTTTATGTAATGTGAAAAGTAAGTGCTCAACCAAATAACTAACACAAATGTGTCAAACAATATTGTCCTATTTCTATTGAATTCTCACTGAACACCACCCTTTTTAGAGTGGACTTTCCTATATTCCCTCATGCATTCCACAGTCAACTGTTTTCAGCATGTTCTTTAAATATAAAAAAAGTGAACGATTCACAATGCTTAATGCCTTGCATTGTCACCTGGACCACCTTCCATGGTGACAATTCCAAAGTCTCTAATTGGCTTTGATCTCTGCAGTTAACAATCTGCAACTCTACCTTGCATTCTTTAGTTTGTCATAAAACGGTTAGTTAAGAGTAGAACTACTCCAGCCTACATTCAGTATATATAGAGTATCTTGTGTCAGACTATATACTTTGATTAATTTTATAAAGTGTACAGTTAGCTCTTATCTGAAACTGGGACTGAAAGTATTTGAATATCTGAATTCTTGCCTGTGAACGTTTAAAGAATATACAATATTATAACCAATGTGGCATCCCCTGTAGTTTTAAGATCTTATAAAATGTGTGTCAATTGCCTTTTGAAAAATTCACAGTTTGTTAAACTATGTAAATAAAGTAGACACGAATCTATTTGTAGTAATGCAGAATGTTGGTAGTAAGGAAATATTGAATGCAGGGTGATGAGGTTTGATGTGCACGTTAATTGATTAATCATAATGTCTACTCTACTCTGGTTATTTTTGTAGAAAATGTATTATACGTTGCTTGAAATTTTACCATATGTAGTGACAGTACTATGACAATTGCAAGCATTGTAATTGAGCAATCTATATTCAAAAGTCTCTAAATGAAGCTGCAATTGAGCAACTGTTTTTATTCCAAAATACATGAAACATCATCAAAAGAGAGTTATCATAGTCCTATTTATAGGAAGCATTGAAGCAAAATTTTTGCTCTGAAAGCAGAGTGCAAAATAAGGACTCTCTCAATTAGTGTCACTTCCTCTGCACTTAACATTGAAAACAGATTTAAAGCAGTTGGAACGCAGTCATTTGCCTTTAAATGTCAGGAAATATTTCAGCCAGAAACAAACTACTCATAGTAGTAACTGTTGGGAAACTTTGCAATGGAATTCCAAGCCCTTTCATGCCATAAATTTCACAGCTGAGGCACAAAAATAGAAAATGCCAGAAGCGCTCAACAGGTCAAGCTGTATCAGTGATACAGAGTCATTTTGTGTCAAGGATCCTTCAGTGAAACCTCATCTCACTCTCTGCCTTTAAGATCCTCCTTAAAATCAATCACATTCTCCAAGATTTTGGTTACCTTATCAACATTTCCATTTTCAATTTAGTCATCAATAACATAGTCATTTTATTGATGAATAATATTTAAACCAAAGTGTTAAATTTCTTTCTATCTCTACTGAGATTGCTTGACTTCTTAAGTACTTCTAGTGTTTTGTGTGTTTGTTTCATATTTCCATCATCAGCACCATTTGGGTTACGAAGTTTAAGAGTTTTCTTTATCACAGGTAATTGCTTACTGATAATTGATCTGCTCTACTGTTCCTTTGTAAAATTTTGTACATGAATGGTGATTTCTTTGATTATTGCCTTGAATGGGAATAACAACATGATTAGTAATTTATATGTAGTTCCAAGTATCAAAATCTTTGTTGCATAATTGCATGTGACTTTAATACAAAATCTCTATCCTAGTTTCAGTTCACCTCTGATGGATTTCTCTGCTGATATATTCAGCCTGGTCTAAGTAAAGCAATATTTGATCAGGCTTGATTTGCAGCACATAAGGGTGTTATTGAATCCATGAATAGATTGTTCCGTGTCTAAATGTGACTTAAGAAGTAGCTGGCAAAGACCTCATTGCTTTGTACTTAAGGAAAGTAGTGAACAAGCAAAAGAAGATTTTAATGTCCAAACAACATGCACCAATGCAAACTTCAGCATTTGATAAACAAAGTTTTGTAATCATGTTTCCAAGAGTGCAGTTGTATAAATACTGGATAATTCATAAATTAATGTTCTTTGGCATTTTGCAGTTTGTAATAAAGTCGTCAATTGAACAAGAGAATTGGCCTGATCCCCCGAATGTAATTCATTTGAAGGGACATGTTTATTTTCAGGTCATTAAGGAAAATAAAATTACCCAACGTTTTGTTTTGTATTATAACAGAAATTATACTTTTGTGATTTTTATTAAATATGCCATTTTCAAGGAATGATTATGATTTCATTAATGCTCAGATTCTATTTTGTTAACACAGCTCTTATACAATGACCTGTATATCTTTCAGTTCATCTCTTTGTGTTGGCACATTTTTACATATTAGGATATATAACAACTAGGTGAAGAGAATAACAATGAAACAATGATGAATGACTCACATTGTCGTTGTGGTTTCTGCTTAGTCTGAAGCTATTATTAATATAGCTAGAAGGACCAATATGCATTTTGATGGTCTATAATTATGTCAAAACAAGCTATTTTAACGTCACATGGATAATTGGTATTATTTAAAATTATTTATGCAGTTTGGCAACCCATCTTCAAAAACAGCATGCGATTGAACCCCTAGATAAAAGCATTAAGTATGATTCTGGGTAATAGTTTATGAGACCATGAGACTATAAGACATAGGAGGAGAATAAGGCCACTCAACCCACTGAATATGCTCTGCCATTTCATCTTGGCTGATGTTATCCCTCTCAACCCCATTCTCCTGCTTTCTTCCCTTAACCTTTAATGCCCTGACAAACTAAGAACCTATCAACCTCTTCTTTAAATATACTCATTGACTTGGCCTCTACAGCTATCTATGGTAATGAATTCCACACTCTCTGGCTAAAGAAATTCCTTCTGATCTCTGTTTGAAATGGACATCCCTTTATTCTGAAATGTACCTTGTGGTTCTTGACTCACCTACTATAACCAACAACCTTTCCACATCCACTCTAAGACTTTAAATATTACATACGTTTCAATGAGGGAAGCTGTCGTTCTTCTAAACTCCAGTGGATGCAGGCCCAGAGCCATCAAAAGCTCTTCATACCTCATACCCTTTCATTCCTGGAAAAATTTTCGTGAACATCCTCTGGACCCTCTCCAATGCTAGCAGATATTAGATAAGGGGTCCAAAGCTGCTCATAATTATCCAAGTGCGGTCTGAATATTGTCTTATAAAGCCTCAGCATCACATCCTTGCTCTTATAGTCTAGTCCTCTCAAAATGAATGCTAACATTGCCTTCCTTACCACTGACTGAATCTGCAAATGAACTTTTAGGGAAACCTGCATGAGGACTCCCAAGTCCCTTTGCACCTCTTATTTTTGAACTTTCTCCCTGTATAGAAAATAGTCTGTGCTTTTATTCCTTCTACCAAAGTCATGACTGTACACTCCCCTAAACTATATTCCATCAGCTACTTCTTTACCCATTCTCCCTATCTGTCTAAATCCTTTTGCAGACTCCCTGCTTCCTCAACACTATTCTGCCCCTTCACCTATCTTCGATCATCTGGAAACTTGACCACAAAGCCATCAATCCTGTCATCCAAATCATTGTCATTATACATGAGAAGAAGGGGTCCCAATATTGACTCCTGCAGGGCACCACTTGTCACGAGCAGCCAATCAGAATAGGCTCCTTTATTCCAACTCTTTGCATCCTGCCAATCAGCCAATCTTTTATCAATGCTAATATCTTCCTGTAATACTGTGGACTCTTGTCAAGTAGCCTCATATGTGGCATATTTTCAAAGGCTTTCTGAAAATCCAAGTAAACAGCATTCACGGACGTTCCTTTGTCTATCTTGCTTGTTATTTCTTCAAAGAACCAGCAGATTTGGCAAGGAAATTATGCTGACTTTGGACTACTTTATCGTAGTCTCCAAGTACCCTGAATTCTCATCCTTAATATCTTTCCAATCGCTGAAATCAGGCTAACTGGATTATAATTTCCTTTTTTCTGCCTCCCTCCTTTCTTAAAGAGTGGAGTAACATTTGAAAATTTCCAGTCCTCCAGAACCATTCCTGAATCTGGTGATTCTTTAAAGGTCATTACGAATACCTCCACAATCACTTCAGCTCTTCAGCTACCTGTTTCAGAAATCTGGGATGTATTCCATCTGGTTGAGGTGATTTATCTACCTTCAAACCTTTCAGCTTTCCGAGCACCTTCACTTTAGCAATTGCAACTGAAGCACCTTCAGTTACTCCAAAAGACTGAGGTTTGGTAAAATACTGAAAGTCTTTTATTCGCTGTACAATACGACCTCCACAGTGAGTGTCTGCCCCCGGACTGAGGGGGAGGGGCAAGACGAGCACCTTTATACAGGACTCTGTGGGAGGACCCACAGGGGCAGTCAGCCGAGGGGTGTTTCCAGACAGGTAACTGAGTTACAACATATATATGGTTTACCACATTCACCCCTCCTTTTTTTAAAAAGATACTGCGGGGTGAAGTGACTGAACGTACTTACAAGAAGTATATTTACAGGTTAAGTCTATCAGGCGGTCGAGTCCGTCGCTGTGATCTACGTAGCACCAGCGGTGATTGCACCGGCGTTGGCGGTTGTGCTGGCTCCGGCCTGACTTCAGGTGCCAGCACGTTAAGCGTCGGTAATCCCTCGTGTGTGTGCATCGCACCCGGTTTGGGAGTGTCGTGTGGTGTCTGTATAGGGTTTGGGATGCACGGTGTCTCGTAGGTACATACATTGGTGGGTACGGGGTCAGTAGCCACTATGGAGTTTTCAGGGTAGGGGCCCGGAGCTCCTGTGGGTGCCAGGTTGCGGATGGAGACCGTGTCCTCCCGCTCATCAGGTAAAACCACGTAGGCATACTGGGGGTTCGCA
The DNA here is from genome assembly GCF_963921235.1 of Mobula hypostoma. NCBI lineage: Eukaryota > Metazoa > Chordata > Chondrichthyes > Myliobatiformes > Myliobatidae > Mobula > Mobula hypostoma. The sequence goes on along the minus strand of NC_086100.1, from coordinate 51,234,296 downwards.
TGAAGTAAGTGAACCCTCTCGACCATCGGGGAGTATTTATTGCTCCTCGCATGTTTCCGGAGCAGCACTGGCCCTGGGGACGTCAGCCAAGATGGTAGGGTGGTTCCAGTGGTCGATTTTCTGGGAAAAGAAAAGAGCCGCTCATGAGGGGTGGCATTGGTGGCTGTGCATAACAGGGAGCGGATGGAGTGGAGTGCCTCGGGAAGGACCTCCTGCCAGCGGGAGACCGGCAGTCCCTTTGACCTGAGGGCTAAGAGTGTGGCTTTCCACACTGTGCCATTCTCCTTCTCTACCTGTCCATTCCCCCGGGGATTATAGCTCCTGGTCCTACTGGTTGCAATTTCCCTAGCCAGTAGATATTGGCGCAGCTCGTCACTCATAAACGAGGACCCTCTGTCACTGTGGATATAGCATGGGTATCCAAACAGAGTGAAGAGCTTGCGCAGGGCTTTTATAACTGACGTGGTAGTGGTGTCGGGGCAAGGGATGGCGAAGAGGAACCGTGAGTACTTGTCAATTACGTTAAGAAAGTACACATTGCGGTCGGTGGAGGGAAGGGGGCCCTTAAAGTCAACACTCAGTCACTCAAAGGGGCGGGTGGCCTTGATAAGTGGTGCCTTTTCGGGTCGGTAGAAGTGCGGTTTGCACTCTGCGCAGACTTGGCAGTCCCTGGTCATCATCCTGATCTCCTCGAGGGAGTAAGGTAGGTTCCGGGCTTTCATGAAGTGGAAAAGCCGGGTGACTCCCGGGTGGCAAAGGTCTACATGTAGGGCGTATAGCCGGTCGATCTGCGCGCTGGCACATGTTCCCCGGGATAGGGCATCGGAGGGCTCGTTGAGCTTCCCAGATCTGTACATGATGTCATAGTTGTAGGTGGAGAGTTTGATTCTCCACCTCAGAATTTTATCATTTTTGATTTTGCTCCGCTGCTGTTTATTAAACATGAATGTGACTGAGCGCTGGTCAGTTAGCAGGGTGAACCTTTTGCCAGCAAGATAGTGCCTCCAGTGCCTTATAGCTTCCACTATGGCCTGGGCCTCTTTCTCTACCGCAGAGTGCCGAATTTCAGGGCCTTGAAGGGTATGGGAGAAGAACGCCACTGGTCTTCCTGCCTGGTTGAGGGTAGCAGCCAGCGCAAAGTCTGAGGCGTCACTCTCTACTTGGAAGGGAACGGCCTCATCCACCGCATGCATTGCTGCTTTGGCAATGTCCCCTTTTATGCGGTTGAAGGCCGCGTGGGCCTCGGCAGAGAGGGGGAATGTGGTGGATTTGACCAGGGGGCGGGCCTTGTCTGCATAGTTAGAGACCCATTGGGCGTAATATGAAAAGAAGCCCAGGCACCTTTGGAGGGCTCTGAGGGTATTGGGAAGAGGGAGTTCCAACAAGGAGCGCATACGGTCGGGGTCAGGGCCAATGACTCCATTCTCCACGACACACCCAAGGATAGAAAGTCGGGTGGTCCCAAATACACACTTGTCCTTGTTATAGGTGAGGTTGAACGATTTGGCCGCTTGGAGAAATTTTTGGGGGTTGTTGTCGTGATCCTGCTGGTCGTGACCACAGATGGTGATGTTATCCAGATATGGGAACGTGGCCTTCAGCATTGCCCTCTGGAGGACAGATACACCATTCGTGACACCAAAGGGGACGCGCAGGAATTGATAAAGCCTGCCGTCCGCCTCGAAGGCAGTGTAAGGGCGGTCCTCCCGGCAGATGGGGACCTGATGGTAAGCGGATTTTAGGTCTATGGTCGAGTACACCTTGTACTGTGCTATCTGATTGACCATATCCGTGATGCGGGGTAGAGGGTACGCGTCGAGCTGCGTGAACCTATTGATGGTCTGGCTATAGTCCACGACCATCCTATTTTTATCCCCGTTCCGAACAACCACCACCTGCGCCCTCCAAGGACTTGTGCTTGCCTCAATGACCCCCTCCCTGAGCAGCCGCTGCACCTCCGACTTAATGAAAGCTCTGTCCCCCGCGCTGTACCTCCTGCTTTTAGTTGCCACAGGTTTACAGTCGGGGGTCAGGTTGACGAACAGCGGTGGGGGAGGGATCCTGAGGGTGGAGAGGCCGCAAGTGGTGTCGGTAATGTGGCAGTTGGCATGATGTTGGGTGGGATGCGCGAGTCGGTGGGTGTGTGTGGTCAGTAGTGGGGTACGTGACATATCTCTACAAAACAGGGGATTTATGACAGTAATTGGCGGGAGGGGCCCATCATACTTCATTGTCACGCTTTTCAGGTGGCTCTAGAAGTCCAACCCCAACAGCACAGGGGCACACAGTTGAGGCAAGACCAGTAACGTAAAGTCCCGATATTCTGTGCCCTGCACCACTAGTGTCGCTACACAACCCCCCCGGATGTCTGTTGTATGCGACCCGGAGGCCATGGTGACCCTCCGACTTACCGGCCGTATCATGAGTCCACAATGCTGCACTGTGGCTGGGTGGAGAAAACTCTCCGTGCTGCCTGTGTCAAACAGGCAGCTTGTCCTGTGCCCCTCCACCAGGAAGTCCATCATTGACCTTGCGAGCTGGTGGGGAGCGCTTTGGTTGAGGGTCACGGAAGCCAGGGTGGGGTCGCTGTCTTGGTCCGGCGTGGTGGGGTGCCCCGTGAGCACCCGTTGGTCGTAGGCGGTGGGAGGTGGCGCCAACCAAAATGGCCGCCCCCATGTCTTGCACGTGGTGGTGGCATGCAGGAAAGATGGCGACCCTCACGTCTCGCATGTGGTGGCAGTGTGCAGGGAAGATGGCGGCCCCCATGTCTCGCACGCGGTGGCAGTGTGCAGGGAAGATGGCGACCCCCACGTCTCGCACGCGGCGCTGCTCGATCCCGCTCGCCGTTTTGACTTACAGATCTTGGCGAAGTGGCCCTCCTTTCCGCAGCTGGAACAGGTAGCTTGTCGGGCCGCGCAGCGTTTCTGGGGGTGCTTCTCCAGTCCGCAGAAGTAGCACTTCGCGGACTCACGACTGGCTGCAGCCGAGGTCGATTCGCCGGCGGGTTGCGGGGTTTGCGGCGTCCACGAGGCCATCGGGGAAATCACGTGCCTGGAGAGCCTCGGAGTTATGCAGAGCGGCCTCCAACGTATCAGCCAGCTCGATCACCAAACTTAGAGTAAGATCGGCTTTTTCCAGCAGTCACTGGCGCACGTACACTGACCTGGTCCCCGTAACGAAGGTGTCTCTCACTAGGAGTTCTGCACGCTGCGCCGCCGTCAGCTCCTGGCAATTGCAGGCCCGCACGAGCGTCCGTAGGGCCCGGACAAACTCAGCACTCGATTCCCCGGATCATTGTTGCCGTGTCGCTAAGCGATGCCGAGCATAGACGCTGTTTATCGGCCGCAGGTATTGTCTTTTGAGTGCGTTCATCGCGCCATCGTAGTTCGGCTGGTCTCTAATCAGCGAATAAACCTGTGGACTGACCCTGGAGAGTAGAACTCTGAGCTTCGCTACGGGGTCGGTCGCTTTAATCTCCTCTAGATACGCTTCGAAGCAGGCCAGCCAGAGTTCGAAAGCGTTTCCAGCGTCAGGCATTTGCAGATGGAGGTCTAATTTTTCTGATCTCATGGCCTGTTCCATGTTTTAAAATGTACAGCGAATAAAATTGAAGCACCTTCAATTACTCCAAAAGACTGAGGTTTGGTAAAAATACTGAAAGGCTTTTATTCGCTGTACAATACGACCTCCACAGTGCGTGTCTGCCCCCGGACTGAGGGGGAGGGGCAAGACGAACACCTTTATACAGGACTCTGTGGGAGGAGCCACAGGGGCAGTCAGCAGAGGGGTGTGTCCAGACAGGTAACCGAGTTACAACATATATACATGGTTTACCACAGCAACGACACTCATTTCTACTCCCTGGCACTCTTGAATTTCTGGCATACTGCTCATGGCCATACTGACGCAAAATACTAATTAAGTTCATTTTTTGTCCCACATTACTTCCTGTCTAGTACCAATTCCCAGCAGTTCAATATTCACTCTTGTCTCTCTTTTATTCTTTACACCAAAATACTTTTGGTATCCGCTTTTATATTATTGGGTACCTGACCTTTATATTTAATGTTTTCTTTGTGTTTTTTTAAAAATTTGCCTTGTTGGTTCTTATTAGCTTCACAATCCTCTATCTTCCCACTAATTTTTGCTCTATTATATGTCCTCCCTTTTTGTTTTTATGCTGCCTTTGACTTCCTTTGTCACCCATGGTTGCCTCATCCTTCTTTTAGAATACTTCTTCATCTGTGGGATGTATCTATCCTTTTGCCTTCCGAAGTGCCCCAGAATCTCTAGCTATTGCTATTCTGCTGTCATCCCTGCTGGTGTCCCCTGCCAATCAACTTTGGCCTCCTCCCTTATGCCTTTATAATTCCCTTTACTCCAGATAATACTGATACATCTTTCTTTGTCTTCTCCCTCTCAAACTGCAGGTGAATTCTATCATATTATGGTCACAGTTTCCCAAGAGTTCCTTTACCTTAAGCTCCTTAATCAAATCCGGTTCATTACACAACACCCAGTCCAGAATTGCCTTTCCCCTCATGGGCTCAACCTCAAGCTGCTCTAAAAAGTCATCTCGTAGGCTTTCTACAAATTTCCTCTTGGGATCCAGCACCAAACTGATTTTATCAATCTACCTGCATATTGAAATCCCCCATGACTATTGTAACATTCCCCTTATTACATGCCTTTTCTACTTTCCATTGAAATTTATATCCCACATCCTGGCTACTGTTCAGGGAGACTGTATATAACTCCCATGAGGGTCTTCTTACCCTTCCAGATTCTTAACTCTACCCACAAGGATTCCACATCTTCTAATCCTATGACTCTTCTTTCGAAGGATTTGATTTCATTTCTAACCAACATACCCTACCTGTCAGTCCCTTTGATACAAAGTGTATCCTTGGATGCTAAATTCCCAATTAGGATCTTCTTATAGCCACATCTCAGTGATGCCCACAACGTCATATCTGCTAATCCCTAACTGCACTACCTTATTCTGCACACTGCATTCATTCAAATATAGCACCTTCAGTCCTGTATTCATCACCCTTTTTCAATTTTGCCCCTAAGTTACACTTCACCTCTTCCACTGACTGCAATTTTGCCCTATCATCTGCCTGTCTATTCTCACAGAATCACTACACACTTCATTGACTTGCATACAAACTGCCTAAATCCTCAGCCTTATCACTCTGGTTCCCATCCCCTGCCAACATAGTTTAAATCTTCCCCAACAACTCTGGCAAACCTGCCTGCTAGGATGTTGGTCGCCCACAGGTTCAGGTGTAACCCATCCTTTTGGTACAGGTTATACCTTCCCCAGAAGAGATCCCAATGATCCAGAAATCTGAAACCCAATCCTCTGCACCGCGTGGCACTGGGGGAAATCCCAAGGTTACTGCCTTGGAGGTTCTGCTCTTCAGTCTTTTCCTTAACTCCCTCTACTCACGGCACATGTCATCTTCCCCCTTTCTACCTACATCATTCATGCCAGTGTGCATCACGACCTCTGGCTGCCCATCCTCCCTCTTGAGAATCTTCTGTAGCTGCTCTAAGACATCCTGAACTCTAGCATCTGAGAAGCAATACACTATCCTGGTTTCTCTTTCGCAGCCACAGAATCTCCTGTCCATTCCCCTAACTATCGACTATAACTCTGCCTGACTTTATCCTTCCCTTCTGTGCCACAGTGCCACTGGCCTGCCTGCTGCTGCTGTACCCTGATAGGATATCCCCCAGGCAGTATCCAGAAGGGTATGCTTGTTGCTGAGGGGAATGTCCCCAGGGAAACCCTGCACTTATGACTTACTCCCCTTACTTCTGGTTGTCACCCATCTACTTTTTGAAGCCTACACTCTGGGTGTGACCACTTTAATAAAAGACTGATCAATGAAGTTTTCAGCCTCCCGATGGTCCTCAGTGTATCAAGCTCCATTTTCTTGATTTTGTCAGTCAGGAGCTGAATTTGATGCACTTCCTGGAGATATTGTCATCAGGAAGGTTAGGTACTCTGAAATCCCACATCTCACTGGAGGAGCATCCCGCTGCCTGAACTATCGTCCTGCCAACACTTGTTCTGCCTCTAACTTCTCAAACTTAAATTCTTGCCTGCGCCTGTTCTCACCCCGAAGTCTGTCGGGCCAAAGCCCGACCACTCAAACACTGTGCACTCACACAATGGCCACTCCGCTCAAACCCTGCTTCTTTTATAGGTGTTTACTAATTAATGCTTCTTTAGAATGAGTTAGAGAAAGCTTACTTCCTTAGATCAAAGGCGTAGGGAATGATATTATTTTGTAAATACTGGCTGGTGCAGCTAATCTTTTTAAAATATAAATTTACCTCAAGAAATTTGGCAGACTTTACTCCCAGCAAGCAATATTTCATTCTTCTGTCTTGAGCCTGTCAGGTACTGTTTCATGGCCAGGTTGTAAAGATAAAAATCTGCCCATTTCATTCAGTGCAATGATCCGGATTGGAAATCGATTAATTTCCTCATCTCTAATCCAGTCTAGTTGAGCCCAAAGATAACATTGCCAGCCATCTGAGTATAGCAAATGCAACACAGATTGCATATCAGATTGAGGTTTTACTGTCTAAATATGCTAGCAGTTCATTGCCTGAATCAACAGTGCTCCCAGGGCATTTGACTGTGAACATAAAATAAGAAGCTGTAAATACTTCAGGGTTAACTCCCAAAAGATAGTTGTAGTAGAAAAAAACTCAGTCAGAGATTGATGGCTATGATGTTAAATTTGTACCAAAAGCTGTTAATATAATATAACTTCATGTTAAAAAAAAGAAATGAAAGGTCTAAATTTGAATTACATTGAAAATTATATTAAAAAAAATGTTCAGGTAAATTATTCCAGGGAACACAGGTGTCAACATCCAACGTGATCAGCCGAAGCTGAATAATGGACGTCAGGGTGGGACAGTAGTGCAGCAGGTGGTGTTGTTGCTCACTGGTGCTGTGAGGGTGGAACTTGCATTTGTTTCTTGTGACCGAATGGAATTCCTGCCAGGTGATTCGTTTGCACCTGCACTATATCTTAAAGATGTGCTGGTAGGGACAGCTTGCTCCTAACAGAGGCAGTGGTAAGAGCATCATGATGGAATGATGGGCACATGAAAGGGAACAAGTTACAGGAAAATTCAGCTCAGTGATAGCCAGCATAGACAGGAGAGGCCGATGGCCTCCTCTGTCATGACAAGATTTGAAATGCGAAAATTGAAGTGTATTGTGGACTTTCACTTAACTAGCGTTAGGGGAAGCCAAATGCGGAAAGAAATCCTTCATAGCCTTCTTTAGAAATATAAAGAGTTGCTGTGTAGGGTTGGATGTAAATATTCCGTAGAAAAGTAGGCCTGTTGAACTAAATGTCCTCTTCTTGTTCGTTGCTTTCTCATGTTGCTTCCAGGTTACCAATTTTTGACTGTCTCATAAATGCTTCTGGAAACAGGTTTGAAACTCACAGTGTAACATCACGGCTGGCTTTGCAACAATAGAAACAGTACAAACAAGCTGCAACTATACTTTGATATTTTGTCAAATTAATAATATTGATGCAGCTTTACTGATTTCTTGTATTAACCTGGAGGTCAAGCATAAGTGCTGACAACCGTTTGTGGATCTTGTGTGGAACAAACATCCCAGTTAAACCTGTCGGATTTTGATGAATATTCAATCTGACTTGCGATAGTCGATCTATATTCACTCCACTGGTCTTTGTGACATTTTCACGGTTTTGAATCAAGGAGCTTGCGATCTAATCCCCATTGCAAAGCAAAATAGGCCAGATCAAATGTTTCTTTATATAAAGTTTCACTCTCAGAAAACCATCAATAGTGCACTAAAACAATGACGTAGGCTCAGTATTGTCATCACATGAGGTGTTTATAATGAACAAATATGCACAATGAGATATTGTTAACCCTTACATGTTGCTTACCCTATTTAAAACAATAATCAAAAATTCCTACAGCACGATGTTATAATACAATACAGTTGAGATTAGTTCTCTGTAAGTAGCTACCCAAGGTATAAGAAAACTTTTCATGGCTTCTTCAACTGTGTTGAATCCCCTCAGGACTCAATATCAAAGTTCCTAAGGCAGCACCTTCCAGACCCACGACCACTACCATCTAGAAGGACGAGAACAGCAGATACCTGGGAACACCCCCACTTGGAAATCCCCCTCCAAGTCACTCACCATCCTGGCTTGGAAACATATCGCTGTTCCATCATTGTCGCTGGGTCAAAATCATGGAATTCCCTCCCTAACAGCACTGTGGGTGTATCTACACTTCAGGGACTGTAGTGGTTCTAGAAGGCAGCTCATCACCACCTTCTCAGGGGCAACTAGGGATGGGTAATAAATGCTGGCTTAGCTGGCGACATCCATATCCCGTAAATGAAAACATTTTAAAAAAAATTTATCAATATCAGGTAAAAACCTTTAGTTGCTTTCTTCATGGGTTTATGTTTCAATTTCATTGAGTTGGCCCAACATGAGCATCTACTAGAGAGTTCAAGGTTTTATCCCTCCTCGTGAAAAACAACTTCTTATTTTTCACCCAGATGGCCTATTAATAATTTTGTGCTTTGCGCCCATTTTGTTTCATTCAGCAAAATAAATGGTGTCTTTGCATCTACTCACAAAAGCCCGCTATTGTTTAAAAATCTTGATCAGACCAATACAAATCATTATGTAATCTGTTCATGTTCCTGTTTCTCTGTACAAAGCCCAGGACATTACTCACCCCAATTCCTGGTGAAAATATTAAAAATTCCTTCTTGCTACCAGACTGGCTTTTTAAGTGCTCTCTTCATTGGTTTTCCAAGTTCAAGTCCATTTTCGCAAGATCTGCTCTGCCTTCATCAGAATGATGGTTAACATTTCAACCCCATTTCCTCACCCAATTATCAGCTGCAAAATCTTGACATCCCCCTTAAAACTCATTCCTGATCTCATTTCTTCCTTTGTTGGTAACCCTGCCCACCCTATCCATCCCCACTGTCCTATCTAATCTTGCCCCCATTTTCTGGAATTCTATCCCTATTCATTTATCTTGCTCTGTTTTTCTCCGCCTTCACAGTCCTAAAATTGTGGTACAGGTATTCAGAACTTAAATCAAGTTGTGCGTGATTTTTGGAACAATGCATTTGAAGTATAAAATCAATTACTAAGTATTATCACCAACTCCAAGCATGCTTAGTGCATAATGCAAGTTATACACTCAGTGGCCAATTCATTACACACATCCTGCACCTAAAAAAGTGGCCACTGGATGCTTGTTTATGGTCCTCTGCTGCTGTAGCCCACCGACTTCAAGGCTCAATGTGTTCTGCATTTACAGGTGCTCTTCTGCATGCCACTGTTGTAATGTGTGGTTATTTGAGCTACTGTTGCCTTCTTGTTAGCTTGAACCAGTCTGGCCATTCTCCTCTGACCTCTCTCATTAACAAGACATTGTTGCCCATTGATCTGCTGCTCATTAGATTTTTTTTTTGTTTTTGCACTATTCTTTGTAAACTCTAGAGACTATTATGCATGAAAATCCCAGGAGATCAGCAGTTTCTGAGATACTCAAACCACTCCATCTGGCACCAAATGTCATTCCACAGTCAAAGTCACTTAGATCACATTTCTTCCTCATTCTGATGTTTGGTCTGAACAGTAACTGAACATCTTGACTATGTCTGCTTGCCTTTATGCGTTGAGTTGTTGCAACATGATTGGTTATTTATACATTTGCATTAACAGGTGTATAGGTGTACCTAATAAAATCAGTGTAAGTGGTGTATTCTAACCAAGATCAGATCTTGCAACTGCAGATGAATGACAATGAAATGGTGTGGTCATTCACTGTGGAGGTAGGCCTTACAAAAGAAAGAAGTCCCAGTACAAAAGCTCCTTAAAGGAACATTCTTTAACAGAATGTTCTTGCGGGGTGCTAATTATGGCGACTCGAGGTGGTGCAGCACAGTTGGAAATGATCAAATTTCAGCCTGCTACTGCTGAGAACCATGACTACATCGAAGGTATGTACAGTCAGTAACAATGTTTTAATGTGATTAAACAATCTATTGCTGCTTAAAACTGGCAGAAATAGATTGGAATGTGGCTGGCGGATTGTCCCTTTAAGATGGCTTGCGTCCTTTTTCATTGTGGTGGGCTAATTGTACATTTTAAAAAATGAGGTTTTTGACCCCCAGTACCGACTATCTTGCTGACAAACGTACAGTCTATGCAAAATAAGACTGAAGATTTCAGAGCTAAGCTGCTGTATCAGTGGGAGACTAGGACCACACATCCTTTGTTTCACGGAATCCTTATTCAGCCCTTCCATTCTAGATACTGTGATTTGAATTGATGGGTTCACGACACACAGACAAGATAGGTGTGTTGAGTCTCTCAAAAGCAGAGGTGGAGGTGTATGCTTCATGATCGGTTCCTCATGGTGTGCAAACACATTGGTTCTTCCCCACTCCTGTTCACTAAACTTGGAATATGTTGCAATTAAGTGCTGGCCATTTTACTTGCCACAGGAGATTTCAGTGATCATTTTGGTAGTGGTGTACTTTCCACCTCAGGCCAAAGTCAAAACAGTCTCTAGACAAGCTGAGCCATGTAATCAACAGGCATGAAACAGCACATCCTGATGCCTTCCCCATGATTTTGGGGGACTTTAACTAGGTCAGCCTGAAAAACTCACCAAATAATTATTATGAAGAAATCACTTGTAGTACCAGGGGAAACAACACACTGGACCACTGTTAAACTAAGGTCAAGAATGCTTACCGTGCTATCCCATGGCCACACGTTGGAAAGTCTGATCACTTGGCTGTACTTCGACTCCCTGAGTATAGGCAGAGACTGAAGACTGCAGCACCAGTAGTGAGGACAAAGCAGGTACAGACAAAGGAAGCACAGGAATGCTTACAGGACTGCTTTGAATCGGTGGATCGGCCTGTGTTCAGGGAGTCATCTTCAAGCCTAGATGAGTATGCTGCAGTTGTCACCGATTTTATTAAAACCTGTGTGGATGAGTGTGTGCCTACAAAAACATACTGTCCATTGCCAAACCAAAAGCCAGAGATGAACCAGGATATTCATAGTGTGTTGAGGGCTAGATCTGTGGCATTTAAGTCTGGTGACCCAAGTCTGTACAAGAAAGCCAGGTATGAGGTATTATTTCAAGAGCTCAGAAACAATTATGAGCGAGGTTGGAGGTGACATCGGAAGCATGGCAGGGTTTCCAGGACATTACTCCCTGCAAAGCAAAACTCAACATCATGACTGGCAGTGATGCTTCACTCCCGGACGAGCTCAATGCTTTCATGCTCACTTTGAAAGAGAGAATAAAACTACAGCTCCAAGGGTCCCTGCAGCATCTGGTGACCCTGTGATCTCTGTCTCAGAGGCTGACGTCAAGCTGTCATTCAGGAGGGTGAATACTCTCAAGGTGGCAGGTCCTGGTGCAGTACCTGGTAAGGCTCTGAAAACTTGTGCCAACCAACTGGCAGGGATATTCAAAGACATTTTCAGTCTCTCATTGCTACAGTCGGAAGTTTCCACCTGCTTAAAAGGGCAACGATTATACCAGTGCTGAAGAACAGCAGTTTGAGCTGCCTTAACAACTAGCGCCCAGTAGCACTCACATCTCCAGTGATGAAATGCTTTGAGAGGCTGGTCATGGGTAGAATTAGCTTCTACCTTATCAAGAACCTGGACCCACTGCAATTTGCCTTTTGCCATTATCGGTCTATGGCAGACGCAATCTCAGTGGCTCTCCATGAGGCCTTGGATCACCTGGACAATGCAAATACCTGTGTTAGGATGCTGTTCATTGACTGTAGCTCAACATTTAACACCATCATTCCTGCAGTTCTGATTGAAAAGCTACAGAACCTGGGTCTCTGCACCTCCCTCTGCAACTAGATCATCGACTTCTTAACAAGAAGACCACAATCTGTGCGGATTGGAAATAACATCTCCAGTGTTGATCATCAATACTGGTGCACCTCAGGGATATGTGCTTCACCCACTGCTCTACTTTCTCTACATCCATCACCGTGTGGCTAGTGTTACGTACCCCGTAACTGGTTTGCCAAACCAGCAGAAATGGATCACTCAGTTGGAGTCTGGATTACTCGGACTAAGAAAGTTTTATTAAAGAAACAAGCAACACAGTAATCGAAAGGATAATAAATGCAACAGTTCAGCAATGATAAACACACATGTGCACAGAATTAAGATAACAGCATCAATCAAGCTCTATCATTGTCTAGGGGTAAATGACCAATTTCAAAATGACACAAAGTTCAGTCCAATTTAGTTCAGTTCGCAGTAATCGTTGCCATGGTGATGGACAACGTGGGGGGGCGGAGGGAGAGAGAGAACGAGAACGACTGATCATTCAGAATGGTTTCCACTCACAGACCGGCGATATTGCTCATAAGCAGCTTTCGGGCGGGTCCTTTGTGATGTCACCTGAGGTCACCGACTGTGACCCCTCCTCCAGATGCGGTCGATCCTCTGCAGTGAACCCGGCAGCCAAGCGAGGGTGGACACACACCGGGTTCCCGCTGATCGTACCTTTCCACCCTGTGCATTTAAGGTCCGGTACTTCCCACCGACTCGTGAGAGGCGCACCGCTTCCAGGGTCTCGTTACCTCGGGTGTCGTGTGTGTCCTGCCTTAGCGAACCTGTCCCTTTTTATCCCCCTGCTGGGGTATCGCCTGTCCATCACTTCAAACAGTTCAGGGTTCAAAGGGGGAGCCGCTCCAGACAGCTCTCTCTCCCGTCCCTTCATTACACATCTCCAGATGCTGCTTCATTGTTCCTTATCTCTCCTTCCCCTGAGGACAGGTGGCAGACCAACTGCTGATGCCACTGATGCTAGCCCAGGCCAGCAAACATCTTAATTTATGTGTATTCTCGTCACACTAGGAATAGCTCAAATGCCTTCTATGAGTTTGCTGCTGATATAACCATTATTGATAGAATCTCAGAAGGTGACGAGAGGGCATACAGGAGCAAGATATACCAGCTAGTTGAGTGGTGTTGAAGCAACAACCTTGCACTCAACGTTAGTAAGACCAAAGAGATGATTGTAGACTTCAGTATGGTTAAGACGAGGGAACACAAACTTATCCTCCTAAAAGGATTGGAAATGGAGAGAGTGAGCAATTTCAAATTCCTGGGTGCCACTAGCACTGAGTACCTAATCTGGTTGCAACATTTTGATGCAGCTATAAAGAAGGCAGAGCAGTGGCTGTTTTTCATTAGGAGTTTGAGGAGATTGGGTTTGTCACCTAAACACTTAAAAACTTCTACGGATGTGCCATAGGGAGCATTCTGAATGGCTGCGTCACTGTCTGGTATGTGGGGCGGGGGTGGTGTGGATGGTGCTTCTGCACAGGATCGAAATACATTGCAGAGAGATGTAAAATTAGTCAGCTCCATCATGGGTACTAGCTCCGTAGTATCCAACACAGCTTCAAGGAGTGTGCCTCAGGAAGGCAGTGTACATCACGAAGGACCCCCACCACCCAGGGCATGCCTTCTTTTCATTGTTATCGTCAGGAAGGAGGTACAGGAGCCTGAAGGCACGCACTCAGCAATTCATGAACAGCTTCCCTTCTGCTATCCCATTTCAAAATGGACCTTGAACCCATGAACACTACCTCACTAATTTCTGTTTTGTACTATTTATTTTAACTTGTCTATGTAATATACATATATGTAATTATTGTAATTCAGTTTTTTCTATATTTGTCTGTTTTTTCATTGTACTGCCGCTGCAAATTTAGCAAATTTCTCGACATATGCAAGTGATATTCTGATTCTGGGAATTGTTTTTCGGCAGTCTACTGAAAAAGTCAATAACAGATTATTTTCAAATGATTGATGGCCGGAATTGTACACCTCATTGTTATGTATGTATGATGTGCTATCCCTGATGTGTGGCTGGCAAGTCCTGGCTACAGTGATTCTCAGTCTGGGTGTCCACTTCCTCTTTTCATGATGTTTGATTAAGTTAGACATTTATTCTTTTGTGCTTGTCACTGCATTCTTAGCAGAAGGTCATTTGAATCTGCTCAAAAGAATTCTAATAGAAGTAGCATTTAAGAAATTCCACTTTAAAAGGCTTAGATTTTGAGGAAGCGTCTATGTAAGTTTGTACTAGACTGCATAATGGTGATTTGTCCTACAAATAACAAAGGCATTGTAGATTGTGCAGTCATCACTTCCTTGCAGATTGAAGAACCTAGAGCAGATGTTTTCTTAGCGCCATATTCATGTGGTCCAATTTCTGCACCTGTATTTTTTCACCACATTACTTTTTGCTGTCTTTGCAATTGCTAATAATTTTTGCTCAACAATTACCCCTCCATCCCTTCAGCTGTAAGCACCTTGGGAAGGAAACCATTGCTTTCTTAAAGTTCTTTATTCTGTTTTCTCGTGATAGCAGGAATATTTATGTACCTCAGTATTAAATTGTTTTCTTTGTACATTTCTTTTTATCTGGTTGTTGTCTGAGTGTTTCTCTTCGTGACCTGTTGATTCACACAATACTCCTCTAAAATTTTAATAAATATTTGACTTTAGAAGTTCTTTCAATTTTACAGAAATAATGACTACTGTGTATATTGCTACTTTTAACCTATTTGACAAATTGTATTTCAGTGTTACTATAAAGAGAATTGACTTTGGAAATCCAATCATGAGACAAAAATGATTTTTTTTAAATTTGTGATCTGCAAATACTATTACCCATTATATTTTATTGTAACGTTCTTTAAAGATTTGTGCAAGTTTTCAATATCTTTAGTATATATAATTGGTTCCCCCTGGATTACAGAATTGCTTTTCAAAGACTTGAACTTTTGCATTTCAAAGTTGGTTGATTCATTGACCAACTATCACAGTGGGTTAAGGGTGAACAAGACAGCTCTGTGTCCCAGTGGCACAGATTTAATCACCCAGAGCTGGTTGTTTTTAACAAACTCATTAATTAGATAATCAAAATCTTTATGATTGTTTTTAACTTTTCACGGGGTTAAAAAATAACTAGAATATTCAAATGATGTCAAAGCTTCAAGCTTATCTTTAAAATTATTTGCTTAGTGCATGGAATACAACAATAATATCCTGTCATCCACTTTGTTCTGAAAAGGAAACAAGGCTTTTTGCGATACAAGATAATTTTACAGAGTCATAGAGAAAACAGTGCTTCTGCACCAACAATTAATCATTGATTTACACAATAATCCTACAATGATTTCATCTTTTGTTCTCCGTGAGTTCTCATCAACTACTACCCCTAGATTCTACCACTCACCTAAACACCAGGATAAATTATAGTAGCTGCTCTGGCCTGTAGAGGCTCAGTTCGTTTTGTATGAATATCACTTCCTGTATGTAAGCTACTTTTAAATCATTTTCTTTGTGGGTTAATTTGGATTTAAATTTGAAACAAACATTCATAAGGTATCTATCTCCACCCACTATATTTGCCTTGAAACAGCAATATGTGTGAGTCTTAAGTTTGGTATTATAGCCTGGTAGGGAAACACCATTGCCCTTGAACAGAAGATCCTACAGAAAGCAGTGGATGTGGCCAAGTCCATCACAGGTAAAGGCCTCTCCACTTTTGAGCTCATCTATGTGGAGTGCTGTCACAGGAAAGCAGAATCCATCATCATTGACCCCCATCACCCAGGTCGTGCTCTCTTCTCACTGTTGCCATCAGGAAAAAAGCACAGGAGCCTCAGGACACACAGTAACGGACTCAGGAATAGTTATTACCCCTCAGCCATCAGGCACTTGAACCAGTGAGCATACTTCATTTATCTTCATGCCCCATTACTGAACTGTTCCCACAACCTATGGGCTCACTTTCAAATACTGTTCATCTCATGTTCTTGATATTTGTTGCTTACTTATCTATTATTATTATTTTCTCTTTTGTATTTCTACAGTTAATTGTCTTTTGCACATTGGTTGTTTGTCCACCCTATCGAATGCAGTCTTTCATTAATTCTATTAAGATTCTTGGATTGTTTTTTAGATTATGAGAACACTCAGTCCTCTTTTATTGTCATTTAGAAATGCATACGTGCATTAAGAAATGATACAATGTTCCTCCAGAGTGATATCACAGAAAAACAGGACAAACCAAAGACTAACACTGACAGAACTATATAATTATAACATATAGTTACAACAGTGCAAAGCAATACCATAATTTGATGAGGATCAGACCATGGGCACAGTAAAAAAAAGTCTCAAAGTCCCCGAGTCCTCGATAGCAGGCAGCAAAAGGGAGAAACTCCCTGCCGTAAACCTCCGGGCACTGACAACAGCCGACACTGAGTCCGTCCATCCGAAAGCTTCCAGCCTCCAACCAGTCCCTCCGATACAGCTTCCCAAGCGCCACCCTCTGCCAAATGCCTTTGACCTCGCCCCGGCCGCCGAAACAAGCAAAGCCGAGGATTCAGGGCCTTCTCCTCCGGAGATTCCGGACCAGATAGTAGCAGCGGCAGCGAAGCGGGCATTTCAGAAATTTCTCCATCAAATCAGAATTGTGCACGGTACCCTACTTGACAGATTACAGATATCATTCACCGGAGTGGCTGCGCACGCTGCGTTTCACCGCCATCTTCTCCTCCTCTGTGACAGTAGATATCTTTTGAAGGAAGTACTATGTTTATTGCTTATTATTATTAAGATATTGTTGTGACACACTGCCTCTTATTTACACAGCATATTTATGAAGTGTTGTGCATGCATATTATCTTGGTTAACACTGATTGTGAGAATAATTGACAGTATATTCATGTGTGCGATAATTCTGTATTGAATTTAATACAAATTTTTTTTAACTTTCTGCAATTTCTCAAGTAAAATCTCATTAAAAGCCCTGAAGAAAGCTTCTGGCTCAGGTAATTTTTGAGATGGTGTTTAACTTACTGCATAGCTTTGTGTATATGCACTGCAAGAGCAGTAGAGTGAGAAGATAACTCTCTTCAAAGGCATCTCCCACAGACTGGGGACGCGTCAGAACACAGTACACAACAATGTCAGCTTCCAGCCTGACCATCGTTGACCACCAAGACCTAGAAGGCAGGTCAGAATGTGCAATGTTGATCAAACCTTCACAATGCTTGAAAGAATCCACGATTTTCATAGCTGCAACACGAAGCCACGTTCATGCCAAAGCGGCAAGAATGGGAGCAGCTTAAGCTAAATACGAAATGGAGATGCAAATGGAAAAAGCTCTTATAGATGTGGAGAAAGCACAAATGGACGTGGAAAGAGTGTGTGTAGAGGTTACATTAAGTGTGCTCAAGGAGGTGTGCAGAAGCTGAGGCTGACCTACAGAGGCAGAAGTGTATGGACCAGCAGCTGGCTTAAACAGTGGTGAGCCTACAACTAGAATTAGTCATACTTTGCCATCACAACAGCCAATGTACCTACATCAACGGAGCTGTAGTGTAGCATGTATCAAGCTTCAAATTCCTTAGTGTCCACATTTCTGAGGATCTCACCTGGTTCCTGAACTCCTCCATCATGATCAAAAAGGTGTAACAGTGCCTTTATTTCCTGTGGAGCATCAAGAAAGCTCACCTCTGTCCCAGGACACTGACGAACTTTTACCGCTGTACCACTGCGAGCATACTCACCAACTGCATCTCAGTGCGGTATGGCAATTGTCCCGTATCGGACTGCAAAGCACTCCAGCGTGTGGTGAAAACTGCATTATCGGCACCCAATTGCCCACCATTGAGAATATCTACCATAAATGCTGCCTGGGCAGGGCGAAAAGCATTATCAAGGATGCATCTCACCCTAACCATGGACTTTTTACTCTCCTCCCATCCGGTAGGTGCTACAGGAGCCTCCGCTCCCACACCAGCAGGCACAGGAAGTGCTTCTTCCCTGAGGCTGTGACCCTGCTGAACCTCACATCACAGCGCTAAGCAGTATTGCACCCATATTGTACTGTCTCAGTACTTTTATACTTGTGTGCTGTAGCACTTACTTTTTATTCGCAGTTATTTTGTAAATAACACTATTCTTTGCATTTCTGGTCAGATGCTAACTGCATTTCTTTGGCTTTGTATCTGTACTCGGCACAATGACAATAAAGTTGAATCTAATTCAATCCAAAACTATTTTGGCTATGAGAAAGACAGGTTCCAGCTCTACAAGGAGAAGCTGTCCACACCATACAGTCCAGATATTGTCAGTCAAGGTCTACAGCAGCAAAGACCCACAATACCCACTTCTGCAGTTTCATCACAGCAAAACCTTCAGTCAAGAGTTGCTACTGGTATCAATCCCATCTGCATAGACATGGACAGACCTAGTTTCTGTCCAACCCAGGAAACACATTTGGCAAACGAGTCTCCACAGTGCCCTCATCCAGGAGCCACAGATGCGTGAGAGAGTTCTGTCCTGGAAGTTAAGCTTTCACAATGCTGTGGAAGGACTAAGGCTCAAACCTAGCAAAGAGCTAGAGCTCCTCTGTAAGTGGCTTGATGGGGAGTCACTGCAACATGCAAAAAGGGTTGGCACGGCACATTAATAATGCAGCTACAGGTTTGCAAATACTGTGGACAAATGCTATGGCCCTCCGGAGGCAATTGAAGAATCTCTCTTCAGCAGACTCAGTAACTTTCCAAAACCCTCACGAAAAGCTGAAGCTACTGGAACTTGCAGATCTGTTGTCGGAACTGTGTGTGTGGCCTCCATCAGTCGTGGGCGAACATGGGTACTGCGCCTCTGGTAGTCACTGGGAGTGGCCCCTCCAGGGCGCAAGCTAGGGCAGAGTTGATAGGGAGATCCATCTGTTGCCCATGCAGTGGGACCCCCCTCTCCATGCTGATGACAGGTCCAAAGGAACGACGAAAGTCAATACAGTTTGGTGCCAGCAGCATTGCAGGAGTTGCCGTGCCGGTGCTGGGTACAGCAGTCAGCCGCCTTCGGGACTCCGACTCCAGATTTTTCCTTGGGGTTTACTCACAAAGCCTTTCCCGTGAGCGGGTATAGCTGCAAGGCAGTGGAGGTTTGAAATTGGAGTTTTCTCTCTCCTAGATGAGCTACCATTCGTGGTTAACGAGCCCCATTTGCCCAGAGCAACTGGTTTTAAGGCGCCAATGACTCGCCTTTACCCTTCTCCTGTCAGTGAGAACAGCTCCGCCGGGCATAAGAACTATGCCACACGATGAAGGCCAGGAGTTGGACTTAGTTGTCAGAGGCTATTTGAGACGCACGCCATGAAGAGCATTTGTTTAGCAGTGGGAGCTCGTCCCCACTACCACCCTTCGGCTATGACTACCTTTGGAGCCTGTCGGAACTGCAAGCCTCAAAAAGTGAGGGTTAATTACTAGGTCTGAGTTCTTAGAAACTGCAAGAGGAATAAACCCTATAGTGGAGAAATGACCAAGCAAGATGCAAGAACAGTAACGACCAAAGGGTTCAAGTGTAAAACGAAGCATCATGTCCACTATCCGCCATTTTCATTCTTTGTGGAATTCATCTGCCACCATGCAGAATTGCAAAATGACCCCAGTTTTATGTTGTCAACTTCCAGTAACAATGTCATTCAAAGAGATGTCTCCAGTCAAAGCATGGAAAACCAAAACCCCCATTCCTGGTCAACAAAACTGAAGTAGAAAATTCCATCATGATCACTGGTCTATAAGAAACCTCATTCCTTAAGGAAATGCAGAGGATTGGGAGAAAACCGCTTGCAGGCTGGAAATGCTTTCTAAAGGAGCACTCAATATGTTTCAAATACTGTGCTTCAACAGAGCACCAAGCAGAAGGCTGTAAAGCTATCACACACTGCACTGAGGGCAACAGCGACCAACACAAATCAGCGCTTCATTCAGGGCCAGCACCTTTGGCTTCTCTTGGTTCCAGCACCCTGCAGCGGAGTGAGGCAGGGAGCCAGCTGATCATTCATCAGATGTAGCTACTTCCTCATACACAGAGGCACAAAGGTAAGGCTTCCAAGGCAAATACTGCTCTAAAATATGTCATTGACCGGAAAGGACATCCTGATATTAATAATCAGAGCAACCAATCATTATCAAAATCAACGTTCTTTGACACTCAGCATTCAGAGTTCTGTTTCCCTGTATTCTCTAAAGATATGTTTTAGAACATCAAACGTTTCTGGAAGAAAAGCCAGTGGATTTGCCGTGGAGTCAATAGGGAGAGGAGGTTTGCTTACCCTTGCGAACCCTCATGGAGTGCGACCGTATTCCCAACAAGAGGGATGAAATCCCAACTCCTAAGCGGCACGTGGCCATTCACATTGTAAGGTCTGACAAGATTCCCATACTTGAATCTTCTACTGAGATTCTACTGTTACCTGGCAGATGTATGTGAACAGCGCAATGGTTGACGTGATGCACCTTATGCCCGATGACTGGACTTGGGTTGGGTTCTAGTGGGTGAAGTCTGCCTCAGTGGTGCTCATCTGCCCACTGTCAGCATATTTAAGACAACTGTCTTGGAGAACGGGCACCCAAATCATTTCAGATCCTGTGAAAGTAGAATTTGTATGAAAGAGAAGATTGTAAGTGAGCAAATGAAGCACCCTGGCATTCTCACCTCTGCTCAACCAGATTGAGGCAAACTGATCTTCTGCTACTTGGGAGATGACTATAAGCTGGTGCCTTCCATTGAAGATGAGGTCTTCCTTCGAATCACAAGCAAAGAGTTTAGCAAAGATGAGTCAAACAGTTGGGTAGCTCCCCTCCCTTTGTGCTCTCCATGAAACAACATACCAAACACAGAGCAGGCTCTCAGTTGACTCATGTCCCTCAGTCACACAATGAGAAGGAAACCAGAAATGAAAGATTATTATACAAAGTTCACAGAGAGACGTTTCAGGAACAATCATGCTGAGTTAATGCCTCCATCACATCTCACCTCTCTTCTCATTAGACATTACCTTGAGTAAAGTATGGCATCAAGGACGACATTTTCAAAGTGAGAATGGTTAAAGACTGTGCAGTAAGACTGTTTCCAAGACTAGTCTCTGAGACTATCTTTCCTTTACCAAAGACTTAAGAAATGATCATTTATTTTTAGTTTCAGTGCTTAAGTTTGTCATCAGGTGGGGAGTGTTCTGGCCTCTGGAGGTGCAGTTTGTTTTGTCTGAACATCATTTCTTGCACATAAGCTGTTTTTCATAACATTTCCCATGCGAGTTAATTTGGATTTCAATTTGAAGCACACAGTGGAAAGACGTCTATCTCCATCCATTCTTTATTTGCCCTTGAAACAGCAATATCTGGGAGTCTTAACGCAGACACAAGGAAATCTGCAGATGCTGGAAATTCAAGCAACACACACAAAAAAATGCTGGCGAACGCAGCAGGCCAGGCAGCATCTATAGGAAAAGGTACAGTCGATGTTTTGGGCTGGGACCCTTTGTCAGAACTAACTGAAAGAAGAGATAGTAAGAGATTTGAAAGTGGGAGGGGGAGGGGGGGTCTGAAATGATAGGAGAAGACAGGAGGGGAGGGGTGGATCTAAGAGCTGGAAAGTTGATTGGCAAAAGGGATACCAGGCTAGAGAAGGGAGAGGATCATGGGACAGGAAACCTGAGGAGAGAGAGAAGTGGGGACGGGAGCCCAGAGAGTGGAGAGCAGGCAAGGAGTTATAGTGAGAGGGACAGAGGGAGAAAAAAAGAGAGAGAGAAAAAAAAGGAGAAAAAATAAAAAATATATTAAAAATATATTAAATAAATAAATAAGGGATTGGGTGTGAAGGGGAGGAGGGGCATTAACGGAAGTTAGAGAAGTCAATATTCATGCCATCTGGTTGGAGGCTACCCAGACGGAATATAAGGTGTTGTTCCTCCAACCTGAGTGTGGCATCATCTTTACAGTAGAGGAGGCCGTGGATAGACATATTAGAATGGGAATGGGACATGGAATTAAAATGTGTGGCCACTGGGACAGAGGTGCTCCCAGTGCGGCCTTCTATATATTGGCGAGACCCAACACAGGCTGGGAGACCATTTTGCTGAACACTTACGCTCTGTACGCCAGAGAAAGCAAGATCTCCCAGTGGCCACACATTTTAATTCCGCGTCCCATTCCCATTCTGATCTGTCAAGATGAAGCCACACTCAGGTTTGAGGAACAACACCTTATATTCTGTCTGGGTATCCTCCAACCTGATGGCATGAATATTGACTTCTCTAACTTCTGTTAATGCCCCTCCTCCCCTTCACGCCCCATGCCTTATTTATTTATTTATTTAGTTTTTTAAATATATTTTTTATTTTTTTTCTCCCTTTTTTTTCTCTCTTTTTTCTCCCTCTGTCCCTTTCACTATAACTCCTTGCCTGCTCTCCACCTTCTGGGCTCCCCTCGCCCCTTCTCTTTCTCCTCGGGCTTCCCATCCCACAATCCTCTCCCTTCTCCAGCCTGGTATCCCTTTTGCCAATCAACTTTCCAGCTCTTAGATCCACCCCTCCCCCTCCTGTCTTCTCCTATCATTTTGGATCTCTCCCTCCCCCTCCCACTTTCAAATCTCTTACTATCTCTTCTTTCAGTTAGTCCTGACGAAGGGTCTCAGCCCGAAACGTCAACTGTACCTCTTCCTATAGATGCTGCCTGGCCTGCTGCGTTCACCAGCATTTTTTGTGTGTGTTGTCTGGGAGTCTTAAGTTTTGTTACTATTGGTTGAATCATGTTTACAAGGCATAGTAATGGAGTGTTGAGTTTGTGTATAATCTTGGTTAACACCAAACAGCAAGAATAATCAATAGTATTAATATAATCAAATGGTCAATGATTCTGTATTTAATTTAATATGTATTTTACTTAGCTTTCAGCCATTTCACAAGTAATTCCCGCTTAAAAACCCTGAAGAAAGCTTCCAGTGTAGTGTGATATTTGAGAAAGTATTTAACTAACTGCTTAGAATTGAATTTAAAAATTGAATTGACTTTATTCCTTACATCCTTCACGTACATGAGAAGTAAAAATCTTCATGTTACATCTCCATCTAAATGTGCAATGTTCATCATAGTAATTTATAATAATTTATAATAAATAGCACAGTTAATGTAATATACTCAAGTCAGTGTGAGTTCATCAGAATGATGGCCTGGTGGAAGAAGCTGTCCTGGAGCCTGTTGGTCCTGGCTTTTATGCTGTGGTACTACTTTCCTGATGGTAGCAGCTGGAATAGATTGTGGTTGCGATGGCTTGGGTCATCAATGATCCTACAGGCCCTTTTTACACACCTGTCCTTGTAAATGTCCTGAATCATGGGAAATTCACAACTACGGATGCACTGGGCTGTCTGCACCACTCTCTGCAGAGTCCTACGATTAAGGGAGGTACAGTTCCCATACCAGGCAGTGATGCAGCCAGTCAAGATGCTCTCAATTGTGCCCCTGTAGAAAGTTCTTAGGATTTGGGGACCCATAACAAACTTCCTCAACCGTTTGAGGTGAAAGAGGCACTGTGGTGACTTTTTCACCACACAGCTGGTGTGAACAGACCACGTGAGGTCCTTGGTAATGTGGATGCCAAGGAACTTGAAGCTGTGTACCCTCTCAACCCCAGATTCAGTGATGTCAATAGGGATTAGCCCGTCTCCATTCCTCCTGAAATCCACAACCAGCTCCTTTGTTTTTGCAACATTGAAGGAGAGGTTGTTTTCTTGACACCACTGTGTCAGAGAGATGACTTCTTCCCTGTAGGCCACCTCGTTATTGCTTGAGATAAGGCCAATCGATGTAGTGTTGTCAGCAAATTTAATTAGCAGATTGGAGCTCTGGGCGGCAATACAGTTATTGGGAATGCACTGCAAGGGCAGTAGAGTAGCAGACTAACATAGCAATCTGGAGACATAAGAGACTACAGAGGTTGCAATCTTCTGGAGGAAATCAGTTGGAAAGCAGCATTTGTGAAAAGAAAGGAATAGTCAACTTTTGATGCAGGTACTAATGCAGGGTTTCATCTCTTCCCATAAATACCACTCAACATGTTGATTCCTCATCAAATTGTTAGTTGTTTAACATACCAGTCAGCATGTTTTTGGGACTTAGGGGGAAGTGAGCAAATTTCACACGAGAAACTTCTAATGACAGCATTGAATCCAGTACTTTGGCATTTTATTAACTGTGTCACTATGCTGCCCAGATAATTTGCTTTATTAACTGTGTCAGTATGCTGCCCAAATTTTGATTATAAGTATGAACCAGCAATGTATACATATTTTATTATTTTTATAATATATTGAAACATACATTCCAATGACAAAAGGCATTAACTTATCAATATATTGGCATGAGGATAAAAATGATATTTTTCCTTTTAAATTTGCAAAGTAATTTTCAAGTAAGCATGCATTAGCAACTATTATTCTGTCTCCCCGCAATAAGTAGAAACAAATACCATTTGAGTAAAGTAGTAATGTGTTTCTTTAACCATCCTTGTATGATTGTTTATTGATTATCAATCAGTTTGAATAGACTGTTCTGCATAGACCTCTGAAGATGGATTTTCAGTTGAAAGCATGCTGAAATGCTTCATTCTTCACATTGCAAAAAAACCTGCAATGTTTAACAGAAGAATCATACTAATCCCTGACAAGCCCCAATTCTCAAATAAAAGATTATTTTCTTAAATGATGTGAGACCTTTTATAAATATCACATTCTTCGCTAGTTGCATTGCAGATATACTGACAGTTAGTGCAAAGTATGAATGATAGTTGATTTGTACCTACTATATACAGTACTGTATATATCAGGTTATATACATTACTGTGCAAAAGCCTTAAGCAGCCTAGGTTTTCTACATGGTTTCAGATGGTATGGCCTATGCAGAGACATGATCTCAACATCATCGAGGTGATCTGGGATTACCTAGAGGGACAGAAGCAAGCAAGACAGCCATAATCTGCAGAAGTACTGTGGCAAGTTCTCCAAGATGCTGGGAACAATCTACCAGCTGATTTTTTAAATATATAAAACTGCATGAAAGTGTACCCAAGAGAATTGATGCAGTTTGAAAGTCAATGGGTGCTCACTTCCAATATTGATTTGATTTAGTTTTTCACTCTTTACTGCTCGTTATAGCAATTTTTTTGTTATTTAGAAAATTTTCATTTCATTATTTTTGAAAGCACCTTTGCTTTATAGAATTTTTTTTACATGTCTAAGACTTGCACAGTACTGTATATTTATAGAGAAGATTTTGTTTTCTTGCTCTTTTTCAGCTATTTTTATTTCAGGATTACTTGACAGATTATTAAAATGCATACACTATTTTCACATAGCACTGGATTTATTATATTTGAAAAATATCTTGAACAATAATGACAACAGCAAAAAAAGCTGGATGTTTACAGTTAGTGTATCAGTTAGTCACAAATCTTTTAACAGGATTTATGCAGATGTGACAGCATTTATGCCTAAGTGATCATATGGCTGCTACCTATATTGTTGGAATAATTTTTTTTGACATTGTTTGATATTATTATTCTGAAAGCAAATGTGTAAATATAGTTTAAAATTGTTCCGTATGAGAATGGTAGCTTGATAAACTAATGGCAGTAATAAATATCATTATGTAGCAAAAAGATGAGTATTCTATATATTTGAAAAAGCGTCATTTTGTCAGGAAGGAAAGTATTTTTGTTAATTGTTTTCGAGTGTGTTGCCTCATTTTACAGGTATAGATATTATGTTGTAGAAGGTGGTATTTACATCATACTTAGTAACAACTTCAGTTTTCCATTATTTAAGAAATTCCAATTTTCTTGTTAACATTTACTGCCTGTTCTTCATCTCATCCAATGGGTTGACTGGTGACCAGATCAAAATGTGACACTAAGGCACAAGTGACATTTTGGTGATATTTTTCCTGACTGGGAGTGCAGGGTGGAAACAAGATTTAGCTTGAAAATTACTTTGTGGTGATACAGACGAAAATTACGTTGGTTTATAATCCATTGTGTTCAGTGACAGCAGTGCAGGATTAACTGGTCTATGTGAGAGACGTTGTCCAACCAAATATTGATTGGGCACCTGGTCAGGAAACTGAAGTCTTTATTTACACCAACTCGCAAGATCAAGAGTAAAGGTATGAGGCAAATTTGCATTTGAAAGAGTAAACAGCAAAAAGAAATATAGCTTCCAGCTTCAAGCATCCAGTCATGCAATTCCCTGGAGGGAAATACGCCTCCAAAACTAACACCTGTTTGAGAGAAAAACTGAGTATGTTGAATAAGGAATTGATGTTAAGCCTTGAACATAACATTAGGACCATTCATTGTTCTGGTCCTCATATTACAACTTCAGGCCAAGTGTATATTATTTTAATGACACTGGCACAGCAGGTACTGCCACTGGCTCACAGATCTGGTGAACCAGGTCAATTCTGCTCTCCCATGCAGTGAAAGTGGAGTTTGCATATTCTCCCTGTGACTGTATGGGTTTCCTCCTATATCTCATTGTCAAGGTGAGGCCAGTACAAGCTAGTTGAACAACAGG
The DNA here is from genome assembly GCF_963921235.1 of Mobula hypostoma. Taxonomy (NCBI): domain Eukaryota; kingdom Metazoa; phylum Chordata; class Chondrichthyes; order Myliobatiformes; family Myliobatidae; genus Mobula; species Mobula hypostoma. The sequence continues at coordinate 51,207,741 of NC_086100.1, read as the reverse complement.
AGACATCAGAGACTGCAGATGCTGAGATCTGGAACACCAAACAAACAGCAGATTGCTTGTTGCTGGAAGAACATATAATATTCCACCTAGATAGTATGCAACCAATAGTAAATCAAAAAAAAATATATATATATATAAAATATTTCTCCCTCTCCTCCCCATCTCTCCCATCCCTCTCTCTCTACCGCTGATCTACCTTCCACCAATTCTCCCATTTTTGTCCTTTTCCACACCCCTCCCTGCCTCCAGGACATATACCATATTGTTTTAACATCTAAAAGACAGCATCTTTGAGGGTGCAGCACTCCCTCAGTCTGAGACAGAATTGCAATTTGTTAATTATTGTCGCTTGTCTCGAGGTAGAGTGAAAAGCTGGTCTTCCATACCTTTCAGACAGATTAAGTCATTACACTGCATTGAGGTAGTACAGTATAAAACAATAACAGAAGGCAGAGTAAAGTACAACAACTACATATCAAGTGCGTGCAAGCAGACAATGAAGTGCAAGATCATAATGATGATGAGATCAAGAGTACATTTTATTGTACTAAGGAACTGTTCAATGGTCCTATAGTAGTATGGTAAAATTGTTCTTGAGCTCGGTGGTACATGCTTTCAGTCTTTTCTGTCTTCTGACTGATGCAAAAGAGTGTCTTGGGTGAGACGGGGTCTTTGAGCTGGCTGTTTTATTGAGGCAGTGAGAAGTGCAGGCAGAGTCCATAGAGGGAGGCTTGTTTCTCTGATGTGCTGAGCTGTATCCAAACTCTGCTGTTTGTTGTCGTCTTGGGTAAAGTAGTTGCCATTACTAAGCTGTGGTGCACCCACATTAGATGGTTTCTATGGTAAATCAATAAAAATTGGTAAGGGTCAATGGGATATGATAAACTTCTTGTAGCTTCCTGGGAAGTAGAGACATTGGTGGGCTGACTTGGTTGTGACATCTACTAGGATGGAACAGGACAGGCTTTTGGTGATGTTCACTCCTTAGAACTTGAAGCTTGCAACAGTTCAAAGTTTAAATAACTTTATTATCAAAGTATGTATATGTTACCATATACTACTTGAGATTTATTTTCTTGCAGGTATTTGCAGGAAAAAAGAAATATAATAGAATATTATGAAAAAGCTATATTGAAATAGTAAAAAAATGACAAGCTCGAATAGTCAAAAGAAGACAATCTGTATAAATAAAAATAATACTGAGAGCATGAGTTGTAAGGAGTCCTGAAAAGTAAGTCTGCAGGTTGTAGAATCAGTTCAGAGTGGTGGTGAATGAAGTTATCCATACTAATTTATGAGTCTAACAATTGTAGGGTAACAAGTGTTCCTGAAACTGGTGATGTGGGACATAAGACTTCTGTACCTTCTGCCCCATGGTAGTAGCAAGAAGAGGGCATGGTTTTGATAATGGGGTCTTTGGTGTATAGTGTTGTTTTCTTGTAGCATCTCTCCCTGTAAATGTAGTCAGTGGTGGGTGAGCTTTGCCGGTGATGGACTGGGCTGTATCCACCACTTTCTGTAACTTTTTCCTTTCCTGAACATCGATGGTTCCACAGCATGCGGGATAGGTTAGGATGCTCTCCACTGTTGATCTATACAGTTAGTCAAAGTTTGTGGTAACATCCAAAACTTTTAAGAAAGCAGAAGCACTGTCACACCTGCTTGTGACGACACTTATGTGCTGGTCCCAGGAAGATCCCCTGGTATATTAACACCAAAGAATTTAAAACTGCTGATATTTTCCACCTCAGCTCTCCTCAAAAGGACTGGCTCATGGACCTCTGGCTTTTCCTCTTGCAGCTGATAATCAACTCTTTGGTTTTGCTGATATTGATTGAGAGGTTGTGTGGCACCACTCAACCAGATTTTCAATCTCCTTCCTAAATGCCAATTTATCACCACCTTTACTTCAGACAACAACCGCAAACTTAAATACAGGCATTAGAGCTGTACTTACCTGTACAATCATAAATATAAAGTGATTAGAGTAGGAGATAAGCACACAACCCTATGGTGCACCTGCCCTGACAGGGAGTGTGGAAGCGATGCTGTTACCAGTCTGTACTAACAGATCTGCCAGTAAGAAACTTAAGCATCCAGTTGCACAGAGGACTTCCGATGCCAGGTGTTGGAGCTTAGTGATGAGTTTCGAGGGAATGATAATATTGACTGCTGAGCTATAGTCAATGAAGAGCAAATGGATGTATGCTTCATTATTCAGGTGGTGTGCCTAGCTGAGTGAAGAGCCAATGAATTGGCATCTACTGTTGACCTGTTGGAGTGATAGGCAAATTGGATCAAACCTAGTCACTCCTCAGGCTGGAGTTTATATGCTTCATGACCAACCTCTTGAAGCATTTCATTACAGTGTATGTAAGAGCTACTGGTTGATAGTAATGGAGGCAGGTTACCACATCCTTCTTGAGCACTGGTAGGATTGGTGCCTGCTTGAAGCAAGTGGGTACCTTACACTGTTGAAGTGAGAGGTTAAAGAAGTCCGTAAACATTACAGTTCTTCAGGACTCAGTCACACGCGCCATCTGGGCCAGGTGCTTTCTGTGGATTCACTCTCTTGAAGGATGACCTCACATTGGCTTCAATGAATGAGAGTTAGGGACTGTGAGGGTTCGTGAAAAAGTCAGTCAAAGCGAGAATAAAAGGCATTGAGCTCATTTGAGAGCAAAATCTCATTGCCATTTATGTTGCTTGGTTTTACTTTGTGAGAGGTGATGGCATTCAAGCCCTGCAACAATTGTCAAGCATCCCTCTGTGATTCAAGTTTAATCTGGACCTTCTGAAGATCATATGTACACTTCTTGTATTTTCTCAGATTGCCAGTCCTAAATGCCACCTAAACGCCAACCCTCTCATCTTCAGCACTGTTAATAGACATAGACAATAGGTGCAGGAGTAGGCCATTCGACCCTTTGAGCCAGCACCACCATTCACTGTGATCATGGCTGATTATCCACAATCAGTATCCAGTACCTGCCTTATCCCCATAACCTTTGATTCCGCTATCTTTAAGAGCTCTATCCATCTCTTTCTTGAAAGCATCCAGAGACTTGGCCTCCACAGCCTTCTGGGGCAGAGCATTCCATATATCCACCACTCTCTGGGTGAAAAAGTTTTTCCTCAACTCCGTTCTAAATGGCCTACCCCTTATTCTTAAACTGTGGCCTCTGGTTCTGGACTCACCCATCAGCGGGAAAATGCTTCCTGCCTCCAGCGTGTCCAATCCCTTAATAATCTTATATGTTTCAATCAGATCCCCTCTCATCCTTCTAAATTCCAGTGTATACAAGTCCAGTTGCTCCAATCTTTCAACATATGACAGTTCCGCCATCCCGGGAATTAACCTTGTGAACCTTGATGTCAGCAGGTCCATGTGCACAGTCCTCCCCTTCCTGGTCAATAGCACACTTTTGTTTTGCTGACACTGAAGGAAAGGTTAATGTTATGACACCATGTTACTAAGCTGTCCATCTCCTATCTGTACTTCGGGTCATGGTTATTTGAGATAAAGCCCACCACAATGGTATCATCTGCAAACTTGTAGACGGAAACAGAACCGAATCTGGCCATGCATTCCTGAGTGTTCAGGGAGTAAAGAATGGGGCTGAGGATGCAATCTTGTGTATTACTAGTGTTTTAGGATAATCAGGGCAGAGCTGTTTCTGCCCATCCTTACTGATTTGGGCTGGTTGAACAGGAAGTCGGGGTTCCATTTGCAGTATGGGGTGTTGACTCACAGTTCTTGGGGTTTGGTGATGAGTTTGCTAGGAATTATTGTATTAAAGGCAGAACTGTAGCTAGTAAACAATAGCCTAACATAGGTCTCTTTACTGTCCAGATGCCCCACGGATGAGTGTAGGCCCGGGCAGATGGCAGGGACCTGTTTCTGTAGTTAGGAAATTACAGTGGGTCAAGGCTGTCTGGAAAGCTGGAGTTAATGCGTTCTATGACCAGTCTCTTGAAGCACATCATGATGGTGGATGTTGAGCCCATGTTGGGTACTGATATTTTGCTTTAGTACCAGGATAATAGTAGTCTTCTTAAAGCAGGTGGGAACCTCAGATTGAAGGATGGAGAGGTTAAAACTGTCTGAAAATACCCCTGCCAGCTAATCTAAGGATATAGCCAGGGACCCATTCTGGGCCAGATGCTTTCCATGGGTTCACTCTCTGAAAGACTGATCATGCATCTGAAACAGTGACTGTGAGTTCAGGTGCACTGGAGGCTATTGGAGTGGGTGGCGACATGCCAATCCCCTCCTGTCCAAATGCAAAGAATATAGTAAGTTCATTGGAAAGCAATGTGCTGTTGTTGGGGTTGCTGCCTGACTATTGTTGTCTGTTGTAGCATGCAAGACCTGCCAGAACTGATGGCTAATCTGGGACTCAATTTCAGACCGACATTGTCTCCAGCCGGGTGGAGGGGTGTAAATTTGTCTGTTCCCTCCACTAGCTTGCAGGTCACCCATGGGTAAGGTGTAGCACCTGCTTAACTCCCTGATCAAGGTCACATGAAGCCATGGGAGCAAGTCGTGGATGATCGTATGAGTAGCTGGTGCATATCACAATTCCTGGTTATATGACCACTAACACCAGGCAGACAATCTCTGAAGAGAATTGGTAATGGCTGCAGTCACATATCTTGTAAAGACACTGCCCAGAAGCAGGCAATGACAAAACACTTCTGTCAAAAAATTTGCCAAGAACAATCATAGTCAAAAGACTATGATTCCCTGCATGATACAATACAGCATATGGTAATGATGATAATATGATTGTCTCTAATATCACTGATAGCTTTATAGAGGACATATCTCGATTTCTTGTTAAGGTCAGGGTAACCTGATTTGAACGCAGCCGTCCTGATTTCAGTAGGGAGTGGATCTCCTAGTTCATCCATGATTTCTGATTTGGGAACAGCTAGATTAATCTCTTTGGTACACAGTTTCAACATACTTTCTGATAAAGTCCATACTAGTTGTGAGGTTTGTCTCGGTGGGCAACTTTGATTGTTGTGCAGCAATGGTCAAAGGTGTTTTGGGCTCGTAGTGGAACAAGAGACATGCTGATAATATATTGGTAACAAAATCTTGGAAGCTGGTTTGGGTGAATTCACCAACAATGATAAATGGGATCATCAATTTGAGGTTTGTACATGTCTCAAGAGTAGAATTTGAACCCACAGCTTTCTTGACTGTGATGCAAGAATGCTTCCGACTGAGCTAAGATATTTCTTTTTACAGTGCAAGATTCTTTTTACGATGTGTCAGTTGTTAGTTGATTCTTTAAAGAACTTTCCAAGTAGACCACCTCTTCCATGCCTATACAGCTATTTCTTCTTCAACTGCTTATCCAATTCCCTTTGAGAAAGAGCATTAAATTTGTGTCTTATTACCATTCCACGTGCTGCATTCCAGAATATCATAATTCTTAGAATCATTTCAAATTTACAACACAGAAGGTCTGCAAGAGCAATCTAGTTGGACCCATCCAATTAAAAATTAACTCTTTACTAAACTCTTATGCCATGTAGCTGCTAATCACGCTTCACAAGAAATATTTTGTTTTTCTTTATTGTCTACTTTATCAAAACCATCCACAACACATTATCAGATCTCTCTAAAATTGTGCTATGTATTCATTGTCATGGGTTTGTCTGCTACTATGCTGCTTCAGCCTTTTATCTATGGTGGTAATTATTTAAATTATAAATACGAATAAGCTGGAAGTCAGTAATGTTTTTCAGATAAAAATAGAACATTTATATCATTATATATGTTTTAATTGGGCTGATGAACATCAATCAAAACAGAAATTGCTGCATCTACTCAACAGCTCAGGCAGCATTTTTGAGGAGAAATGTAAATAATGTTCCACATTATGTTTCAATGATCAGTGTAGTATATAGATTGATCTAATATGAGTATGTTTGATTTTAAAAGGTGGAAGCTTCAGAGAGCATCACACTGATCTCACATCGTTGCTGGTCCAGCCAATTGCTGCATCTTTGGCAAAATCACTTCTTTCTTCCAATGAGGCGACAAACAGAAATCGATGTATTCATCTCACAAATTCAAGTAAAGGTAACATGTAATTTCACACTTTTTATGTTGCCAACATTATTTTATTGCAGCATGTTTTCCATGCACAATTTATAAAAAAAAAACACCAGTGCAAATTCGAGGAATTCTGCAGATGCTGGAAATTCAAGCAACACTTTGTCCTGACGAAGGGTCACGGCCCGAAACGTCGACTGTACCTCTTCCTAGAGATGCTGCCTGGCCTGCTGCGTTCACCAGCAACTTTGAAGTGTGTTGCTTCAGTGCAAATTAACTATGCAAAAGATAGTGACAAGATTCATGGCAGTTTAAATAGAAGAAAAAACAAAACTTACATTTCTGGGGTTGTCTCTACTGACATGGAATTCCATTTTTGATTTATGTGACAGCTGATTTTCTTGTTGTCTACCTGAAGTAGTGAGGTTTTGTTTCAAATTGTTATTCATAAAACTTTACATAATTATAAAATAAAAACCGTGGTCAAGGGACAAGTGAGACTGGAGCAGAGGGCAAACACGAGGAAATCTGCAGATGCTGGAAGTTCAAGCAACACACACAGAAAATGCTGGTGAATGCAGCAGGCCAGGCAGCATCTATGGGAAGAGGTACAGTCGACGTTTCGGGCCGAGACCATCAGCATTTTTTGTGTGTGTTGCTGGAGCAGAGGGTCACATTTTGTCACCTCATTTCCCTCGTTTTTGGACTGCTGCTTTCTGCCAAGTGGGGTTGCAGTCTGAAGTAGCTGCTGTGGGGCAAATGTGAATGTATTGCCTGGGAGTCAGTGATGGTAGAAAAGATGCTGACATTATGAGGAAGAATTGCACTGTTGTGGTCATTAATTCCAATTGAACTCTCAAGGACAGAATAGTCAAAAAGGCTTAGAACACCGGACGCAATAATCATTTGTGTGCTTGATGTCTTTCTGCATCAGACATGCACTAAAGATATGTCAGCCATCATGTTTTGCCATGTCAGAATGCTTCCAGTACAAATTAGATGATGCTGACCCACTTGGCTCCACAAATCAAATAGGTCCTCATAATGCTTTTCTAGGGTTACCATCTTATACTTGGAAGCTCCAGTTAATAGGAAGTGACTTACCTAGTTATAAAAAAAACAGTTGTAACAATTTATGCACACACACAAAATCCTGGAGGGACTTAGCAGGACAGGCTCCTTCCTTGGAAATGAACAGCCAACACCCTTCTTCAATTTATACATTTTTTTTTAGCCATTCAGGAGAACACAAAATTATGCTATGACATCCAGGAAACTGATTGCCTCTGGATTCTGTTATTCTCCTTTTTGATGCCATTTATGAGCACCAAGCAGAGCTACTGTGTTCCATCTTGACAGTTGAAGTGGGAGAAAGAGCATTGCTCATCAAACCTCTATCAGAACATACAGGCTCCCTGCTAACGCTATCACTAATACATGGCCTTTAAAGCACTTTGAAGGTGACAGCATTATCACAAAATCTATTCTGCTCTATGTAACTATCGTGAAGTAGAATAGTTGCTAGTGGCTCATCAGACTTTGGATTTTAGATGTGATGATATTATCAGTGTTTATTGTATAATTGTGAATGAGATGTAATCTTTCTTGGCGATTACCTGATAGTTATCCGTTCAATAGCTGGATTAAAAAATTCCTGATGATACTGCAGTTCATTTTGGCTCTGGAGGCCAATAAGTAGTTTACTTTTTCCTCTGCTTTATCTCTAAGTGCCTATGCAAGGAGTGGGGGCACCTTTGCAGAAACTCCCTACTACATCTTACTGAGAGAAGTGAATTGTACAACTTATACAGAAGCAGTGTGATGAAGAGAGACTAAGATTGGAGTGGTTATGGGTAGAGGAAGAAAGGGTAAAGAAAGGAAGAGTGCAAGGGAGGAGAGAAAAAATGGTATGGGAATTCTATGTAAAACACTGACCTGAGGGTGACCAATAATTAAACCATGCCATGGCTCACAATCAAACATGATCAGTCTGGCTTCTGAGCTTGGGGGAAACAGTCACTGCATATTCTACTCCTTCTGTACATTTATCTTTTCCTCTCTCTCCCTTTTGCCTCTCCCCAGCTCTCTTCCTCTTTCCTTCAGTCGCTCTCTAACTGTCCCTTCATCTCCAATACTGAGTCCTCGCTCTCTGCATCTCCCACTCTCTAATTATCTCCCAGCCTCATAGTCTGTCTCTCACTCTATTGTCTGTCTTTCCCTTCTTTCTTGCCTTACTCTCATCTTCTCTCCTGTGTTTTTTTTTCTCACTCACGTTTTCTCTCTCATTCTGCCCACCATCCCGTGTCTTCCCCCAACACCCCTTCGAAAGTCAGGTAGACAGTGCTTGAGATGATGGGTGGATGAGTTGTTTGGATATTGCACGTTCTTTCCATTTTGAGCCTCTTTAGGTTAGAGATTCCTGTGATTCATTGAGGATGTTACCTTGTTTCAAGGAGACTTTTCGAACATCCTTGAAGCTTTTTCTCCATCTTCCATGATATATGCACACAGTGAAGCTCGTAATAGAGTGCTTCTTTCAAGAGACTGTGCCAGGCAGTCAAATAATGTAGATTTGAGGGAGATTAGCTGCTCAGTGCTTGGGACATTAGACTGGGAGAGACTGCTGACAATGGGAAGCTTATTGTGCCAATGCACTTGGAGATGTTGCATAGACATTTGTAGTTAATCTTATTCAGGTGCACATAGTAAGTTGTGAATTACTCCAAGGCAAAGATGAGTGGGGAAATCATGACCTAGATATGGACTTAAAGTCTTTGCCAACAAACCCTTTCCTCAGTTGTCAGAAGTTGTGTAAGGGTGTTGGAGAATGTGGCAAATTTCATCAGCAACGCTGGCCTTTGCTGTGAGTGATCCATGTTTTTCAGGTTCCAAAGAAACATAGAAATCTACAGCATATTACGGGCCCTTCAGCCCACAATGTTGTGCCAACTATGAAACTACCTACAATTTCCTTACTCCGTAGCCCTCTATTTTTCTAAAGAAGTTCCCTTCTTGTTTGTTGGAGGATAGTGCTATGCTTGGTAGAATAGCTTTGAACTGTGTACATTTAGTATAAACTCTATCTTCTCTTCAGTGAAGGAGTCAACAGATAATTTGGAACTAAGACTGAATGTATACTAATGACTGAGGTTGCAGTGATCTTGGATCTGGAGTAGAGACAAAGAAATTTGATCATTTTTTCACATCTCCTTTGTCATTATAGTACCCTGCTGTTTTAAGATTCTTGAATGGACTTGGTGGACATTAAAGATGAACTCCTGATCTCACTATCTATTTTGCTGTGACTATTGCACCTAATTGTCTTCCTGCACTTAACTTTGTTACTGTAACTGTAACCCTATAATCTTCATGTTATTACATTTCCCTTGTATAACCTCAATGTACTTATGTTTTGTAATGATTTGTATGGATAGTTTGCAAAATTAGATTTTTACTGTATCATTGTATACATAACAGTAGCATTTTAATTACAATTGCAGTGAAAGATCCCCCGTGCAATTTTACTTCCTTTCAATTGCCATTTATCATTCATTTCTTCCCATTATCTTGGATTCTTCATGTATATATAATATCTTTACCTACCTTCCTGTCTATTTTTCACCCATTTTATAAACCGATCTATTCTGCTTTCTGCTTTTACTGATTTTCTGTCCCACTATTGATTTTAGCTTTTAGTTACAATGCGTGAGAGTTTGCAGCAAAAATAACAACGCGTCCATTAGGGTGACCAATGTTATTTCGAAGTAAATCAGCCAGTGACTTCTGGTAGCTGCGTGCATATAGTTAACTCAACAAGTTGCTGTCTGACATGTCCTACTTCTGAAAAATTTACAAAATTATGGATCACAGAAACTGCCTCTTTCCCTCCCCTCTCCCCCCCTCCAAGGTCTATAGCAACCATCGCATACCCACCTATACTAATTCCATTTAGCAGCACTTAGTCCTCAATCTCCTATGTTTTTGATATTGAAATGCTTGTTCAGATATTTTTAAGAGTACCAATCCAGGTAGTACATTCATCTGGGTTAGAATACTTCCCACAGATCCTTTTACTCCTAACCTAGTGCTAGGGCCCTCTGGTTTTAAATATCTCAGCAAAAGAGAAGTGACTCCAACCAACTGTCTCATCTACACACACCAACATTTTGTATATTTCTATCGTATTCTTACTCCCATACTTCAAAAGAAAATGTGTCATTCATATGCATGGAGGTGTGAATCTGCAGTTTTAACCTGTTTAGTATGTAAAGTTGAACCCTGTCTATTCAATTATCTGAGATTTATTTTAGCTTCATGGTATGTCTTACTAATACTAACAACCTCTCTGACACTTGAAATTACCTTTTACATGTATCAGCTCTTGTTACAGAATTGATTTTAAAAATTAATTTGAATTATTTGGACAAATCCTTTGCTACCCCCAAGCTTACCAGTCTCTACAGGAAAGATATGCAAAAAAAATTAATGCCTTAAATGCTTTATTGCAGTTAGCAAAAATATAGGTCTGTTATTTTTAGAAGATTATTACGATGTTTCATGAACTGGCATTTATGCTGTTTCTTCATCAGAATCGAATGATAAATTATTTGTGTTTTCTCTACCTGCATCTGTGTTGGAAGATATTAGACTTGATTGGAACTACTCAAAAAATAAAACAATGTCAGGCATTACGAAGCTCCCCAGCTTTTACAGAGGAAGCTGGAATTGAAGTGTAGGAAAATGGCATGCTCAAAGCATAAAATGCAGGAGTTATTCTGTTGATGTTAAAAAATGCATAGTAGCTTCATGGCTTAAATAAAATTTTCACATTACTAAGTAGAGCTGAACTGCATTGAAAGGTAATCAAACCAAACCGTACCTCATCTAACATACATTCAGTCATCTATTCTAGAGAAAGATTGAAGAAATGCAAATGTGAAGAAACAGCGATTTAAGTCACAGTGGAGTCCCACTGTTAAACTATGGCTTGCACTATCATGCAAGTAGATAAAAGATAATACAAATAAACAACCATACAAATAAGATGCACAAACCCTTCATGTAAGCTTTTGATGCAACTGAATCTAAGATGCCTATGATTCATCGGAATTCATGACAAGGTTTTGACTTGGACAGGTTTGCAATGATGATCCTGTTTATAAAGAGATTTAGAAAAGTAATGTTTAACAATTTTGTGATCCTAGCACAATAACCCTGTCTCTGAAAATAATGCTGTATCAGCCAACTGAGTCAGTGCTCACATCAGTTAATGAAACTTAAGTCACATAACTAGCATGGGTTCAATGATTTCTTAGAGACAGTTGTGTGATGGAAACATTGCAGATGAGTGAGATAATACTGGAGAAGTGGCAGATGAAATACTGTTTGTCATTCAAATCAAATACTTTGTTTTGTTTTGATGATACTATTAAGAAACAAACAAACTAAAATTAAACTCCATTTAGAAACTCATTCAAGAAACACAACTCAATCCTCAGAGGGATCAGAAGTGGAGAGAGTGAGCAATTTCAAATTCCCGTGTGTCAAGATCTCTGAGGACCTAACCTGGTCACAACATATCGATGCAGCTATAAAGAAAACAAGACAGCAGCTATATTTCATCAGGAGTTTGAGTTAAGATTTGGTTTGTCACCTAAAACACTCAAAAACTTCTTCAAATATATTGTGGAGAGCATTCTCACTGGCTGCATCCCCATCTGGTATGGGGGTGCTACTGCAAAGGATCGAAGTACATTCCAGAAACATGTAAAATTAATCCACTCTATCATGGTTACTCCGTAGTATCCAAGACATCTTCGAGGAGCGATGCCTTAGGAAGGTGGCGTCCATCATTAAGGTTCCCCAGCACCCAGGACATTGTGAGGTTGGATGGCTTTGGGGGAAAAACATGAAAATCTGCAGATTTTCTCTTGTTTGCTACTAAAGATTAGCTATATTTGTCATATGTACATTAAAATATTGAAGCATACAGTGAAGTGCTTCAGTTGTGTCAAAGCAAATCAGTGAGCATTGTGCTGGGGACAGTCCACTAGAGTCTCCACACTTCCAGCACCAATATAGCATGACCACAACTCAGTCTACATCTTCAGAATGTGGGAGGAAACCAGACCTCCTGGAGGAAACCCATGCAGTCACAGGGAGAATGTACAAACTTTTTACAGACAGCAGTGGGAATTGAACCCCAATTTTATTTGTAAATAAGTAGAGGGTGTCAGTCCCTTGGTCAAATATTTTATTGATTATAGGATAGGCAGAATCTGCTATTGCTTTTCAGTACGATGTTGGGTCAATTTGACAGACCGCATTTTAAGTCGTGGGCAGTGATATTGAGCCAATGAGATACACCCTACAAGGCATGCTTTCTGCAAAATACTCGCACTCCTTGTGGTGGCACAACACAGCATGCTTAATGATTAAACTCTTAACAGCTGTGTTCTCTTCACACCCACGCACCACACAAATGTTCCCTTAGCAACCGTGCCATCACCAATGAACAGGAGTGTTATGCTAAAGAATTAAAGTGGTTCATGCATTCATAGCCATAGCAACAACCACAGAACCAATTTCAATTTTCTTCTTTGAAAATATGTCATATCTTCTTTGATGGCCTGATATTTTTAAACACACATTCATTCTAATCTTAGATAAATTCCCCCCTTTCACTATCTACTCTTTTTTTCCTTCACCTTTTCAATTCATGATTTGTAGATTTGTAGCCTATAACATTTAGTCGTTCCGTTTCAGAACCTGTCAGTTCTCTTGCAATAAGTGAAAATGTCCATTTTTGCTTAGAACTTAGATGCTAGCTATTTGGAAACTGTGCGGCATTCCAGTGAAGTTTAAATACCCTTTCACATAATATCCCTCAGGTAAAGATTCTAGTAGGATTCCTAGAAAGTAATTGGAAATCAGACACCAATTGGCAAATTCTCTTCTGACTTCCTAGTCTAAATTCTTTGAAACAACTGGTGTGTTACCACATCATAATGATACTGTATTACTGATGTCTCTGAGCAAAAGGCAGGAATTGCTACTTTGCCTTTCAGCTCTGTAGGGATCATTGCCAATCATAATGAACAACTCCTAATGGACCTTCTAATAACCTGTGGTATTAGAGTAATCTTGGTCAAATCATATCATTCTCTGATCCAATTATGATTAATGAATTTGAAATCCCATTACCTTGTAACTGCAAAATAATCCCCTTTAAAGGTTAACATGTTTCTTTATCCACAGAAGCTAAGAATTTGAGCATTTTCTGTTTTTATTCCAGATGTAGAGCTTGGTGGTTAATATTTTACATTTGTGTACCTCAAAGTACCATATAAGAGAAATAAAAGCTACAGCACTGAATTTCACTGTGGTGCAGAATGTGCAGCTTGTAGGTCTACATCCGAGATAATATTTTTCCTATTCCATGGAGCTCTATATCTTTAGATATATAAGACACACACACATACATATATAAATATATATACATATATGTGCATATGTGTTTCTCACCATTGTATCTGTGCACATTCTGTTGGCTTCACACGGACTGAAAGCAATAGAGACACCATTAAATTTTTATCTGTATTTTCATTGCTCTGGTAAATTTTGAATCATGCTTGACTGTTTGACAGATGCTTCTGCCAATTCTAATAATTAAAGACTTCCCTTGTCGAGTTTTTTTTTAAGTCAACAACTCCACCAAAAGAAAATTGTGCATGACTACATTGCTTTGTTAGGATAAATTGACAGTCACAAAAGATGCTCTGTTTGGCAGACTGTGCAGGTTTTAATATGGCTCAGAGCTTGATCAAAATGTAGCAATAAAAAATTCTTTCTCATTCCAATCAGAATTCATCTGTTCAAACTCTCCTCATCCTTTACATTAAATCTTAATTTTTCTTATTGATTGCTAAGTCTCATTTGTCTCACTTCCTTAGTGCCTGAGAGTAAATGCTGACATTGCATTGGAATTCTTCTTTCATATTTCAGGCGATTGATATGGTTGACCAGTTTAATTTTACTCAGGGTGCCCTTAGCTGTTGTACTGCATTCAGAAATCTGCGCTTTTATCCAGAACTTGTCTTCATGTTGTCAAAGATGATAAGTGGGAATCCTGTTTGATGGTAAAGCACTGACTCTCCCATTGCATCTCGTCTCTTGCATCTGGAATACTAAATGTAGTTAGATGAGTATCTTCATCAAGGCTGTTATTTGTTCTGCATTTTAGAGGGAACACACAACATTTAACTCTTCAATTTTTTGAAGATTTTTAAGTCAATTATCACAATTACAAATCAATATGAAATATAATTAAATAGTTGGGACAAAGCCTAGTATCCTCAGGTGAATTCATTTCACGTAAAGCATGTTATTGGGGATTTAGAGGCAAACACATTTCCTGTGATTTGGCTGGTAAGCCTGAGGGGATATGAGAGGAGGTTAGGCAGTGAAGGATGTCACTGTAGGAGAGGAATTTGAAGGAAAAGGAGAAATAGCATTGACAGGAGTATAGGAAAAAAATGGTTGAGTGAAGAAAGTAACAGGGGCAAGGATATCTATGAGCCCGTGAGTGTGTGCATTTTGAGAGATGCCAGTGCACGTGTCCTTGTGGGTGGGTGTGTGTGTGTGTGTGTGTGTTATCATAGACCAGAAACCATGAGATGCTTAGACATCAGCATGAAGTTTTGAGTTCCCCCAGCATTTTCTGTGTTCCTCAGCATGAATGTGTCAAGATGGCTTCACTCACTCTAACACAAAGCTGGCATGTTGTGTTCCTCTGAGCGCATGTTCCTGTCCCAACCTGGAAGTTACAGAATTCGACAAGGAAAACTGCTACTTCAACCTTAAAGAAAAAGTCTGATACACATCTTGGAAGGAAGCACACTAATTCTCCTGGTGACTTAAATTTCAGCTTCAGAAGAGAAACAAATTTTCTGGCAAGATTGGAGTAAGGAAAACTGACTCTAAACAAAATACTTAGAGCACAGTTTCATTATAACCAATGCCCTGTTTGACCAACACAAGTGCAAGACTTCATGACAGCATTCCCAAACTAGGCATGGACATTTGCTGGATGATATCATCTGAAAGAGAGATCACAAGAGTGTCTTTTTTACCCATGCCATAAAAAGTTCTAGTGGCGGTCATCTTCACATGGCTGGCCCCAAAACAAAAGCAACTACGAAAATATTGTTGCATGAAAATAAAGTGGCAGTCTTAAGGAACCCAAAAATCATTTTTCTCAGAAAACACATAACCAATAGCCTAACCTTTCTCAACTAACCAGAGGACAAAGTACTCCGAGGTCAACCATAATTAGGAACTGCTAAGAGACTCTCAGTTTATCCATCAGTAACAGCAAGACTGGTTTGATGGTAGTATCCAGAAGCTCTAGGAGCTAAATAATTGCCAATTCGAGGTGCTCTACAGACACCTGAAGGGTGAGGTCTAATAGAAATCCGGTGATCTGGAGAATTATTGATAGGTTTAAAGAGCACAGGTGTGCTGTTAACTATGATTTTTGTGAATTCTCCAGTGCTGTCATGCCTGTTCACAGTCCAAAAGTTTCAAATAAGGTCAATTTATCTAATATAGAATGCCAGCACCTGTTGGAAGGAACACTTTGTAAAAACTTCTGAATTGTGTATTCTTTGACTTAATTTCCCTCGACTCCATTCCACAGCAAACTATCGAATCCAGTCTCACCACCTCTACAAATAAACAACGTTAAAGGGTCATATTCCAAATGATAAACAATAAGAGACTGAGAGTAGATGATAAACATGAGGAAATCTGCAGATGCTGGAAACCCAAAGCAACACACACAAAATGCAGGGGGGGCTCAGTATGTATGGAAAAGGGTCAACAGTCGACTTTTCAGGCTGGGTCCCTTCTTCAGGGCTGGAAGGAAAGAGGAAAAGTCAGAGTAAGAAGGTGGAGGGAGGGGAGGAAGAAGTACAAGGTGGCAGGTGATAGTTGAAACCAGGAGAAGGGGGGTGCTGAAGTAAAGGGCTGGGAAGTTGGTTGGTGAAAGAAATAAAGCGCTGCAGAAAGGGGAATCTGACTAGAGAGGACAGAAGACCATGGAAGAAAAGGAAGGAGGAGGAGCACAAGGGGGAGGTGATGGGCAGGTAAGGAGCTATGGTGAGGGAGGAAATCGGGAATGGGGAATGGGTGAGGGGCTGGCAATTACTGGAAGTTTGAGAAATCAATAGTCATGCCATCAGGTTGGAGGCTACCCAGACAGGATACAAGGTGTTGCTTCTCCAACCTGAGTGTGGCCTCATCGCAGCAGTAGAGGAGGCCGTGGACTGACTTGTCAGAATAGATGGACTTGGCGGATGGACATAGGTGCTCAGTGAATCAGTCTGTCAATCTGCATCTGGTCTCGCGGACATACAGGAGGCCATATCGGGAGTATCAGATACAGTACACGACCCAGACTCGTTGGTGAATTGTCACCTCATTTGGAAGGACTGTTTGTGGCCCTGAATGGTAGCGAGGGAAGTGGTGTAGGGGCAGCTGTGGTACTTGTTCTCCTTGGAAGGACAAGTACCAGGAGGGAGATCAATGGGAGGGATGAGTGATCTCTGCAGGAAGCAAACATGGGGGAAATGGAAATATGTGCTTGGTGGTGGGATCCCAATAGAGATGATGGAAATTATGGAGAATTATGTGCTGGATGCAGAGGCTAATGTGGTGGTAGGTGAGGACAAGAGGAACCTTATCCCTGGTGTGGTGGCGGGAGAATAGGATGAAGGCAGGGGTGCGCAAAATGGAAGAGATACAGGTGAGGGCAGCATTAATGGTGGAGGAAGGGAAGCCCCTTCCTTTGAAGAAGGAGGACATTTCCTTAGTTCTGGAATGAAAAGCCTCATCTTGAGAGCAGATGTGGCAGAAGCGGAGGAACTGAGAGAAGGGGATGGCGTTTTTACAAGTGACAGGGATGAGAAACAGTACATTTTTACAAGTAACAGGGATGAAAGTGAGAGTAGCTGATATCCCTGCCAAAGTGCAAAATCTGCATTGAGATGCCATCCAGGGTAATACAGCAGCACTTTCTGTTAAGTTTAAGAATTTAATTTAATTTTCAAAAATTTTACTTACTGCTCAATATTCAGTCCACTTCTGAAGGAAAGAGTGCTTATTCCTAATTCCACAAGTTGCCTTTATAAAATGGCAAGGATTTCCAGTGAGTAGATTTCATTGACCAAATTAAATATTATGATGTTATTCTACTTAAAGCAGATGGTGCATAGGCAGCTAGATAAAGTGAAGGGGAGGGTGCCTGCATTAAAAGCGAAGGGTAAAAAAGAGAAAGTATAGAAATAGAATTTACCTTAATTTTGGAATATTAGTTAAGTGCAACTACATTTAGACTGCTGAATTTCAGTTGGAAGTGTCTCGACAAGATAGCATTAACCCAAATCCTCTGGAGGAGTAGGGCAGCTCCAACTGCATTTGCTTAATCTGCACATTTAACTGCAAGTGTGATTGCTAGAGGCTACTGTTTGATTTACATGTTGATAATAAAAACATTGTCCACAGTAAAGCCATAGTTTCTACAGCAAAATTTGGCTGGGGGATTGGAACCAGAGTGATAGGGCCGAGGATGGGCAATTGGTATACAACTAGATGCAGCGTGTAGTGAGACTGTGAGGAAGGATAAGCAGACGATGGGGCAAATTGCCGTCAATGGGATGAGCTGAATGGGGGCAAAAGTGAAAAGGGTAATGAATACAGGACTGACGGTGTTATATTTGAATGCATGCAGGATACAAAATAAGGTAAATAATCTTATAGCTCAGTTAAAGATTGGCAGGTATGAAGTTGTGGCCATCACTGAATTGTGGCTGAAAGATCACAGGTGGGAGCTCAACATCCAAGGATACACCCTGTATCAAAGGGGCAGGCAGCTAAGTAGCGGGGTTGGATGGCTCTGTTGGTAAAAATCAGATCAAATCCATAGTAAGAGGTGGCATAAGATCAGAAGATTTAGAATCCTTGTGATTAAGGTTGAGATTACAGTCATGGGGAATTTCCATAGGCAGGTAAATTGGGAAAACCAGGTTGGTGTTGGTTCCCAAGAGAGAGAATTGGTACATTTCCTATGAGATGGCTTTTTAGAGCAGCTTGTGGTTGAGCCAACAAAGGGAAAAGCAATTAGGGATTGATGGTTGTGTAATGAACTATATTTGATTAGGGAGCTTAAGGTAAAGAAACCTTTGGGAAGTAGTGATCATAATATGATAGAATTCACCCTGTAGCTTGAAAGGGAGAAAATAAAGTCAGATGTATCCGTATTACAGTGGAGTAAAGTGAATTACAGAGCCATGAGAGAAGAGCTGGCCAAAGTTGATTGGAAGGGGACACTAGCAAGGCTGACAGTAGAACAGCAATAGCACAGCAATGGTTGAAGTTTCTGGGGGCAATTCAGTGGGCACAGGATAGATACATCCCAAAGATGAACAAGTATTCTAAATGGAGGATGAGGCAACCATTGGTGACGAGGGAAGTTAAAGGCAGCATAAGAGCAAAAAGGGAGGACATATAATATAGCAAAATATAGTGGGAAGGTAGTGGATTGGGAAGCTTTTAAAAACCAACAGAAGACAATGGGAAAAAAACCATTGGGAGAGAAAAGATGAAAAATGAAGGTAAGCTAGCTAAAAATATCGAAGAGGATAGCAAAGATTTTTTCAGATATTTAAAGAGTAAAGAGAGGCGAGATTGGATATTGGATCAGGAAAATGATGCTGGAATGGTAATAATGGGGGAGAGGGAAATAGTGGATGAATATAATATCTTGCATCAGTCTTTGCTATGGAAGACACTAGCAGTATGCCAGAAATTCAAGAGTGAAGGGTGAAGAAGTGAATATAGTTGCTATTACTAAGGAGAAGCTGCTTGGGAAGCTAGATAAATCGCTTGGACAAGATGGACAAGGCCCCATGGTTCTGAAAGAGGTGTCTGAAGAGATTGTGGAGGCATTAGTAATGATCTTTCAAGAAATACTAAATTCTGGAATGGTTCCAGAGGACTGAAAAATTGGAAATTTCACTCCACTCTTGAAGAAGAGAGGGAGGGAGGGACGCAGAAGAAAGGAAATTATATCCCAGTTAGTCTGACTTCAGGGATTGGGAAGACATTGGAGTCAATTATTAAGGATAGTGTTTTTGGGATACTGGAAGGTGCATGATAAAGTAGGCCAAGGTCAGCATTGTTTCCTGAAGGGGAAACCTTGCCTGACAATCTGTTGGAATTCTTTGAGGAAATTACAGGCAGAATAGACAAAGCAGAGTCAGTGTATATTGCTATATTGCTTAATTGGATTCTCAGAAGGCCTTTGACAGGGTGCCGCCTATGAAGCTGCTTAACAGGCCATGGTATTACAGGAGAATTACAGCGTGGATAGGAGATTGGATGATTGGCAGGAGTCAAAATGTCAGAATAAAGGTGGCCTATTCTGGTTGGTTGCTCATGACAAATGGTATTCCATAAGGGTCAGTATTGGAACCGTTTCTTTTCATATAATATGTCAACCATTTGGATGATGGAATTGGTGGCTTTGTGGCCAAGTTTGCAGATGGTACAAAGCAATGTGGAGGGGCAGGCAGTATTGAGGAAGCAGGGCATCCATAGAAGGACTTGGAGAGATTGGGAGAATGGGCAAAGAAGTGGCAGATGGAATACAGTGTAGGGAAGTGTACGGTAATACAGCTTGGTAGAAGAAGTGAAAGGGTTGACTATTTTATAAACGGAGAAATTTCAAAAATCTGAGGTGCAAAGGGACTTGGGAGCCTTTGTGCGTGATTCCCTAAAGGTTAAATTGCAAGATGAGTCATTGGTAAGGAAGGCAAATGCAATGCTACCATTCATTCTAAGAAGACTAGAATACAAGAGCAAGGCTGTGTAGTGTTGCTGAGGCTTTACAAGACATCAGTCAGACTCCACTTTGAGTATTGTGCCCCTTATCTCAGAATAGATGTGCTGGCATTGAAGAAGGTTCAGAGGAGGTTCACAAGAATGATTCCAGGAAATGATATAGTAACACTTGAAGAGCGTTTGAAGGCTCTGGACCTGTACTCGCTGGAGTTTAGAAAAATGAGAGGGATCTCATTGAAACCTATCACATATTGGAAGGCCTAGACAGAGTGGATATAAAGGGAATGTTTCCGATAGTGGTTGAGTCTAGTATCAAAGGGTACAGACTCATAATAGACAGATGTCCATTTAAAACAGAGATGAGGAGGAATATTGTTAGCCAGAGGGTGGTGAATCTGTGGAATTCAGTGCTGCAGATGGATGTGAAGGCCAAGTCATTGGATATAGTTAAAGCGGAGATTGATAGGTTCTTGGTTTATCAGGGCGACAAAAGTTATGGATAGAAAACAGGAGAATGGGGTTTGAGGGAGATAATAAATCCACCAAAGGGGAATGGCAGAGAAGACTTGATGGGCTGAATGGCCTAAATCTGCTCCGATGTCTTATGGTCTTACATGAATGAATCATGCAAGAATTGGAACACTGAGCATTAAATTAAATTGAAAACAGTTAAACAAAGTCAACATTTTTACAAATTATGGTGCACATTATTTTTCTACCATTGTTGACAAATTAAATGAGTACATAATTTTACTCTCATGATAATTTTTGCGAACAGTTATCCTCAATGAAGTTTAATATAAACAAGAAATATCATAAGACAGTAGTGTGATTAGCTCATTCATTTGATTTAGTGAAAAACAAATCTGTTTGGTAATGGTTTCAAATTAACTTTTTCTGCACATGAATTTCTTAAAGTTATGTGACAAATGCAACACAATTATTTTGATATTTAGAATTCAATAATGTTTTATACTATACAGTGCATTAGAATTTTCAGATTCTCATCTCATTTTATTTCAATAAATATTTTATTTGTAATGCATACAGGCAATCCCTAAATTGCAACAGGGTTCCATTCCTGAAATCTGTTTGTAAACAGAATTTATCATAGGTTGAAAATGAACAAAAACAATGTGTAGGAGAGGATTACTAAAACAGCAATGACAGGAGAGCGAACAAGACACAGAAGCGAGGCCACCGGCCAGCCTCACTGACTCAGTGCGTGAGTGAAGGAGTCTGCTAAGGCATTCAAGGGCAGCATACACTGAGAATGAAACTGGTTGCTTAGAAAAGATATGATAGAGAGTCCCTCTACTTGCCAGCCAAGCAAAGTCTTGGTGCTTGTTTGTGAGTTCTCATGACCAGGCATTCTGTCAAGTGACTTCAACTCTGCTGGGGAAACCATCCCAAAGAATCCATCGTGTCTTTCTCCCACAGAAATTGCAAGACACTTCATGCTGGCCACTGCTTGATGGATTTGTGGTCAAAGGTATTTCCTTGCAGAAACATTTCTACAGAGGACAAGTAGCCCAGCAAGGTCTTTTTTTAAACAATCAGTCAGCTAATCTTTCAACTCCCAGATTATCCAAGATTGCAGTGTGTTGAAATTATATCAAGTATATCACTTTTTGGTTGTAATCTATTTTATTTATTGGTGCCAGGACATACTATGTTTTGGAATAGAGATTGTGTTAAAACTTGTGACTCTTTGCACACCTGTTGTAATAAGCAACGCTTGTTACACACATTGGCTGTTTGTATGGATAACCTGGGACTTTAGTGGTCTGGTATCATCTCTTGACATCCATGATGGCTTTGCAATGGTCATACCTGGATATCCTGTTCAGGTTAGGGTCACCCAACTTGAATACCACAGACCTGAACTTCAGAAGGAAGATGGTATCTTGGTTCATTCCTAGTTTCCATCTGGAGAACACTTGGATTGAATTTATTTGTACATAATCCTCTGATTAATGGCTGATGAAGTCTGTGATGACAGTGGTATACTTGTTCTGGTTGGCCTCTGAGTCTTTAAATGTAGACAAGACCAGTAACTCAAAGGTAGTGGCGTAGGGGCTTATTTATTTTCTTAGGTCAACACTGTAGAACTTCCTGCACCAGCTCTTCATGGTTCAGTTTCTGAATGTAAGGAGGAAGAAACAGCACAGCATGATGGTCACACACATCAAAGTTGCTGGTGAACGCAGCAGGCCAGGCAGCATCTCTAGGAAGAGGTACAGTCGACGTTTCAGGCCGAGACCCTTCGTCCGGATATCGTCGCCCTTGTACCTCTTCCTAGAGATGCTGCCTGGCCTGCTGCGTTCACCAGCAACTTTGATGTGTGTTGCTTGAATTTCCAGCATCTGCAGAATTCCTCGTGACAGGATGATGGTCTAATTTTCCATAATGTGGTCAGGAATTGATAAGTGGGACTCTTTGATCATTGTGCACCAAGGTTGGTTGTGCATCTGCTAGGACAGTAGACATGTTGCTAGTATTTTGATATCATTAAAATTGGCCTGGTGAAGACCCTGTTTCGAGGCTACTGATAGCAGAGTGTAGTTCCTCAAGTATAAGCTTCACATCTGCCCTGGGTGGGATGTAAATTGCATTTAGGAGGTGAATTCCCACAACAGGTAAGAGGGATTGCACTTAAATATATTTGGTCTGGCGAACAGGAATTCTATGGGAACATCAAGACCATGTACCTACTACAAGGAGTTGATTTAGAAGCAGATCCCTCTGTCCCTGACTTTGTCCAAGGATGCTGTGCAGCCCACCAGGGAATTGAGAAGCCCTAAAATTCTGTGACAGAGTCAGATTAAGCAGGTGTAAGCCCTGTCTCTGTAAGACAGAGCACACATCACTCTCTCATTTCCCTTTAGTAGGCCATGTGGAAGCCATAGAAAGGGTGTAGAGGAGATTTACAGGGATGTTGCCTGGATTGGGGAGCATGCCTTATGAGAATAGGTTGAGTGAACTCGACCTTTTCCCCTTGGAGCAACAGAGGGTGAGAGGTGACCTGATAGAGGTGTATAAGATGATGAGAGCCATTGATCGTGTGGATAGTCAGAGGCTTTTCCAAGGGCTGAAAAGGTTGCCACAAGAGGACACAGGTTTAAGGTGCTGAGGAGTAGGTACATAGGAAATGTCTGGGGTAAGTTTTTCACTCAGAGAATGGTGAATGTGTGGAATGGGCTGCCGGCAATGGTGATAGAGGTGGATACGATAGGGTCTTTTAAGAGACTTTTGGATAGGTACATGGAGCTTAGTAAAATAGAGGGCTATGGGTAATCCTAGTAATTTCTAAGGTAGGGACATGTTCGGTTCAACTTTGTGGGCCAAAGGGTCTGTATTGTGCTGTAGGCTTTCTAAGTTTCTAGGCGAGTCTAATCTTAACTTCATGCAGCTTGCTTTCAATAGCTTAGATATTTTCCAAGTATATGCTTGGGATGGGGAATCTTGAAACCTCATTGTTTCAGTCTCACATGATGTTTAACTGGTAATATTTTTCTGATGCTGATGTTCCTGATTTTCCTGAATAGGACCCATCAGCCTTCCCAACCACATTCAGCCTTCCCAACCCTGAACCAAACTTCTCCACATTTTGAAGGCTGACCACTGTAGCCAAGGTGGTCATGGAGCCAAGTGAAAAAGTTCTGATCAGTGGCATGGCCTTGAACAATGTAACTGTATGACTTAAATAGTGCAGAAATAGTTTAGATTGTGTAGAGGATTGTCAGAGATTGCAGAGAGACATTGATAGGATGCAGAAGTGGGCTGAGAAGTGGCAGATGGAGTTCAACCCGGAGAAGTGTGAGGTGGTACACTTTGGAAGGACAAGCTCCAAGGCAGAGTACAAAGTAAATGGCAGGATACATGGTAGTGTGGAGGAGCAGAGGGATCTGGGGGTACATGTCCACAGATCCCTGAAAGTTGCCTCACAGGTGGATAGGGTAGTTAAGAAAGCTTATGGGATGTTAGCTTTCATAAGTCGAGGGATAGAATTTAAGAGTCACAATGTAATGATGCAGTTCTATAAAACTCTGGTTAGACCACACTTGGAGTACTGTGTCCAGTTCTGGTCACCTCACTATAGGAAGGATGTGGAAACATTGGAAAGGGTACAGAGGAGATTTACCAGGATGCTGCCTGGTTTGGAGAGTATGCATTATGATCAGAGATTGAGGGAGCTAGGGCTTTACTCTTTGGAGAGAAGGAGGATAAGAGGAAACATGATAGAGGTGTACAAGATATTAAGAGGAATAGATAGAGTGGACAGCCAGCGCCTCTTCCCAGGGCACCACTGCTCAATACAAGAGGACATGGCTTTAAGTAAGGGGTGGGAAGTTCAAGGGGGATATTAGAGGAAGGTTTTTCACTCAGAGAGTGGTTGGTGCGTGGAATGCACTGCCTGAGTCAGTGGTGGAGGCAGATACACTAGTGAAGTTTAAGAGACTACTAGACAGGTATATGGAGGAATTTAAGGTGGAGGCTTATATGGGAGGCAGGGTTTGAGGGTCGGCACAACATTGTGGGCCAAAGGGCCTGTACTGTGCTGTACTATTCTATATAAAAAATAATTAAGATCTGTCCAGATAACTCCTTTGGAAGTCTTTTGAAGCCAACTTGGTCTTGCCCACAGAGTTGCCATCTGTCATTGTTATTGAGATACTGTATATCAATGTTTTTGTAATCTCTGATGTAAGTGACTGAAATGTAATCAACACATTTAATCAAATGTGAAAGTATATTTAACAGTAATGTCATCAAAGGGTATATAATTATTCAGCTTTGATGTACATTTTTCAACTTTGTTTTCATTTTCTGTGCTGCCTCTTTTAAATACTGTGTTCCTCCCTTTTAAATAATTTTTAACCAATATTTCTAATCTGCATTGAATTTGTATAGCCGTGTCAAGGATATAAATTAGAAATATAGTTTCTAATGTTAATCCCCACTCACCAACTGACCTTTACCTAACTTACCAAACTAATTTTTTTAACCTATCAGAAAATATTTTTTCTACTTCCCATGATTTGTTCTTATTAGAAGAATTGTTGTAAAACTTTATTTGGAAGTCTAGGTGGAGCTTGTAATAAACTTCTCCATTATCCCATTAAGTTGTCACTAGCTCCAAAACGTTCAATGCTTTGATCAATTGTCTGATTCCGGTTGATTTTCATGTGCAATTCCAAGTTACTTTGCAGTTAATTTGCAATTTACACAATAACTCATTTATTGTTTTATGGAATATGTAGTATGATTAATGAGTCTCTGATTATCTAGTCCTATTTTGAACGTATGAACCATATTAATTTCACGATTTCCACTCATTCTTCTCCAGAGTCCTCAAATGATTGTGTCACAAAAACTTCTTGCCTGGTGATTCTACATGGTTGTGGATAGCTGTAAATCCCTGAGAATTTATTTAGTATTGAGTTTCTTAAGTGCAGCTGAGGCTCTGTTATTGGTATTGAACTCATTACTTTTGATTTGCTTACTTCTGGAAATGCAAGCTGCTCATGTTTTTTTTAAATAATACCTTATAAGAAGTTGTGATTTAGAATATTTACAATTCTGTAGTCATCACCAGTTTCAAACCTGTATGGCTGTGTTATGGTTTCTATCTCATCACTGATTACCTCCTTACAATTCAACTCTTGAAATAATGTTGTCTATTACATTTTGCTTGAAAGAATTTGATTTAGCTATGTGACAATTTTACTCCTTCTTTGTTTGCGTGATCACCCTTCCATCTCTCCACTTTCTATT
Source organism: Mobula hypostoma (assembly GCF_963921235.1). NCBI lineage: Eukaryota > Metazoa > Chordata > Chondrichthyes > Myliobatiformes > Myliobatidae > Mobula > Mobula hypostoma. Next base: position 51,181,994 of record NC_086100.1, on the reverse strand, counting down.
ATTTTCATGCTTTATTTTATTACCGGCAAAGACAACCTGAAAAGACAATAATATTTATTCTTCAGACAAATGATATCACTTTCCACGATGTTATTTGTACAGAGGCAAACATTTATCCCAATGACTTTTTGTCAGCTCCTTATAGAGCAGTTCTTGCAGTTTCATTTCCTCATCTCTTCATGTAATCCAGGAAATTATTCTATCTTTTGGAAGTTCTGACTCTGATTGCATCATACCTCCAGACGTAACAACTCTGTTAAAAAATCCTTGTTCATCCTTGTACCTTTTGGCTAGAGTAATACACCTATCTGCCTCCTGGTCCTTTAATGATCTACTGTTGGGTAAAACCTTCCTCATTTGCCCTATCTAAATCAGTCATTGTGCACTTCCATCAAATCTCTCAACTGTTTTTGCCCAAAGGAGAACAATTCCATCTCCTTTCTCTATTCTCATTTTATAGTTGAAATCCTACATCCTTGGCAGAAGTTTCTATATTTTTTGCCCTTCATGTTTCACCTTAGGTAACAGAGCAGTTGCGCAGAAAATGGAGCTAATTCCCAGTGCATTTGTATCCATCTTAAAAAGTCTCATGATCCAGTATGCATGAGGCTTCTGATAATTGGTGTCATGATTACTGTAGTTCAGTTATCTCCCAATATTCCATGACAAGCCCATTTTTCATTATAAAAGCTCTATAGGAATGACGTCATGCCCAAATCAGACCCCGAGATCTGTCAGTATTCTTCATCATTGCAAGTTACTATCAGATTAATGTTACTACTCACCTAATGATAATAACATTAGAATATCCATCTGCAATTTACCTAAAGTAATTAGAGATGGATCTTGCCAACAAAGCGCAAACTCTAGCAATGAATAAAAATACTACAGCTTAAAACAGGAATTCCAATTTTAGTAATGCCTCAGAAAAGTAGCCATTAGTGGTAGTGCCTGAATTATTTTCAAAGATTAGTACCAGAGAAGAGCTCAGAGGTAAATGAGAAGAGGAACAGGCAAATGTTAACTGGAGATTGTTAGCTTACACCAGGTCTCTGAACTGTTTTCCAGGAATAGCTGGATAGATCGGGGTGGGGAGGTAATTGGGTGAGTTTTAGCTTATGGTTGTGTTCTATTATCAATCCTTATTTATAGGAACTTGCTGGAAAACTGTCCTGATAGTAATAGTGTGCTAGGGGTGTAGGTCCTAAGCATGTTTTAAGACTTTCTCATACAGTTGTGATTTCACAGTTGGTAGCATATCTTGGAAATGGTACATGGTAGCTATTGGGAAAGGGGAAAGATGGAGTGAAAGGTGTTCAATATTTTAAAAAATAACTTTTTGCACGACAAGTTCCTGTACATTAAATGTCATTCTTTGGGCAAGTTTTGCTTTGTTCTGTATTTAGTGCTGAGCACTGAAGAACAATGACATCTAATCATTACACCAACCATTTTCACAGATTTTCTGTGACTCTTTGCCTAGTAATTTAATTTAATTTAATTTAATTAGAAAAACATTTGAAGCAATAATCTCTTTGAGAGAGTTGTGTGACAAGGGCAATCTTTTAACTAAACAGATTAAACAATTGTTTCTGAATTGCACGGTATTTGAATCTGAAAGTATCAGTTAAGAATACTTAAGTCAAGTCAAGTCAAGTCATTTCAACCATAACTGCTGGTACAGAACATAGTAAAAATGAGACAACGTTTTCCGGGACCATGGTGCTACATGAAAAAACACAAAAACTACACTAGACTACAGACCTATCGAGGACTGCATAAAGTGTACAAAACAGTGCAGGCATTACAATAAATAATAAACAGGACAGTAGGCACAGTAGCGGCTATAGTAGGTTGGTGTCAAGCCAGGCTCTGGGTATTGAAGAGTCTATTGGCTTGGGGAAAGAAACTGTTACATAGTCTGGTCATGAGAGCCCGAATGCTCGGTGCCTTTTTCCAGATGGCAGGAGGGAGAAGAGTTTATATGAGGGGTGCGTGGGGTCCTTCATAATGCTATGTGCTTTGCAGATGCAGCATGTGATGTAAATGTCTGAGATGGCGGGAAGATGATCTCAGCTGACCTCACTATCCGCTGCAGGGTCTTGCGATCCGAGATGGTACAATTTCTGAACCAGGCAGTGATGCAGCTGCTCAGGATGCTCTCAATACAACCTCTGTAGAATGTGGTGAGTATGGAGGGTGGGAGATGGACTTTTCTCAGCCTTCGCAGAAAGTAGAGATGCTGCTGGGCTTTCTTTGCTATGGAGCTGGTGTCGAGGGACCAGGTGAGATTCTCTGCCAGGTGAACACCAAGAAATTTGGTGCTCTTAACGATTTCTACAGAGGAGTCATTGATGTTCAGTGGAGAGTGGTCGCTCCGTGTCCTCCTGAAGTCAACAACCATCTCTTTTGTTTTGTTTACATTCAGAGACAGGTTGTTGGCTCTGCACCAATCTGTTAGCCGCTGCACCTCCTCTCTGTATGCTGACTCATCGTTCTTGCCGATGAGACCCACCACGGTCGTGTCATCGACGAACTTGATGATGTGGTTCAAGCTGTGTGTTGCAGCACAGTCTGGGTCAGCAGAGTGAACAGCAGTGGACTTCGAACACAGCCCTAGGGGGCTCCCGTGCTCAGTGTGATGGTGTTGGAGATGCTGCTTCCAATCCCGACTGACTGAGGTCTCCCAGTCAGGAAGTCTAGGATCCAGCTGCAGAGGGAGGTGTTCAGGCCCAGTAGGCTCAGCTTTCCAATCAGTTTCTGAGGAATGATTGTGTTGAATGCTGAACTGAAGCCTATGAACAACATTCGAACATACGTGTCTTTTTTGTCCAGGTGGGTTAGGCCCAGGTGGATGGTGATGGCAATGGCGTCGTCTGTTGAACGGTTGGGATGGTACGCGAACTGCAGGGGGTCCAGTGAGGGAGGCAGCAGGGACTTGATGTGCCTCATGACGAGTCTCTCGAAACACTTCATGATGATGGAAGTGAGTGCAAGGGGACAGTAATCATTGAGGCAGGACACTGAAGACTTCTTTGGCACGGGGACGATGGTGGCGGCCTTGAAGTACGTAGGAATGACGGTGCTGCTCAGGGAGATGTTGAAGATGTTAGTGAGAATCTCTGCTAGCTGGTCTGCACATCCTCTAAGAACTCTGCCAGGAATATTGTCTGGTCCAGCAGTCTTCCGTGGGTTGACCCTGCGCAGGGTTCTCCTCACATCGGCCACGGTAAGACACAGCATCTAGTCATTTGGAGGAAGGGTGGTCTTCCTCGCCGCCACGTCATTAGATAGATAGATAGATAGATATACTTTATTAATCCCGAGGGAAATTTGGTTTTGTTACAGCCGCACCAACCAAGAATAGAGCGTAAATATAGCAATACAAAAACCCCCAACAATCAAACAACAAAATGCAAGCTATGCCAGATGGAAAATAAGTCCAGAACCAGTCTGTTGGCTCAGGGTGTCTGACCCTCCACGGGAGGAGCTGCACATTCGATGGCCACAGGCAGGAACGACCTCCCGTGCCGCCAAGTGTTATATCACGGTGGAATGTGGCCGAAGTCCAACAGTAAAAAGTTCAATATCCAGTCTGCAAACACGTTCCTGGATCGTAATATGCCCTGGATTGCACCATCCGTTGTTAGCCAGAACAGTAAGCATCCAACTCCTTTACGCTTACCACTCTCAGTGCACTTCCGGTCAGCCGGAACGGTATTACCCACCGAACTCCTCTTCTCCAAAAGTCTCTGTTGTCTCGACCCAGTCCTCTTTCCTCGGCTTTGTGATCCCCCTCTGTGTGTTTTCCTCTGGATTTCAGCAGGGGTGTCCATCGCTCTGTTCGCTAAGCTGGCCGGTGTTTGCTGGTCTGTGGAATACACAATGCGACCTTGCTTCTGTCCTGCGTGTCGGGATGTAACCATTTTCAGCGCTAAAGAAAACCCAAATAAAACTCTCTCACCAGCATGTTAGAGATGTGCAGCTTCGACGTGTTACCGTGAAAAAAAAACAAAAAAAACGTAAATTAAAAAGTAAGAAGAAGAAAGTAAGAATAGATCGGAAAGGCCGTACCAGGCTGCATGCACGACCAGCGCATGCGCATTAACCGACTCGAAACGAGTGTAGAAGTTATTCAACACATCTGGGAGGGAGGCATCACCACCACAGGCAGGTGGTGTTGTCTTGTAATTGGTGATGTCCTGAATGCCCTTCCGCATGTGCCGAGTGTCGCCGCTGTTCTGGAAGTGGCTGTGGATTCACTGGGCATGTGCACTCTTTGCCTCTCTGATGGCCCGGGACAGTTTGGCCCTCGCTGTTGTTAGGGCTGCCTTGTCACCTGCTCTGAAGGCAGAGTCCCGGGTCCTCAGCAGCGCACGCACCTCCGCGGTCATCCATGGCTTCTGGTTAGCGCGTGTAGTGATGGTCTTGGCCACAGTGACATCATCAATGCACTTGCTGATGTAGCTAGTCACTGATGCTGTGTACTCCTCTAAATTGGTAGGGTCGCCATCAGCTTTAGCCTCCCTGAACACGTGCCCGTCAGTGTGCTCAAAGCAGTGTTGAAGAGTAGAGATGGCTCCTGCTGGCCAGGTTTTCACCTGCTTCTGAACTGGTGTGGAGCGCCTGAGGAGTGGTCTGTATGCTGGGATTAGCGTAACAGAGATGTGGTCTGAGTAACTGAGGTGGGAGCGGGGCTCCACCGGTACGCGTCGGGAATGTTTGTGTAAACAAGGTCCAACGCGTTCTCCCCTCTTGTTGCAAAGTCCACATTCTGATGGAATCTGGGGAGCATTGACTTCAGGTTAGTGTGATTAAAATCTCCGTCGACAATAAATAGTCCATCAGGGTGTACGTTCTGCAGTTCGCTAATAGCCCCATACGGTTCACAGAGCACCTCCTTAGGATTAGCGCTGGGGGGAATGTAGACACTGACTTTAAGGACAGTGGTGAATTCCCGTGGTAAATAAAATGGTCTGCATCTAACAGCCACGAACTGCACTAGCGATGAGTATATATATTTGATGTAAACACACAAGCCACCACCGCGAGTCTTACCAGAGAGAGCTGCATCTCTTATCTGCTCAAAACAAGACGGGCCCATCCAGCTGAGAGGCAGCATCCAGAATTCCATTGCCGTATCTAATCTAATGCCATATCATGCACAATATATTGAGAGGAATGTGATAGTTACAGATAAATCAGATAGTAAGGTGAATTAAATATTTATCTTTTTCAATCCACAAGTATTAATTATAAATACAAATAAAAACAAAAATAATGTCATCGCACTTAATTATGTTCACATAATTTTCAGTGTCAGAGAGGCTGTTTTGCAATAGTTAAGATTTACCATCCTATTAGTGAAAAAAAATGACTTGCCTTGGAATGGCCAAATCCTAGCTCTTAATGCCCGGTTTAATGGGTACCTGCACTCAGTGGCCACTTAGAGTTCATTGATGCAAATATCTAATCAGCCAATCATACGGCAGCAACTAAATGCATAAAAGCATGCAATCACGATCCAGACCAATTGTTCAGACCAATTATCAGAAGAAATGTGATCTAAGTGGGTTTGACTGTGGAATAATAGTTGGTGCCAGACAGGGTGGTTTGAGTATCTCAGAAACTGTTGATTTCCTGGACTTTCACACACAACAGCCTCTTGTGTTTACAGAGGATGGTGTGCAAAGCAAAAAAAAAAAAAAAAATCCCCTGAGTGTCAGTTCTGTGGGCAAAAATGCCTTGTTAATGTGAGAGGTCAGAGGTGATTGGCCAGACTAGTTCAAGCAGACCAGGAAAGCGCCTGTAACTCAGATAATGATTTTTTTTTACAATGGTGGTGTGTAGAAGAGCATCTCTGAATGCACATTTTGAACTTTGAAGTGGGTGGGCTAAAGCAGCAGAAGACTACAAACATACACTCAGTAATCACTTTATTCGGTGGAGAGGGTACCTAATAAAGTGGCCACTGAGTGCATATGTGACTACAGTATTGTCATGTCATTCAGTGTTTCCATAACAACAAATTCTTGGGGAAACACTAGCATTGTGTTATTTCTGCTAGGTCTTAGACAGCATCCATAATTTTTTTAGTTTTACTCTTGTACTGGTGTTTGCCACAAACTGCTATTGATTTCTGTCTTTGTAGTAGTGAGCTTTTCATCACCTCATTTCTGTCCCAAGATCGGAAACATTCAATAATTAAGCAAAATATCTAGTTAAAATTACAAAGTAACTGCAGTAATTAATAGCAACACACATCAAAGTTGCTGGTGAACGCAGCAGGCCAGGCAGCATCTCTAGGAAGAGGTACAGTCGACGTTTCAGGCCGAGACCCTTCGTCAGGACTAATTGAAGGAAGAGTTAGTAAGAGATTTGAAAGTTGGAGGGGGAGCGGGAGATCCAAAATGATAGGAGAAGACAGGAGCGGGAGGGATGGAGTCAAGAGCTGGACAGGTGATTGGCAAAAGGGATACGAGAGGATCATGGGACAGGAGGTCCGGGAAGAAAGACAAGTGGGAGGGGAACCCAGAGGACGGGCAAGGGGTATATTCAGAGGGACAGAGGGAAAAAAAGAGTGAGAGAAAGAATGTGTGTATAAAAATAAATAACAGATGGGGTTCGAGGGGGAGGTGGGGCATTAGCGGAAGTTAGAGAAGTCGATGTTCATGCCATCAGGTTGGAGGCTACCCAGACGGAATATAAGGTGTTGTTCCTCCAACCTGAGTGTGGCTTCATCTTTACAGTAGAGGAGGCCATGGATAGACATGTCAGAATGGGAATGGGATGTGGAATTAAAATGTGTGGCCACTCCCTCCCCCTCCTGTCTTCTCCTATCATTTTGGATCTCCCCCTCCCCCTCCAACTTCCAAATCCCTTACTCACTCTTCCTTCAGTTAGTCCTGACGAAGGGTCTCGGCCTGAAACGTCGACTGCACCTCTTCCTAGAGATGCTGCCTGGCCTGCTGCGTTCACCAGCAACTTTGATGTGTGTTGCTTGAATTTCCAGCATCTGCAGAATTCCTGTTATTTGCAGTAATTATTAAAAAGTTTTAATTATTTGAATGCAAAAAAAGTTAGTAAATGAATTATTTTTGTTAGTTTTTAAACAGCAAACTGCTTTCTTCTCCAAATCTCCACTGATCTTCTACACATGATCAGTGATTGAGGAGCTTTTTTGTTTGTGACTCACTAAGGTGTCAATCAATCAGTATTCCTTCTAAGTGAAATGGTGACTGATTGACAGCTATTTAAAGAACAGAACTGAGACAGCAATTAACTTAACTGATTGCCACAGTCTGAAAATGTTAAAAGCTCGATATTCAGTACAGCTACGGTGCTTTGAGAAAACGTCATTTTGTATCTACAGCAGTTTAACTGTTTAGCCACGAGATCTGTTTGAATAATGTGGACTGTCGTTCAGAACATTACTGCACTAAAATGGTCTTACCTAGCAGTGGAGTTTCAGAGTATTTAATTATATTCTGACTTATGATTGGCTTAAAGGTGATGCTTTCAATAAAGTAAGCATGAGTTATTTATGCATAAATACAAATAAACAAACCCTGTGTGTAAAAAAAAGTAATAAAATACAATTGACATCAAATTAATTTCAAATGTCTGATGTTGCTTCCATGATTATGTACAGGCTGTTGACAGATCCATTGTTGTGCTGGATCCAGTTCTACAATTTAATTTGTTAATTATTGATTGAAAAAGGGAGTAATGTAGAGGACACAAATTGACTTGTAGAAAGTTACTGTTATTTGACCTCCTAATGTGAGCTCTCCCAATTACAAAGGCAAAAGTAGCAAGTGCTTGAGAACCTTGCTGTCTGCATGCTATCCTGATATGTATCACCTCCCATTTGAGACCAATTCCTGAAACTCCTCAGCAAAAAAAAACATTGTAAAAGTTTATTAAGTAGGTGGGTTCCAACATCATCACAGGGACAATGAGGGGTGGGCAATAATATCCACATCTAGTAAATGAATGAAAATAAATGGCAAATTGTGCTCAAAGCTCCTTACTTGGTGGTGCAAACACGAGGAAATCTGAAAATGCTGGAATTTCAAGCAACACACATCAAAGTTGCTGGTGAACGCAGCAGGCCAGGCAGCATCTCTAGGAAGAGGACTCTTGTCATGATGAAGGGTCTCGGCCCAAAACGTCGACTGTACCTCTTCCTAGAGATGCTGCCTGGCCTGCTGCATTCACCAGCATCTTTTATGTGTGTTGTTTACTTGGTGGTGATTGTCTTTTCTTATGATCCTTTGTTCAGTCTCTACCTATTTTCTTTTAATACAGTTAGAAAAACCATCAAGCTGGAAGTGGGCAAAGTCTCTGAATATAGGACAATACAGAATATAATTGGCTCCCTTAAAGGATCCATCAACCCAGGTAACTTGATTGTTTACAGTTCTAATGTGCAATATAGATGTATTAGTGTCACAATAAAATTACACAAATACTCTGCAATGTTAGATTATTTATTTATTTATCTAATTATGTTGTTCTTTAAGTTATATTTTCTTATTAGTTCTGACAGCAGTTTTCAGATCAATCTTTGAGGATCTATCAAAGTCAGATATGTGCAACTTCACCTTTTGCCTGCTGCAGAGTGATTGGTGCTGCATTTCTGTGCTTTACTGCATTCCCTTTGAGATTAAATGTAGAATGCTTCCATTTTTGCTGTGGTAGGCTTTAGCAGGTTTAGCATTCAGATCAAGGGTAATTAGCAGAAAGAGGACATGCAACAAATAGCCTTTGGAAATATTGTGTATTCTACCATAACCATTAGATTAAAAGTGAATCCATCATGCAGTTGAAATGCTTTGTCCACTTCGGTTTTTTTCCTCCCATGAATGACACTACCGTGCTGGGTCTCATCAGCAAGAACGATGAGTCAGCATACAGAGAGGAGGTGCAGCGGCTAACGGACTGGTGCAGAGCCAACAACCTGTCTCTGAATGTGAACAAAACAAAAGAGATGGTTCTTGACTTCAGGAGGACATGGAACGACCATTCTCTGCTGAACATTGACGACTCCTCTGTAAAGGTCATTAACAGCACCAGATTTCTTGGTGTTCACCTGGCGGAGAATCTCACCTGGTCCCTCAACACCAGCTCCATAGCAAAGAAAGCCCAGCAGCATCTCTACTTTCTGCAAAGGCTGAGAAAAGTCCATCTCCCACCCCCCATCCTCATCACATTCTACAGAGGTTGTATTGAGAGCATCCTGAGCAGCTGCATCACTGCCTGGTTCGGAAATTGCACCATCTCAGATCGCAAGACCCTGAAGTGGATAGAGGTCAGCCGAGAAGATCATTGGGGTTTCTCTTCCCGCCATTACAGACATTTACACCACACGCTGCATCCGTAAAGCAAACAGCATTACGAAGGACCCCACACACCCCTCATACAAACTCTTCTCCCTCCTGCCATCTGGCAAAAGGCACTGAAGTATTCGGGTTCGCACGACCAGACTATGTAACAGTTTCTTCCCCCAAGCTATCAGACTCCTCAATACCCAGAGCCTGGACTGACACCAACCTACTGCCCTCTACTGTGCATATCATCCTGTTTATTATTTATTGTAATGCCTGCACTGTTTTGTGCACTTTATGCAGTCCTGAGTAGGTCTGTAGTCTAGTGTAGTGTTTGTGTTGTTTTACGTAGTTCAGGTAGTTTTTGTATTGTTTCATGTAGCACCATGGTCTTGAAAAACGTTGTCTTGTTTTTACTATAAACTGTACCAGCAGTTATGGTCGAAATGACAATAAAAAGTGACTTGACTTGACTTGACTTGACTTGAATAACCAGCTGTTGATGAAGGTCTCAGATGTATTACTTAATCACCTCTCAGACTTCCTCCCCTTGTTCCAGTGAACAACTGGTCAGTACATGGAACAAGATCTACAGGCAGGTGAAGAAAACAGTATTGATGAAATAATAAATATCTTTGGGTACAGTATGAGTTAATTGTGCCATTCTGCTTGATAAGTGTAGCATGATGTGGAGATTTGGGTATATTTGAATCTCTGATTTCTAAAACTCTCCACCGTATGTGTCTTCCTCACATTATATAGGGTAATTAATGGCACTTGGTTGCTATGATGATTCAGTAAAATAATTATAATATTCTATAAATTAAAAATAATTATAATATTCAGTGACTGGTGGGGTACCTCAAGGCTCAGTACCGGGACTCCAGTTGTTTACAATATATGTTAATGACTTAGACGAGGGAATTAAATGCAGCATCTCCAAGTCCTGGCTGGCGGTGAGAGGGGCCCTCCCAGTCAGTTCTGTCCTGTATGCCTGGAACGTCGTCTCCGCACCCCACTGCCCACGGGAGGACTGCAGTGAGGAGGAGTCTGTGACCCACCTCTTTGCACACTGTCAGTTCGCAGAGAGGGTGTGCAGGAGGATGGACGGGCTAGTGTCACGTTTCATCCCCAGCAGCTGTGTAACAGAGGACTCTCTGATCTACGGGCTGTTCCCGGGGACGCACACGGTGACCAACACCCGGTGCTGCTGGCAGATCATCAACTCGGTGAAAGACGCTCTTTGGTCGGCCCGAAACTTGATGATCTACCAGCACATGGAGATGTCCGTGGGAGAATGCTGCCGACTGGCACATTCTCGGCTGCAGGAGTACGTGCTGAGGGACGCACGGAAACTTGGTGCAGCCACCGCAAGGGCCCGGTGGGGAAGGACCACGGTATAGATTTCTTCACCCGCGGGGTGGGAGGGGTCGGGTAGTGGGGAGTATACCCCTCAACAATGATGTGGTAAGGTGAACAACTGGAGTGCCACGTGGGTGGCCATAAGTATGGATATGTACAAACTATGAATGAAACGTATGTAAAGGATGGGAAGTTATTGAATGGTTTATTGTATATAATTTTATTTTTGAATAAAGTATATTTTGAAATTTAAAAAATCTCCAAATTTGCCGATGACATGAAGCTGGGCGGCAGTGTTAGCTGTGTGAAGGATGCTAAGAAGATGCAGGGTGACTTGGGTAGGTTAGGTGAGTGGGCAAATTCATGGCAGATGCAATTTAATGTGGACAAATGTGAGGTTATCCACTTTGGTGGCAAGAACAGGAAAACAGATTATTATCTGAATGGTGGCCGATTAGGAAAAGGGGAGGTGCAACAAGACCTGAGTGTCATTGTACACCAGTCATTGAAAGTGGGCATGCAGGTACGGCAGGCGGTGAAAAAGGCAAATGGTATGCTGGCATTCATAGCAAGAGGATTCGAGTACAGGAGCAGGGAGGTTCTACTGCAGTTGTACAAGGCCTTGGTGAGACCACACCTGGAGTATTGTGTGCAGTTTTGGTCCCCTAATCTGAGGAAAGGCATTCTTGCCATAGAGGGAGTACAAAGAAGGTTCACCAGATTGATTCCTGGGATGGCAGGACTATCATATGAAGAAAGACTGGATCAACTAGGCTTATACTCGCTGGAATTTAGAAGATTGAGGGGGGATCTTATTGAAACGCATAAAATTCTAAAGGGATTTGACAGGCTAGATGCAGGAAGATTGTTCCCGATGTTGGGGAAGTCCAGAACAAGGGGTCACAGCTTGAGGATGAAGGGGAAGCCTTTTAGGACCGAGATGAGGAAAAACTTCTTCACACAGAGAGTGGTGAATCTGTGGAATTCTCTGCCACAGGAAACAGTTGAGGCCAGTTCAGTGGCTATATTTAAGAGGGAGTTAGATATGGCCCTTGTAGCTAAAGGGATCAGGGGGTATGGAGAGAAGGCAGGTACAGGGTTCTGAGTTGGATGATTAGCCATGATCATACTGAATAGCGGTGCAGGCTCGAAGGGCCGAATGACCTACTCCTGTACCTATTTTCTATGTTCCTATTCTAAATAAATGGGAAAATGGATCAGCTCATGATAAAATGGCGGAGCAGACTCGATGGGCCGAATGGCTAACTTCTGCTCCTTTGTCTTATGGTCTTATTCTGTGGCTATCGGGAAATATGAAGGACATTTCTAAAGAGAGGTTGTTTCAGCAAATATATTTGTATTCATGTGCCAACCAACTAGTGGGAGTATTCAAGGATATTTTCAACCTCTCACTGCTAGGGGCGGAAGTTTCCACTTGCTTCACAAAGGCAGCAATTATGCCAGTGCCTAAGAAGAATAATATGGACTGCCTTAATGATTGTCTCCCAGTAGCACTCACATCAACAGTGATGAAATACTTTGAGAGGTTAGACATGACTAGACTGAACTCCTGCCTCAGCAAGGACCTGGACCCATTACAATTTGCCCATCGCCACAATAGGTCAATGGCAGACACAATCTCAATGGCTCTCCACATGGCTTTAGACCACCTGGACAACACAAACACCTATGTCAGGATGCTGTTCATCGACTATAACTCAGCATTTAATACCATCATTCCCACATTCCTGATTGAGAAGTTGCAGAGCCTGGGCCTCTGTACCTCCCTCTGCAACTGGATCCTCAACTTCCTAACTGGAAGACCACAGTCTGTGCGGATTGGTGATAACATGTCCTCTTCGCTGACGATCAACACAGGTGCACCTCAGGGATGTGTGCTTAGCCCACTGCTGTACTCTGTATATACACATGACTGTGTGGCTAGGCATAGCTCATGTACCATCTATAAAATTGCTGATGATACAACCATTGTTGGTAGAATCTCAGGTGGTGACGAGAGGGTGTACAGGAGTGAGATATGCCAACTAGTGGAGTGGTGTCGCAGCAACAACCTGACACTCAACGTCAGTAAGACGAAAGAGCTGATTGTGGATTTCAGGAAGGGTAAGACGACGGAACACATGCCAATCCTCATAGAGGGATCAGAAGTGGAGAGAGTGAGGAGTTTCAAGTTCCTGGGTGTCAAGATCTCTGAGGATCTAACCTGGTCCCAACAATCGATGCAGTTATAAAGAAGACTATACTTTATTAGGAGTTTGAAGAGATTTGGTATGTCAAGAAATACACTCAAAAACTTCTATAGTTGTACCATGGAGAGCATTCTGACAGGCTGCATCACTGTCTGGTATGGAGGGGCTACTGCACAGGACCGAAAGAAGCTGCAGAAGGTTGCAAATCTAGTCAGCTCCATCTTGGGTACTAGTCTACAAAGTACCCAGGACATCCTTAGGGAGCCCTGTCTCAGAAAGGCACTGTCCATTATTAAGGACCTCCAGCACCCAGGGCACGCTCTTTTCTCACTGTTACCGTGAGGTAGGAGGTACAGAAGCCTGAGGGCACACACTCAGTGATTCAGGAACAGCTTTTTCCCCTCTGCCATCTGATTCCTAAATGGACATTGGAGCTTTGGACACGACTTCACTTTTTTTTAACATCTGTTTTTGCACGTTTTTAAAAATCTATTCAATATACATGATGGATTTACTTGTTTATTTATTATTATTTTTATTTTATTTTATTTTGATCCTCTCTGCTAGATCATGTATTGCATTGTACTTCTGTACCTCCTACCTCATAATAATAGTGAGAAAAGAGCGTGCCCTGGGTGCTGGAGGTCCTTAATAATGGACAGTGCCTTTCCGAGACAGGGCTCCCTAAGGATGTCCTGGGTACTTTGTAGACTAGTACCCAAGATGGAGCTGACTAGATTTGCGACCTTCTGCAGCTTCTTTCGGTCCTGTGCAGTAGCCCCTCCATACCAGACAGTGATGCAGCCTGTCAAATTTCACCTCATATGCCGTTGGTAATAAACCTGATTCTGATTCTGATCTAATAGTGTGCATTCCAGATTTTTATCTTTTACATGTGGAATAAAGTAAGAATTTTATGGTGAGAAAGAAAAAGTAGATTATTTCATTTATTTTATGACTCAGCACAACTCAACGCATTTTTGGTGTTGAATAATAAGAAACTTATCAATATGCTCCCAAAGTGGAAGTAGCAATGTGATAGCTACTAGTTAATCTGTTTTGCTAATGTGAATATTGGGTGGAGAAACATAGGATCATCCCAAGCTTCTCTTGGGGTGTTAGAATTTATTTGGGGCAGCAAATAATCTGCTGGAGGAATTCAGCAGGTTAGGTAGCATTTCTGGGGAGCAAAGAGGTTTTTAATATTTCAGACTGAAACCAGCTTCATAACCTGAGACATTGACAGTTCTTTCCCCTCCACAAATGCTAATCAACCTGCTGAGTTCCTGAAGCGGATTGTTTGTTGCTGCAGACTCCAGCATCTGTTTCTCCATTATTTGGGGTGTTGATTTAACATCCTGTACAAAGTTTGGCACTCTGTGCTAAACTTTTTAGTGCTGCTCTGAAACGAGCCCAAATCTCTGGAATGAAGTTTGAATCTGTGGCCAACTGATGCAGTAGCAAGATTGCCATCTTTGCACCATAGCTGAAGTTAGATCTGACAAGAAGGAACATTCTAAGTTGGGAATTTAAGAAGTGGGAACAGAAATATTAAATTCTGCTCTTCACACTTAACCATTCAGTAAGATCACATCTGATATATTTCTTTTACAATTGTCCATGTGATTTGTATATGTCTAGATGCTGTTCCTATCTAAAAATATAACAATCCCAGACAGCTATCCAACATCCAATGCCCAATGATTGAAATAATTCAGGAAACTCTCCTTATCTCAGCAACACACAAAATGCTGGTGGAACTCAGCAGGCCGGGCAGCATCTATAGAAAAGAGTAAGCAGTCGATGTTTTGGCCCGAGACCCTTCATCAGGACCTTCGTTTCAGGCTTTGACCCCAACATATAGGAAGCCATTCTTTCAGTGCTTACATTGTTAAATCACATATAAATTTATATTATATCACTCCCCCTCTTTTTCCCCAATCTGCTTGAACTTGAGCCTGATCTACTCAATGCCATTGCATAGGACAATTTCCTCATCATAATAAATTCGTTCAATAAATCTTCATTACATTCCTTTGAGAAGTGTAACCTTCCCTACACCAGATCAGGAACTGAAAGGGTGCATATAATTTAAATAAAACTTAGAGAAGGCTAAATTGGATCACCCATTAAAAAGCAGGTACCTGCTTCCAGATATGTCAACTTAAGGCTGTTTGTTCAGCAGGTTAGGCAGCATCGATGGATGGAAATAAACAGTCCACGTTTCGGGCCGAGACCCTTAATGATGAACCTCTAGATTTACAGCATCTGCAGAACCTCTTGTTTGTTCATTTATATGATTACTGCCACCAGCTAATGTTAACTGTGTTTAGTATTTGCTTGTCATCTGAGCAAGGGAGCACATTTTATGCCCCTCACTCCTGCAATACCCAAATCCAGAACTCATTTCATAAGTGGAAATTGCTGGTTATCTGTTTACTTGTTTTGACCGGGAAGAAATTCCAGAGTGCCATAACAGACTGCCGGATCCAGCTTTGCCATTTCTAAACAGGATGACTAAGAGGATGAGATACAAAGTAAGAGATAATGTCATGCATCTGAAGAAGACCCTTCAAATATGCAGTGTGATAGCAGTGCAAGGATATAGCTGTGATAGTCAGTTTTAGGATCTGAATGCAGTCCCGGAAGAAGGTTGAGAGTGTGGGAAAGGGGCCTGTTTTGCTGTTGTCTTATTCCATTGTTGTTGTGTTTTTCTGGTGAAAATTATGGGTTTCTGTCTAGGCACCAGAATGGTTGTTAACACTTGCGGCCTGGCCCCAGTACATCCTTGGATGTGTTGCTTGTTTATGCAAACAATGTATGTTTTGTATGTTTTGATGTGCATGTGATAAATAAATATGAATCTGAAACTTTCATAAATGGCCATGTTCAATAATTTTTCAAATGTTGTGTTATGTCAACTAAGCCACTAGTTTAAGACCTTGGTCATTTTACCATACAGTATTCCTGTCTCTCAAAAACCATTAATCTTTACCTGCTTTTGGACATGTCATTGCAATTATAAAATTCTATTTTTGGACAGTATGCAGATTGAGTCTGTGGTGAGGTAGGCAAATGCAATGTTAGCATTAATTTCAAGAGGACTAGAATATAAAAGCAAGAATGTAATATCGAAACTTTGTAAAGTACTGTTGAGGGCTTACTTGGAGTATTGTAAACAGGTTTGAGCCTTTATCCTAGATGGATGTGCTGAAACTAGTGATGAGATTCAGAAAAACGATTCCAGGATTGAATGGCTTGTCGTACGAAGAGTGTTTGATGGCTCTAAATTCACTAGAGCTCAGAAGAGTAAGGGTGAACTCATTGAAACCTATGGAATGGTGAAAGGCCTTTAAAGAATGGATGTGGAAAGGATGTTTCCTATGATGAGAGAGTCTAAGACCAGAGGAGACAGCCTCAGAATAAAGGGGTGTCCTTTTAGAACAGAGGTGAGGAGGAATTTCTTTATCCAGACAGTGGTGAATCTGTGAAATTCTTTGCCACAGGCAGCTGTGGAGGCCAAGTCTTTATGTATATCTAAGGCAGAGGTTGATAGGTTCTTGATTGGTCAGGTCATGAAGGAATACGTGGAGAAGACAGAATTGGGGCTGTGAGGAAAATTGGATCAGCCATGATGAAATGGTAGAGCAGATTCCTTGGGCCAAATAGCTTAATTCTGCTCCTATATCTTATGGTCTTAAAAGACTTTAATTCTCCTTCCCATTCTGGCCTGTCTGGCTGTGGCCTCCTGTACTGTAATGCTGTCGCTTATTGTAAGCTTAACTAGCAGCATTTCATCTTCCACTTGACTACAGTTTTCAGGACATCTACAACTTCAGATTAACTTGGGTTTTCTGTATCAGAACTGGCCTTGTCTGCTATCTCTAGTTTTTTCTCTCCATCAGTACGTTCAGAGCTGCTGGGCATTTCCTACAGCTCCTTATTTCATAACTGTTACAGTGCTTTGTTTGTGTTCTGTTTCCCTCACTTCCCTCATTTAACACTCTTGCTTATGTTCTCTCCTTGATTGCTGTTAATAAACTGTCAATCAGAACAACAAAATACTTGGGTTAAATGATGGCCTCCCAGCTTAAGTGCAAATTCAAAATCTTTGGGGTTCACATACTTGCTCAGACTGCTGCTCTCTCGTAAGAAAGAATGAAATTTAGTCTGTAACCTCCTTTGTACAACAGTAGATGGCAAGAGGTTGCAAGTATTTCTTCTTGCCTAAAAGGATAAGATGAGGCATTAGCTGCAAGGTCAAGGTCCAGCTTGACAAATCTGACAACAAATCAGTGATGTGTGCAAATTGACAACATGATCTGTCTGAACTGTGCAATTGCATTGGACATAAGCTGCATTGGTGTTAATGCCTCTATCAATCTCAAGATCAGTGTAGTTCACCGTAGAGTTGTGCAATTGCTTGTTAGGCATCATAGTAGAACCCAGTGGGTACTTGTAGTAACTCAGCAGCAAATATTGTGGAGATGAACTTTGACCTTTTATACTAACATACTACAGATCTTTTGCAGTAAAAGTTGACAATAATTGCTTTTCAATCAGCATGTTAACCTTCTCGAATTTGTTTGCAAGCACACCTTAGTCCTTCAGAATAACAATATCTCCTTTCTTACCTTTCCTTATCTATTATTTTTGTCTTTTTTCAAACTTTTATCAAAGTTTCCTATTTTTAAAAATATACTTTGCCTTTCCCATGAAAGTGGACTACTTAATATCCCTCCACCTCATATTTGGAGACACAGTATGGGCGGCAAAGTAGCGTTGTGGTTAGCACAACACTTGACAGTACCAGTGACTCAGGTTCATTTCCCACTGCTGTCTGTGAGGAGTTTGTATGTTCTCCCCATAACTGCATGGGTTTCCTCCAGGTGCTTTGGTTTCCTCCCACAGGCCAAAGGCGTACCACTTGGTAGGTTAATTGGTCATTGTCCTGTGATTAGGCTATGATTAAATCGGGTGTTGCTGGGCAATATGATTTGAATGGCCAGAAGGGCCTAATTCGTGCTGTATCTCAATAAATAAATAATATTTTACCTCTCATTGTGCTGAACCTGTTCTTGTGCTTTTACAATTCTAAGCATCTGAATTAGCATCAGAATCAGCTTTATTATCACTGGCATGTGTCATGAAATTTGTTAACTTAGCAGCTGCGGTTCAATGCAATACATAATATAGAGGAAGAAAAAAATCAGTTATTCAATCAATTACAGTATATGTATACTGAATAGATTAAAATTGTGCGAAAACAAATACTATATATTTAAAAAGTAAGGTAGTGTTCATGGGTTCAATGTCCATTTAGGAATTGGATGGCAGAGGGGAAGAAGCTGTTCCTGAATCATTGAGTGTGTGCCTTCAGGCTTCTGTACCTCCTACCTGATGGTAACAGTGAGAAAAGGGCATGTCCTGGGTGCTGTGGGTCCTCAATAACAGATGCTGCCTTTCTGAGACACCACTCCTTGAAGATGTCCTGCGTACTCCCATCTTCACACCCTCCTTTTACATCCACCTACTTCCCTAAAACTAACACAATATTAATTTAGTTTGAGAGCCTCATGGAGAATTTTATCTGTGGAATTTTTATTTTTAATTGCACTTTGAGTTATTTTTTAAATTACTAGATATTGCTCACTTATCATTACATAGCTTCATTAAGTTTATGAAACTAACAGGTTAACTGCTTGTCTTTCATTTACTTTATTCATATTTCAGACTTTTATTTCAGAATTCTAAGATATTATAATTATCTTTCCCTGGAACTTCTTTATTACAAGGCAATGAACTAATATTGACTCATTTTACCATTCCAGTTCTAAATGAAACTGTTCATTATTCTTTTTATTGAAAAAACATCTAGAACAAACTTCAATGTATTCCATTTTTGTCATAGAAACTGTCATGTTTCCTTAATCTTTTCTTGTGAGTTATAATATTATTACATGCATCTTCCTTCCTTGATTTATTCTTCTCCTAGAGCCTATGAATCACAGAACACCACAGCACAGGAACAGGCCCTTCAGTCCTCTAATCCATGCTGACCTCGTTTTCTGCATAGTCCCATCAACTTGCACCAAGATGATAGCCCTCTAGGCTTCTCCCATTCTCCCATCCAAACTTCTCTGAAGGGTCCGATGGGTGGTGACTTTTTTTTTCATCCCAGACCCCTCAGTCTCTTTTAACCATGCCTTAGTGTACAGCTAGAGGTCTAATGTTGTTCTTCTAGTCTTACCTTTCTCTAACAATCCAATATCTTGCAATTTTTTGTTTTCATTACACAGAAGTTCCTTCTGTTCAACTATATAAATGAAGGTAGTGAATAAAGGCTTAGATTTTTTGAGGAAAAAAAAATCTCACATTTGCTGCTTACAGATCTTTGACTTTCCTCTTCCTCTTTTTATCGGGCTGAAAGAGAAAGACATTTAGAATGATTCATGTAATTTCATCAAATAGATTTTAGAATAGAATATTCTCAATTTTAATGTACCTTCCTCTTTCAAGATCATGTTCATATCATGAAAAACACCAGGGTGTTGATTGAACTGAACCTGCGCAAAGCACTTGCTGGAATATGAAGTTGCTGCAGAATAAAAAATTCATGCAATGGATGAGAAATGTATTTCAAAAGGCAACGTTGTAAATTCAGTGCAAATGAAATTTTGTCTGTAAAATGTTGCTTTTACATTAGCTATAACACACCTTACTTCACATATCCATTGGAACAATATGGCACTGAAATAAATTCTAATTAAATTACTGACAAACAGCAAAATTGGGTCCTTCTGTTACTTTCGTATTTCAATCCTATCGAATATATGGTCCACTAAACGGGCTGAGTAAACCTTTTTGCAAACAACCACTGATTGTAGATAAACGCATGCTTCATGTGTGAGCTACTGATTTATTTGGTCAAAAATCTTTTTAGCAGCTTGCCACGGCAGATTTTCTTCTAATTCAATTCACTATTTTGTTCAGATATTTGTATTTCTTTATTAATGTCATTTTAAACTCATGTAATCAATATTGTTTTTAAACACTTCCTTGCATATTGGATAATTTTTAAGCTAACTTTCTTGATAGTTATGCCTGCTAATCTGCAAAATCGAATTCTTAAAAATTAGTTTGCTAATGGCTTCAAAAAGTTTGTTATTTATCTTTAAGAAGGTTTATCAGGTGCCTGAATGAATTTCACTCGAAGATGCTATGGTTAAGATGTTAATTGCCTAGTTTATACATGAGCTATACCTTGAAAATAATCCTGGCTGCTTTATTTCCAAAATACATTTTAAGATAGTAACAGAATATTGATATTTGAAGACTTCTCAGTTCCTTATTTGAGTGCTATTGTGAATTTTTCTTCTCTCAATGACAAAATCAAAATTTAATCATTTCAGATTTACTTGTACAAGGGAAAGTATGATGAAAATTTTTATAAAAACCTAGACAATTTGCAGTATGGGAGATGCTCATTTGACCTATTGTTGTCCATTACAAAAATCTACACAGTCAAATTCTGCGTTCCAGCGTAGTTCCATAATTCTGTAGTTCACAGCTTGTCATTCAAGCACTCGGCTAAGTACTTTCAAATGTGATTAGTGTTTTTGCCATTACCTTTAGTGCTCTGTGTTCCAATTCTGTATTATTCTATGGGTGATAAAAGTATTTTGTCATCTTCACTTTAATCCTTCTACCATCTTCCCTGATCAAACTTTGTCCCACTGTTTTAGGCACCTCTTTTAAGGGAATTAGACATTTTCTCTTTACTTTACTTAGGCCCGTCATAATTTTATACACCTCAGTTAAATTTTCTTTCAGGCTTCTCTGAACTAACGGATACAGCGAGAGCAAGTCTTTCCTCATCAATAAAATTCTCTAGTCTTGGCAGCATCTTGAAATTTATTAAAAACTCATTGCAATTGCATTTTCCTGTCAAGCAGTGGCCTAATTAAAACTGTATTTGTATAATCTCTTGCATTTACCACATTCTTGTAAAAGAAAGCATCCTATGTGCCCTTTTAACAAGCTTTGATTTTTATCTTTACTGTTCCACTATTCCTTGACTTATTGCACATCTCTAGAAACTGTTCCAGATTGTCCAGTTTTCCCTTGTAAATCTTCTCCCTCTCCAGTGCATTTGCAGGTTTCCTGTAACATGGTTACTGGAACTGTACACAGAACCCTAACTATCATTAGTGCTGTGGGTAGTCCTACTCCATCTCCCTGCTTGTATATTCTGTGCCTCAACTAATAAAAGAAAGCTGAGATCTTTTAAGAGCATTATGAACTTGTAAGTGTTTGTGGATGTAAAATTCAATGTCCCTTTCTCCCTTCATATAACTCAATGAGTTCACTTTTATAGTATATTTCCTTTGAATCATACTTGTCTGGATTAAATTCCTTACCACGTCTCTGTCTAGTTGGTCAGTCCATTTTTATCCCTTTGCATTCTAAATCATTCTTCACATCAACTGCATGAGCAATTTTTGTTTCGGGTGTAAACATATTTATTTTTCCCCTTCATCTAAGTCCAAATCATAACAACGTGTTACAAAGAGCAAGGGACCTATTAATGAATACTGTGGAGTGTCACTGGAGCACTGTCCCAGTCATAGAAACACCCATCAACCTTTACCCTTTGGTTTCTGCCTTTGATCCAATTTACCACTTACTATTGGCTCCCTGTCTTTAGCATGCCATGATCCTGGCACCAGATTTAGTCATGAGTCCAGTGATGGTGCAGAAATAAAGATGCGATGTTATCTAGTCTTTCCTCACAAACATGCAAATGTAGTGGTATCTTGAGGTGCAGCTTGCAGCCTGTTTGTGCCTGATGTTTGCAGAAGACTCAGGGGCACTCAAGGCCTTTCAGCCACTTTATCATAAGAATGGTTCAGCTTATCTTCTTCTCCCTTCTTCTTTCTAGTCTTCTGTTCTTTATTATTTAGCTCAATAATAAATTACTTCAATCCCGTCACTATTCCAGTCACAAAAAAAAACAGAAGCTCAAGAGATGGTCCTTCTAGTTTGGGTTCTGACCATGCAAACTCATTATTTTCCTTATCTGCTGCACACAGATTGTTAGTTTACTCACAAACTGCCCATGAGGGTCTGCTCTCAGATTCTTATCAGGCGCAACTTTTAGCCAGACTTATGCTTGTTCCAGGCTGACTGGGCATTGTGCCTTTGGCAATTAATGAACTGTGTGAGAGGCCCATATTCCATAAAGCTATTGCCAGCTCCATTCCAGTTTTTTATATTCCAAAGAGCTTTCTCTTTTTATAATAACCAAGCATAAAACTTTTACATTGTGGTTATCTATAACTCGCTTCATACCAAGATAGATGTGTGTAAATAGTTGAATTAAGTGTTTAAATTAGCACAAAGAATAGGAGAAAAGAATCATGATTTGATCAAATAGTCATTAGTTGTAGCCTGTTTAATGCCACCTGAAGGGCATACAATGGCATGTACAACATTTGGAAATCTGCAGTCCATAAAATGTTGTTTGTTCATTGTGCCTGCTGTGTTAGGGTAAGGGAACATTTTACGTCATCATTTCTCTTGGAATAGCTGTTTGTGACCTTCCTTAGGCAATAGTGTCTGACACACTGACATTTTGCAGATACCACTAGTTCCAATTTGGGACAGGTTGAGCAATAGAATTTAGGAGATGCTGAGATCTTAATTGCTATCAGCTAAGCAGTTCTTGCTGGCTGTGTGGTTAGAATTGTAACAGGAGAATGTGGGAACATTCCAGTGAGGATGCTGATTGGCATTTTTTTACATTTCTGTGATGGATATAGCCTCCAGCTGAAATACAACTTTCTTCTTCCTCTTCTGGCAGGTTGTCCTTCTCCTCAAATTCCCCTGACAATTTTGTCAGGATTCAAGCATTAAATTTAATTTGGCCACATAAGAAGAGCATTGCAAAAATGAAAATGATGCACATGAGGACTGTTTCTTCCGAGTCATCCGGAACAGCAATCTGCAGACCATTCATTTATTTCAGTAAACTAGCATAAGCATTACGTCTACATAATCAGCTTGAGAACCCTATTTCAGGGGCTATTCTGGTTTCAGACCAGCTCAAGAGAATATTGAGTGTATTATCAAATTTTGTAAAACAGGAATCTGTTCATTTGGTTGCTGGAACTTGGAGAAGAAATTCGTCCAATATAGTTGCACCTTTTTTTAAGAAGTATTTTATTTGCCTCTCATTATCCACTCTTCCTGGGACTTGAATCTTTCACCACTCAGCATCCTAACAACCCACTGCACAATATATTCCATGTTTCCATTTGTTCTTTTGGAAATGAGGTGTTAATCTCGTGCTGCTTCATTCCTCACCATCTGTTGTTTAAATACAGTATGGCATAAATCTCATTCACAAAGTTTCTATTGATGCCTTGAACCTTGCCATTGCCAGAAAATTTAATTGAAGTTTCATCTTGCTGAAGCCCAATCTTCCATGTTAAATACATGTAATTTTAATTTGGGGGGAAAAACATCTTAAACTGCACTAAATTGGTTTCTTGTTTATATCTCTATCTTAGATGCTGTTTGAAACAAATTGCCTTATTAGTTTAATATTCCTAATCATATCTAAAACACCTGAAGCATCAACAGTGTAAGTGTGATGAGCTTATTTTATAATTGACTTTCATTAAAATAAAGTTTAAATGTAACTACTGCAAACTAATTTGGAATATAATATACACATTTGAATAATGGGTATAAAATTAATTGCATAATTATATAGTTGATGTTTAATTCAGACATTGTTAATATTAGTTATATTTTGTACCGATGGATCGTTTTAGATGAGATGCTAAAAATGGCAACTTCAAGATGATTTGATCTGCTGTGTAAAAGGGAAATCTGAAAGGCTAAAATTTGATAGAGTTATGAAGATAATAGATCTGCAGGGGCCTTGTTTTATTCTGAGTGTAGTACATTGCTGAAGCTAATAAAATGTTCACACTTTCAGGATGAAACTACTTAGCATTCAGGATCATTTGGTGTGTTTTAAATGGGCTTTGCGATTTAGTGTTTTAAGCAGCATGCTAATGAGATTTTTTTTAGAATGAAGGTCAAAGTACTGGCAGTAAAACAATAATGTTCAGTATTTTGTAGAAATTGATTTGGATTATGTAATGGTGGTATGCTTGATTGTTATTGTCTTGAGTATTATTAATCACTAAGTTAGAAATGTGTCCTCAATCACTTGTGTTAAAGGTACAACATAAGCAGCTAAAGTCCATGGAGTGGAATTTCAGGAATAATTAAAAAGCGCAGCTGCAGTGATGGGGGATGAACTTGTATTGCCCAGTTTCTCTCTTTTGTGATAACTTCATCTGTTATCTCCACAATCTTACATTATTTGCATCAAGACATATCACGACTACCCTTTCTCACCCTGATAGATATTGATAAACATGATATACATGTTAAACAGACATTTAATGTATTAGGGGAGAAGAAAATGTGCATTTAAGTAACACCCTTTATATCCTAAAGACATCACTAAGTGAATGATATCCAATAGATTACTTTTCGGAAGCAGTCACAGTTGATATACCGAAAACCAGTTGATGGGTGATTCTGTCACATTACTCTGCTTTACTGGATGAGTGTAGGTTGATAGCTTTGATATACAAGTACTGTTATTGCTTGCTGTAGATTACAGCCAGGTCATCAAGCAGAGCGAATCATAAAATGACTTATTTCCTTGCAAAGAGGGAGAGAAGATTTGGCTCAGTGCCTGCAAGAATTTGAAGACTTCAGCCATACACAGTATGTGGGGGCACCTTTGCGGAATCCTGTGAATTTAGAGTAGTTCACTTTGTTCACAGCTTAAAATGCAGTTTCTTCATTTCCTTGGCATCAAGAAAGATTTTCTTTCAGATAAGCAAAATTTCAGACAGCTATGTTGAAGGATATCTGAAACCATTGTTCCAAATTATTGAATTGACTTTATTACTTACATCCTTCACATACATGAGGAGTAAAAATCTTTACATTACGCCTCCGTCTAAAAGTGCAATGTGCAATTTATAGTAATTTGAAATAAATAGTATGTACAAAAGGACAGTCAAGATAGCATAGAAATACAATTCTATCAGTATGAATTAATCAGTCGGATGGCCTGGTGGAAGCTGTCCCGGAGCCTGTTAGTCCTGGCTTTTATGCTGTGGTACCGTTTCCTGGATGGTAGCAGTGGAACTGTTCGTTGTTGGAGTGACTTGGGTCCCCACTGATCCTTCGGGCCCTTTTTACATCTCTGTAAATGACCTGAATAGTGGGAAGCTCACATCTACAGATCTGCTAGATGTCTGCACGACTCTCTGCAGAGTCTACGGTTGAGGGAGGTACAGTTCCCATACCAGGCAGTGATGCAGCCAGTCAGGATGCTCTCAATTGTGCCCCTGTAGAAAATCCTGAGATTTGGGGACCCATATCAAATTTCTTTAACCGCCTGAGGTGAAAAGGATGCTGTTGTGC
Organism: Mobula hypostoma; assembly: GCF_963921235.1. NCBI lineage: Eukaryota > Metazoa > Chordata > Chondrichthyes > Myliobatiformes > Myliobatidae > Mobula > Mobula hypostoma. The sequence continues at coordinate 51,156,574 of NC_086100.1, read as the reverse complement.
TTTTTTCACCACACAGCCGGTATGTACAGACCACGTGAAGTTCTCCATGATGTGTATGCCGAGGAACTTAAAGCTGTTTGCCCTCTCAACCACAGATCCATTAATATCAATAGGGGTGAGCCTGACTCCATTCCTCCTGTAGTCCACAACTCACTCCTTTGTTATTGCATCATTGAGGGAGAGGTTGTTTTCTTGGCACACTGTGTCAGGGTGATGACTTCTTCTCTGTAGGCTGCCTTGTTATTAATTTGAGATTAGACCAATCAATGTAGCATTGTTAGCAAATTTAATTAGCAGTTTGGAGCTCTGGGTGGTGACACAGTCATGGGTATACAGAGAGTAATGAAGGGGGCTTAGGACACAGTCCTGAAGGACACCTGTGTTGAGTGTCATAGGGTCTGACAGTGATCTGACTGGAAGTCCAGGATCCAGTTACACAAGGCAGGGTGAAGGCCAAGCTCTCTGAGCTTCTTGTCAGGCCTGGAAGGAATTATGATGTTGGATGCTGAACTGTAGTCCAAGAACAGCATTCTCGCACTAGCATCCTTCTTCTCCAGATGTGTAAGGACGGTGTGTAGAGCTGTGGCTATTGTGTCGCCTGTCGATCGGTTGTGTCGGTAGGCAAATTGTAGGGGGTCCAGTGTGGATGGTAGCAAGCTGCAGATGTAGTCCTTGACCAGCCTCTCAAAGCATTTGCTTATTATTGAGGCGAATGTCACAGGAGGCCAGTTGTTCAGACATGTTACCTTGGTCTTTTTAGGGACAGGGACAATGGTGGATGTTTTGAAGCAGAGGGGCACTCTACACTGGGAAAGGAAGAGATTAAAAATGTCTGTAAACACGCCTGCCAGTTGTGCTGTGCACATCCTGAGTACCCGCCCTGGGATGCTGTCCAGATCTGCAGCCTTTGCGACTGTCCACTCGTTGGAAACACCTGCATACTTCAGCCTCAGAAATGACCAAGGTGCTGGTCGCTTTGAGGGCTCAGTGTTGGCGATGTCGAACCGAACGTTAAGACGATTTAGCTCATCTGGGAGAGAGGCAGCAATGTTGGCAGTACCACTGTGCTTAGCTTTGAAGTCTGTCATGGTGCGCAGACTTTGCCATAAGCTGCTTGTGTTATTGGTAGAGAGTTGTGTCTGAACCTTGTCCCTGTATTGCTGCCTTGATGACTTTGCACAGATCATAGCTGCATGTCTTGAGCTCCTGCTGATTACCGGCAATGTTAGCTGTGTATCGCGCCATAAGTGCTGTTCGCATGGAACTGTTGATCCAGGGTTTCTGGTTTGACTAATCCTTGGCCGATTCTGGGTGGACAACATCCTTGATGCACTTCTGGATGAAGCTCATGACCCCTTCCGTGAATTCGGAGACATCCTCATCACGAAAGACATTCCAGTTGACATCATCAAACCAGTCCTGTAGCATAGAGACTGATTGGTTGGACCAATTAGTGGTTTTAACAATGGCCACCTCTTGTTTCAGCTTATGCCTGGACATGGGCAGAAGCAGGAAGGAGTAATGGTCAAACTTCCTAAACGATGGGCAGAGGAGCGCTTTGTAAGTGTTGCGGAAAGGAGAGTAGAAGTGGTCGAGTATGCTATCTCCCTGTGGGTTTACATGGATGTGTTGCCAAAACTTCAGAGAGACTTTAGACAATGATGCTCAATTAAAGTCTCTGGCGACGGTGAAGGCGGCCTTTGGGTGTACAGTCTCCAGGGTGCTGATGGTCTCGTACAGTTCCTTGAGAGCCAGGTCAGTATCAGCCTGCAGCAGAGTATACACAACTGTGATAATAACAGCCATGAACTCCCTAGGCAGCCATAAATGTCTACACAAGGTACTCCAGATCTGGGGAACAAAAGGATTTGAGGGCATGCACGTTCCAGGGATCGCACCAAGCATTATTGACCATGAAGCATACCCCTCCTCCTTTACCTTCCCAGAGGTTTTTAGATCTGTCTGCCCAGAACAGGGAGAACCCTGAGAGTTTGATGGCATAATCTGGTACCTCCTCCATCAGCCAGATCTCCATGAAGCATAAAACGTTACTTTCCTTTGTTTCCCGCTGGTCAGAGATTCTGGTTCTCATTTTGCACAGCTTGTTGTTCAGGGACTGGACATTAACCAGGAGCATGCTAGGGAGCGGCGTCTCAAACTCACCAGGACACCGGCCCTTCTCCCTCACCTCCAGCGCTGCTTTGGAGGTTTCAGCGGTGTAATAAGTGAGCCTCCCATGAATCGCGTTAGCAGGGGTTCCCTGTGTAGCAAAGGCGGCACCTTGTAGTTAAATGCCGTCTTCCCAATGATCAGAAGAGTCAGTCTATCATATCCAATGTGACTATTAGCTACTTGTACATGAAATGTGAAGGAAATTGCAGAAATTAGCAGTATACTGTAAAGTTGGAATATAGCTCAGAACATGGCTGCCGTACGCGGCGCCATCTTGCAATTAAATGATTTTCTGATATTACCAAAAAAGTTCTGAATAATTAGGAGATTTCTAAATGATACTTTAGCTCAATTTTGACTGACATTTTAAATGTGATTCAATTTCTGCTAGTTATTTCTCTTTTTTAACATCAGCACCAAACCAACTGTATTGTCATGACAATGGGAAGCATTTGCATTAAAAGTGGCATCACCAGAATAGATGCAAAAAAGCCAGAGGCTCTGAAAGAACAGAATGACATCTTTACAGGAAGCAATGTAGACAGATGTGTAGCCAAGATAGTTCTGGGAGTCTTTGGTCCTTTAATAGATATTGGTCACTAACCCTTCTAGATACGGTTAAAATAAATGGATAAATTAGTTGGAGCAGGTGAAAGTGAGAGCAGGATTGAAATTGGCAGCAAAGGTTTAAAGTTCCATTCACGAGCAAGAAGTTGGGTTAGTACATACTAGATAAAGAAATTATGGAAGAGGGCAAATTAAGGCTTTAAGAAGGACTGTTCTCCACAAAGATAACTTGGACTCATGCGGGTTCCCATAGGTTTATTTTGGATTTGGAGCTATCGTAGGCTCTGGAACACAAATAATCAAATTAAGCATCAGGAAAACCCCCTACAGATTACCACAGTCCCTTATCTGATAAGTTATTATTTCAGCATATTCAGAGAAGCACTGGAAGCAGCAAGGACCAAGGAAATAATCTGGTTGGAGGACTTTAATGTCCATCACTAAGTTGCTCACTGCAGTTGAAAGATTGTAAGTGGCACAGTGGGACAGCTAACAGGACCAGCGCCTCGTGGTGCCACTAACAATCAGTCCTGATTTAGGGTGCTGTCATTATGCTAGCAGCCTGTGACAATGTTCTCTTGTTCCCTCCCATATCCCAAAGATGTGTTGGGTTTAAGTGGCCTCTGCAAATTGTTCTTAATTTGTTAGTTAATGAAAGATTTTATATCGAGTTCATAACAATGTAAAGAGAGTGTGTGTAAAGAAAGGTGGTTAATAGTGCAGACCCAGTGAGCCAAATGGTCTGTATCAGTACCTGTGCTTTATCTTTCTAGGTCTCTATGTAGTCGTCAGACTAGGGTTTTGTCAGGCATTGATAGAACTGTCATAAAGAGTAAAGCTTGGTAGATCATGACATCTTTAATATATCTCTTACAGATGAACTTCTCAATGACAGGAGTGGTTAGTGTTCACAGTAGCTTTTGTGGAAACAAAGTCGCTTCTCACTGAAGAAAACCTCCGTTGTGTTTCAGATTCTCTCTATTTTAATAGGGTAATAGTTGACATATCTAGCAGAGATCTAAACTGGGTATCCATGAAGTGGTGTGGGCCGATGCAACACATTGCATTTCACCACAGATAGGCACACGTCCGTGCTTTCATATCCAGTGGATCAGTTCAAAGTTCTGCAGTCACTCATTGCAAAATGTGAATGATAGGTAATTAAGCTTCTGCGAGGAGAAGGCTTTAAGGACATAAGACCTTGATCAGACCCCATTTGGAGTACTGTGATCTTTTCTGCTCACCTCACTATAGGAATGATGTGGATAGGATACTATAGAGAGAATGCAGAGGAGATTTACAAGGATGTTGTCTGGGTTGGAGAGCATGCCTAATGCCTAATAGGTTGAGTGTACTTGACCTTTTCTCCTTGGAGCAGCGGAGGATGAGAGGTGACCTGATAGATGTGTACAAGATGATGAGGGGCATTGATCGTGAAGCTAGTCAGAGGCTGGTTCCCAGAGCTGAAATGGCTAACATGAGGGGGCATAGTTTTAAGGTGCTTGGAAATGGGGGATGTCAGTGGTGGGTGCGTGGAATGCACTGCCGGCATCGGTGGTGGAAGCGGATACAATAGGGTCTTTTAAGAGCCTCTGAGAGAGGGAAATTGAGCTTAGAAAAATAGAGGGCTCTGCGCTAGGGAAATTCGAGATAATTTCTAGAGTTGGTTACATAGTCGGCACAACATTGTGGGCCGAAGGGCCTGTAATGTGCTGTAAATTTCTATTTTCTATTTTCTATCCCCATCCTCAGTGATGGCAGAATTCGGTATATGAATGCCAAAGATATGATTAAAGCATTTGTGCCATTTTCAGCCAGAGGCTTCACAATTAAGCAACCGCAGCATTACCAAAATCCCAACATCCTCTCAATTTGCCCAACTCGGTCATGTCCACAAAGAGTTGGACAAATCCAGTATGGTCAATTATTGATCCATCAGTCTATAGTCAATTGTCAGGAAAGTGTAGGAAGGTGATGTTGGTGGGACTATCAAGTGACATTTGCTCGCAAGCACGGTTTGAGTTCTGCCACCAGCCTCATATTAACCTTGACCAAAATTTGTATCAAAGAGCTGAATACTGATGTGAATGTGACAGCTGTTAAGATCAGGCAATACTTGAACATGTCTAGTATCAACTTTACTGGTAAAATTGAATTCTTTTGGAATCAAGTGGAAAACCCTTCACAAACTTGAGATGTTCTGATTCAGATTTACTCATCATATGTATGTAGAAACAGTGAAGTGTATCATTTGTGTTAGCAACTACCACACCCAACGATGTGCTGGAGGCAGCCCACAAGTGTTGGCACATACTCTGTCACCACCATAGCATGCCCTTAATGTTCTGCAGAACAACACAAGCAAGCAATAACAAATCAAAACAAGACAACAGCAACACAATTAACCCCTTACACACCCACTCCCTCACACAGACAGGCCTCTAACCGCAGGCTGCCTCCAGCTTCCAGTCCTTGGGCCCTGGATTCTTAAACTCATAGACATCAGTCCTCCTACTTTGGATTTCACTCCAGAATTTGCCAATCACAGATTTGATCTTCGGGCCTAGACCCCTGCATTGCATGTAACCCATGCCCTTGTGACTTCTTCAGGCCATTCCCTTTCCTTTCTCCTTTCAGAGGTGCTTTGGACTTGGATCTATGGCTTTTCCTCCTGAACTTCACCAGCATCTGGGTATTGACCCCAGGACTCGCTGATCAGGGTTTGACCTTTCGGCTTTGCCTTCTGGACTCGCACAGACCCTGGACCCCGATGACCTGAGTGGTCACCACCCCTTGACTGGGACTCACCAATCTAGAGATTACTGGTCTCCTCAGCGCCTGCCACCCAACCTCAGGAATTGCTGACATTTGTCCATGGACTCAAAATCCTGCCCAGATTCTTCACCTGCTACCCCTGACCTCTAACTCCTTATCCCTGGTCCTTACCTCTTCGAGCATTTTCCATAACCATCCATATAAACCTAAAAACGACATTTAATCTGAACCACAATATTGATGGACATCACAGGTCAGTGCCATCTTGACTATATACCTAACACAAGGAACATAGTTGTGATTGTTGGAGGTCGCCAGTGTCCTAACTCTATAGGTGTTTCACCACCTGTCACATTTTCATGCAGTAAGTTCAGAAGTGGGAAAGTTGGCTGATGATTGCTCAGTGTTCCCCTACTTCTTAAATTATGATGCAGTCTGTGCCTACTGATAGCAAATAATGGACAATGTTCCATCTTGGGCTGGTAAATAGCAAGCAGCATTCAGACCACACAATTGGTCAGCAGGCAATGAACATCTCTAATAGTAGAAATATCCAACAGAATTGCCCTTGTTAAATTCCCACTTTATATTTGGGATTACACTTAACTAGAAATTTATCAGGACCAACTGCATAAATATTGCTACCATGCAAGCTACCTGCTATTCCAATTTTTCTTGATTCACTTAATTGTTAAGCATGCATTTATCTTTGCCTAGTATATACTGAGTGAGTGAGTGAGTAATGAGAGTGGTCATGGGTAAATAATAATTCCATAGATTCATCACCTTCCAGGTGAAGACAATCTTCCTAATCTCAGTCTTCAATAACTAATCCTTAATTTTGAAACCAAGACCCATAGTTTTAGACGTCATGGCCAGGGGAACATTAATTCTGCATCTTAATCACAAAGCCCATAAGAATCTAATGATTCAATGGGGTCTTGTTCTTCTAATCATGAGAAACTACAGGCCTAGTCTGTTTAATGTCTCCTGATATGGCCACCCCTGCAATCAATCCAGTGAATATTCACAAAACACCCTCTAGTGTAAATATACATGCTTCCTTAAGTAGGGAGACCAGATCCGTAGACAGTATTCCACATGCAGCCGCATCAGGGCTCCAAATAATTGGATTCTGTTATTAAACTACATTGACCATCATCAATCATCAGTTGTGTTCAGGAATACTGTAGATCTACCTGACCCTGGAGTTTGATTACCTTATCCATCACAGAGTGATGACGTAGTTGCAAATTTTCATAACCTGGCACACCACCTTGGAGACTGTGCTATTTAGAAATTGCTGTCATTGAAGAAGCAGAACAACAATTTGAAACCAGAAAGAAACCTTGGATGTAATAAAACAAAGACAAAATTAGTTCCCCCTCAAGACTACTGAACGTGCTGTAGGATAGAAACAATATATTCTAATGTGTCTCCAAAAAATCACTTCTACGGAAGTTAATTGGGGATGAATTTTGAGGCAAATGAGATCAAAGTACCTTCTCACTTTTGAACAAGTGTGGTACTTACAACCTTGGTAAAATCACCTACAGGAGCCCCTGAAGCCAATATGAGCTGCACCAGATGCACCATACATTCATACAAAACTTTGTAAAATCACATGTAGGAGTAGAAATTTGTCATATCCACTGGATGGCTGATTCTTAAGGATTGTAGATACTGAAATGGGGCTGCTTATAAAAAAAAGTTTCAATAAAAGCCTGGTCTCTGTCCCTGCCTGCTTGCAACAATTTATATATAATATTTGTCAATTATAATAATACAATGAATTTGTTTAACTTGAAAGAAATTTTTGCCACATCATTGAAGGTAAAGGGAACATGCTGGTTTTCTATTGCCTCCTGAGGGAATAGAGGTGCTGGAGAGCTTTCTTGTCTGTGGCATCAACATGTTTGGACCAGGGTAGGAACTTGAAACACTCTACCCTCTTGACCTCGGCATTGTTGAAGTAAACAGGAGCATGAGCATCAGCCCCACTTCCTGGAGCCAATAACCAGCTCTTTTATTGCACAGACCTTGATGGAAAGGTTGTTGCCATGACAGCATGTCACAAGGTTCACTATCACCCACCTGTACTCCGGCTCATTTTTTTGTGATACGGTCCATTATGGTGGTATCATCTGCAAACTCGTAGATGGAGCTAGAGCAGAGTATGGCTATACATTTGTGAGTATATGAGGAGTAGAGTAGGGGACTGAGGACTCAGCCTTGAGTGGCACTAGTGATGAGGACAGTTGTGGCACAGGTTTGGTTGCCTATCCTTACTGATTTCAGGAAGTCAAGGAACCAGTGATAAAGGGAGGTGTTGAGTCCCAGGCCTCAGCACCCTTTGTAAGGGGTGTCTGCTGTAGATCTGCTTTGGTGATGGACAGATTGCAGTGGGTCAAGTTTGTCTAGGAGATCAAAATTAAACCTTGCCATGATCAGCCTCTCCAAAAACTTCATGATTGTGGACGTTAGAGCAACTGGGAAGTAGTCCCTAAGGAATATTACCTTGTTTTCCTTCGGTAGCAGGATAGTAGTTGACTTCTTAATACAGATTAAAGTAGGGAGAGGTTGAAGCAATCTGCAGATATCCCTGCCGGCTAATCTAAGAACACAGTTGGTGACAGCTGCTCTCCCCAGAAGACTGGTCGTAATTCTGCAGTGGTGACTGTGGGTTCAGATGCAGTGGAGACTGCCAGGGTGGATGGTGACGATCCAGTTACCTTCTGTTCATCGTGAGCATAAAATGCATTATCCTCATTGGAAATGGATGCACTACTGTCAGCAGCGTGGCCTGAATTCACTTAGTATCCTGTTATAGCATGTAAGCCCTGCCAGTATTGACAGCTGGTCTGGAACTTGATTTTGGGCTAGTATTGTCTTTTGATGTCGATGGTAGCTTCATGGAGGTCATATCTCAATTTCTTTTTAAAATCAGATTTGCCTGATTTGCACCCTGCAACCTCTTGGTTCATTCTGTGTGGGAACAGGTGCATTGTCTCCAATATGCCTGCTGATAAAGTCCATGATGGTGGTGACATACTCATTTATGCTGGCAGCTGGGTCTTTGAACATGGACCAGAATGTAGACTCAAAACAGTTGTTTAGAATTTTATCTATTTCCTCAGACCAACACTGTACAACTGTACAGGATCCTCATGTTTCAGTTTCTACTAGAATGCAAGGAGAAAGAGCACAAACTGGTTGTCTAATTTACCAAGGAGTGGGTAGGGATGGTGCTTAGTTCAGTAGGCATCTTTAATGGCTGTCTAGCAATGCTCAAAGGCGTTTACACCGCTGATGGGATGGAAGACATACTGCTGTATTTTCGTACAAATGATTTTGGACCCAGTGCTGATCCGAGCAGAATGCCACTGGTTACAAGTTTCCATTCAGAGAAACATTCTTCCACCACTACTGTCTGCTTTCTACAACCAAGGAATTTTGAATTCAAACTACCAAGTCACCATGGACCAATGTGTCTTTATCTTCTAGATTGGTCCACCACAGGAGACCTTGTAAAATTCCTTACTGAAGTCCACATAGATAACATTCACTGCCCTACTCTCATCAATTACCTTCACCTTTTCCTCAAAAAATCTCGATCCACTTCATGAGACATGACCTGGCCGGACAAATCAATGTTGTCTGTTGCCAATAACAACATGCGTTTTCATATAATCCACTGTTCACTTGTGTAGAAACTAAGCAGGAGTTTTTTTAGGGGTGTGGTTGTTAAATATCTAAATGTATTTTCTGTTTTTTTTATTTTATATAAATCCTTAATAAAAATTCCTTGCTACTTACCAACAAAGTGAACTTCTTCTTTTTGCAGATAAATATGTTATTGTTGGTAGTCACCATGGCAACAAGGAAGAAATGTGGACCAGCAGCACTTCCATTATTACTGAGATAATCAAAGCTATAATGTCCCAAGTTCAGAAGAGGCAATGGCGCCCAAACCGGAGCATTTTATTTTGTTCCTGGGGAGGAAGTACATTTGGCAACATTGGCTCATATGAGTGGGCAGAGGTATGGATTCTGATTTATCCTCAAAAATGTTTCCCTTTTGTGAAGAACTGAGTTTGTTCGTTCAGAATATACGTATTCAAGTAGGTTGTTAATTGTAATAAGAAATGTATGTGAGTATATTTTGAAATACGTTCATTGTGATGCTTAGCAACGTATGGTTCAATATCCTGTAACCTGTGGTCTGCAACCATTGAAGTGACAAAGATGGCGCCGGCGAGACACGGTGATGCTTTACAGGCAGCAAACAGAGCTACTAACTATTCTATGAATTACACTTTATCTGGACTATAATCACTGCAATCTTCAGCCTGGATTATCCTTTTGGGAGTTGTGCTTTTGAACCGTCTGTACAACTTGGTATTTTTGTGGTATCCTGAAGGATCCAGCAAACTGAACTCTCGAGAAGTCAAAATGAATAGCAAAGCTGGAAAACCATAATATTTTGTTGATATACAGTACTTAATTTTTGTATAAAACACATCCGTTTCAGGTGCAGCACGGCTTTAAAGTTGAAAGTGAATTTATTATCATCGTGTGCATATCTCTTCATATACTACCCTGAGATTTGTTTTCTTGCGGGCATTCACGGTTGGTGCAAAGTAAATGAAATACCAAACACAACCAAGCAGATGGACAAACAACAAATGTGCATAAGAAGACGAACTGTGCAATTAAAAAAAGAAAATAAATAATAATTATTATAAAAAGAAATAAATAATATTGAGAACATGAGTTGTAGAGTCCTTGAAAGTGAGGTCATAGTTTGTGGAATAGTTCAGTGTAAGGTGAGTGAAGTTATCCACACTGGTTCAGGAGCCTGATGGTCAAAGGATAATAACTGTTCATGAACCTGGTGATGTGGAACACCCGAGGTCCCTGTACCTCCTTCCCAATGGCAGCAGTGAGAAGGGAGCATGGCCCTCGATGGTGGAGGTCCTTGATGATGGACGCTGCTTTCTTGCTCCTTGTAGATGCGCTCAGTGGTGGGGAGGGCTTCTCCTGTGATGGACTGGGCAGTATTCACTACCTTTTGTAGGCTTTTCCGTTCTTGGACATTGGTGTTTCCATACGAGGCCAGTCAGGGCTGTGCATCTATAGCTAGCTAAAATAAATGAATGGCTCTCTACATTCACAAAAAGTTCTCTTTTGATTTTCTCTGTGTCAAATCGGGGAGGGGGGGTGCGGGTGGAGTTATTAAGGAAATTTCCAAACAAATGGTAACTGAAAAAAATGGGTCTGGATTAAATAAGAAAGCACATTTAGTGGCACTACAGTTTAAAAAAAACATGGTTTATTTTTTATTGGGGCAGCACAGTAGCATAGCAGGTAACAAGGCGTTATTATAGCTCGCGGCATGGAGTTCAGAGCTGAATCCCAACATCCTCTGTAAGGAGTGTGTACATCCTCTCCATGGTAAGTATGGGTTTCCTCCCACAGTCCAAAGACGTACTGGTTAGTAGGTTAACTGGTCATTGTAAATGGTCCCGTGATTGGGCTAGAGTTAAATCTTCCTGGTGAAGGGCTTTTTCTGTGTTTGATCTCGAAATAAATAAATGAGATATTGAGAAATAATGAAACTCACGAAGGAGGGCAGAAGAAGGTAGGAATTGGGAAGTACCAGTCACTGGAAGGGGAATGTAAGGATGGTGAAACTGCATAACAGAAAATGAGAGGAAAGAGGGAAACAGTGCAATGAAGCAAGAGGGAAAAGTGAAGAGTAGAGGAAGCAATCATGCATTATCTGTGTGTAAAGATAAATGAGAGCTCTGCAGCCAGATGTGCCTGCCTTTGTGAACAGAATGGAAACTGACAACTTGTGCATGTTTCTGAGTGCTTCCAATTACAAACATAGTCGTCATGTGACCAATGCCTTTGCCCAGAGTGAATCGTAGAATGAACCATCAAAGAAGTTAATTCAGTTCATCTTACTTGTACTAGCTCAATTACAAAACCAACTAATGAATTACGTTCCACAATAGTTTTCCCCTGTTCTTATATTTTCTTCCCTCTTCTTCATTTATCTGATTCTTTCTTGACTATTACCATTGAATTTGTTTATAACTGTTGTTCACTTATTGGACTCCAGATCACAGCAACTCATTAGGGAAAGACAATTGCCGATAAATTTCCACGTATGCTGCAATGATGATATCCGCTATGCAAGTGAACCAATAGTTGAACCTGTACTCAACGTACAGATTGAGTACTTTGTACATGTGTCACCCAGATTTGAACTATGAACACATGCAGTGACGTCAGTCTGCAAACAGCCCACAACTGCATAATTTTCATCTGGTTTGGATACCAAGGAACATGAGTCTAGAACACAGGAGCAGTTATCAACCACAAAGTCTTTATCTGGCTAGGTATTCCGCAGGCATCGCAAAACATAGGTCTCTTTTGTTCTCTCTTTCATAATCATCTATCCTCTATATCTCTGTCCCTCATATGCACTTCAACACCCCAATGTTCATCCCCAATCTTGCTCTCAACTCCCATCATTGATATTTTCTTCATTAGAGACTACTCTTGAACACAGTCTATCTGCCTTCTCCATCTTCTCCTAGATTGGAAGATCATGGTGGAAAGGGTTTTGCATATGCGTACGTGTACAAGGCATGTTTTAATACCCATGACACATTAATATCATTGTGGCCTCTATTCACCAATTCACACTTTGTATTGAAAAGGTGACCTTGTTGCCTGGAGTCTGGATTATCCAGCGTTCTTTTTTTTTGTTTCAATATTTGACCAGGTATTCATTTGCGAATCACCAGTACCTCTTATTTGAATTAAGAATAGGTCTTCCTGCACATACTAGAGATTAGATCAATGGAAAAATGATCGTTCTACTTCCAAAAGAGCCACATTACTGACTTCAGTGAAAGATTGTGTATCTTTACTATTGTTCCATCTGGTCAATCATATGTAGTTTTAAGTATTTTCAATTTAGGTGTAGAGAAAATGATGAAGTGGAATGTATTGTTTCAGTGATTAAGCACTCTTAAAGCAACAAGATATCGGTATAAATAACTGTGTGGGTATATTTGCAGGGCCATTAGGAAAAGGGAAACCACAGGACAGACCTTGGATAGAACTGGCACACGGAAGATGGACCAAAAATATCACTGTATGATAATAACTAACTTTTAATATCAAATATAATATGCCATACCATGTAACTGATAAACCTGCAATGGCTATACCATACATCCATTTCATCATGTGTAATGATGTACAAACAAATAACAGCTCAGCTGCTTGCACACAGACAAATCCACTTTTATTGAACTTAAACCCATTTTGAGATTAAATCAATTCTGTGCATAGTCCAAAAATGTCAAACTGTAGTGAAATTTGTCTTTGATCTATGTATCTTACCACACCTTGATAATAATTTAGTTACAGACGTGGCTTCACTTGCACAGCTAGTATGTTGTGAAGATGAAGGAAACGTGATATCGCAGCATCTGCCCTGTGGCGGAAATCAGAATATGGCATTGAGGGTGAAATTGAGAATACCTGCCTTCTCCATTCCATCAGTTAGTGGAGTACCAGCTTTCGACCATTCTCTGTAAAATATCTTCCTTCAGATCTGTAGCTCCTGGAAGTTGCCTTAATGTATCCCTCTGGTAATGGACAACTCTGCCAAAGGGAAAATATTTTCTCACGTTCTATTGTACTTATGCCCCTCGTAATTTTGTGCATCTTAGTCAAGTTCACCTTCAGCCTTCTCTGTTACAAGGAAAATCTAGTGATAGCTACTTCACCCCAGGTAACATCCTGGTGAATCTTCTCCACAGCCTCTCCAGTACAATCACATCTTCCTATACTACAGTGACCAGAACTGCACACCATACTCCAATACTCATTCTCCAGAAAGGTCCTGTCCTTGCTGCTGCTGTTCCAGAGCTACCCTGTTGATAAGCAAAGTCAGGAGTCAAAAATCCCCAGTCCACATATAAAATGGTAGCTGAAATATCAGCTGTACACTTCAGGACTGATAGTATTTGCAGTTCACAAAGATGTCCTCTGTGATGATAATCATCACTCTGTGAGCCATTGGAAAACCTCCAGTGTGGATAAAGTTTCAGATTTAATAATCATTCAAATTTACATGAATATAGTCAAATGAAACATCATTCCTCGAGGGCCAAAATGCAAATCAGCACAACACAGAGCACACTGCAGGTAGCACATAGCACAAATAGCACATATGGTTATGATTTCAGAAAAAGATATAGTCACAAAAAGGAATAATAATAATAATAATAATAATAATATAGCCCAAATCCCTGAGTTGACAAGCAAGCACTGGAGGGCAGCACCAACAGGAGGGGCCAGACCCCAACCCAACACACACAAAAGTTACTGGTGAATGCAGCAGGCCAGGCAGCATCTCTAGGAAGAGGTACAGTCGTCGTTTCAGGCCGAGACCCTTCGTCAGGACGAACTGAAAGAAGAGCTAGTAAGAGATTTGAAAGTGGGAGGGGGAGGGGGAGATCCGAAATGATAGGAGAAGACAGGAGGGGGAGGGATGGAGCCAAGAGCTGGACAGTTGATTGGCAAAAGGGATATGAGAGGGTCATGGGATGGGAGGCCTAGGGAGAAAGAAAGGGGGAGGGGGGAAGCCCAGAGGATGGGCAAGGAGTATAGTGAGAGGGACAACAACCAAGGCAACAGAGCTTCCCCACCGTCGGTCTCACCAGTGAACCAGACTTGCAGTATTCTATATTGCCAATGTCCAACAGGATATTGCAATCACAATAAAAATATCCAAGACAATCCCTCGCACCTTTTTTTCTGGACCGTGCACCATCTTGGTACAACTGTACACAACAAGTCCAGATTACAGCACAACAAAGGCTGGCAATAAGTCCAGCTCCATCGCTACCGAGCAATACTAGATGTTCTTAGTCTCCAGCAGTGACTTGCAATCATTAAAGAGACGTACAAGACAAACAGATGTACCTTTGATTGCTGCTGCGTCTGAGTGCACCACCATCTTAGATGAATGCACAAGGCTGCAGTGAGTATCACCTTCCTTTCAAGGTGAAGATGAATTAGACCTCCTCTTAAAACTGTGTTCATCTCTGACTATTGCTCCTAGAGATTACCATAAAAAGTCAGGCGATCTCTGACTTCCAAATATGCATATTGAAACCAAGAAAACATCTGACTACCTCATCTGCCACTGAACTCAAGCCTATGAAAGAAACAAGCTTCGAAAAAGCTGTCAGGGAATTTGTCAGGCATGCCCGTAGGATCTCCCAGCATCTGGCCCTGAGGCATTATAGTCACATGTACATGGTCATCCCTCATCGGACAATCTACACGTATGGAGGTTCTGCTCATGTGGACTACTGTATCCACATATGCCTAATATGGTGCTTGGAAGCAGGGACAGAGGAGATGTCAGGGGTAAGTTTTTTTACGTAGAGAGTGGTGAGTGCGTGGAATGGGCTGCCGGTGATGGTGATAGAGGCATTTACAATAGGGTCTTTTAAGAGACTCTTGGACAGGTAAATGGAGCTTAGAAAAATAGAGGGCTATGGGTAACCCTAGGTAATTTCTAAAGTAAGTACATGTTCGACACAACATTGTGCTGTAGGTTTTCTATGTTTCTATCAAGGGCATACATCACAGTCAGTGGGCTAGATCCAATAAAATTCATCATAATATCTGTGATAAAACATTGCTGATTGACAAACTTTGCATAGATCAGCTGAATTGACCTGGAATGATCTGCAGACCCACATCATGTTTATAGGCAAAGGGGTCCAAGCACAGGAGTGTAGCATATCACAGCCACCATGATCTTTGGAGATATCTGTTTCTGGGTGATTTGCTTCTCATACAGCTGGAGTTGGAAGCATTGCTTCTTGATAACAATGAGGAAAATACCATCCTTGCATCTTTGCCTTTGACTTCCAGAGCAGGTGAAGCCTTGCCTTTGGGCTCTTTCCACCACTCCCTGGTTGTGCAGGTGGAATGTCTCTGGGCTTTCCATATTCTGATTAACAAAAGGCAATTTTCATCTCACTGTCCTCCAAGAAAATGCCAGCTTTCCAGCAATTGTCTTCAGGCACTTTCTATAAAATGACCTTGTCCAATTGACTCTCCAACAAGCCTACAAGTAGTTAATTATGGCATTAAATAGTGCAGATGCGAAGGTTGTCCTTGATGTTCATATCTACATTCCTAAGCTTGCCTCACACTGTATCCAAATTGCACATGTGTGTCAGTTTTACAGCTGATAAACTGTATCAACTGGGAACTGCATAGGATTTATATCACCTCTTCATATTGTATGTGCTTCATCCAGGAGTATGCATTATGCATGGAAAGCATGATTAAAAATTGAATTGTGCAGTATATACACAAGTATGTGTGCAGGAACATAAATGAGAGCACATTAGGCATCAGTAATATTTAATGAAAATTTGACAGTGTATGACTCTCAGTTTCCAGACAGTTACAATGGAACAGATTTTATATTTAATTATTATACATGTGTGTCCTTAATATGTGACAAATGGGAGAGGGTTCTTAATTCTGCTTGTCTCGTAGTGCACACCAGTGGTTATGCTTACATTAAAATTCGGTTGTGCATGTTAAGTACAAGCAGTACACTGTGATCTGCCAGCTACAAGTTGACAAAGTACAAACAACATAAAGCTGTAATTGCAACAAATAAAGGAAAGCTCTATCAAATGCCTTTTCATCTCAAGATGGTAACAAAAAATCAACCAAAAAGGAGAGATTAAAGTACTGGCATTAAACATGATGTTAGCTTTCAGCCAGGGAAATGTGTAAAAACAACCAACTTAATTACAGAGAGCTAAAATGTCCAGCATTTATTACAAATAATAATATATAGTGAGACTAAATTCGTAGCCGTGATCTTATCACAGAATCCTGATGAGTTAAATTGAACTCCTTGAGCTTTGCTCTTGTGGTTTATGATTCCTTCTGTTCCACTTGATTCGATTACGGCGACGTAATTACTTTCTTTTTTTTATGTGCCATACTCTGCTTCAGCCTCAGCGACCACTTTTTCAAGTCGTTGTCTTGGAGGAAAGATTCTGTGAGTGGACCCCACGTCCTTCTCACAGCGCAGTCTTTTTTTTTTATGAGGCCGAGTTGCGAGCTCGACACTCAACCCGGCACGGATGGAAAGTGTGCCCGGGAGTGGCCTGACTGGACTCGAACTTGGGAACCTTCGCTCCGGAGTCTGGCGCTGATCTTACTGCGCCACCGGCCGGCAAATTACTTTCTACTGTCTATTGTTTTTTTAAGTCCTCAATTTATATTGTTCTATTGTAAATAATGCCTTCCTTTTACTGTCTGAGAGAATTAGTCTGCATTAATAACAACCTGAAAATATTTCATTCTTAAGTTCAGGTTCAGTTTCAGCCACCTCTAACTAACATCAAAATGAGATATAGTGTGATTACCCTGTTGAGGCAATTGTAGAAATGTGGAAATATGTTATTAGGGAGGATATGAACAAGTTAGGCTTGGGGTTTGTTGTTACCTATAAAAGAAGTTAACATTGTCTTTTGCAATTTCAAACATGATGTGGTTGTAAATTAGGTGACTTCTTTGCTGTTCCTGGTAATCGCCTCCTAACCCTCCAGACATGGTTCAATAACCCATGAAGTCAGTTAGAAACTTGCACTCTTGTTGGGATAGCAATAATTGTCTGTCCTGCTGCGTCCAGAATTAAAATGTGGTGATTCGCATAAATACTATCTGGTCTGATGTAAAGAATTTGATGGCCTTCTGCAGTAAGGAACAATCTTCTTTTACATTTTATTTATTAATATTTTCTTCTCTCTTCCAATAAATGCAGGAAATATGTTCCTCTGAAGGGAAAATTGATAGTTTTACACCAAATAGTGATATGGAAGATTTTCTCCTGGATAATAGGTCAAAGATTAATGATTGAAGTTGAAAGAGGTGTTGCAAGCACTTTTATGCAAGTTATAGATTTTAATGTCTATGATCTTTTAATATATGGTTATATTGGATCTTTGCACTATTTCAGTATGGCAGCATGGAAGCTGAAGGCCATACATTGGCTATTTTTAATAAAAAAAATTATAGCACATCCTCATTTCATTCTTGACAAGAAGTCACAGCTGTTAGGTTTCGAAGGGTATGTTCCTGTGAGCTGTAAGATTATGTTCATAATGAGCTTTGTGACTTTGCAACAGAAATTAAATTCATTCCTATAAATAACTTGCTGTTGTGTTTTTGGTCAAAGTAATAGAGGGCAGTGATTAGATGACAATATTTCTGGCATAACCCCAGACTCAATAAGTCAGTGAAGTCTTCACAATAACAATAGATCATCAAAATTACAGGTTATTTGTTCTTGTATAGTGCATTTAATGTAATGAAATGTCCTAAAGTGCTTTCTGGATGGAGTTATGGTATTGTACTATGCTGCCACTGTTAGCCTCTTCCAACACCATCTACTCATTTGCTGCTGTTGGCAGAATCAAGATTCAAGATTGTTTAATGTCATTTTCAGTAAACAAGTGTAGAGGAGAACAAAATAATTGTTACTCCGGATCCATTGCAGCACAAGTAAAAACTCAATTAGATAAAAAAGACAATGACAATAAGAAATGCAATAAATATAAATGCATAAGGTAATATATACGTTGTTTGTACGTCCATAAAGTGATGCCAGGTATATAAGGTAATTCTGACAGGAATACATAGAGTAGTGGTGGTGGGGTTGTTGCGGGGTGGTTAGTGGGTGCAGGTATTGATCAGCCTTACAGCTTGGGGAAAGTATCTGTTTATGAACCTGGTGGTCCTGGTGTAGATGCTACGTAGCCTCCTCACTGATTGGCATAGTCTAGCTCTCTTCAGCCTCCTCAGAAAGTAGAAACATTGGTGGGCTTTTGCTGATTTTGTAGGATGTGTTCTGGGACCATGAGAGGGTGAGTTTGAAACTTCTCTCAGTTTCTACTGCTATGCTGCCAAAGTAAAGAGGGGTGTGAGCAGTGCAAGTTCTCTGAAGTCGATAACCATCTCCTTTGTCTTGTTGATATTGAAGAAGAGTTTATTAATCTGGTACCAGGCCTTGAGCTCTTCCAACTCCTCTTTGTAGGCCATCTCATTGTTGTTGATGATGAGCCTCACCACTGTTATGTCATCGGCGGAAGTGATAACCTGTTTACTCAAGTGTTTTACTATGCAGTCATGTGTGAGCAGAGTGTACAGCAATTGTCTCAGCACACAGAACTGGGGACCCCGGAGTTGAGGATGATGGGAAGGGTGGAGCAGTTGTGCATCCTGACTATCACAGATGGTAATAAGGAAGCATACATAAATCAGATGTAGACTGCTGGTTGAATGATGTCAGAACAACAGCCTTGCATTTATTGTATGTCAGCAAGATCAATGAACCAATTGTGGACTTCAGGAAGGGGGACTCAGTGGAATGGCCACCTGTCTCACGAAGGGTAAATGGTGGAAAGAATGAGCAACTTCAGTTTCCTGGGGGTCAAAGTCTTGGAGGATCTATCCTGGCCAAGTACATAGATGAAGGTGTCCCAGGGTCTCTACTTTCTCAGTAGTTTAAGGAAGGTTGGCATGGCATTGAAAACTCTGACAAATTTCTACAGATTTGCTGTGGAAAGCATTTTGACTGGCTGCACCATGGTTTCGTATGGAAACTGAAATGCTTAGGAAGGCAACAGGCTACAGGGACTCAGCC
The DNA here is from genome assembly GCF_963921235.1 of Mobula hypostoma. Lineage (NCBI taxonomy): Eukaryota > Metazoa > Chordata > Chondrichthyes > Myliobatiformes > Myliobatidae > Mobula > Mobula hypostoma. The sequence continues at coordinate 51,137,283 of NC_086100.1, read as the reverse complement.
AATTCTTTCTTGGGTACAGTCTCTCCATGATTGAAGATATCTACAAGGGAAGGTACCTCAGAAAGACAACATCCATTATCAGGCACCCCCACAATTCACTGTTCTCAATACTGCCAACAGGCAGGAGGTACAGGAGCCTAAGGTCCTACACCTCAAAGTTCAATAACATCTTCCCCACTGCTGTCAGGTCTTGAACCCACCTGAAATACCCGAACACTACCTCAGACTATATGGTTCACATACTCTAATGTCATTATCTTTATTTTGTCATCGAAGTTACGTAAAAGTTTTGTGAACTTACATTTGTTATATTGGTAATACACTGTGCTGCTGCTGCAAAATAGCTAACTTTCATGGCAGTTATGCTCTCTGTATATATGCCTATGCCAATGAACTTGAACTTCTCATTTTGATAAAGAACTCCTTGTTACATTGGGTAGTTCTTGGTGCATCATGCTGTATTTACTAGACTGGAACTAGAATGGACAGGTTGTAATATCAGGAAAGGTCCATGAGGCTCGTGATAGAGTAATGCAGTATGGAAACAGGACCATTGGCCCAATTTGTTCACGATCAGCCAAGATGCCTACCTAAGACCATAAAATATAGGAGTGAAATCAGGCCATTTGGCCCATTGAATCTGCTCTGCAATTTGATCATGGCTGATCCAATTTTCCTCTCAGCCCCAATCATCTGCCCTCTCCATGTATCCATTAATGCCCTGACTAATCAAGAATCTATCAACCTCTGCCTTATATATTCATAGAGACCTGACCTCCACAGCTGCTTGTGGCAAAGAATTCCACAGATTCACCACTCTCTAGCTAAAGAAATTCCTCATCTCCATTCTAAAAGGATGCCCCTCTATTCTGAGGCAGTGTCCTCAAGTCTTACACTCTCCCATCATATGAACAATCATCTCCACATGCACCGTTTCAAGGCTTTCACCATTCAATAGGTTTCAATGAGGTCACTTCTCATTCTTCTGAATTCTTGTGAATACAAGACCAGGGCTATCAATGTCTCTTCATTGGACAAGCTATTCAATCCTGGAATCATTTTCAAGAACCTCCTTTGAAACCCTCTCCAGTTTCAACACATCCTTTCCCAGATAAGGGGCCCAAAACTCTTCACAGTGCTCCAAGTGAGGCCTCACCAGTGCTTTATAAAGTCTAAACATTACATCTTTGCTTTTATCTTCCAGTCCTCTTGAAATGAATGCTACCATTGTAGTTGCCTTCCCCACCACAGACTCAACCTGCAAATTAACCTTTAAGGAATCCTTCACATGAACTTCCAAGTCCCTTTGTATCTCAGTTTTTTGTATTTTCTCTCCATTTCATTTCTTCTACCGAGTGCTTGATCATACACTTCCCGACATTGTATTCCAACTGCCTTTCTTTGCCCATTGTCTTAAACTGTCCAAGTCCTTCTGTAGCCTCTCTACTTCTTCGAAATTAACTGTGTCTCCATCTGTCTTCATATTGTCTGCAAACTTTACAACAAAGCCATCAATTCTATCATCAAAATCATTGACATATAATGTAAAAGGTGTCAGTCCCAACAGAGACCTCTGTGGAATACCACCGGTCACTGGCAGCCAACCAGAAAAGGCTCCCTTTATTCCCACTCTTTGTCTTCTGCCAATCAGCCACTGCTTGATCCATGCCAGAATCTTTCCTGTAATACCATGGGCTCGTAGCTTGTTAAGCAGTCTCGTGTAGCACCTGGTCAGAGGCCTTCTGAAAATCCAAGTACACAACATCAGCTGATTCTCCTTTCTCTATCCTGCTTCGATTTCTTCAAAGAATTCCAACAGATTTGTCGGGCAAGATTTTCCCTTGAGGAAACCATGCTGACTATGGCCATCTTTATCATGTGCCTCCAAGTACACTGAGACCTCATCCTTAATAGTCAAATTCCAGTATCTTCCCAACCACTGAGGTCAGACTAACCTGCCTGTAGTTTGCTTTCTTCTGCCTCTCTCCCTTCTTTTTTTTTAAGATTATGAAGATGCAGTCCTCTTTTATTGTCATTTAGTAATGCATGCATTAAGAAATGATACAATATTTCCTCCAGTGTGATATCACAAAACACAGGACAGAGCAAGACTGAAAAAAAAACTAACAAAACCACATAATTATATAGTTACAACAGTGCAACAATACCATAACTTGATGAAGAAGTCCATGAGCACAGTAAAAGTTCAAAGTCTCTCAAATGTCCCACATTTCACGCAGACGGGAGAAGGAAGAAAAACTCTCCCTGCCATACCCGGCCACGGTCCGACTCTGAGTCATCCGAAAACTTCAAGCTCTGATCAGCTGTCCGACACCGAGTACTGAGTGCCATCTCTATCCAAACGATTCAACCTCCTTCTCGGTCGCCAACAGCAGGCAAGGCCGGGGATTTTGAGGCCTTCCCTCTGAAAGATTCCCGACCGCGCAGTAACGACTGAAGCGAACGAGCGTTTCAGAAATTTTTCCAGATGATCCTCTGTGCTTTCACGTCCATCTCCCATCAAATCAGAATTGTCCACGGTCCCTATTTAACAGATATGATATCATTTTTCATCGGAGGGCTGTAGGGTGGAGTGACATTTGCAATTTTTCTGTCTTCTGGAACCAGAATCAATTGTGGTTCCAGAAGACACAGCGGCACAGAATCAATCCATTCCAGAATCAATTGATCCTTGAAAGATCATTACTACACAATTCTTGCAGCCACAATGCCTCCACAATCTTTACAGCCACCCCTTTCAGAACCCTGGGGTGTACATCATCTGGTCCAGGTGACTTATCTACCTTTAGACCTTCCAGTTTTCCAAGAACCTTCTCTCTAGTTATGGTAACTTCACACACTTCATAACCCCTGGCACCTGGAACTTGCACTATATTGCTAGTGTTTTCCACAGTGAAGACTGATACGTAATACTTATTCAGTTCGTCTGCCATTTACTACCTCTCCAGCATCGTTTTCCAGCAGTCTGATATCCACTCTCACTTCTCCTTTACACTTTATGTATCCGAGGAAACGTTTGGTATCCTCTTTAATATTATTAGCTGGCTTACTTTCGTATTCCATCTTTACCTTCTTAATGACTTTTTTTGGTTGCCTTCTGTTGGCTTTTAAAAGCTTCCCAATCCTCTAACTTCCACTAATTTTTGCTCTATTATGTGCCCCCTCTCTGGCTTTTACGTTGGCTTTGACATCTCTTGTCAGCCACCATTGTGTCATCCTACCTTTAGAATAATGCATCTATGGGATGTATATATCCTGAGCTTTATCCAGAATCCAGATTAGCTGATCCCCTAGTGGGCTCAAGCCATCTCATAGGCACTCTAGAAATTCCCCCTCAAGCATCAACCTGATTTTCCCAATCTACCTGCATATAACCATGTAACAATTACAGCACGGAAACAGGCCATCTCGGCCCTTCTAGTCCGTGCCGAACTCTTATTCTCACATATTGAAATCCCCATGACTATTGTAACATTGCCCTTTTGGCATGCATTTTCTATCTCCCATTGTAATTTGTAGACCACTGTTATGGTCTGCATGCAACTCTCATCACGGTCTTTTTACCCTTGCAGTTCCTTAACTCTATCCGCAATGAATCAACACCTTCTGACCCTATGTCTCGTCTTTCTTATGATTTGATTTCATTTTTTTACCTACAGAACAACACCACCCTCTCTGCCTTTCTGCTGGTGCTTTTGATACAGTGTGTATCCTTGGACATTAAGGTCCCAGCTATAACCTTCTTTCAGCCGTGATTCCAGTGATGTCTACATCATACATGCCAGTCTGAAACTGTGCTACAAGTTCATCCACCTTATTCCATATACTGCGTGTATTCAAATATTCTGTTATTCATCTTTTTCAATTTTGTCTGCCTGTTGCATTGCAACTCATCCTGTTGACTGCAATTTTGCCCTATCAACAGCTTCTCTTTACTACACATTGCCTCTGTTTGTAAACCAGGTACCTCCTCCTCAGCACTATCATCTGTGTCCTCAACCTCTGCACAACTGTTCTGGCGCTCTGGCTCCCGTCCCCTTGCAACTCTAGTTTAAGCCCACCACGCAGCATTCACAAGTCTTCCCACTAGGATATTAGTCCCTGTCCGGTTTAGGTACAAACTGTCCCTTCTGTATAGGTCCCACCTTCCCTGGAAGAGAGCCCAGTGATCTAAGGATCTCATGCTCTCCCTCCTCCATCCACCCCTTTACCACATATCAAGCTGCATCATCTTCCTAGCTCTGGACTTACTAGCACATGGCATAGGTAGCAATCCTGAAATCACAAGCCTGGACGTCCTGCCCTTTAACTAGTACCTAACTCCTGAAGTCCCTGTGGAGAAGCTCATCACTTGGCCTACTCATGTTATTGATACCTACATAGACCATGATTTCTGGCTATTCACCCTTCCACTTAAGAATGCTGAGAACTCGATTTGAGATATCCAGGGCCTTGGCACCCAGGAGATAAAATACCATCCAATAATCATGTTCTTGTAGGATTGAATATGTGTTTTTTAAAATGTTTATGTTGAAAGTATGGAAGTTTATGCTGTGATATTACATTGCATAAACATTAATATATGCAAATTTATTAGGGTTTATTAGAACACAGATTAGAGATTCCCCATTGTATTGAACATTGAAATACGAAAACTTGTAAACAGTTGTAAAAGGAAGTATAGATGATGATAAATGATGTGATGTCATATCAATGAAAGGTATAACACCATATCTATCATGTGGTGTCATATCCATCACTGACAGATATGACACCATCTATCATCATCTCACTATAATACAACACTCATAAGCATCATAAATATTGAGGTCAGTGATAGAAGGGTGTTGTCAAAACAAAAGATGAACATTTAGTAGGCTCATAAGTTGCTCAAAGACGTACAAACAGGAGTAAGAGTAACTATTCAGCCCATTGAGCTGAGATTTCAATGAGATTGTATTTGATCACATTGTAGTCTCAAATCCAGATACCCCTGACCTCTGAGAACTTCACCCATTTCCTTATCAAAAGACTCGATTTAAAATATTCAAAGACTCTTATTTCTTCAGCTCTTTGAGGAAGGGGAGTTCCAAAAATTCACAGCCTTCTAACGGGGAAAAAAAAAATCACCTCATTTCTGTATTAAAAGGACGACCTGTTATTTTTAAGCATTGAATATGGAATATACAGCAGTACAGTCGAAGAACAGTTACTCCAGTCTATAAAGTCTGTGTTGACTATGGTACCAATTTAAACTGCACATCAGCCTGCATATGGTCTATATCCCTAAATTCCTTGTCTGTTCAATAGCCCCTTCTAAATGACTCTTAAATGGTGCTATCATATCTGCTTTCACCACCACTTGTCGAAGCAGCGTATTCCAGGCAACTAACACTTTGTGTGAAAAATCTTGCTGTGTAAATCTCCTTTAAATTTCTTTCCCTCACCTAAAAACTAAGCCCTTTCATATTTGATGCTTCTGCACTAGGAAAATGTCTCTATGCTTCTCATATTCTGTTAGCTTTCCGTTGGCACAAGTGTGTGGAGTATATTGACTGACTGCATCACAACCTGATCTGGAAACACCTATGTCCTCGAACAGAAAGTAGTGGATATGATCCAGTCCATCACGGGTAAAGCCTACTCCACTGTTGATCACATCTACACAGAGCGTTAATGCAGAAAAGCAGCATTCATCATGAGAGACCCCATCACCCAGGTCATGCTCTCTTCTCATTGCTGCCATCAGGAAGGAAGGTACAGGGGCCTCAGGAATCAGAGCAGCAGGTTCGGGAACAATTATTACCCCTCAAATATCTGGCTGTTGAGCCAGTGGGGATAACTTCACTCAACTTGTGGTCGGAATTGTCTGCGACATCACTCAGTGGGAGCACGAGAAGAGAGCTACCTTTTCATTTAGGTCCGCATTCAAAATTGAAATGTAGTGCTAAGCAGCAGTTTTTCAGAGTTGGACTGCAACCAACCACTCAGTGGGATTAATAAGGAAGGGCAAATAAAAATAAGGTAGGCGCAAGCAAAGACACCGTTCGTGGGGCGGCCATTGTTGTGAGTGGATCAGTGTTGGAGTGGCTTTGGCTCATCAGGCTCGGTCGAGGGAAGTATCTGGTAAGTTTCATTTTTTCTTCTTTTCTCTTCGTTCCTCATCTGTTAGGACACAGTTAGTGCAGTGAAAATGACTCCAGGGGGCTGTGTTTTGTTCTGTGTGGGAGACGTGGGAATTCTGAGAATTCCCAGAATTCTGCAGCAAGTATTGTTGTGTACCATCTGTTTCCTTTGCATTGACATTAGTGAGTGGAATACATTGACTGGCTGCATCACAACCTGGGACCTCTGTTGCTTGTAATATATACAAATGATTTAGTAAGGAATGTGGGTGCACTGATTAAGTTTGCATTTGACACAAAAAATTGATGGAGACATATATGTATAGTGAGGAGAATGTCAAGCTGTTCAGCGATATATTGGACAAAGGTAGTGAAGAGGGGCAAGGCAGATGAACTGAATAAGTATTTTTCATCAATGTTCACTGTGGAAGACTCCAGCTGTATGCCAGAAGTTCAAGAGTGTCAGGGGGCAGAAGTGTGTGAAATTGCCATTATGTGGGAGGAGAAGACTCTTGTGAAACTGAAAGGTCTGCAGGTAGATGAATCACTTAGACTAGACGGTATACCACCCAGGGTACTGTAAGAGGTAGCTGAAGAGATTATGGAGGCATTAGTAATGATCTTTCAAGAATCAATTGATTCTGGCATGGAACAATGGAAAATTGCAAATGTCACATCACTCTTCAAGAAGGGAGAGAGTCAGAAGAAAGAAAATTACATATAGGCCAGTTCGCCAGACCTCAGTTGTTGGGAAGATGTTGGAGTCGATTGAAGGATGTAGTTTCGTGGTACTTGGAGGCACATGATAAAGGGACTGTTTACAAATTAAGAGCCCATGGTATTACAGAATGGATAGAGCATTGGTTGATTGGCAGGAGAAAAAAGTGGGAATAAAGGGAGGCTTTTCTTCTTGGCTACGATGACCAGCGATATCCCACAGGGGTCTGTTTTTATATTGTATAGCAATGACTTGGATAACAGAATTGATGGTTTTGTGGCCAAGTTTGCAGAAGATACGAAGGGGGGAAAGTAGTTTTGAGGTAGCAAAGAGGCTACAGAAGGATTATACAGATTAGGAGAATGTGCAAAGAAGTGGCCGATAGTATACGTATCAGGAAGTATTCGGTCATGCACTTTGGTAGAAGACATAAAAGCAAAGATTATTTTCTAAATGGAAAGAAAATTCAAAAATCAGAGATACAAAGGGGTGTGGGAGTCCTCATGCAGGATTTTCTGAAGGTTAATTTGCAGGTTGAGTCGGTAGTGGGGAAAGCAAATGTAATTTTAGCATTCATTTCGAGAGAACTAGAATATAAAAGCAAGGATGTACTGTTCAGGCTTTATGAAGTGCTGGTGAGACCACACTTGGAGTAATGTGAGTTGTTTCAGGCCCCTTATATGCTGACATTGCAGAGGGTTCAAAGGAGGTTCACAAAATTAATTCTGGGATTGAAAGGTTTGTGATGTGGGGAGCAGTTGATAGCTGTGGGCCCCTACTGCCTCTACTTTCACTGGAATTCAGAAGAAGGAGGGGTGACCTCATTGAAACCTTTCGAACGGTGAAAGTCCTTGATAAAATGGATGTGGAGAGGATGGTGGGGACAAGCCTCAGAATAGAGGGGTGCCCTTTTAGAACAGAGATGAGCAGGAATGTCTTTAGCCTGAGAGTGATGAATCTGTGGAATGTGTTACTATCGGTGGCTGTGGAGGCCAAGCCATTGGGTTTATTTAATTCAGAGTTTGATGGATTCTTGATTAGCCTGGGCATGAAGGGATACGGAGAGAAGATAGGAGATTAGGGCTGAGTATAGTGCCCTCAAAGTCAGATACTTGTGTGTTTTGCAGACATGATCAGATCATTGATTAGATTAGATTAGATTAGATTCAACTTTATTGTCATTGTGCTGAGTACAGATACAAAGCCAATGAAATGCATTTAACATCTGACCAGAAATGCAAAGAATAGTGTTATTTACAAAATAACTGTGAATAAAAAAGTGCTACAACACACAAATATAAAAGTACTGAGACAGTACAATACGGATGCGATACTGCTTAGTGCTGTGATGAGAGGTTCAGCAGTGTCACAACCTCAGGGAAGAAGCTCTTCCTGTGCCTGCTGGTGCAGGAGCGGAGGCTCCTGTAGCGCCTAACGGTTGGGAGGAGAGTAAAAAGTCCATGGTTAGGGTGAGATGCATCCCTCATAATGCTTTTCGTCCTGCCCAGGCAGCGCTTATGGAAGATGTTCTCAATGGTGGGTAATTGGGTGCCAATAATCCGCTGGGTGCCGATCATTGATGACACCAAATGAGCTCTTTTGAAAGCAACCACACTGGTGCTTCCACTCCCCAAGCACCTATAGCCATCACTACTGACGCCTGAGACTATACTATGGGTGCTGTATATGAAGAGTTCGTTGGAGACGTGTGGTAGCTGCTCACCTTCTTTAGCTGGTAGCTCCGAGGTCTCCTCCACCCCCACCACCCCTGAGAGGAAGTGCAGCACATTTGATCGTGAGCTTCTCAGTCTCTAGCGATCATTTTCGTTTTCTGCTGGAGGGTTCGCATTTCACAGCATTCATTGACAACAAATTCCTCATGCAAATGATGACCAAAGTGTCAGACCAATGGTCTGTATGGCTTGCCTACATTTCAGTATTCATAACTGACATACAGCACATCAAAAGGAAAAATAATGGTGTGGCTGATTGAGTCTCACAGCCCACCATCAATACCATTCACGTCGGGATTGACTAAGTTACCAACCCATTGGTCCTGGTTGGTGTCTACCCACCTCTTGCACACGTTCATGCAGCTCCTCGCCATGGTGGACAGTACCTCCAGGTAACCAGAGTCTAGCTTTGACAACGGCCGAAGATGTTCATCAACACCTGGGTCACTTGGTTCGACACTCCATGCAATATTTCTTCTGACCACGGTCCCCAGTTCACCTGAGACCCCTGGGCTGCAATGGCCCAGAACCTTGGCGTTAAAATGCATCATGCCACGGTGTATTACCCACAATCCTATGGCCTGTGTGAGTGGTTTCACCGTTCCTTAAAGGCCACTCTGAGGGCCTCCCTGACAGACAAGTGCTGGCACTTGTATGGGCAGCTGCTACAGGTGCCAGCTGATTTTATTCCTGACGCCACAACCACCTGGTTGGTGTCTCAGCAGCGTTTCACCCTCCTCAGTAAACTCAATCTCTTTACACCTATTCCTATGTCCCTTCATGGCGTACAGTACTTCCGGGTTCCACGTGATGTACGTTCTACCTCGTTCGTTTTTGTCCTCCGTGATGCACCTCAACACCCCTTTAAGCCATCTTACAATGGCCTGTTCTGCATTTTGGAACAGGGCAAAAGACTTAGAGAAGATAGGAAGGGTAAACCTGAATATATTTCTATAGATCACCATAAACAGGCCCCACCAAGACCTGGATTGTTCCACTACCATACCCCCTGCATCACGACATGACCACGTGTGTGTCAGCACACCCCCGGACAAGCCAGAGGCACCTGCTGTTACTCCAGCCGGAGGACCTGAGCAGGGTGCCTTGTATGAGCTCGTACAGACTACCGATGCTGGTCTTGGCGAATTCTTGCGGGGGGAGGGGGTGTTGTGTAGGGTAATGTAGTGGGTGACAGATGATACATGTTGTGCATAATGGAAACTATTCTACATGATTCACACTTACCGTCATTCAGCTGTTGTGTTCACTTTAAGAGATGGTGTCTGACATAATGACGTCAATGTAAGGTGATCGCATTTGGTTTGTTCGTAATGGCTGCAGCTTTTGTTGAGCACATAAAATGACTCTCAAATGTTTTATTCACAAAATCCTAAACACTGGTGCAGGGGCAGAGTTCCAGGTTCTTGGATAATTGGCGCCTTTTTTTGGAGCGGGGTGACCTGTTCGAGAAGGATGGGTGCCACCTAAACTGAAGATGAACCAATATCATGGCTGAAGGGTTCACTTGTGCAACTCAGGAAGATTTAAAATAGTTTGACAGAGGGATGGGAGGAGGTAATTTCAAAGGATATATGAGGGGCAAGTTTTTTTTACACCAAGAGTGGTGGGTGCCTGGTGTGGTGGCTGAGGCAGTAACATTAGGACTTTTAAGAGACACTTAGACAGGTACATGAATGTGAGGAAAATGGAAGGATATGGTCATTGTGTAGGCAGAAGAAATTAGTTTAGTTAGCTATTTGATTGCAACTTAATAGGTTCGACACAATGTGGTGGCTGGGCTGTGCTGTACTGTTCTATATTTTATGTTTTTACCCCCTAGTTTAACGGTGACAGTCCCTTGCATGTCCTATTGTAGAAAAAAGCTTGCTTTTCCTTCACTGTCTTCCCTCAATCAGAATTGTAGACTCCAACCAGCTTGAAGCTGTTGGCAGTGTTTTTTTCTGGCTAATTGGTTCTTCAGGCTCTAGGTTAGGGCTGATATGTTCCAAATGTAAAAAAAAATGAAGAGTGCATCTGTGAGAAGTAACTTGGCTGTTTTTACAGCATCCTCTGCCTTTTCACAAACTTTGCAATGTCATCTGCACTAAATGTGTGATAATTTTAGTTACACCCTTGTCTGAAGTACTCTACCTTGCAAACTGAGGCTTCAGCTTGTGAATAACAGCTTATGTGTAAAAATGAAGTGCTGAGTAAAAACCCAAGGTTTATCCAGCAGCTGATGTTTACACATAGGCTTTTTCTGTTACCTTGCTTCCTTGGATCTGCAAACATCACATTTTCAAGTGAAACTTTCACTTCTGAATTCATGATTCCCTGAGCAGTATTTCCACCCAGATTTGATGCGTGTATGGACTATGGCATTTCTCTCTCATAGATTTTGTAGCAGCTCATATATCTGATAAGCAAGCCTTCAAAAACAAAAATTTATCTTTGAACGTGCAGGTAAAAGTAGAGCTTTTTGACAGAAACTCCCGCTTCTCCAGCCATCTTCTCAGATGATTGCATGCAATTCTTGCTGCATTGCATCATCTGGTGTCCCTGGTTGATGGCTTTGTTACAGGCTTGCTCATATTCTGTATTTTTGTTGGCTCACTTTCCTGTAGGAAGATTTATTCAGCCCTCTGTGTGTGCATATGAGGTATATATCTTACCAGCAGGATGGTATCACAGGTTATAAACTAACAATAAATGTACAATTAAGCTTTGTGGTCCTTTCCATACTTGCTGAAGATTCTTCGTCAGGGATGTTCATAGTGGTTTACGACCCGTCTGTGCATTTACCAGAATCTCTTGGATAGCTGACAACCACTGAAGCCCAATTGTCAAAATCAAGAGTTCTTTTCAATTTATGTTTGGTCTGTCTCAGCATTTGGCAGAACTCTGTTTGCATACATTTCTGGCTGCCTTTTCTTTGACCCCAGTCTGAGCCGTCTGCTTGAAGTGTTCGTTTTATTTCTGTTTTCTGCTGTCAACATGCCTTTCATTTAGTAGACTGTTTGCTAATGAATGCCCATTCAACAACACTTAACATCTTTCCTCGTTGGTTATCTCAGTGTTTCGCACATCTCATTCAGATGAGAGAGGAACTTCATAAGTGATTAACAAATCCTAAACATTGGATCCAAGCATCATGCATTTAACGTGCCACTTGCATCACCTTTGTTGATTCTATGGTGGCTAGTGATCACATGTTCCACGAAGTGAACCTCATTCAGTTTGACCCTTGGTTTCTGCATGTTGCACCTCCTGGATCTCCTGGAATCTGATCGTTAAGGCCCTCATCTTTTTGCAGCAGCTTGTCCTTCTCTAAAAGCAAGAATATAAGCCGCTGTGAATTTCTTGTTGGTAGGTCCCTGAAAAGCCTGATCCAACCATTGCTGAAACTCTTTAAATGGGCTATTGATAACTGAAGACATCCGTATCCACCAGTATGCCCCAAAGAATGCTTTGACAGTTGTCAGAAATTAATTCCCACATTTAAGGTCTGCATTCCAAAATCAGTTCTTGGCATGCAGCACAATTAATATTTTTGACTATGTAGGATATCTTTATTGGATACTGATTTCTTTTTACTGTTTCATTCGGGTCACGTGAATCCAAAATTATTCTCAGGATTATTCATGCACATCAAGCTCAACATTTAAGAGTGTCTGATGACCTCTGCCTTTGTCAATCTTTCATCTTTGAAGCTTTAATTTTTTTTTCTTTGACAGCAACTATAATCGATCTTAGAGAATGACCTACTTTGTCCATGCTCTCACTTAGCTTTGGATGAGTGTGTTTCACTGTGATCCAGTGGCAGCTACCGTAGACCTTAAGCGTGGATTGGGAGCTGGAGCAAGGCCAGAAATGTGAGCAGGTTTTCAGCTGGAGATCCAGGAGACAGGGGTAGGTGTGTGGAAGTGTAGCCAGGAATAGTGCCAGATGTGTGAACACAGCATGGTCAAGACCAGGGCAAGGTGTGTGGACAGATCCTGGCCAAGACTGGAGTAAAATGTATTGATGGGGTTTAGCCAAGACTGGATGAGGTGTGTGGATGGAGTAGTGCTAATTGTATGAATGGAGTATGGCCAATGGAGTCAGATGTGGGGTTGAAATATTTCCGAGAATTGAGTCAGAAGTATGGATGGACTGGATCTAAGAATGGAGTCGGATCAATGGACAATGTGTGATTAGATTAAAGCTTAACTTTATTTGTTACATGTACGTTGAAACTTATGGTGAAATATGCCATTTGTGTCAAATCGAATCAGCGAGGATTGGGCTGGGCAGCCCACAAGTAATGCTGTGCTTCCAGTACCAACGTAGCATGGCCACAACTTAGTAACCCTAACCTGTACGTCTTAGGAATGTGGGAGGAAAATGGAGCACCACACAGTTAGGGGAGAACGTTCAAACTCTTTACAGACAGTGGGGGAAGTGATTGGTGATCATTAGCACTGCAATGGTGTTACACTAAACACTGTGTTACCATGGTAAAGTACAGGAGCAGGTGTGTGGATGGAAAACCTTGGGGAATGGGGACAAGTGCGTGATCAGGACTGGGAGCTGGAGACCAGAGCATGCCTGTGCCAAGACCCTAGGGATATCGGGGCTGAAGAGAAGGGAAATAAGAGTTCAAAAACCAAAGTAGAAAAAACGTAGAAAGCTCAGAGTGATGTGGTTGAGGACAAGAGTGTAAGGAGTAAATGAAAGTCTTGGTGAGTGGGTGCTGGAAAGGAAGAATGAAACTTGGAAGCAAGGGCACAGTCCCTAAATTGTCCACCAGTAAGTATATAACAGTTACATTACTCTTAACATGCTTCCTTGGATATATGTCTTTAGTTTTGTATACCTTCTGTTTTTATTTTACAAGCATACTTTGTTACAGTAACACAATTTCCTCTATAAATTTGTATCATAAACAAGTGGTGAGCAACATATTAATTTAGTAGTTAATATTGCTCTCAAGGTCAAGGTTTTCTGTTAAGTTGCCATCACTTAAAAGTTAGAGAAAATAGTAATTTTTCTCTATCTTTGCAGTTTGAAACATACAACTATTCAATGCAAAACAAAAAGAAAATCATCTCATATGAGACAGTGATAATAGATCTAACTCTGGTCCGAACACCCACTTTTATTGAGTGTAGGACTTACATCTGCAAGAGTCTGTACTCTCATCTTTGCTTGACATGTTCTGAGACAGTTAAGTCTGTCCACCATCTCATTATTTGGAGGATTGTACTGTAATAATTCTCAATGACTTTGAAAACCTCTTCCTCTCTTTCAGTTCCTCAGATGTTTGTTAGGGCTGTCCATCTCAGTTTCCATTTTAATTATTTTTCCATCCCCTCACTATTCATTGCAGCTCTTTTCATTACTTCCATTTCCTTTCACATTCTCCAGGTGCAGCTCCTGAAGCAGCTTTTCTGTTTTATCTTTGAACACATGTCAGTGGTGTACCATCTCTAATGGACGAGGTTATATGGCTGCATCTCTTATGCTTGGTCTCATAATGGAGTTATTCTGATCTTGAATCTATTGGCATTATGTTCTGGTATTGAATCCAAAATCTCTCTCAAACTTCACTTTGCACTTTCACCTAGAGCAATCTAGTAGTATTTCTCAAGATCCTTCTTCTAAGTAAAACCATACTTAATGTTCAAGTTAAGTGCTCAACCATACTCAGCTACTTTCTGAGACAAAGCTTCTTTTAATAAGTTATTATCTGTTGGAGGCCATAGGTTTTTGGTGACTCATGTTGTTGAGTGCCTTTAATCTACTTCCAAACCTCCAAAGCAGTCGTCCTCCATCTTGGCAATGCCTATTGACCTCTTCATACTTGATGCAAACAATTGTATTATCATGAAATAGTGTTAGATGATGTTACATTCCCTGCAGTCCCTACATAAAGGAAGTCCAAGATTCATTAAGTGCATGTCCGCTCCTTCTGATTCACACGAAAAATAGAACTCCTTACATATTTGCCCTTTCTTGGCATCACTGCACTGCCATTCAAACATTGAGGGGTATGGCCAGTGTAAATGTGAAAGGTCTTTTTTAAACGGAACTGCAAATACTCAGCGTGCAACTATCGCCACATATTCCTGTACCAACATAGCATGTCGAGAGTGCTCAGCAGAACAACATGCAACACAACAAGCAACAAAAGAATAAGAACACAAGCCCCTGTCCTCTTCCCAACTCTCCCTGATGAATTAATTAAGAATACAGCCATAGCTTCTTTAGATAACAAGAGAAGAGCAAAATAGCCAGCCTGAGCAGCAATACCCAGCCATTAGGAATTAATATTTAAACAGCAGTGCATGATTCTAATTTACAGGAAGGAGCATGAAAGAAGATGATCAAGTACCCATAAGAGAGAATGGCAAAGAGGAATTCTGTTCATAGAGGCCAGGTTATCAGAATTGAACATGGGATATCAAAGGTTACTTGATTATTTCAGAGCATTTGTACGGAATCCACAAGGTTTATATTGGACACAACATCAGAAAGGTGCACGCAATACCAAATGGGCTCTTCAATGTTGCCACACACTGTTGTGTTCTCAAGTCAATAATTCCAGTTGAATATTTATACATATGGATGATCCTCGTTGGAGTAAAAAAATGTTTAAAATTTATAAGTGCTGCAGAAATTGTAAACTACCTTCAGTTGTGAGAGAATAATTAAGCTCGTAACCTGTCGAGCAGTCAGTTTCTTATGAGTTCTGCATGATTGAAGTTTATCCCTCAGAGCACTCAGTGCCCTTTGCAGATTCCAAGTGATGCATATCCCTTCTGTCATATAAACTCTGAAAAATTGGTTTCTGTGGACTTTTAGAACTCCATATTATCAGTACCAAAATTACCTCAATAGCTTCGACATGCTCGCTTTAAAGAGCAAAGCTACCCTCCAGAAGGCATGCAATAATCCCATGTTAGTGTGGCTAGCTGCTAGACTGGATACAATGATGTGTTTATTTGTATTTGACCAGAATTCAACTGCTGCCAGTTTATTCAGTGAGTTCCATTAAACTATTGAAGGGGGCATCACTAAGCTTTAAAGCTTGACAAAGCAGGATGACCTGTTGACATCTAGCAGCTATGAAAAGTGAAAACTGTGTTTTGGTTGAATGAGTTTGAAGAAAGAAGATTTTGCTGCATTCAGAGACAATATCTTGACTCTTTCCAAGGAAATTCCTGTAGAGTCTTAGTGTCATTAATGTAAAAATACCTTTGCACAGTTTGTGTAGATAAGCCTTACAATTTAAGTTATCGCATGTGACCCTGAATTTCTAATACCCTGTGACTTTATTTCTCCATTCTATTTCAAAAAAACATAGAACATAAAGCACTACAGCATATTACAGGCCCTTTGGCCCATGTTGTGCCGACATTTTAACCTGCTTTAAGAGATCAATCTAACCCTTCCCTCCTACATAGTCCTCCATTTTTTATCACCCATGTGCCTAACTAAGAGCTTTTTAAATGCCCCTAATCTATCTGCCTCTATCACAACCCGTATTAGTGCATTCCAATACTTTGTGTTGAAAAAAAAACTTAACTCGATCATTCCCCAATACTCTCCTCCAATCACCTTAAAATTATGCCCACTGCTAATGGTCATTTCTGCCCTGGGAAAGCCTCTGGCTATCCACTGGATCTATACCTCTTATCATCTTGTCCACCTCTATCAAGATGCCTCTCATTCTCCTTTGCTCCAAAGGAAAAAACCTTGGCTCACTTAACCTATCGTCATAAGACATGATGTCTGATCCAAGTAAATCTCCTCTACATACTCTCTAAAACAACTTCCACTCTGAAGGATCATTTTTTCACTTTCTGTATTGTTTTAATAATGACCAAAGGAATCAAAGGATAAACGTTGTACTATAAACTGAAACCAAGGTCAAAGACAGCCATTATTTTATTGAGTAGTGGGGCAGGCAAGAGGGGTACTCATGCTAATATTTATTAATTCTTTGCCAAATTAACTTCCATAGACTGTCTGTTTATGATGACTACTGTTGTTTTTCAACATAATACAGAGGGGCATCTCTAAGGTTAAAATAAGTATTTGGCTACTTGTAAATAACTGTGATATACTCTGTAATACAGCATCGAAGCAGGTTGTTTGGTCCATCTTAACATAGAACATAGTATAGTACAGCACAGTACAGGCCCTTTGGCCCACAATGTTGTGCCGACTCTTAAACCCTGCCTCCCACATTAAATTCCTCCATATAACTGTCTAGTAGTCTCTTAAATTTCACTAGTGTATCTGCCTCCACCACTGACTCAGGCAGTGCATTCCACGCATCAACCACTCTTTGAGTAAAAAACCTTCCTCTAATATCCCCCTTGAACTTCCTACCCCTTACCTTAAAGCCATGTCCTCTTGTATTGAGCAGTAGTGCCCTGGGGAAGAGGCGCTGGCTATCCACTCTATCTATTCCTCTTAATATCTTGTATACCTCTATCATGTCTCCTCTCCATCTCCTTCTCTCCAAAGAGTGAAGCCCTAGCTCCCTTAATCTCTGATCATAATGCATACTCTCTAAACCAGACAGCATCCTGGTAAATCTCCTCTCTACCCTTTCCAGTGCTTCCACATCTTTCCTATAGTGAGGCAACCAGAACTGGACAGAGTACTCCAAGAGTGGCTCTTCTTCTCCTGTTTCTGAGGAATCTATCCTGTTCATATCTCTCCCTTGTTCTCCACCCATAGGTCTGCAAATCTTTCTCCTTCAATACTCATGAATTCCCTTTTGACTCTAAATGTTGAATGTTCTTTCACAATAATTTCACTTAAATTTTACCGATGCTTCCTTCGATATTTTTAAAGTTAAAATACTCTTTACAACGTTACATGCCCACAGTTTGATCATGGGACAGTGGGATGATATAATGGTCTTGTGAGTGGGATGATGTAATTGTCTCATGACCGTCGGGTGATGTTATGTCACGTGAGGGCATGTTCTCTACGGTATTTAAGGAAGCCACCAAAGTGTGACGCTGTTTTACTTTCTATTCTAAGGTGCAAACACGTTGTGCTGGCAGTTTCGCCTATCACTGCCAGTTTTTGTTTGTTGCACCTTTGTTTTACCTTTACAGTCCAGTATTGGAAAGTGAAGACCTTACCAAAGTACAAGAACCCAAAAGTTAATGACATTCGGTGTTTTGGAAGTGATCGACTATTTGGAATCGGAATCATCCGGGAAATTGTGGCATGCACGTTTGAGTACACCCCTGCGAGGTCAGGACGGTTTGTGCCGTCAGTGTCCACCCTCCCGAGAGAAAAGGTCAATTACTTTATGACTTCATATTCGGCGTGACTCCTTTGGACAAGGCATCGCTCGACTGTGATCGACAGATTCGTAATTACTTCAAAGGAATTGTTGCTGCAGTAAAGTCTCTCCTTAAAGACTGTAAAAATCTCTTGGACTTTTCAACTTACTACTTTAAGACTGGGCTTGAATGAGAACTCTTTAAGAACTATTTCTAAGTTTGACTGCTCGAGATAGCCGCATAATGGTTAACTTCCGGTTAAGCTAGTTTGTTTATTTTTTTCTATGTTTTGAGTAGAGGTTAGTAAATATCGTTGTTTGTTTATATAACCTGACTCAATTTCATATCCATTGTTGCTGGACACATGATAACAATGTGTAATACTTTTGAAACAAAATTACAATCCATGAGTGACAATAACAGAATAATAATCTGCCGATTTTGTTTCACTAATGACTGGCTAGTCGGTGAAATATTGAAAGCTATTTTTGAGTCAAGAAGGAAGTATATTTTTGATGCCAACATTATAATTTTTCCATTATTTGAATTAATAACCATTTAAGCATTGCAATGCTACTAACATTAGCATGATTTAACAGTAATTCTAATTATTTGCAATGAGCTATCCATTTGAGTTTTATTATTTTGTGAATATTTAATGTTTAAAATGTAGCAATTATCCAGTAGGTGTTAATGGGTATTGGAATATAGCTGAATGATTACAAAATGCCTCCTCTTCAGTGTTTTATATCTGATTTCAGTCTTAAACATTTAGTTAAAGAATGATTAGATCAAGGACATTATTGAGTCCTACCAAAGAAAACTATACTCCTTACATCCCTCCCCTTTCTTGATCTTTCTGTCTCTACCTCTGGAGACAGCATATCTACTGATGTCAACTATAAGCCTACGGACTCTCACAGCTACCTGGACTATACCTGTTACCACCCTGTCTCTTGCAAAAATGCCATCCCCTTCTTGCAATTCCTCCATCTCCGCCGCATCTGCTCTCAGGATGAGGCTTTTGGTTCCAGGACGAAGAAGATGTCTTCCTTTTTTAAAGAAAGAGGCTTCCCTTCCTCCACCATCAACTCTGCTCTCAAATGCATCTCTCCCATTTCACAAACATCTGCTCTCACCCCATCCTCCCGCCACCCCACTAGGAATAGGGTTCCCTTTGTTCTTATCTACCACCCCACCAGCCTCCGGGTCCAACATATAATTCTCCGTAACTTCCGCCACCTCCAACAGGATCCCACCACCAAGCACATCTTTCCCTCCCCCCCCTCCCCTTTCTGCCTTCCGCAGGGATCGCTTTCTACGTGGCTCCCTTGTCCATTCATCCCCTCCATCCCTTCCCACCGATCTCCCTCCTGGCACTTATACTTGTAAGCGGAACAAGTGCTACACATGCCCTTACACTTCCTCCCTCACTACCATACAGGGCTTCAGACAGTCCTTCCAGGTGAGGCGACACTTCACCTGTGAGTCAGCTGGGGTGATATACTGCGTCCGGTGCTCCCAGTGCGACCTTCTATATATTGGCGAGACTCAACGCAGGCAGGGAGACTGTTTTGCTGAACACCTACGCTCTGTCCACCAGAGAAAGCAGGATCTCCCAGTGGCCACACATTTTAATTCCATGTCCCATTCCCATTCTGATATGTCTATCCACAACCTCCTCTACTGTCAAGATGAAGCCACACTCTGGTTGGAGGAACAACACTTTATATTCCGTCTGGGTAGCCTCCAACCTGATGGCATGAACATTGACTTCTCTAATTTCTGTTAATGCCCCTCCTCCCCTTCACACTCCATCCCTTATTTATTTAATATATTTTTTTATTTATCCCCTTTTTTTCTCTCTTTTTTTCTCCCTCTGTCCCTCTCACTATAACTCCTTGCCTGCTCTCCACCCTCTGGGCTCCCCTCCCCCCTTCTCTCTCTCCTCAGGCTTCCCGTCCCACAAACCTCTCCCTTCTCCAGCCTGGTATCCCTTTTGCCAATCAACTTTCCAGCTCTTAGATCCACCCCTCCCCTCCCGTCCTCTCCTATCGTTTCGGATCTCCCCCTCCCCCTCCTACTTTCAAATCTCTTACTATCTCTTCTTTCAGTTAGTCCTGACGAAGGGTCCCGGCCCGAAACGTCGACTGTACCTCTTCCTATAGATGCTGCCTGGCCTGCTGCATTCCATCAGCATTTTTTGTGTTTTGCTTGAATTTCCAGCAAAGGCAGATTTCCTCGTGTCTCTGTCCTTACTAAATTGTGGTGATCAGTCAGTTTAAATCTGATCCTGATCAAGATGCCAGCATTTTCATTACCTGTCTTCCATACCTTCATTTACTGCTGATTTACCTTTTCTAGCATGTTTTAACTTCTGCGCTGTTCTGTCACAGACATCAGGAAAGCAAGTTGCTGTAAAATGCTGTTGCTCAAGTTTCATAGCTCGCCTGCCAAAATGACATATTCTTGAGGCCTAAACTCAATTTAACAGATACTGTATCTTTTTTAGATGAGAGTAGGTTTTATTCCTTCAGGACTTCAGTTGCATTTTTGCTTAAAAATAGAAAGCTGAATATATTTTATTCTTTTTGGAACACTATAATCAGAAAATTAGTAAATGATCTTGAATTTTCTTTTTTCTACTTTTCAATGCAGTTTGGATATCAAGAGAGGCATACACTTTTTAAAGTAGTTTCTCAGTGTTTCCATAAAACAGATCTAACATTATTTAAGATAATTTTGAAGATTCACAGTAAAATAAAAGTCAAGCATTAACTTATGGCTGGGAGAAACAGCTGTATCTTTACAGAGATCCAGCTATTTTAGTTTTGCACTATGAAACACAGAAAATATATTAGACAGAACATGATGTATATGTTTGTGAATAAGGACTTAAAATTACTGCTTCACTAAAGCTAATTGACATTAGAGGCAGGAGTAAATGTGATGAGTTGTGGACAGTGAGTACCATTGCAAAATCCATGAGAGGTATTTACATGGAACAGGCTTTCACAGACCTGGCATTATCTAGATATAAGATACCAAATTCTGATCATCTTGCTTATGGTGAGTCAGAGCAGGGGAATAAGAAAGCAAATTGTTTGGGCAGATAGTTAATGAAGTATGAAGAAATTGTATAGTGTTTGGTTCCAGAAAAATAATGTTTAATTTACTTATTGAGGTGGAAGCATCACAATCTACTTTTGCTGCATTTACTTCCCAATAAATCTCACATCATATACATTATTTGGAGAGAAAAGTCTCCCAGCATCCTTTACACAAGAGGTACAGCAGATGCTGAAAATCTGGAGCAAAACACACAATGTGCTGGAGGAGCTCAGCAGGTCAGGCAGCATCGGTAGAAAGAAATAAACAGTCGACGTTTTGTGCCAAGACCTTCACAGGTCCCGATGAAGTGTCTCGACTTAAAGTGTCATCTGTTTATTTCCATCCACAGATGCAGCCTGACCTGCTGAGCTCCTCCAAGCACATTGTGTGTTTCCCTCCCAATATCCTGTGGCTTCCTTATTAGAACATCTAAGAGAATATTCTAAAGGATGGGAAGAATTTGACAATATATTGATCTTGATAGCTAGGGTCTCGAGAAATCCAAATGGAAAAATTTGCTTTACAACTTGAGGTAAGCAGGGTGAGCTGCCTCAACAATTGTGGCTGATTTGCAACCACATCTACCGTGAAGACGAGCTGAGAGCCAGTCAGATTGCCTCCACCGTAAACCTATTGTGGTGACAGGCAAACTGCAGCAAGGCCAGGTCCCTGCTTAGCTGGGAATTGACTCTTGCTGTGATAAACCTCTCAAAGCACTTCATCAGTTGCAGTTCTATCTACTGCACTCCACTTAGCTTGGACCACCTGGACAATGGCAATATCTATTTATAGCTGCTGTTTATCGATTACAGCTCAGCATTCAACACCATCATAATCTCACTACTAATCAACAAGCTCCAAAATTGGTAGCATAGCGGGTAGTATGGTGCTATTGGGGCATTCCTGATCCAGAATTCAATTCCAGTGTCATTCTGTAAGGAGTCTTTGTGTATCCTCCCACTGAAATAAGTGGGTTTTCCTCGGGTGCTCCAGTTTCCTCCGGCAGTCTGAAGACATACTGAGTAGGTTAATTGGTCTTGTAAATTGTCCTGTGGTTAGGCTATGGCTAATCAGGATTGTGGGGTTGCTGGGCTAGCATAGTTCAAAGGGCTTGAAGGGCCTACTCCACACTGTATCGCTAAATCAATAAAACCTGGGCCTCTGTACCTTCCTCTATAACTGAACCCTTGTCCTCCTCATTGGGAAACCACAGTCAGTGCAGATCGGCGATAAGATCTCCTCCTTGCTGGTAATCAACACTGGTGCACCTCAAGTATGTGTGTTTAGCCCACAGCTCTACTCTCTCCACCCATGACTGTGTGACTAGGCACATCTATAAATTTGCCAATGACACAGCTATTGTTGGCAGAACTTCAGATGGTGACGAGGAGATATACAAGAGTGAGATAGATCAGCTATTGAGTGGTGTTGAAACAACAACCTTGCATTCAATGTCAGTAAGACCAAAGAATTGATTGTGGACTTCAGAAAGAGGAAATCAAGAGAATACACAGCAGTCCTGATTGAGGAATCAGCATGGAAAGAATGAGCAGTTTCAAGTTGCAGGGTGTCAACATCTCTGAGGATCTATCTTGGGCCCAACATATTGATATAATTACAAAGAAGGCATAGCAGCAACTATATTTCATTCGGGATTTGAGGAGACTTGGTATGTCACCAAAGACACCAGCTAATTTCTACAGAGGTTCCATACACAATGTTTTAACTGGTTGCATCACCATCTGGTATGGAGGAGCCACTGCACAGGATCAGAAAAAACTGCAGGAAGTTGCAAACTCAGCCAGCTCTATCATGAGATGTAGCCTCCCCAGCATCAAAGGGATCTTCAAGAGACGATGATGCCTCAGAAAGGCAGCATCCATCATTAAGGACCCCCATCACCCAGAACATGCCCAGTCCTCATTGCTACCATCAAGGAGGAGGTACAGGAGCCTCAAGATGTACACGCAACATTTCAGGAGCAGCTTCTTCCCCTACTCCATCAGGGTTTTGAATGGACAATGAACTCATCCACTATCTCACTATTTTGTTTTTGCTGTCTTTTTGCATTACTTATTTAATTTATTTTTATATATATTTCTTTAAGTAATTTATAGTTTTTTTTTGATTACATATTCCACTGTACTGCTGCCACAAAGAGCAAATTTCATGACATAGGCCAGCTATATTAAAACTGATTTCCGATTCTGTCTGAGAGAAGACCAGAGTAATTTTCCTGAGAGAGAGTGAGAATACCAAAGAGGTAGAAACCTGTTGCTGGAAGACTAAGTTGTAACATCGATTTCTTCTGCAATATAAATGAATAAACCCTGATGCATTTTTGCAGAATACCACATGAATATCAAAAATATGTTTATTCTTTGATCAAAAATTAAATCTATTTATCCTTAATTTGAATTGTGTGTTCTAGTTTCCTGGTTTTATGCATCAATTATTTTATAACTGTGAATAAGCAGTCTTACTTCCAATCATAAACATAAATTGTAAACACAACCGTTTTATTATATTGGAATCTTTATTTCCAGTACTGTTTCTAATTTATGCAGAGTCCAAGGTGGCAATGAAGCATTTTACAATCTAGTTTGATAGTCAGCTGTTTATTGAGTTAGTGTTTCAAGTAACCTTAGGTTTTGATGGAAGGTTAATGCTCTTGTTCTGCCCAGTTAAAAGTTTTAAAAAATCAGCTCACTGAATGCAAACATGGGGTAAATTTAACCACTGTGATGTATTTGGTTCTCACTTTCATGAGTAGAATGAATGAATGAGAAATTTATCTAGATGTAGCAGAGTATCTGGGGAGAGAAGCGATGCTTTGAATGTTTACCTCCTCTGGAGCAAAAAGAAAGCACTTAGAATCTGCTAAATAATGGAAGAATATAAGTGCTGGTATGGAAGCAGTAAGATATTTCTACAAATTGGCATTTGTCTATTAAATATCATTTTTGTGTGTTAATCAGCATTCTGAATTACAAATTTCTGCGGGGGTGAACAGAAATTTTAAGTACTATATTATAAATTTGCTGCCACAAAACCAGGAATAAAAAGTTATAATGTACATGAGATATCATAAAAAATATGAAGAAATGTGATTTGAGCAACTATCAGAGCTAACTCTGTTAGGGAGTTGTGCACAGCGGTGACTTAACCATATTATTTGAGTTCAGTAGGTTGTGTGAGTAATGGATATATGTTTCTCTGTAAATTGATATTTATTTGTGCCACAAGACTTTTGGGGGCATATCTTCCACACTGATATTTAAATTTTTAAATAAAAATTGTCCCTAAATAAGTTGTTGCAAATTCCTGTTCATAAATTTGGAAGAAAGGATGTGACATTAAGTCATAGCCTTTCTATTCCCATCATGTTAAAGGGAACTCCAATTTCAACGAGCTAACTAGTTTCCCTGTGAACACTGTGGAGTTTGGGTTGTAACTCGCTAATACATAGAAACATAGAAAATAGGTGCAGGAGTAGGCCCTTCGGCCCTTCGAGCCTGCACCGATATTCAGTATGATCATGGCTGATCATGCAACTCAGAACCCTGTACCTGCCCTCTCTCCATACCCCCGATCCCTTTAGCCACAAGGGTCATATCTAACTCCCTCTTAAATATAGCCAATGAACTGGCCTCAACTGTTTCCCGTGGCAGAGAATTCCACAGATTCACCACTCTGTGTGTGAAGAAGTTTTCCTCATCTCGGTCCTAAAAGGCTTCCCCTTTATCCTCAAACTGTGATCCCTCGTTCTGGACTTCCCCAACATTGGGAACAATCTTCCTACATCTAGCCTGTCCAATCCCTTTAGAATTTTATACATTTCAATAAGATCCCCCCTCAATCTTCTAAATTCCAGAGAGTATAAGCCTAGTCGATCCAGTCTTTCATCATATGAAAGTCCTGCCACCCCAGGAATCAATCTGGTGAACAACAGGAATTCTGCAGATGCTGGAAATTCAAGCAACATACATCAAAGTTGCTGGTGAACGCAGCAGGCCAGGCAGCATCTATAGGAAGAGGCGCAGTCGACGTTTCAGGCCGAGACCCTTCGTCAGGACTAACTGAAGGAAGAGTGAGTAAGGGATTTGAAAGCTGGAGGGGGAGGGGGAGATGCAAAATGATAGGAGAAGACAGGAGGGGGAGGGATGGAGCCGAGAGCTGGACAGGTGATAGGCAGAAGGGGATACGAGAGGATCATGGGACAGGAGGTCCGGGAAGAAAGACGGGGGGGGGGTGTGACCCAGAGGATGGGCAAGAGGTATATTCAGAGGGACAGAGGGAGAAAAAGGAGAGTGAGAGAAAGAATGTGTGCATAAAAAAGAGTAACAGATGGGGTACGAGGGGGAGGTGGGGCCTAGCGGAAGTTAGAGAAGTCAATGTTCATGCCATCAGGTTGGAGGCTACCCATACGGAATATAAGGTGTTGTTCCTCCAACCTGAGTGTGGCTTCATCTTTACAGTAGAGGAGGCCGTGGATAGACATGTCAGAATGGGAATGGGATGTGGAATTAAAATGTGTGGCCACTGGGAGATCCTGCTTTCTCTGGCGGACAGAGCGTAGATGTTCAGCAAAGCGGTCTCCCAGTCTGCGTCGGGTCTCACCAATATATAAAAGGCCACATCGGGAGCACCGGACGCAGTATATCACCCCAGTCGACTCACAGGTGAAGTGATGCCTCACCTGGAAGGACTGTTTGGGGCCCTGAATGGTGGTAAGGGAGGAAGTGTAAGGGCATGTGTAGCACTTGTTCCGCTTACACGGATAAGTGCCAGGAGGGAGATCAGTGGGGAGGGATGGGGGGGAAGAATGGACAAGGGAGTTGTGTAGGGAGCGATCCCTGCGGAATGCAGAGAGAGGGGGGGAGGGAAAGATATGCTTAGTGGTGGGATCCCGTTGGAGGTGGCGGAAGTTACGGAGAATAATATGTTGGACCCGGAGGCTGGTGGGGTGGTAGGTGAGGACCAGGGGAACCCTATTCCTAGTGGGGTGGTGGGAGGATGGAGTGAGAGCAGATGTACGTGAAATGGGGGAGATGCGTTTAAGAGCAGAGTTGATAGTGGAGGAAGGGAAGCCCCTTTCTTTAAAAAATGAAGACATCTCCCTCGTCCTAGAATGAAAAGCCTCATCCTGAGAGCAGATGCGGCGGAGACGGAGGAATTGCGAGAAGGGGATGGCGTTTTTGCAAGAGACAGGGTGAGAAGAGGAATAGTCCAGATAGCTGTGAGAGTCAGTAGGCTTATAGTAGACATCAGTGGATAAGCTGTCTCCAGAGACAGAGACAGAAAGATCTAGAAAGGGGAGGGAGGTGTCGGAAATGGACCAGGTAAACTTGAGGGCAGGGTGAAAGTTGGAGGCAAAGTTAATAAAGTCAACGAGTTCTGCATGCGTGCAGGAAGCAGCGCCAATGCAGTCGTCGATGTAGCAAAGGAAAAGTGGGGGACAGATACCAGAATAGGCACGGAACATAGATTGTTCCACAAACCCAACAAAAAGGCAGGCATAGCTAGGACCCATACGTGTGCCCATAGCTACACCTTTAGTTTGGAGGAAATGGGAGGAGCAAAAGGAGAAATTATTAAGAGTAAGGACTAATTCTGCTAGACGGAGCAAAGTGGTGGTAGAGGGGAACTGATTAGGTCTGGAATCCAAAAAGAAGCGTAGAGCTTTGAGACCTTCCTGATGGGGGATGGAAGTATATAGGGACTGGACATCCAAGGTGAAAATAAAGCGGTGGGGGCCAGGGAACTTAAAATCATCGAAAAGTCTAAGAGCGTGAGAAGTGTCACGAACATAGGTCGGAAGGGATTGAACAAGGGGTGATAAAACAGTGTCGAGGTATGCAGAAACGAGTTTGGTGGGGCAGGAGCAAGCTGAGACAATAGGTCGGCCAGGACAGGCAGGTTTGTGGATCTTGGGTAGGAGGTAGAAACGGGAAGTGCGGGGTGTGGGAACTATAAGGTTGGTAGCAGTGGATGGGAGATCCCCTGAGCGGATAAAGTCGTTGATAGTGTGGGAGACAATGGCCTGGTGCTCCTTAGTGGGGTCACGATCGAGGGGTAAATAAGAGGAGGTATCCCCGAGTTGTCGCTGTGCCTCGGCAAGGTAGAGGTCAGTACGCCAGACTACAACAGCACCCCCTTTATCAGCGGGTTTAATAATAATGTTAGGATTAGTGCGGAGGGAGTGGAGAGCAGAGCGTTCCGAAGGAGTGAGGTTGGAATGGGGACAAGGTGCGGTGAAGTCGAGACGGTTGATGTCCCGTCGGCAGTTGGCAATAAAGAGATCCAGAGCAGGCAGAAGACCAGAGCGGGGTGTCCATGAAGAAGAGGAGGGTTGAAGACGGGAGAAGGGGTCATCGGTGGGGGTGGAAGAGTCCTTGCCGAAGAAGTAGGCTCGGAGACGGAGACGGCGGAAGAAAAGTTCCGCATCGTGGCGAACACGGAACTCGCTGAGGTGTGGGCGAAGGGGGACAAACGTGAGGCCCTTACTGAGAACAGAGCGTTCTGCCTCTGACAGTTGAAGGTCGGAGGGGATGGTAAAGACCCGGCACGGATGAGAGCTGGGATCAGAGGGGGGAGGGGGGAGGCTGGGTGTGTCAATGGAGAGGGGAGGGTTGGGGTGAGAGGAAGATGGAGCCTCTGAGGGCCCAGGAGTTGACGGTGGGATCTGAGGAAGACGGGGCTGCGGAGTGGTGGTGGGGGAAGGGGAGACGGGAGTCACAACAGCAGCACATAAAGACCCTGCCTGGAGTTCAAGGCTGGAGTCGCAGTTGGTGGTTGCGCGATCGCTTTGAATGTCTCCATGGTCGTTGCTGGAGTCCGGGTTTTGAATATGTCCTGAGGTGTCTGGTGAACCTTCTTTGTACTCCCTCTATGTCAGGACTGTTTTTTCTCAGATTAGGGGACCAAAACTGCACACAATACTCCAGGTGTGGTCTCACCAAGTCCTTGTACAACTGCAGTAGTACCTCCCTGCTCCTGTACTCGAATCCTCTCGCTATAAATGCCAGCATACCATTCGCCTTTTTCACCGCCTGTTGTACCTGCATGCCCACTTTCAATGACTGGTGTACAATGACACCCAGGTCTTGTTGCACCTCCCCTTTTCCTAATTGGTCACCATTCAGATAATAATCTCTTTTCCTGTTCTTGCCACCAAAGTGGATAACTTCACATTTATCCACATTAAATTGCATCTGCCATGAATTTGCCCACTCACCTAACCTATCCAAGTCACCCTGCGTCCTCTTAGCATCCTCCTCTCAGCTAACACTGCCACCCAGCTTTGTGTCATCCGCAAACTTGGAGATGCTGCATTTAATTCCCTCGTCTAAGTCATTAATATATATTTTAAACAACTGGGGTCCCAGCACTGAGCCTTGTGGTACCCCACTGGTCACTGCCTGCCATTCTGAAAAGGTCCCGTTTATTCCCACTCTTTGCTTCCTGTCTGCCAACCAATTCTCTACCCACATCAATACCCTACCCCCAATACTGTGTGCTTTAAGTTTGCGCACTAATCTCCTGTGTGGGACCTTGTCAAAAGCCTTTTGAAAATCCAGATATACCACATCCACTGGTTCTCCCCTATCCACTCTACTAGTTACATCCTCAAAAAATTCTATGAGATTCGTCAGACATGACTTTCCTTTCACAAATCCATGCTGACACATCCATCAGTGTGGGACAAGAGAAGCAAGAGCAAATGTTATCAAAGTAGTCTGGCTGGTGCCAGTATTGGCTTTTGCCTTTTCACCCCATTTTCTCACATGTATTAGTGTCACCTCTGGATCCAAGTGGATCCAAGATCCAAATGGGCACGAGGATGCCCGTTTGAAGAAGCAGGTTCTGAGCAGTTGGATGAATATTGAGCATACAGGCACTTTTTCATTTCATTAATTGAACCCCTGTTAGCATGCTTCACTTACTGCCATGCTAGTTAATATTAAACACATTCAGTGGAACATGTTTTATGTTAATAAGAAGTTCTAAAGCACAGCCATTGTAGTAAATCTATAGTAACTCAGGTATCTGGGTATTTGTAGAGCTACTGCACTTAAACGAGACATTAAAGTGGCTAGACCTTTCTATGCGAATTCTAAAAATTAACTACAGTATTTTCTATTCTTTCCTGAACTTCTGAAAGGGCCCTGTTATTCTAATATTTGAGTTAAAATCCAATGCTCCTGGTTTCATAAATATTGATGAAAATCTAGATACATTATAAGATTTAACCTCTTTGCCTGTTCCTGGCTGAGAAATTGTAATGTCACATGTTGCATTTCTAACAGATTGCTTAAAAAAAAGTTAGGGCCTGTTATGGATATTTAGGTGCAAGTCAGATAGTCTGAACATAAGGACAAATAAATACCTTTTCATTTTTATTCTCATTCCATCAGATCATATTATCCCGCAGGGTCATTTTCATGATGTAGATCATTTTTAAACTTTGTGTATCTAACAAAATAATTAACTTCAGCCCATTTTCAACTGAACTTTTTGCAGCTGAATCCAGCGAGACAAAACTGAATGACAGTATTATTCTTATAATATGTTTAATATGAATTAGAAAATAAAGAATAATGAAGCACCAAGAGAAAGTTGCATTCAGGGATTTTAATGGAGAGAAGGTATTTCAATAACAATTGTTTATCTTATGTTAAATTTCCAAATTGGCTCATTTCTATATAATTGGGATGTTTGGAGCTGGAGTGCAGTTGGGGGTGGGTAGTGGTCAAAAGAAAGGAGGAAATAGAAACTGGAAATTTGCTAAGTCTCCTGTGAACTTTCAAGTAAGACTGTTCTTGTTATATATCCCACTTGAGCACAAAAATTCAGACTGATATTTTTCTGTAGAGTCAAAGGAGTACAGCTGTCTTGACAGTTTTGCCTTCCAGAAAAATACTAAACCAATGCCCCATTAATTTTTCACATTGATGCACAAGAATTCAAGGAAACAAAGAAAAGTTTCCTCTATGTTCTGGCCAAAATATTTATTCCACATCACACCAGTGAGGCCAGAATGGCAGATGCTAAGAGTTGTCAGCAATCATACCAAGCTACTGACATTTTCGACATAAGGGTCAGGGAGCATGGGACTTCTGAACAAATACAAAAGCCCAAAATTTCCTGGCTGCTGTTTGGAAGGAATCTGCTCACTGCACCACAACACTGGATGTCTCATGGTCTCCAGAGTGCGAGCCCTGCGCTAGGAAATCTGCCTGCTGATCTAATGCAAGTTTAAAGCTGCCATAGGAACAGCAAATACATTCATTTCAACAGCAATGAGGAGCAAGGATAAAATTTCAGCCATTTATAATTTTTGAATTATTTAAGGGTGCATAAAATATTCTTATTGTTTGAGAGTGTGTGTTTTATTTTTATCAAAAAATCTTTCTATAATTTTAAAATGGTTTAATATTTCTTTTAATGTTAGTAAACTTTGAAATTTTATTGATTTCAAGGACATTCTGAAATCACCAAAGACCTTGATATATCTGACAATGACTAATTGGCACAAAAGCTTAACTGGATTTCAATTTTTTTGAGCTTCTTTTCTGACAGAGCTTGCTCTGGCCCATACTTGTGAAGGCATTCTATTTTGTGAGGTTTTGCTATTAAATCAGTCTGTTCTTACTATCGACGTGAGCAATCAGAGCACGCAATTTGTTACTTGTACCAAGCACTGGCCCATTATTCAATTATTTGACTCTATCAGATTGCTGTTTACAGGAGTTCCCAATCTGCAAATTATTTGCTGTGATTCCCATATGAAATCAATGACTGTTATTCAAGAGTACGCTATAGGCTACAAAGTACTGTGAGAACACCATGAAAGTTATTACGTAAATGTAATTTTTTCTCTTTTACTACGTGATAAGTACATGCATAAATTCATCATTATTTTTCAGTTATAATGCAATAGGTACGCTACTCTTTTTCAGGAGATGGAACACATTTTACAGAATAATGCTGTGGCTTATATCAACCTATTCAAACCTGTTGTGGGAAATAGAAGCTTGAACACTGTTGCATCTCCTTCACTTCGGCAACTAGCAACTGATGTTATACACAAGGTATGTTGCTTCGTAATGCCAGGTGTCTAAAATGCCAGGCATATTAAACAAATGATTTATTTAAGATCTGCCAGACTGGTGAAGTTTTTAAAAATGTAAGCATAACTACATAGAAATAGATATTTTGTGAATGTGGTCAATCAGCACAATGAGAGCTATTTCATTTCTTCCTCTCTTTTCCTTGTTTGGAATTCCATTTCTCTTTTTATTGGATATCATTTATTTTTCCATTCCCTTTTTACCTCTTTTTCCATTGCTGTTTCATTTTATGAATGATTTTTAAAGTGCTGATTTCAATTATTTTTCTTTTGTTTGCTTCCTTTTTAAATTGATATTATTTTGGCTGCTCAAAGACAAGCTGGATATTAAATCCCTGCATGTTATTGATTGCAGAAAATAGGGAAAACGAGAGTGTTACGAGGTGAAGCAAAAGATTTGTGAAAGCAAATGAACTGGTTAAACAATCTAACAGACAAATACAAATGAGATGCATAACCAGTAATCGTAATATATCCCATATAATTCAACCAAATATGGAGCATAATCATACAAAAGAAATGAACTAATATGGAAAGATCTTGAAAGAAACCTGGGAGTACTATTAATCAGTTTCAATGTTCATACTATCAGGCTAATTTTAAAAGGTAATAGCATGTTAAAACATAATGCTGGAATACACGAATGTAAATCTAAAGAATTATGTTGAGGCTTTATAATGCATTGATGATACTTCATTTGAAGTTATTTATGCTAATTTGATTGCTGCGGTACAAGGTAAACTTGCATTAGGAAGTATTCAAAAATGATCGTGACTAATCCTGGTGTAAGCAGATCAGCTCGACAGAATGACTGGAGAATTTTTTTGATATTCTGCAAAACAAGTCTTTAGAAGTAGACTGATCATGTTATATATGAGGGAGTGTTCTCACTCTGGGTATCTCAATGACAGAGACACAAGATGTACTCAATTTTTCATTTATTTTGAGTATTATTAATCAATCCCAACTTTTCAGCTCATTCATTTGCAAATGATTGAATGAAAAGTCAGTAATGAGCTACTGCAGTTGAACAGGTTTTTAGAGGATTTCTGGTGCAGCTTGACATTTAGAGAGGAACTTCTCACAAAAATGTATTTTTAATTAACTAGGTCATCTGTAAGCAACTGTATTTTGAATAATTGGAAATGGCATTCCAAAATTTTGAGGAACTATTTGCTAGCTCATTGTGTCCATGGGTGGTGCACCAGGGTCCAATTGCTTGTCTTAATGAAAAGTCTTTCTTGTGTCTTGGTCTTAGATTTGGGTCTTAAAAGATCTAGGAGGAAATCTCAGAGACTGTCCTGTTTGCAGATTCTTTGAGTCTAATCCCTTGCAATGTAACAAATCATTAAAAAATAGAGTAAAGAGCCATAGGGTGACTTCCCAACCTGTTTAATTCCATTTGAAGAGACGGGTGGCAAACCTATAACATGCATGCCCAAGATGGCACACATAATTTCATTGGCAGTGCAGCATGCAATGCCACCTCTCAAGTCTTTAAACCCCATCCATAATAAAAAAGATACATAATTAATGTCTTTACTGCCAAATGAAGTAGCAAATGATTCTTTACGACCCAAGAACAATGAGATGTGTTTACAAGAAGTGTCTCACACCAGCTTGCTGCCAGCCAGACAGTTACGAGAACATGTGCTACATTTCAAAATCCTCTCAGACCTGGTTTATACATCACTATTTGGATAGTAAACAGTTGGACCAGTTGGCATTGGCTTGCTCTGCTTATATTTTTCTTAGTCATAGAGAAGTACAGCACAGAAACAGGTCCTTTGGCTCATCTGGTCCACGCTGAAACCAATTAAACTGCCTACTCCCATTGACCTGTACTGGGACCATAGTCCTCCAAACCTCTACCATCCATTTACCTATCCAAACTTCTCTTAAACGTTGAAATCCAGCTTACATGCACCACTTGTGCTGGCAGCTCATTCCACACTCTCATGACCATCTGAGTGAAGAAGTTTCAAGCTCACCTGCACCACTTGTGCTGGCAGCTCATTCCACACTCACATGACCCTCTGAGTGAAGAAGCTTCCCCCCATGTTCCCCTTAAGCTTATCACCTTTGACCTCTGGTTGTCGTCCCACCCAACCTCACTGGAAAAAGCCTGCTTGAATTTAAGGGGTATTATATCTATACCCCTTATAATTTTGTATACCTCTATCAAACCTTCTCTCGATCTTCTATGTTCTGAGGAATACTAAACTATTCAATCTTTCCTTATAACTCAGGTCCTCCAAATGTGGCAATATCCTTGTAAATTTTCTCTGTACTCTTTCAACCTTTTTTACAACTTTCCTCTAGGTAGGTGACCAAAGCTGCACACAATATTACAAATTAGGCCTCACCGACACCTTACACAACTTCAAAGTAACAGCCCATCTCCTGTGCACAATGCATTGATTTATGAAGGCCATTGAGCCAAAAGCTTTCTTTATGACCCTGTCTACATGTGATAACACTTCCAAAGAATTAGGGACCTGTATTCCCAGACCCATTTGTTCTACCACTCTTCTCAGTGCCCTCCAGTTCACCAACACCTCGCACTTGGCAACATTAAATTCCATCTCGTAAACACAAGGAATTCTGCAGATGCTGGAAATTCAAGCAACACACATCAAAGTTGCTGGTGAACGCAGCAGGCCAGGCAGCATCTCTAGGAAGAGGTAAATTCCATCTGCTACTTTTAGCCCATTTTTACAGCAGATGCAGATCCCTCTGCAAACCATGACAGCCTCCTTCACTGACTGCAACACGTCCAATCTTGGTGTCATCTGCAAATTTGCTTATCTAATTAACAACATTATCATCCAGATCATTGATAGACAATAGACAATAGGTGCAGGAGTAGGCCATTTGGCCCTTCGAGCCAGCACCGCCATTCACTGTGATCATGGCTGATCATCCACAATCAGTACCCCTTTCCTGCCTTCTCCCCATATCCCTTGACTCCGCTATCATTAAGAGCTCTATCTAACTCTTTCTTGAAAGCATCCAGAGAATTGGCCTCCACTGCCTTCTGAGGCAGAGCATTCCACAGATCCACAATTCTCCGTGTGAAAAAGTTTTTCCTCAACTCCGTTCTAAATGGCCTACCCCTTATTCTCAAATTGTGGCCTCTGGTTCTGGACTCCCCCAACATCGGGAACATGTTTCCTGCCTCTAGCGTGTCCAGTCCCTTAATAATCTTATATGTTTCAATCAGATCTCCTTTCATCCTTCTAAATTCCAGTGTATACAAGCCCAGTCGCTCCAATCTTTCAACATATGACAGTCCTGCCATCCCGGGAATTAACCTCATTAATCTCCGCTGCACTCCCTCAATAACAAGAATGTCCTTCCTCAAATTGGGAGACCAAAACTGTACACAATACTCCAGATGTGGTCTCACCAGGGCCCTGTACAACTGCAGAAGGACCTCTTTGCTCCTATACTCAACTCCCCTTGTTATGAAGACCAACATGCCATTAGCTTTCTTTACTGCCTGCTGTACCTGCATGCTTACTCACAGTGACTGATGAACAAGGACACCTAGATCTCGTTGTACTTCCCCTTTTCCTAACTTGACACCATAACTTGATATAGAAAACAAACTTAAAGAACCCAGTACCGATTCCTAGTAGTCATGGGCCTCCAGTCAGAGAGGCAAACATCTACTACCGTTCTCTGGCTTCTCCCACAAAGCTGATGTCTAATCCAATTTACTACCTCATCTTGAAGCTGAGCGAATGAAACTTCTTGGCCAACCTCCCAAGCAGGACCTTGTCAAATGGTTTGCTAAAGCCCATTTAGACAACATCCACTGCCTTGACTTCATTCACTTCCCTGGTAGCTTCTTTGAAAAACTCGAAAAGATTGGTTAGACATGATCAACCATGCACGAAGCCATGCTGACTTCCCTTTTCTATCCAAATATTTATATATCTGGGCCCTTAGTATACCTTCCAATACCTTTCCTACTACTGAATAGTAAACAGTTGGACCAGTTGGCATTGGCTTGCTCTGCTTCTATTTTTCTTAGTCATAGAGAAGTACAACATAGAAACAGGTCCTTCGGCTCATCTAGTCCACGCTGAAACCAATTAAACTGCCTACTCCCATTGACCTGTACTGGGACCATAGTCCTCCAAACCTCTACCATCCATGTACCTATCCAAACTTCTCTTAAATGTTGAAATCTAGCTTACGACTAGATGACTTGACGACTTACTATAATTTCCTGGTTTATGTTTAGAACCTTTTTCAAACAGCGGAACAACATTGGCTGTCCACCAATCCTTTGGTACCTCTCCTGATGCTAAGGATGATTTAAATATCTCTGCTAAGGCCTGGCAATTTCTGTACTTGCCTCCCGTGGGGTCCAAGGGAATACCTTGTCATGCTGTTGGGATTTATGCACCATGATTTGCCTCAGGATAGCAAACACTTCCTCCTCTGCAATCTGTTCTGGACCCATGAAGTTGGTTCTGCTTTGCTTCACTTCTATAGACTCTGTGTCCATCTCCTGAGTAAATACAGATGCAAATAAAACAGCCTGTCTCAATTAAACTTGCCAGATCCTTTCTGCATACCATCAAAATAGGCCATTTTTCAATTTAGAATCTCAACCTGTGGACCAGATCCTCCTCCTCTTGTTTGTGAGTGAACACTGGACATTAATGATAATAACAGTAAATAGTGTATGTAGTTTAGCTGGATATAGAATATTTGTAAGGGTTAGTAAAACACAAAAGGCTCACTGAGAGTAAAGTCTGCTTACTTTCCTTTCCTTAATCTTTTATAAATATGCACCAAAAGTTATCATTTCCCATTCACATTTCTTCCTTTATATACAAGGTATAATAACAATATTATATAGAGCTGACATTTTTCAATGGTCTTTTTAAAATATCAATATTAATAAGTTTTGATCAAGTTTTCTAAAAAATGCCTCATTTATTTCAATCTGTCTCTGTTATATTTTTATTAATAATAAAACAATGAATACGTGTATATAAGCAAGAGTTTTCATCCTTTTTCATTAAAAAAGTCCATAATGACAGGTACTAATTCATTAATCAATGATAATCTCTGCTCAAAATTACCATGGCTTGTGAGAGAATTGTTTAGAAGATTATCACCAATTTGGGCATATTCTCAATGAGTTTCACCACTCCTGGTTGTGAAATTTCCTTGATTTGTCCAGTTCAGGTTTTATCAGTTAGTTTTTTTATACAAGATAAAAATAACAATTTTTGTAGCTTTAGAAGTGCACCTATTAATTGTCTTTGCTCTTGAAAAAGCTACGATTTTAAAGGACTTCCCCAAAGGGGTTACAACTAATGCATTCAGCAGTTTTTTTACAATTGGACACATTTTGTGCAACCGGAATTCAATGGTTTTTCAGTTGTGTGATGCCACTTCAACTTTGACTAGATCACTCGTATTCATGTGCACCTCAAATCACCTACCATTTATTAGCACATTCCATTACTGCATATTACTTTAGTATAGGCTAGGAACCCACAGGGTCATGTACATTACATTGGTAACAAGCATAGTATGAAACAAAAAAAACAAGCCATTTGAAACAATGAAGTCATCACAATGTATATTCATTGTGGTAGAATAATTCTGTAGATTCATGATTAGTAACAACAGAATTCAACTGGCAAGACTGAAGTTCAGAGGAGAAATGAGCGATGATATGTGGAATATAAGTCTTGTGACTGCTGAAGAGGTAAAATGCGGAATATGTCTTGTGACGGCTAAAGAGAGAACAGGGCAAGATGGCAGCTCAAATCAAATCATGCTAAATCAGGGGCCTTGGCTTTTACAATCAAGGAGAGGAACCCTTGAATTCTTCTGTAGAAGTGATGAAAATGCTCTTCAGAGAGTGCAGTTCCCTGAAATTGAAGGAAATGATAAAAGTCCCCTCCTCAAAACAAAACCACGTGAAAAATAAAAAAGCAGTCTTGCAAACGGGGAGATGCTCAATAACATACACCACTTTTGAACAACCCTTGACACCACACAAGATGAAAGATCTTTCTATTGAGGAGTTAATTTAAAAATCATAGAAAGTTACAAATGACCAGAAACCTAAGGTCATGCAGGACTATTAGTGATGGTTGTGAATTTATCTTTTAACACTACAGTTTGATGCTTTCCTGAATTGACTGCTGCGGGATATGTTTATGTGCAATTAATTGATGAGCAGATTCATATAGAATACAATTAAATATTGAGCGTCAAGACACAACACCAGACAGATGCAAATTCAGTATTACCTTGAGAAGATACTGATACCAACATAGAAAATATAATATTCACCCTTCAGGCAATAGAGGATAATTTTCCTATAACGGTTCTGAAGGCAGTGAAATTGATGCAGAATGGTTTAATTTTATATGAGTATATATTTAGCTGCACTAACTCAGATACATGTTTGAATGACCAAATGCTAAATAGCTTGTCTTAACACATACCATCACAATACATTCCTTTTTTACAGTAGCCTTGCCAGTTCCCTTCTTAAACACCTTTGATATTTTGTAGAACATTTTGTCGTACTGCACAAGAACAGACACTTCAGCCGATGACCTCTGTACCAACCATGATGCCAATTTAAACAGGACATCTGACTATGTGTGGTATATTATCAGTCTCTTCCCTTGCCTGTCTAATGACACTGAAATGTTGTTACTGCATTGCCTTTCATCATTTCATCATTTATGCTTTGTCCTATCAAGAAGCAACATCTTGGTGGCCTTTACGTTGCTCCTACCTGTGTCTTTCCCCTGCTATTCATTACTTCCACCCAAACCAATTCCACATCGGTATCCATTGTTCCACGGCAAACCCTAAGGCATTCTTCAAGTACATGAAGAACAAAAAGATGACAGGAGTGAAGGTAGGACCGATTAGAGATAAAGGTGGAAAGATGTGCCTGGAGGCTGTGGAAGTGAGCGAGGTCCTCAATGAATACTTCTCTTCGGTATTCACCAATGAGAGGGAACTTGATGACGGTGAGGACAATATGAGTGAGGCTGATGTTCTGGAGCATGTTGATATTAAGGCAGAGGAGGTGTTGGAGTTGTTAAAATACATTAGGACGGATAAGTCCCCGGGGCCTGACGGAATATTGCCCAGGCTGCTCCACGAGGGGAGGGAAGAGGTTGCTGAGCCTCTGGCTAGGATCTTTATGTCCTCATTGTCCACGGGAATGGTACCGGAGGATTGGAGGAAGGCGAATGTTGTCCCCTTGTAGGGATAGTTCGGGTAATTATAGACCAGTAAGCCTTACGTCTGTTGTGGGAAAGCTGTTGGAAAAGATTCTTAGAGATAGGATCCATGGACATTTAAAGAATCATAGTCTGATCAGGGACAGTCAGCATGGCTTTGTGAAGGGCAGATCGTGTCTAACAAGCCTGATAGAGTTCTTTGAGGAGGTGACCAGGCATATAGATGAGGGTAGTGCAGTGGATGTGATCTATATGGATTTTAGTAAGGCATTTGAGAAGGTTCCACACGGTAGGCTTATTCAGAAAGTCAGAAGGCATGGAATCCAGGGAAGTTTGGCCAGGTGGATTCAGAATTGGCTTGCCTGCAGAAGGCAGAAGGTCGTGGTGGAGGGAGTACGTTTGGATTGGAGGGTTGTGACTAGTGGTGTCCCACAAGGATCGGTTCTGGGACCTCTACTTTTCGTGATTTTTATTAGCGACCTGGATGTTGGGGTAGAAGGGTGAGTTGGCAACTTTGCAGACAACACAAAGGTTGGTGGTGTTGTAGATAGTGTAGAGGATTGTCAAAGGTTGCAGAGACACATTGATAGGTTGCAGAAGTGGGCTGAGAAGTGGCAGATGGAGTTCAACCCAGAGAAGTGTGAGGTGGTACACTTTGGAAGGACAAACTCTAAGGCAGAGTACAAAGTAAATGGCAGGATACTTGGTAGTGTGGAGGGGCAGAGGGATCTGGGGGTACATGTCCACAGATCCCCGGAAGTTGTCTCACAGGTAGATAGGTTAGTTAAGAAAGCTTACGGGGTGTTAGCTTTCGTAAGTCAAGGGATAGAGTTTAAGAGTCGCGAGGTAATGATGCAGCTCTATTAAACTCTGGTTAGGCCACACTTGGAGTACTGTGTCCAGTTCTGGTCACCTCACTATAGGAAGGATGTGGAAGCATTGGAAAGGGTACAGAGGAGATTTACCAGGATACTGCCTGGTTTAGAGAGTATACTCTATGATCAGAGATTAAGGGAGCTAGGGCTTTACTCTCTGGAGAGAAGGAGGATGAGAGGAGACATGATAGAGATATGCAAGATGTTAAGAGGAATAGATAAAGTGGATAGCCAGCGCCTCTTCCCCAGGGCACCGCTGCTCAATACAAGAGGACATGGCTTTAAGGTAATGGGTGGGAAGTTCAAAGGGGATATTACAGAAAGGTTTTTTACTCAGAGAGTGGTTGGTGCATGGTATACACTGCTTGAGTCAGTGGTGGAGGCAGATACACTAGTCAAATTTAAGAGACTACTAGACAGGTATATGGAGGAATTTAAGGTGGACGAGGTTATATGAGAGGCAGGGTTTGAGGGTCGGCACAACAATGTGGGCCGAAGGGCCTGTACTGTGCTGTACTATTCTATGTCCTATGTTCTATGACTACTCAGCACTGTGCTGATGTGTGTTGTACTAATACCCTTCTTAGTTAACAAAGCTATCTCACCTCCAAGTGAGGTGACACATCATCTCTGAGTCTTTCGGAGTCATCTGTTGTATTTGATGGTCTCGCTGCATCCTCCTCTATATTGGTGAGATCCGATGCAGATTGGGAGACTCTTTGTTAGTACCTGCAAACCCATTGGCTACCCATTTCCATTCTGACATGTCTGTTCATGGACTTCTCTACTGCCATGACGAGGAGATTCTCAGGTTGGAAGAGAAACACCTCTTATTCCATCTGGGTAACCTCCAACCTGATGGCATTGGTATTCATTTCTCCAGCTTTTAGTTATTGTTCTTCCCCCTCCTTCCTTCTCTCATTTTTCCATTCCCCATTCTTGTGACCTTTTCACTTCTCTTCTCCTCACATGTCCTCACTTCCCGCTGGTTCCTTTCTTCCATGAGCCACTGTCGTCTCCTAATAAATTCCTTCTTCTGCCATTTATTTCTTTCATCCACCCTCTCCCAGCTTCTTACTTGATCTCCACCCCCCCACTCACTCAACTTCCCTTTTAACTGGTTTCACCTGTAACCTGCCAGCTCATACTCCTTTCCCTCCCCCTTATTCTGCCTTCAGCCACCTTCCTTTCCAGCCCTGATGAAGCGTCTCAGCCAAATGTCGACTGTTATCCCCTTCATAGATGCTGCCTGATTTGCAGAGTTCTTCCAGCATTTTGTGTGTGTTGCTCAAGATTTCCAGCAATGCCGAATCTCTTGTTTTTATTTCCTCCATTCTGCTTGTACTTGGTATACAGCATAAACTACAATATTGACTACCTAGTCTAGGTCATCCTTCAAGTATGTCTTTGCTAATAGATCATACTCGTACCATATATCGCTATCAACCCTTTGAGTTCTTTAAAAATGTTGCGAGCATTCAGGTACAGATGCTTAAACTTTGACATTTTATACCTCATACATACTTATTTCCTGCCACGTACCATAAGACATAGGAGCAGAATTAGGTCTTTCAGCCATTGAGTCTGCTCTGCCATTTGATCATAGTTTCTCGACCCCATTCTCGTACCTTCTCCCTGTAAATTTTGATGTCCTTACTAATCAAGAACCTATCAAACTCTACTTTAAGTATACCCAGTGACTTGGACTCCTCAGCTGTCTGTGACAGTGAAATCCACAAATTCACTGCCATAAGATTGAAGGAATCCCTCCTCACCTCAGTTCCATAGGGATGTTCTTCTTTTCAGAGCTGTGTCCTCTAGACCGAGACTCTCCCCTTATTGAAAACTTTCTCTTCATGTCTGCTTTATCCGGGACATTTTTAATATTTAGTAGGCTTCACTGAGTTCCCCCATCATTATTTTGAACTCCAGAGAATACAGGCATAGAACAATCAAACTATCCTCAAACATTAACCCTTTAATTCCCAGGATTATTCTCATAAACCTCCTTAAAAACATCTCCAAAGCCAACGCATCC
The DNA here is from genome assembly GCF_963921235.1 of Mobula hypostoma. Classification (NCBI taxonomy): domain Eukaryota; kingdom Metazoa; phylum Chordata; class Chondrichthyes; order Myliobatiformes; family Myliobatidae; genus Mobula; species Mobula hypostoma. The sequence continues at coordinate 51,095,999 of NC_086100.1, read as the reverse complement.
TCTCTTAGATGTGAGGCCCAAAACTGCTCACAATATTCCAAAGATCATCTAATCAATGCCTTCTAAAGTTTCTGAATTACAACCTTGCTTTTATTTTCTAGTCCATTTGAAATGTAGAATTTGAGGAAAAGAATAGAACTTTATTGTCATTGCTACTCCAGTCTGTGCAAAGCAGATATTTTCAATTGATATAGTATGGCCTAATTAAAAATAAATAAATAGAAATTCCCATATTAACATGCAACAAGTGGTTTTGATAATCTACAACTCTCAAAGGCCACTGGAAAACCTGGGTGCAGCATTATTCAGCCGCACAACAGCCCCTGGAAAGTGGTTGTTTTTCAGTCTTGCTGCCTTGGCTAAGATGTTTCTGTATCTCCCACCAGGTGGGAGGAGATTGAACAGACAGTCTCCGGGAGGGGATGGTCTTTAATGATGATACAAGTGTGCTGTAGGCATCGAGATTTGTAGATTTTCTCCAAATCTGGTAGTTGAGTCCCAATAGTAATGTGCAGAGCCATCCTAATCACCCGTTGTGATCTGTCATACTGCAGTTAGAGTACCCAACTGTCATTCCATATGTCAGTATGTTCTGTACTGCACATTGATAAACGTTGGCCAACAATCTTTGAGGCAGCTCTCTTTAGGAATCTCAGGTAGTATAGTTGCTGTTAAATGCTGACATTGTATTTGCCTTTCTTACTACTCACTCAACCTGCAAGTTAACCTGTAGGTGATCCAGCACTAGCACCCCCAGTTCCCTTTGCACCTCTGTTTTCTTAATTTGCTGTCCATTTAGAAAACAGTCTTTGCTCCTTCTACCAAAGTGCATGACCATACACTTCCCTACACTGCATTCTATCTCCCACTTCTTTACCCATTCATCTAATTTGTCCAAATCCTCTGCAGACTCCCTGCTTTTCCATCTTACTGTCCTCCACCTTTCTGAGTCAGAATCAGGTTTATTGCCACCAGCATATGTCGTGAAATGTGTTAACTTAGCAGCAACTGTTCAAAGCAATACATAAGAAAAATAAAAAATATAATAATAAATAAATAAAGTAGATAAGTCACAGTATATGTATATTGAATAGATTCAAATCGTGCAAAAACATAAATAATATATAATAAAAAAGTGAGGTAGTGTTCATGAGTTTTATGTCCATTTAGCAATCATATGGCAGGGGGGAAGAAGTTGTTCCTGAATTGCTGAGTGTGTGCCTTCAGGTTTCTGTATCTCCTACCTGATGGTATCAGTGAGGATCCGATCACTCTGTGTATCATCCACAGAGCCATCAAATCTGTCATGCAGATCATTAACATATACAGTAACATGAAAACTTGCAGACCCAACACAGAACCCTGCAAAATACAACTAGTCACCGGCAGTCAACTGGAAAAGAACCCCTTTATTCCCAATCTTTGTCTCCTGCCAGTCAGCCAATTTTCTGTCCACTTATCAGTCTCATGTGCAGCACCTTGTTAAAGGCAAGATTTCCTCTGAAGTCAGGGGTTCCCAACCTTTTTTATGTCATTGTCCACTACCATTAACCAAGGGGTCCGTGGACCCCTATGTTGGGAATCTCTGCCTTAAGTAAAGCATGCTGACTTTGGCCTCCAAATACCCCCAAAGCCAGATACTTAATAATGGACTCTAACAATTTGCAAACCACTAAAGGAAGGCTAACTGACTTATAAATTCCTATCCTTTACCTACCTCCTTTCTTAAAGAAAGGAGGGGCATTGGCAATTTTCCTGTTCTCTAAAACCATTCCCTAAACTAGTGATTCTTGAAAGATCTCTAATAGTGCCTCCACAATCTCTTCCACTACCATTTCATAACCCTGGAGTGTAGTCCATCTGGTCCAGATGACTTATTTACCCTCAGACATTTCAGCTTCCCAACCCTATCTCCTTAGTAAAAGCGACTACACTCGTGTCTGCCTGCTAACTCTGTCAAGACTCTCACTGCTAGTGTTTTTCACAGTGAAGACTGACACAAAATACTTAGTCAGTTTGTTCACCTTTTACCCCACTGCTACCTCTCCAGTGTGCCAATGCCCACTTTTGACCTTTTTTTTAAAAACTCTTTATATATCTGAGAAAACACATATCCTCTTTGAAATTATTAGTTAGCTTACCTTCATCTTTCACCTTTTCACTTCATAGTCGCCTTCTTTTGGTTTTTAGAAGTATCCTAATCATCCAGCTTCCCACAAATTTTAGCTATATTGTATGCTGACTTCTTTCTTGGGATAACAGTGTTTGCAGTTCCTCCCAGGTTGAGCCTCAGTATTAGGTTTTCTGAATGTTCTTATATAAAAACTCTAAGGTGAGGAACAGGTCAGGACACGCAATCAGCATTCAATAAAGCTCAGCAGTAAGTCCTTTTTTTTCCCACTATGATTTGTGGAAACAGTCGTGACAATCAGGTGATGCCTGCAGTTAAGGGATTGGTGCAGTCATTATGTATGTAATGGAATCAAGCACCAACTGCATATGCTTCCATTATGTTCAGGCTATCGTATTTTTTCACTATTAATAATTTCTGCCTGGCAGGTGCTTTATCTTGGCCATAGACCATTACCCCATCATAGTCATATTTGGATTTTGACCATCATTAAGACACACCTGCAAATGCTTTAGGCATAGACAGTATCTAAGTTGGTACAGGCCTTTTTTTTATTTGCAAGTTGTTGATGTTGATTTTTTTGCTGATGGCAGAGAAATCTCTAAATTCTTTGAGGGGAAAAAAAATATAGAGGCTGCCCCCAGGTAATAATGGACTCCTTTTTTTTAACAGATGTCCTTAAGTCAGAAAGTTAAAAAGTCATTCAATATGGTAACTGTACCTCCATAGTATTGTAATGAATGGCAGGAAAATCACGTAAGTCTGATAAAATGATCAATTGCTCCAGGTAGAGAAAGAGAGAAAACTAATTCTGCTTTTCGTAGACCTCAGAATGGATCCAACCTCGAACGCTGGTAAGGAAAGAGGTGGCAGTGTATGCTTTTTCGTAATTCTGGTTGTTGCACGGACGATAGGGTTATGTTGACTTCTTGTTCCCCTGGCATAGAGCAACCAACAATTAGATGTAAATCATTCTATTTGACTTGAAAGTTCTCATCCATGATCCTGACTGCAGTTTACATACTGCCAGTGGCGGAATATAAGTAAGTGCTTGCAAAACTGCACAATGCCGTCTGTAAACAAGGAATGGCCTATCCTGGCGCATTTTAAATTATAGTCCCAGGTTCTTTGAAGAAAACCCTGCCCAATTATCATCAGTCCCAACACACTAAACCACTACTACACTATGATAAAGAATGTCTATTGATCCTTCCCAAGACTGCATTTTGGCAGGTCGGATCATTTTGGCTGCACTCCTGCCACCTGCAAACACACAGAGCCTAAAGACCAAGGCTTCAGAGATCAAGACATCCGAGAGGTGGTCATGGGAGACTGAGGAACGGTTACAGAATTGGCTCGAGTCAGTGGACTGGGCCGTGTTCAAGAACACATCTGAGGACCTGAATGACCACACCAGGGTCATTACAGACTTTATTAAAATGGCTGTGGATGAGTGTGTCCCCATAAAATTGCTCCAAGGTTTTCCCCAATCAGAAGCCCTGGATGACCAATGAAATTCAGAACCTACTGAGAGCCGGATTGGAGGCATTCCAGTCTGGAGATCAAGAATGCTACAAGGGGTGTGGTATGATTTCTGGAAAGCCATCTCCTGAGCAAAGTGGAGATTCTGGACTAGACTGGAATCAACGAGGGACGTTTGACAGCTGTGGCAGTGTTTGAATGCCATAACCTCCTACAAAGTTAAATCTTGTGACATAGGGGACAGCAGAGCTTCACTTCCAGATGAGTTGAATGCCTTCAATGCTTGCTTTGACCACCAGAACAGGGAGGAACTGTCGCATACCCCCATGTCTCCCAATGATCCTTTGGTCTCAGTATCTGAAGATGACATATGGGCTGCCTTCAAGAGAATGGATCCAAGGAAGGCATCTGTTCTGGACGGAGTCCTGTCTGAGTACTGAAGATCTGTGCCAACCAACTGGCTAGTGTATTCATGGATATCTTCAAACTTTTGCTCCGACAGTGTGTGGTACTGCTTCAAGCAGGCTTCAATCATAGCGTTGTCCAGGAAGAGCATAGTGACCTGTCTAAATGACTATCACCCAGTGGCACTTACATCCACATGATGAAGTGATTTGAGAGGCCGGTGTTGAAGCATATCAGCTCCTGTCTGAATGGTGACTTGGATCCACTCTAATTTACCAACCGAAGCAACAGGTTTACAGCAGATGCCATCTCATTGGCTCTTCACACAACCCTGGAACATCTGGACAACAAAGATGCATATATCAGGATGCTCTATATCGATTACAATTTGGCATTTAACACCATCGCCCCCTCAAAACTAATCAGTAAACTCCAAAACCTGGTCCTCAATACCCCTTGTGCAATTGGATCCTGGATTTTCTCACTTAGACACAAGCCAGTTTGGATTGGCAAAAATATCTCTTCCATAATCTCCATCAGCACAGGTGCACCGCAGGTACGTATGCTCAGCCCCCTGCTCTACTCACTTTACACCTGTGACTGTGTGGCTAAGTACAGCTCTAACACCATATACAAGTTCGCTGATGACACCACTGTTGTGGGCCGTTTCAAAGGTGGTGATCAATCAGCTTACAGGAGGGAGATTGAAAACTTTGCTGAGTGGTGTAATAACAATAACCTCTCAGTCAATGTGTGTAAGACCAAGGAACTGATTGTAGACTTCAGGAAAGGGAAACCAGAAATCTATGAGCTAGTAATCATCCATGGATCAGGGGTGGAGAGGGTCAGTAACTTTAAATTTCTGGGTGTCATTATCTCAGAAGACCCATCATATAAATATTATTGTGAAGAAAGCACGAGAGTGCCTCTACTTCCTCAGGAGCCTGTGGAGGTTTGGCATATCATTGAAAACTTTGGCAAACTTCCATCGATGTGTGGTGGAAAATGTGCTGACTGGCTGCATTATGGCCTGGTATGGGAAAACCAATGCCTTTGAATGGAAAATCCCACAAAAGGTAGCTGATTCAGCCCTGTACGTCATGGGTAAAACCCTCCCAACTATTGGGCACATCTATACGAAATGTCGCCATAGAAAAGCAGCATCCATTATCAAGATCCTCACCACCCAGGCCATGGTCTTTTCTCGCTGCTGCCATCGGATAGAACAGGGGTCCCCAACCTTTTTTGCACCGTGGACCCGTTTAATATTGTCAATATTCTTGCGGACTGGCGGACCGGGGGTGGGGTGGTGTTCAGGTAGGGTTAAACTCACCTTAACATATCTTTAACAACAGGAATTCTGCAGATGCTGGAAATTCAAGCAAGACACATCAAAGTTGCTGGTGAACGCAGCAGGCCAGGCAGCATCTGTAGGAAGAGGTACAGTTGACGTTTTAGGCCGAGAACCTTCGTCAGGACTAACATATCTTTAACAGTTAACATAACTTTTACAGTTAGGGTTGCCAACCTTCTCACTCCCAAATAAGGGACAAAAGTAGCAATCAAATCCCGGGACACTTTGCCCCAGAAGACTACCATGACCATGAAGCCTTGCGCGGGCACCTGATTGCGCGTGTGTGACATGCGCATGTGACGTGCGCATGCGCATACCTACCGATTTTTCCCCCCACCAATCGGTTTTGCCTTCATCTTCTCGACTACACTACACATACATTATTTCTACTTTTATAGGCTGTGTATTTATCATATCATTCCTGTTTTTACTATATGTTAGTGTTATTTATTTTCAGTTTTATGTGTTATTTGGTATGATTTGTTAGGTTATTTTTTGGGGTCTGGGAATGCTCAAAAAATTTTCTCATATAAATTAATGGTAATTGCTTCTTCGCTTTACGCCATTTCGGCACCACACATAAAAGTTGCTGGTGAACGCAGCAGGCCAGGCAGCATCTCTAGGAAGAGGTACAGTCAACGTTTCGGGCCGAGACATCGACTGTACCTCTTCCTAGAGATGCTCCCTGGCCTGCTGCATTCACCAGCAACTTCTATGTGTGTTGCTTGAAATTCCAGCATCTTCAGATTTCCTCGTGTTTGCCATTTCGGCACGAAAGGTTTCATAGGAACGCTCTACCATAGTGGGGGAAACACGGGACAAACCAATTTAGCCCAATATACTACGGGACAATTGGCAACCCTATGTTCAAGTTCAACAGTGCGTGACAGGGAATGAGGAAAGGTGCAGCTGACTCGTATCGTTTCCTCATGGCCCGGTAGCACATGCTTTGTGGCCTGGTACCAGTCCATGGCCCGGTGGTTGGGGACCGCTGGGATAGAAGGTATAGGAGCCTCAGGACTCACAGCACCAGGTTTAAGAACAGTTACTATTCCTCAACCATCAGGCTCTTGAACAAAAGGGGATAACTACCCTCGTTTAAGGACTGTGTTATATTGTTATTTCATGCTCATTATTTATTGCTCTTTATTTATATCTGCATTTGCACAGTTTGTTTATAGTTAATAGTTCCTGATGTTCACAGTTTACACTTACTGTTTTATAGGTGTGCTAAGTATGCCCGTAGAAAAAGAATCTCAGGGTTGTATGTGGTAATATGTATGTACTCTGACAATAAATTTTACTTTGAACCTTGATCAAATCATGCGTAGGAGACAGCCTCTCAAAGAGTGAAGCATCCTGCAGAGTAGCACCTCGTGTCTCTGGTATCTCAGTCAGTCGGAAGAGCACCGTATCATACACGGGATGAATTCCTCTATTGATAACTTTAAGGAACTGCAGTTCCTTCCAGATGGCAGCATCCATCATTAATGACCCCCATCACCCAGAAAATGCCCTGTACTCATTGCTATCATCAGGAAGGAGGTACAGGAGCCTGAAGGCACACACTAAACAATTAAGGAACAGGTTCTTCCCCTCTGCCATCCAATTTCTGAACGGACATTGAATCCATGAACACTACCTCACTATATTATATTTATTTTTATTTTTGCACTACTTATTTAATTGAACTATTTAATATCTATGCTTACTATATAATATGTTTTTTTCTCGATTATTATGTATTGCATTGTACTGCTGCTGCAAGAACCTGATTCTGATTTTTAACAATTTTCATGAAACTTTGGCTAACTGGGGCAGCTGTTTAGTAAGGCCAGTAATGTCACAATTAACCAGAATCCACTGTAATTGTCATTATGCAGTTTAGCAAAACACAGTGCACAGCATCATCTGAGCATTTGTCATTGCTATATTCACCATTATTCTGGCCATTTCTAGCATTTTTGCCAAAACAGTTTATCTGCACAGCAGTATTTGCATTGTACTGGACTTAATGGGAGTCACAATTGTAGGTTTCCTGTTTGGTTCCTTAAGACGAACACAAGCTGCAGTTCTGTTAATCAATGTAAAAGAATTACTTCGGTTTTTTAAATCAGAAATTTTCCAAAGCCAAAGAAGTGTCTGTCATTCTGATTGTTGGATGGAATTAAAAACATGTTTTTGTTTGAAAGGATAATAATTTCCTTCTAATAAGTTGCATCTATGCATTTAGTTTGGAAGAAGTAATCCTTCATTACACGCAGAAAATGTGATCAGGCCTATTGTTTTATATTGTCTATAAATAGGCTGAAATGCACTATTTTGAATAATTTATCTTTCAGGATAAATTGCATACGAAACAATTTGCCAATCAGAATGCATCAGCAACATTGATGTTAAACCACTTACTGAGTATTTAACAAGGTTCTTAATGAGATAAAAATCTTTAAAACTTTATTAGTGCAGTTGTGCAGTTTTTGTTTTTGATGATTCAGCTGAAACTGAAAATCTAGATCTACCCAAAATGTCCTTAATGCCTTCAGTTTTGTATGTTTACTCCTGATAGTATATTGTCTCTTTGGTCTGAAAAAAAATCATGTTATTAAGTCATTTAAATTAAGTAACTAAATTAAAATGACAGAGGAACTCTTTTTAAGTGTAATTCCAATGTAAATTATACTGTAATTGTAACAAAACAACTTTGAATTAACATGAATAGAATGAATTAGTAGACATTTTGTTTAGTGTTCATTGAATCCAAGATACACTGACATATTTTTGAAGGAACCAGTACTTTATGCCTCTCCTCTGCAATTCCTGCAATGTTGTTACTGCATCTAACTGCCACATAGATATCCCCATTGTCCTTCCCGTCATTTGTCCTCCATCTCTGCAATTTAGAGCTACAGGTCATCCCCAGCTAATGAAGACGTGACTTCTGTCCAGCTTATACATATGAATGAGTGTTTAGGACACAGATGGTATGGATTTGCTAGCTGCTGTCTTCTGGTATGTGTGAAGTCAGTACATGGATGCATTTTTCTGACTTGCAAACTGTCTCTAGCAGTTCATCAGAATTGAACCCATTTGTAACCTGGAGAGGACCTGAAACTTGAATTCTCTCTCTCCCTCCCATATCTAACAAAGTGTCTCAGACCACAGAGGTACCCTGACCTGGATATTTTCAGGATTTTATGTATTAAATTTAGGTTTCCAGCATCTACAGTTGTTTAGATTTCCTTTTCTAAGATCTTTAAATTTGGTCCAAACCACATGTTTCAAATTAAAGGTATAGAATTCCTATGTAACTTTAATTTTGAGTAGCTGGTACACATTTGGTACTATTAGCACCTTACAATTACATCTAGAACAGGGGCTTCCAACCTTTTTATGACATGGACCAACACCATCAGGCAAGGGGTCTCTGGACCCCAGGAAGCCTGTTTGTAAAAGTAACTCCTTTAATCACTCAGTAAGCAGAGTACTTGACACGTCACTGGCTTTCAGGAGATTTGATCTATGGGTTCTGAATTCTGTATCTGAACCAGTGATCTGTTTTGACAGGTTTACTAGATTCTGGAACTAACACTAACATGCTGAGTTCACATCTTTAGTTCCTCGCAATCCATTGAATTTTTTTAATGCTACATTTCAATTCTACCTTTTCATAAAATATTTCATAAAATTCCATCACAGAACTCAATATTTTTTATGTCGAATTTTATTTAAAGAGGGAAGACTATTCTCAGTGTTGCAGCTGTCTTTTTCTGGGGCAGAAGACCCTCCCTGCTCATGGAATTCTTGTTCTTGTGGATGTCGACTTTAAGATCCATTTTCTCACATGCTTCAGTGGATGAGCTGATGATGCCCTGGAGCTTGGCCTCTGAGTGTGCACAAATACACGCATCATTTTCACACAGCAGTGTTGGGACAATATCTGATATTGGGGCTTATTGCCAAAATTAGTTTTATTGTAGAACCATTGCTTTGCATCATGGTTTGCATCGTAGATGAATCTAAAAATGGTGATGAACTTTTGTGAGCGTCCAAATTTACGGAAGCTATTCTAAACTTTGACTACAGATTAATGGCGGTATGCTACTGTTTCCTGCATTTTTCTTGGAATTGTTGATCAGTGAATATCATGTCAATAATGCCTTAATATGGATGGAATCTCTATTGAGATTCAGGCAGCAGCTCTTTGACCATCTGGGGAGGTTGTTGAGGACCGTGATCATCCCTAGACAACATGGAAACCATTCCTCTGGCTGCCACAGTCAGGATCTCCTTTCTTGAAGCCTACAATGAGAGTGTCTCTAACATTTCCTGTGACATTACTGTCTTCTCAAACGTACTCAATGTGATAGTGGATCTGTGTGTGAAGCTCTATTTCAGAAACATTTGTTCTCAAGTGCAACGGAATTGAGGAATTCCTAGGCCACAGGGGGAGCAATCTCAAAGCTGTATACTGCATGTGTACTTTGATAATAAATGAACCTTTAAAACTTTGAGAAGTATAACTTTTGGATTGTTTTACTTTTATAAATAGTTGTTTATATGTTTTCTGAGCATGAGGTGCTTTTTCTGGTCTATCTTTCATCAGAATAGCCTGGGCTGTTCTCAATTCTGTGGTGGTAACTTCAGCCTCATTAGACTGTCAAAAAACCTGAATGCATGGAGTGCATTTGTATCCTGTTGAGTTTTACTTTCCACTGACATAAAAAGAATTAGATTCAAATTACATTTGTCACTGCTCCCCGTTTAACAGAAGGGTATATTTTCATAAATTCTTATAACATCAAAGGAGGCCATTTTAGCCCATAAATTCAATGCTTGATCAGTGATCCCATTCCGTCATAAATTTTCTCTGTAACCTATTCTGACTACATGCCTTTCAGTACTTCCAGATTCCACCTCTCATTACATACAATGGGCAAGCTTCACCAATCAGTTAAGCTTAAGAATCAATTTGTCTTTGTCTTTGGACATTACAGGTCCAAGGCATATCTACTGCATGTCAAGCATACAAATAAACATTTTATACAGGCAGCTTAATAATGTGTAATTTTGAAGCAAATTATTTTAATTCAATCTTATCAATGTTTAATAAGAAAAATATGATTTTTCATTAAATATTCATCACCTGTTTTATATTAGCTTTTGCTGGAGGAATTTCAGACAAGGGGTTTCTTTTGTTTATTTTGTGCCAAATCAGCAAATTCCTCAATCGTAACTACTAATTTTCTGCCATGAATGAACATAACAAATGAAAAAGTTTCCTTTTCTATGCATAAACCTAAAAGTTAGCACCTGCCTTGAGGGTAGAATGAATTCCAATTGTGAGCAAGCTTGCCTTCGGTTTAAAGATCGCACAGCTGTATGCTGAAAGAGACTGAGGACAGAAATTTTGTGCAGCACTTTCACTTCAGTAGCTAAAGTCTTTTAGAATCAATTAAACCACAGTCTTTTTACTCAGCATCAATTTAAATTAACTGTCACTGCAAATAAATTGCTGGTGGTAAGACTATAGGGGCAATGGCTAGATTCCATTTAATTCACTTGGCTCTAATTATACCAGCAGATGTCACATGTTGGACCCACTGCCTTCCAAGCCTGCATTTCTTGCTTGTTCCAATTAAAAGATTTAGTGCTGAATTAGGCAATTGAGCAGGGATTAAAAAAAAAGAGCATGGATAATTTTACTTAAAATTTCTGTAATGAACATAGAGACAAAATTAAAACAATTCAACTGTTTGATTACTTTGGATGATAGATATAATAGATTGAGGACATACAGTATATGTCTTTCATGATTATTTTTATTCCACATTTCATATAATAGAGGCTGAATCAGATTAGTTAGAAATAGGAAAGTAATACCTAGCATTTGTGAATCTTTCATTTGGTTATGATTAAGTGTACACTGTAGTAACTACTCCAGCTCAGAGTTTTAAATATTGCATCATGAATCAGATGAATATGGTAATAATAACATAGGGGACTATTTACAACTAAAGAGGAAAAAGGGAAATCTGTCTGTTGCTTTAGAAATTTTACATTCATTAAGAAATGACTGCAGTATTCTCAATAATTTCTCATGGTTTCTAACGTTTATGAGTAAAAGTAATGTGCTAATGAACTTAGAAGGTGTTAAATAAACTGATTTATGGCTATGAAACCACTTAGTGCCATTAAGGGTGTCAGCTGACATTTCACATTTTTCAAAGATCATTGCTGACATATTACAATTAGCATATTTTGAAATTATTTCAAAAGAACTGCTCTGCAGATCACACATTCAGCAAATCCTGTTCCAAGTTCGGCTTTATTACTAAGTGGTTAATCACCATTTCATTGCAGACAGATAGAGACAGAATTGGACAGCAATTAGACATATAAGATGTGTTATCTTCTGCACTGGGAAGTCTAAGGCGATAACTTTACTAAGAAAGATCCCCCACCTGGCAGTCTATAAAAGTTCGAAGACTTGGTGTATATGTCTGAGTTGTGTTTGTACAGGAGGTTGATAATAATGGTTGCAAAATTTATATGTTACTTTCAAGTAGGCTGAATTCTATGTGAATCAGGAGCCAATTCAAGCCAGTGTCCGTATTGGTGTTGGTTTATTATTGTCACATGAACCAAGATGTGACAATAGTATATTTGTTGGAATTTGTTGTCACCTGCAGCTGTGGAGGCCAGGTTGCTGGGTGTATTTAAGGCAGCCATTGACAGGTTCTTGATTGGACATGGCATCAAAGGTTTCAAGGTGAAGGCCAGGAACTGGGGTTGAGGAAGGGATAGAAAAAAGGATCAGCCATGATTGAATAGCAGAGCAAACTCGATGGGCCATATGGACTAATTCTGCTCCTATGTCTTATGGTCTTAAGATACAATAAAAAAGCTTGTTTATACAGTTCAAATCATAACATAGTGCAATAACCTGAAACAAGGTAAAACAATAATAATACAGAATAAAGTGTAAAACCTGCTGAAAAAATTAAGTCCAGGTAAACAATAAAGTGCAAGATCACAATGAGGTACATTGTGGGGCCAAGAATCCAATCCATTGTACACAGGATCCATTCAAGAGTCTGATAACAGGGGATGGAAGCTGTCCTTAAGCTTGGTGGTACGTGCTTTCCAGTTTTTGGGAGGGGAGAGAGAGAAGAGAGAATACTTGGGGTGGGTGAGGACTTTTATTGTGTTGGTTGTTTTACTAAGGCAGCAAGAAGTGTAGACAGAGTCAATAGAGGGAAGGCTGGTTCCTGCGGGTGCTGAGCTCTGCAGTTTCCTACAGTCATGGGCAGGGCAGCTGCCATATCATGCAGTTATGCATTCAGACAGAATGTTTTCTATGGTGCATCAATAACAACTAGAATGTTGTATTATCACAATCCACTTGTCAAGTGGAATATCTATCTTTTTCTTCCAGAGAAAAACAAATCAACCTGGTTGAAAAAGAGCACACCGTCTCAAATGGGAAGTATTGCAATTGGAAATTGATCAAATAGAATAAAATCTAATTACTTAAAACCATGACCATCTCTATCACTAACATGTAAAATTTTCCAGTTACATGAAAACAAATGTAAAATAATGCAGATACTGGAAATCTAAGATTAAAAACAAACAGAACATCTTGGAAATGCTCAGAAGGCCAGGTGGCATTGCAAGAGAGAGAATCAGAGTTAATGTTTCAAGTTGATTAAGTTTCTATTGAGTAGTCATGAACCTAAAATATTGTCCCATATTTTGTGGTAAGATATTTGCATTTACTGATGAAGCTGTCAATATTTTCCTGCACAATTCCAATTTTTTTTATTTCTCTTTTGACGTTTGACTATCTTCTCAGTTTTGCTGCAATGTTGGGCTTCTCATGGAGAAAGTGAGAAGTGTGACAGTTGCAACTGGCACTTTTTTCATTCAGTGTCACTAAATGAGAGCTGTTACTAAAGTCAATGAGGGCAAAAAGTATATTTTTCACATGACATTGTTATATTGTTGTCTCTCTGAAACAGACACACGGAATAAGATAATGTACAGGAGTTAAACAGAGAAAATCTAATAAATAATCATAGCCCCTCAGTGCCAACTGATAATAAAGAGATGAGAGAAATTTATGGCACACAGGCAGGCCATTTGTCTCGTGGGTACCATGTTTGCCTAAAAGAGCAATTGAGAAAAATACCACTTCCTGTCTCAGTCTGTAGCTTTGTAGGTTATAGCATATCAAATGCTTATCTAGGTACTAATTAAATGCAATGAAAATTTTTGCCATCATCATTTCAGATTGTGAATTTTGGACCGCTTCCAGCTCTCAGATTTGCTGAACATCCCTCTCAGCTTTTTACCATTTATCTTAAATCTTTGTCCCCTCATTATCGACCTCTCTCTGCTGAGAGAAATATGTCCTTCCTGTTAAATCTATCTGGACTCTTATAATATATGCACCTTAATTAAATGTTTCTTAATGGCTCAAAAAATAAAATCTAAAATAATAATGTAAAAAGGGAAAGGGGGTGAATACTTAGTTGGTGAAATGAGTGGATGATCACCCGTAAGCATGAGCCTCGTGTAAATGCTCCTGTGATGAAGGTTGGCTGCATACACTGCTTGCCCTACTCTAAATCATTTCAGCAAGACTCACATTCAAATAGAGGTCTCTCATCTCCCCAGAGTCACAGTGACAAAACTGATTCTCGCTCACTCATTAAAATTAGTCACCTGGGAGAAGTACATGAAGGAAAAAAATGCTTCCATGAAACGATATTTTATTGTCAGTCACCATCCTCAGTAAAGGAAAAACATGGGGAAAAATTGGCCAGCTTATAAAAATGAAAGAAGCACCTGACTCACAACCTATCCAAAACTAAATGGGTTATTTCCAGAAATGAAAATTGTGTTTTATTTTAAGCTTAGTTCCAAATTGTTTGAAGTTCAGATATAATCAGCAATTGAGGTGACAAGTTCAACTTGAAGTTATGCTGAGTTTCTAAAGTAAAGCTATGGTCAAGCTTTCTCTCAAATTGATATGCTTAGCTGCAAAAGTAAAATCTTCCATGAACCAATACAACCAGAGAACATCTTTGAATGTAATTATTTATCTCTCATCAGATAAATAAGTCACTTTGTGATTTTTGTGATCATAAGACCTGGTTTAGTAACCCAGTATAGTTTGTTAATATGGCTGAAAATTAATCTATTTTATTATTATAAAGCATTTATCATTTCAAACGTTGTATGAAAGTATCGTTTCCTAGTTTAGTCATTGTGAAAAGTTTAGTACTATTTGTGCATTTCTCGTAACCGGTTCTTTCCTTTAATTCACTTGAATCATGGAGTGATAGAGTGCTACAGCAGAGAAATGGACCTCTCAGCCCAGCTAGTCATGCTGAACAGTTAATCTGCTTAGTCCATTTGACCTGCGAGCACCCTTGCCATCCATGTTCTTATTGAAGCTTCTCTTAAAAATACTGCAATCAAATCTGCAGGTACCACTTCCACTGGCAGCTTGTTCTATATTTGCATCACCCTCTGTGTAAAGAAATTTCCCTTCAGGTTCCCCTTCAATATTTCACCTTGCATCCTTAACCTGTGACCTCTAGGTCTAGTCTCACCCAACTACAATAGAAAAAGCCTGCTTGCATTTATCCAATCTATACCCCTCGTAATTTTGTATACCTCCATTAATTCTCCCCTTATTCTCCTACACTCCAGGAAATAAAGTCATAACCTACTCAACCTTTCCCAATAACTTAGGTCCTCAAGTCCCAACACCATACTTGTAAATTTTCTCCATATTCTTTAAATCTTTTTGACATCTTTCCTGTGGGTAGATGTAGGCACACAATACTTTAAATTTGGCTTCACGAACACCTTATAAAACTTCTACGTAACACCCTAACTCCTGTATTCAATATTTTGATTTATGAAGGCCAATGTGTCAAAAGCTCTCTTTAAGGCTACATCTACCTGTGACTCCACTTTCAAGGAATTATGAATCAGTATTCCCAGATCCCTTTGTTCCACTGCACTCCTTAGTGCCCTATCATTCACTGTGTATGTACCCTAAAGTGCAATGCCTCACACCTGTATGCATTAAGTTCTATCTGCCATTTTTCAGCCCATTTTCCCAGCTGGTCCAGATTCCACTACAAGCTAGGGGAGCCTTCCTTGCTTGTCCACCACACCCCCAATCTTGGTGTCATCTGCAAATCTGCAGATCCTGTTTGCCACATTATCATCTAGATTGTTGATATAGATGACAAGCAACAACGGACCCAGCACCGATTCCTGCATCTTACCACTAGCCACAGGTCTCCAGCCAGAGAGAGACAACTGACTACTGCCACTTTCTGGCTCCTCTTGCAAAACCAATGTCTAATTCAGTTTACTACCTCATCCTCACTGCCAAGCAACTTGAACATTCTGGACATGCCTCCCATGTGAGACATTATCAAGGCCTTGCTAAAGTCTATGTAGACAATGTCAACTGCCTTTCCTTCAGCAGCTTTCCTGGTAACCTCCTCCAAAAAATTCTATCAGGTTTGTTAGACATGACTTACCACACACAAAACTACGTTGACCATCCCTACTCAGGCCCTGTCTATCCAAATCGATATATATCTTGTCCTTTAAAGTACCTTCCAATAATTTACCCACTACAGTACTGACATTAGGCTAACCAGCCTATAATTTCTTGTCTTATTCTTAGAGACTTTCTTGAACAATGAAACATTATTAGCTATCCTCCGGTCCTCCGGCTCTTTACATGTCGCTAAGGACATTTTAGATACCACTGCTAGGATCCTTGCAATTTATGCACTCACCTCTCACAAGGTCCGATGGGACACCTTGGGACAGGACTGGTAAAACTGAAGACAGATCTGATGCTCTTGAGATAGGGCTAGGAAATTTGGGAATGTTGTATATATAACTCGGTAACAGTACAAATATAGCTCGGGAACATTGCATATAGCTCAGAAGCATTAAATATTATGGGAGACCCAATGAACCTTGCTGACCCAGAGAACCTCAGAAAAAATCTTCAGTGTAGACTGGAGAATCTCAGAATGTAGACTTGGGACACTCGGAACGTAGACCCGGGACACTTGATCATAGACTCGGGACACTCGGAATGTAGACTCAGGACATGAACTGAGCACAGAAGGTATCCTCACCTCCAGTCAACCGATGTCCAAGCCGCTGTTGTATCTCCACTGGGTCCATTGAAGGCAGAGTCCTTCTGCCACAGTGTGCACTGGTAATGACTGAACCCAGCTGTGGTGAAAGAGCAGACTTGACCACGGTGAGTGCTGGTAATGACTGAACCCAGGTGTGGTGAAAGAGCAGTCTCGATCACTGTTTGCGCAGCAACGACTGATCCCAGATGTGGTGAAATGGCAGTCGCAATCAAGGTGAGTGCTGGCAATGACTAAACTCAGGTGCAATGAAACAGCAGACTTAGTTACGGTGAGCGCAAGCAACGACTAAACCTAAGTGCGGAAGAACGACAGGCTCCCATATAGAGATGGAAACAAAAGGTTATACGTAGGAATACCAACAGAGCATTGGCGGCATGAACGAATGATGCCGCGAGACAAATCATTCTGAACACAAGGACTCCGCAAACAGTGCTAAATGGGCGTTCGCATTAAATAAACATAGAAAGCGGAAAACCCATGGCAGTAACAATTAATTTAAGATTAAATAGAAAGCATCAAGGCTTAACGACTCTCATTAAGACACCAATTAGTAAATACAGGTGCTTGAGAAACCGAGAAGCCCAATGCTCTACGGCATACCGCAGAGGCCCGCAGGGCTCATGACATATACACTTTAATTTGCCCCAAGATGGCAAGCGCTACCCCTTCTGTAATCAGGATACAGTCCAAGACCTCACCACTATTTTTCCTCAGTTCCATAGACTCTATGTCTGTCTCCCAAGTAAATACAGATGTTAAAAACCCATTTAAGATCTCCTCCATCTTTCAGTTCCATGTGTGGATGATCACACTGATCTTCAAGTGGACTAATTTTGTCTTTTGCTTTCCTTTTGCTCTTAATATATCTGTAGAAACCCCTGGGATTCATCTTTACCTTGTCTGACAGAGAACCTCATGCCTTCTTTTAACCTTCTGATTGAAATTTTAATTGCAGTTGTTACGTACCCCGTAACTGGGTTGCCAAACCAGCAGAAATGGATCACTCAGTTGGAGTCTGGATTACTAGAACTAAGAAAGTTTTATTAAAGAAACAAGCAACACAGTAATCGAAAGGATAATAAATGCAACAGTTCAGCAATGATAAACACACATGTGCACAGAATTAAGATACCAGCATCAATCAAGCTCTATCGTTGTCTAGGGGTAAATGACCAATTTCAAAGTGACACAAAAGTCCAGTTCGATTTAGTTCAGTTCGCAGTAATCGTTGCCATGGTGATGGACAACGTGGGGGGGGGGAGGGAGAGAGAGAAAACGAGAACGACTGATCATTCAGAAACGGCTTCCACTCACAGACCGGCGATATTGCTCACAAGCAGCTTTCGGGCGGGTTCTTTGTGATGTCACCTGAGGTCACCGACTGTGACCCCTCCTCCAGATGCGGTCGATCCTCTGCAGTGAACCCGGCACCCAAGCAAGGGTGGACACACACCGGGTTCCCGCTGATCGTACCTTTCCACCCTGTGCATTTAAGGTCCGGTACTTCCCACCAACTCGTGAGAGGCGCACCGCTTCCAGGGTCTCGTTACCTCGGGTGTCGTGTGTGTGTCCTGCCTTAGCGAACCTGTCCCTTTTTATCCCCCTGCTGGGGTATCGCCTGTCCATCACTTCAAACAGTTCAGGGTTCAAAGGGGGAGCTGCTCTAGACAGCTCTCTCTCCCGTCCCTTCATTACACATCTCCAGATGCTGCTTCATTGTTCCCTATCTCTCCCTCCCCTGAGGACAGGTGGCAGACCAACTGCTGATGCCACTGATGCTAGCCCAGGCCAGCAAACATCTTAATTTATGTGTATTCTCGTCACACAGTAAAGGGAAGTCATGTACAATTGCTTGTAACTGTTGGCTTGTACTTACAAATTCTGCATAAGAAATTCTTAGTTCTGAATTCTTTTGCTGAAGGTGATCATATATCAGAATATAATAATAATAACTTGTATTTAGAGAACTTTTCATGCAAACAAAGTAGGTCAAAGTGCTTTACAATGGGATAAAGTGCAAACACAACAAACACAAGATGGCGACGTGTATGGTTGCAGCAGTCTCTCCACCTCCAATCAACAGTGAAATTTCTTGTCCTGTTCATCTTTTCTATAATCGAATAACACTGCTAATCATAAAGTACACTAGAATCAGCAAGTCTACCTTGCTGCGCATTTATTGTTTGGAGTGGGCCCTTGCTCCGTGTCAAGGGGAAGTGGGTGTTGATAGTGGTGCACAGGGATATATAAGCGCAGTAATAAGTGTGGTGTTATTGAAGTGAGACTTAAAGTGAAGCCCTGTAGGTCTCCACTCCCAATGATTCTACTCACTAAAGTCCAGTAGCTAGAAAATAAATTGGATTTGCTGCATCTGAACCAGCGGGAGACGAAGGACTGCTGCACAATCGTCGTGACTGAAACTTGGCTCCAGGGCACTGCTTCAGACAGCCATCCAGCTAGAAGGCCTAATCTCCGTTCAGATAGACAGAAACGCTGCATCTTCTGGTAAGACCCATGGAGAAGGTCAGTGTGTCTACATCAATAAGAACTGAGAATGCCATGGTCATAACGGCCCACTGCTCACTGCAGACGGAGTTTTTAATAGTGAAGTGCAGGCCATTCTAGTTATGGAGGGAGCTCTCTGCCATTGTCATTCTTGCTGTTTATATCCCGCACCCCTATGCTAGTGCTGGGGAAGTGCTGCAGGAGCTCTATCACAACATCTGCAACCTTGAAGCCACTCAGCTCAATAGCTTCTACATTGCTGCTGGTGACTTCAATCCTGTCAACTTAAAAATGTTCCACCAGCATGTCAGCTTCGGAACTAGAGAAGCGAATATTTATTAGACCTAGTCTATACCAATGTTTGTGGATCCTACAAGGCTTCCCTCCGCCTTCACCTCGAACACGCAGACCATATATCTATTTTGCTAATCCCTGCATACTGAGTTGAATGAATGAAACCAATGTGCAGGGAGATCATTATCACATAAAGGAAAGTGCATTGAGGACGTTACCATGATTAAACACTACACTGCTAACCAGGAACCATGGCTGACTGCAGAGGTTCGTGCACTGCCTTGAGATGGGGGGGAGGTGGGGGATAAGGTCAATAAAAGCCGTACTCTCCCTTGTCATCAGGAAGACAAAGCTCACAAAAAAATCACAGACAGCAGGGACAGGTGGCACATGAGGCAAGGTGTACAAACTGTAGTAGATAACAGGTGCACAGGTGATGACAAAGCCTCAGCCCTCCACTCCATCCTGCCTCACTTAGAAACTGAAACCTCAAATGCCAGGTTGTTGTTCATCAAATTTAGCTTGACATTTAACACGATTGTCCTTTAGATTCTGGAGGGTAAACCACTCCTTCACACCGAGCACTGGTGTCCCTCCCCCCAAAGCTGTGTGCTCAGCCCACTCCTGACTCACAACTACACTACCAGATCCAGCTCCAACCGCAGCAGCAAGTTCATTGATGATACAACAGTAGTTGGCCTCATTAGCAGCAATGATGAGTCGGCATACAGAGAGGAGGTAGAGAGGCTTGTCAAATGATGTGAGAGCAATAACCTGTGTCTCAACGTGGACAAGACAAAATGGATGATTGTGATCTTCAGGAAGGTGCAGGTCAACCAGTCTCCATAGCATGTCAATGGCTCTGCCATGGACAGAGTGAAGAGCACAGCTTCTTGGTGTGCCCGTAACAGATGGTCTAATCCAGATGCACACCACCACCTCATTAGTCAGGAAGGCACAGCAGTGTCTACACTTTCTGAGGAGACTGAGGTGTGCAAGTTTCCCTACACCCATTCTAACAACTTTCTGCAGAATACCATCGAGAGTGGCCTGTCATTGTGTAGTATGGAAGGCATCAGACCACAAGACCCTACAGAGGATGCTAAAAACTGCTGGGAGGATCACTGGAGTCTACCTCTTCCCTTTGGCATGGCAGTAATCTAGTCTATTTGATATAAAGGCATGAACTAGATTTTCAGCATCATTATATGGCAGAAAAGAACAAATCTTTGCAATATTTCTTAAGTGTAGCAATGCTGCTCTGGTCACTTTCTTTATATGGGATTTAAAATTCAAATCTGAATCAAGGTAAAAAAAACACAGGTTTGTTACTTTTGATTTTACAAAGGGAGCGAATTTCCCAATTTTTAACTCTTTTTCAGTCTGGAACCAGCTAGAAGTATTTCAGTTTTATGTTCATTTAGTTTCAGGAAATTATTGCTCATCCACTTATTTATTGCAGCCATACTGGATGTCAGAGAAGGTAGGATGTTATCATTGTCAGGCTTGACTGAGATATATGATTATGTGTTACATGCATAACTGTGGAAATCAAGTTTATGCTCTCTAATGATGTCTCCCAAGGGGAGCATGTATAAGGAGAAGAGCAGGGAACCAAGACAGCTTTTCTGAACAACGAGAAAAGGTACATTGTATCTCTTAGAATATTGGTTTCCAAGACACACAAAAAATTTTCTCTCTGAGATATATGAGCAAAATCAATTAAGGCCACTGCCAGAGTGGCCAAACCAGTTCTCAAGGCGATCTAGGAGAATGATGTGGTCTATTGTCAAAGGCAGCATTTAGATCGAGGAGAGTTAGAACTGAGCCCCTGTTGGCATCAGTGCTGAGCCTAAGGTTACTGAGAAATTTGGGTAACGACTGATTCCATGCTGTGGTTTGTTCTAAAATCTGACTGGAATTGTTCTAGAATATTGTTCTCAATCAGAAAACTGAGCTGGTTGAAAATGGCTTTCACAAGCAAAAACCTTGCCCTAGAAGGGAAGATTTGATATCAACATGCAGTTGCTGAGTAACTCATTATGAAGGTTTGGCTTTTGAAGTAGAGGTTTGACAGACACAATTGTGAAGGCATCTGGAAAAAAAACGCCATTTTCAAGAGATGTGTTAATAATCTTTCTAACAGAATTGGAAACGCTATTAAAAGAGTCCTTAAAAAGTGTGGTTGGGAGATGGTTGGGACAGCAAGTTAACAGTTTACTCTTTGCTACAATCTTCTAGAGTTCTGTCAGAAATATTTGTAAATTTTAACATGGTTGTCATCTTTTTTATGATGTTGGCTAGAGAGGTTACCAGTATCTGTAGCTGTATTCTTCCTAACTGAAGTAATTTTGTTATTAAAAATACTTTATACTTTATTGTCGCCAAACAATTGATACTAGAACGTACAATCATCACAGTGATATTTGATTCTGTGCCTCACACTCCCTGGAGTACGAATCAATAGTAAATATTAAAAATTTAAATTATAAATCATAAATAGAAAATAGAAAAAGGAAAGTAAGGTAGTGCAAAAAAACTGAGAGACAGATCAGGATATTTGGAGGGTATGGCCCAGATCCGGGTCAGGATCCGTTCAGCAGTCTTACCACAGTTGGAAAGAAGCTGTTCCCAAATCTGGCCATACGAGTCTTCAAGCTCCTGAGCCTTCTCCCGGAGGGAAGAGGGACAAAAAGTGTGTTGGCTGGGTGGGTCGTATCCTTGATTATCCTGGCAGCACTGCTCTGACAGTGTGCAGTGTAAAGTGAGTCCAAGGACGGAAGATTGGTTTGTGTGATGTGCTCGGCTGTGTTCACGATCTTCTGCAGCTTCTTCTGGTCTTGGACAGGACAACTTCCATATCAGGTTGTGATGCACCCTAGAAGAATGCTTTCTACGGTGCATCTATAAAAATTAGTGAGGGTTTTAGGGGACAGGCGAAATTTCTTTAGCTTTCTCAGGAAGTAAAGGCGCTGGACTCCGCTTGGTTAGACCAAGTCAGGTCATTTGTGATATTGACCACGAGGAACTTAAAGCTTTTGACCTGTTCCACTTGCACACCACCGATGTAAATTGGGTCGTGCGGTCCTCTACTCCTTCTGAAGTCAACAACCAATTCCTTCATCTTGCTGACGTTGAGGGATAGGCTATTTCTTCGCACCATGCCACCAGGTTCTTAATTTCCTCTCTGTACTCAAACTCATCATTACCCGAGATACGGCCTCGTGGTGTCATCAGCAAACTTATATATTGCGTTGGATGGAAACTTGGCTACACAATCTTGGGTGTACAGTGAGTACAGCAGGGGGCTGAGTACACAGCCTTGTGGGGCACCGGTGCTCGGAGTGATTGTAAAGGAGAGCTTGTCTCCTATTTTTACAGCCTGGGTCCTGTCTATGAGGAAGTTGAAGATGCAGCTGCAGATCTGAGTGCTAAGGCCCAGGTTCTGGAGCTTAGGAATCAGTTTATTTGGAATCATGGTGTTAAAGGTAGAGCTGTAGTCAATGAAAAGGAGTCTTACATATGCGTCTTTATTCTCTAGGTGTTCTAAGGAGGAATGTAGGGCCAGAGAGATGGCATCTGCTGTTGACCTGTTGCTCCGGTAGGCAAATTGCAAAGTGTCGAGGTTGACTGGTAGGCTGTGGTTGATGTGTGCCATAACCAATCTCTCGAAGCACTTCATAGCAATTGATGTCAGAGCCACAGGTCGATAATCATTCAGGCATGCCACCTTGCTCTTCTTTGGCACCGGGATTATCGTTCTTAAACACGAGGGATCTTATACTGAAGCAAGGAGCAGTTGAAGGTGTCAGCAAACACTCCAGCTAGCTCGCTTGCACAGGCCCGGAGAACCCGTCCTGGGACGCCGTCTGGGCCCGTCGCCTTCCTTGGATTTATCTTCAGGAAGGCCCTTCTAACGTCCTCCTGGTGACGATGAATCTTGATGCCACCAGGTCTGGTTCATCCGGAGGGGGTGGGACACTCCTCTTCTGTTTGAATCTTGCGTAGAATATGTTAAGTTCATCAGGAAAAGAAGCACCACAGTTATTGATATTCCCAGCCTTTTCTTTACATCCAGTGATCTCATTTAGACCCTGCCATAGTCCACTGGCATCCCTCTAGTTAGCCTGGGCTTCCAACTTGGCTCGATATTGCCTCTTGGCACCCTTAATGGCTTTCCGGAGTTCATGCCTGGATTCCATGTAGCAACTGGTATCCCCGGACCTAAAAGCCGCAGCTCTAGCCTTTACAAGGGAGTTGACCTCATAATTCATCCAAGGTTTCTGGTTAGGGAATACCCAGATCGTCTTGCGAGACATACAGTCCTCCGTGCATTTCCAAATAAAGTCCGTGACAGCTGAGGTATACTCATCGAGGTTAGCTGCCGAGTCCTTGGATACTAACCAGTCCACCGATTCAAAGCGGTCACAGAGGACCTCATCCGTTTCCTCCGTCCAATGCAATGCCACTTTTGACACCGTGACCTCCTGCTTCAGTTTCTGTTTGTAAGCCGGGAGGAGGCCTGATGGTCCGATTTTCTGAAGTGAGGTTGTGGGCCGGAACAGTAGGCATCCTTGACTGCTGTGTAGCAGTGGTCAAGTATATTCGGGCCTCTAGTGGGGCAGGAGACATGTTGGTATAACTTTGGCAGCACCTTTCTGAGGTTGGCCTGGTTAAAGTCCCCGACTGTAATGAGCAAAGCCTCCGGATACCTGGTCTCAAGTTCACTGATGTTGGCATACAATATGTTCAGAGCACACTCCACTTCCGCCTGGGGGGGAATGTAGACCGCTGTCAGTATGACCGAGGTGAATTCCTGTGGCAGATAGTAGGGACGACACTTCACCGACAGGTGTTCCAGGTCCGGGCTGCAGGAGCTTGTCAGTGCCACTGTGTCCGAGCACCACGCAGTGTTGATCAGTAGGCAGACACCACCTCCCCTCGTCTTGCCCGAAGACGCCGTGCGGTCTATCCGATGGATCGAAAATCTCTCCGGTCGGATGTCACAGTTGGGGGTGGCAGGGGAGAGCCAGATCTCAGTGAAACAGAATACACAGCAGTTCTGCAAATATATTGTGAATTCCTCACATTTTGTGGCAGATGTTTGACTGAGGACTTTATAGGTTGTGGCAGGGTTGAGCTGTCAGTTTTGGGTTGAGAACAATATTCTTGAATCGTTGCTATTCTATGTAATAATCTTGAGTGCATATAGCAGCATTAAAAGAGGCTAATTTTTCCTTGAAAATATTATGGTGGGTTTCTAACCCAGTTTTCATCTATTTTCTCTCAGGTACTCTGCATGATCTCTTGAGTTTGCAGACAAAATTGCTTAACCATGGTGACGTTTTACTAAGTGATTTCTTTTCAAACCTGAGAGGGCAACTTTGTTTAATAATTTTTTTTAAACCTCAGGTTTTCTAAACTGTTTGCAAGTTCCATTGCTAAGCCAATGTCTTTTTACCATCTCATTGCAAATTAATTCTTTTAAAATATGCCAAGTATCTTTAACAATCAAAGATCATTATGAACAGAGGCTAATATTGTTCTTAATGTTTTTTAATGTTCAACATTCAAAGCTCAAAGTAAATTTATTATCAAGATACATATATGTTATGATATACTATCTTTAAATTCATTTTCTTGGAGTACTGCGCTCAGTTCTGGTCGCCTCACTACAGGAAGAATGTGGAAGCCATAGAAAAGGTGTAGAGGAGATTTACAAGGATGTTGCTTGGATTGGGGAGCATGCCTTATGAGAATAGTTTGAGTGAACTCAGCCTTTTCTCCTTGGAGCGATGGGGGATGAGAGGTGACCTGATAGAGGTGTATAAGATGATGAGAGGCATTGATCATGTGGATAGTCAGAGACTTTCTCCCAGGGCTGAAATGGTTGTCACAAGAGGACACAGGTTTAAGGTGCTTCGAAGCAGGTACAGAGGAGATGTCAGGGGTAAGTTTTTTACTCAGAGAGTGGTGAATGTGTGGAATGGGCTGCTGGCAACAGTGGTGGAGGTGGATACGATGGGGTCTTTTAAGAGACTTTTGGATAGGTACATGGAGCTTAGAAAAATGAGGGCTATAGGTAATCCTAGTAATTTCTAAGGTAGGGACATGTTCGGCTCAATTTTGTGGGCCAAAGGGTCTGTACTGTGCTGTAGGTTTTCTATGTTTCTAGGCGAGTCTAGTCTTAAGTTCATGCAGCTTGCTTTCAATAGTTCAGACATTTTCCAAGCATATGCTTGGGATGGGGAATCTTGAAACCTCATTGTTTCAGTCTCACTTGATGTTTAACTGGCACTATTTTTCTGATACTGATGTTCCTGATTTTCCTCAATAGGACCCATCAGCCTTCCCAACCACATTCAGTATTTTCCTGAACCAAACTTCCTGAAGTGGAAAAAAGAAAAACAATAGAATTTTACAAACAAAGACGGACAAGCAATCAATGTACAAAAGAAGGCAAACTGCGCAAATAAAAATCATGCTGTGAGCATAATGCTGTAAAGAGTCCTTGAAAGTGAGTCTGTAGGTCATAGAACCAACTCAGAGTAGTGGCAAATGAAGTTATCCATGCTGGTTCAGGAGACTGATGGTTATAGTGTTGTAACTGCTCTTGAACCTGGTGGTGTGGGACCTAAGGCTTTTGTATCTTCTGCCCGATGGTAGTAGTAAGAACTGGGCATGGCCTGGATGGTGGGAGTCCTTGCTGATAGATACTGTTCTCTTGTGTCATTGCTCAATGTGAATATATTCAGTGGTGGAAAGGACAGTGCATATGATGGACTGGGCTGTGTTCACTACATTCTGTCGCTTTTTCCATTCCTGAACGTTGGAGTTTTGTTAGGGTGCTCTCCACTGTGCATCTATAGATGTATATCAAAGTTTTTAGTGACGTGACAAATCTACGCAAGCTTCTAAGAAATTAGAGGCACTATTGTTCCTCCTTTGTGATGACAGTTACGCACTGGTCCTTGGTCATATTCCCTGGTTTGTTAATACCAAGAATTTAAAGTCACTGAGGCTCTGTTCCCCTAATGAGGACTGCCTTATGGACCTCTGGCTTTTCCCTCCTGTTGTCAATGATCAGTTCTTTTGTTTTGCTGGTGTTGATTGAGAGGCTGTAGTGGCACCACTCAACCAGATTTTCAATCTCCCTCCCATATGCCAATCCGTCACCACCTTTGATTCAGCCAATAATCATATTCCATTGCCTCGTCGATATAAACTAAATTAAATTTGGTCTTTTCCATTGAAGCGTAAGATGAAACCTTATGCAATTAAAGTGAAAATTATATGTCAGTGGCAGAGGATGAGGAGAAGTTTGTTTTCTTCTTTATTGTCACCACAGTAGTTTAAATTAATTTTACATCCATTCATATGGCAGCACAATATTTGTCAGAGACAGGATAAAAGCTGTCATTATATCATTGTCAAATTTGGATGTGTTTAGGTTCTCAGCAAGCATCAGGATACTACCTATACAAAATAATCAATATGTTAAATCTATAATCACAAAGCATTTCAATTGAAACACATCAGCTAACAGTCATTTCCTTACCATTACAATCACTTTGAAATTTCAAATAAACGCACAGTCTTTGTCCCTAAGTCACCTATTTCAGTGACACCTTGTATCAGCAGCACCTGCATTAGGAAGCTAAGGTCAATGGAACAGAAGCAACAGCAACTGACAGCTGTGTGCTAAAGAGAGGTAATCATAATCACAATGGCTCTATTCATTCACAACATTCACAGTTTAACAATAACATACAATTTCTGCTATTTAGAACCTATATATCAAATAATAGTTAATGCATATGTTTAGAAATAACACAATTAAAAAATTGTTGTGTCATGAATGAGAGGAACACAACCACTGCTCTCAACCGAAAGTAAAATGAAAAACGAGTTCACATTTCAGCTCTGATAAAGGGTTATCGACCTGAAATGCAAGCTTGCTTCTGTCTCCACAGTTTCAGCAAGTCATACAGAGTATTTGCAGCAATATCTGTTTTTGTTTCAGTTCATGCTCACCCCATCTTCCTGCCCCTTTAACAGGGATACAGTTGCTCTTGTCCTCACCTACCAGCCCATGAGACTCCACATCCAACACATCATTATCTGCAATTTCCTACCACCAAGCATATCTTTACCTCCCACCCACCCCAACTCTCCACCTTCTGCAGGGATCAATCCCTCTATGACTCCCTTGTCCATACATTCCTCACCACTAATGTCGCTCCTGGCACATCCTTGCAAGCGGCAAAAGCGCTACATCTGCCCTCACCTCCATTCAGGGCCCCAAGCAGTCCTTCCAAGTGAGGCAGCATTTCACATGCAAATCTGCTGGGTTTGGGTTTGGGTATTTGATTCTCCACAATATTCTGCGTAGGAATTTAAACTGAAGGTGGCAGTGTTTTTTTTATGAGGTTGAGTTGCGAGCTCGACATCAACCCGGCATGGTTGGAGAACACGCTCGGGAGCGGTCAGTCGCTGGATTGAACTCGGGAACCTCTGTTCTCGAGCCCGGCACTGATCTCACTGCACCACCAGCTGACCAACTGTATCATCTACTGTATCTGGTGCACCGAGTGTGGTCTCCTCTACAGTGGTGAGACCCAAAATAGATTGAGGACCGCTTTATAGAGCACGTCAGCTCCATCTGCAAAAAGTGGTATTTCCTGGTGGCGAACCATTTCGCTTCCTAAACCATTCCTGTTCTGACACCTCAGTACAAGGCCTCTTCTTTTGCCGTGATGAGGCTACTTTCAGTTTGGAGAAGTGACACCTCATTTTCTGTCTAGGTAACCTCCATCCTGATGGCATGAACATTGATTTATCCAACTTCTGTTAATCTATTTTCCCTCCCTCTTGATTGATCAGGGCATGAAATGATGGGGAGAAGGCAGAAGATTGGGGCTGCGAGAAATATTGAATCAGCTAATCAGCCATGGTGAAATGGTGGAGCAGATTCACTGGACCAAATGACCTAATTCTGCACCTATATCTTATGATCTCATGATCTTTTCACTGTTCTGCATTTCCCCACTCTGGCCTCTTACAGGACTTCTTCTCCTGACCTGCCTATCACCTCCCCCTGCTGCCCCTCCTCCCATGATCTACTCTTCACTCCTATCAGATTTCTCCTTCTCCAGTCCTTTGTCTTTTCCAATGATCACTTCCCAGCTTCTTATTTCATTCCCCCCTCCCCAACCTACCTGGCTTCACCTATTACCTTCCTCCTCCACCACCCTGCACCTTCTTATTCTGCCTTCTTCCCCCTTCCTTTCCAGTCCTGATGAAGAGTCCTGGCCCAAAATGTTGACTGTTTATTCATCTTCATAGATGCTGCTTGACCTGCTGAGTTCCCGCAGCATCTTGTGTGTGTTGCTTTTGTTTTAGTTTCACAGCATCTGTAATTTTTGCAGATGTCTAATCAGTGATTGTAAATTATAAATTGAATGTCTGTTGCAAAATGAAATGTAAGTGACTGAAAAGCAGGAACAAATACTGTTGCACAAAGTCCTCGGTTTTCTTTTTAAAATCTGATAAAGTATGAACAGGGTGAAACGTCCCGTGACATGCAAAGTATACCTAGACGTCACTTCCTAATGCAAATATCTGATTGAGGTATATCTCCTTTAAAATAGGACCCTATCTGTCTCACCTGTCTTTTTGGTTCTTTTCTGCTTCCAGCTTTTTGACCCGTCAGAGCAACCAATGTCCTCAGACTTACTAAACTCACAGTGGACTGTCTAACTCCCAACTTAACCGATCATTCTCAGTAAATAATCACCAAAGTCTTCTAGTTTTACCACTTCACATTCCCCTCAACCCCAATCAACAATGTCACCAATTGTAGACTTTACCACTCCTCCAGCCATTATCTCCAAATGTACACCACTTCTCTCCCTTGTACCGAACCTACAGAATATTTTAATTGGGTCTTGATATATAATTATTTGTTATGTAGTTAAAGTATGGAAAGTAAGTGGGGAGAAGTAGTTAACTAAATATTAGATTTCTCTTTTTCATATTTTCATTTGGTTGAAATGGATAGAAGTCAATTCACTAGTAGCTGTAGAAACACCTGGTTCCTGAGATAAATTTTGGGATTTGAATGATCTAGATCTGAAAATAATAATACAAAAGCATGTTCCATAAACTTTTGAATTACTTGAGCGTGTTTAAATGTACGTCTTAGCTGAATTAAAATCAATATTTCCAGTCTTAATTTAAAGTCAAGGCAAAGCCATGTTGCCAAGATAAACATCAACCATGTGTTTGTTTCTGTGTGGATAATATCCTTTTGTGGCCAAGAGATGAACAAAAGTACTGAAGTATTATTGCAGAGTTCTCTTGCAGACGCACAGATTTAGCAGAGTATGCTCCACTAGATGACTGAAAAAGTCTTCTTACAAAAGGTATATTTTATTAACAGCCTTTGAATTTGACAGATATGTGAAAGGAACTGTTTTCCTATAAAATACTACAAAAAGCAGAGAAGAATTGATTTGAGCAGGAAATATAGTTAGCCCCTGAGTATTAACATCAAATAGGAAATCTAAAATTTCACCAGGAAGTGAACTAAGGCTGAGTTTGGCCTTGTTAAATTTCAGCTGTTTTACAGAAGGATGTCGTTTCCTTGGTTCCTCTTCATACCTCTCCCGAAGGTTTGGCTTCTCGCTGTTCAGTGCCAAATAACCTTTGGCACATCTCTCAAGTAGCCATTATTAATGTGTATTCATTCACAGTGATGTTAGCAAGCTACTCAATCATGTAAGACATCAGAACCTAGTAAAATCCTTTCCTCAGGTGCATTTTCCATGGATGTCAGTGGATGGCAATTAGCAGCATGAACCATGACTATTAATATTCCCTACTTGAGGGCTTTTGAGTCCAACCGCAGCACTCCTACTGTACCCAAGCTTAATTCACCTTGTGCTGTGGATTGAGGCTAGGACGTTTCTTTCTTTGTGTAACTTAAAGCCTTTCAATGTCTGCACTTGCTGAGCTATCACAGAAGTCCAGGAGATAGTCTCAGTTTCTTTGTTGTTTAGTTAAAAGCCTGGTATGTGCAAGTGAGCCAAGGAGTGATATCCTCTGTGTAACAAGACAAGCAAAATCATTAATGATTTTTCATAACAGGAGGCATACAAAGGAAAATGTTTCTCAAGCCTCAGGTGCTTCTCTCGTGTACTTAGGCCAAATTCAGTTCACTTCCTGTTAGTGAACTGGTAGAAAGTTTAGTGTTACTGAATCCTTTTGTTGTTACTTATATAAATGGTCTGTAATTAAGAGCACATATAAAGCTGATATTTCTCACCCTGTTTCAGCAGTGTTATGCAGCAAACAGACTTGCTCTTTCACAGAGTGAATAGGGATTCATGGTGAATTGGCCATTTGGATTCCAAACTGGATTGCCCACAGAACCCAGAGAGTAGTAGCCAAAGGGACTCATTCTAACTTGAGCTCTGTGACTAGTGGTGTTTCACTGGGACTTCTGCTGTTTGTGATGTACATAAATGACCTGGATGAAAATGTGGATGGGTTGATTAGTAAGTTTGCAGATGATGCAAAGATTGGGTGGTGGTGTAGATAATGTAGAAGGCTGGGAAAGAATACACTGAGAAATAGATCAGTTGTAGATATGAGCGGAGAAATGGCAGATGGAGTTTAACCCGGCCAGATGTGAAGTGTTGCACCGTTGTAGGTCAAATGTAAAACAGTACACTGTTAAGGGCAAGATCCTTTATAGCAGGGGTTCCCAACCTTTTCTATGCCATGGATCCCTACCATAAACCAGGTTGGGAACCCCTGCTTTACAGTGTTGATGAGCAGAGGGATTTTGGGGTCGAAGTTTAGATCCCTGGATGTGTCTGCGTGGGTTGATGGGATGGTTAAGAAGGCTTATGGCATACTTGTCTAGTTCAAAAGTCAGTAAGTTATGTTGCACCTTTATAAAACTCTAGTTAGGCCACATCTGAAGCTTTGCATACAGTTCTGGTCACCTCATTAGAGGAAGGATGTCAAAGCTTTGGATACTGCCTGAATTAGAGGGCAAGTGCTATAAAGAGAGGTTGAACAAACTTGGGCTGTTTTCTCTGGAACAGTGGATGCTGATGGGAGTTCTGATAGAGGCTTATAAGATTATGAGAGAAAAATAGAAGGATGTGGACATTATGGAGGCAGAAGGGATTAGTTTAGAGTATAGTCAATATTTTGGACTGAGATCCTTCATCAGGATTGATGAAGTGTCTCGCCCTGAAACGTCGACTATACTCTTTTCCATAGGTGCTGCCTGGCCTGCTGAGTTCCTCCAGCATTTTGTGTGTGTTGCTTGGATTTCCAGCCTCTGCAGGTTTTCTCATGTTGGGGATTAGTTTAGTTGGCCATTTGATGACAAATTTAATTACTCTGACGCAAAATTGTTGGCCAAGAGACCTATTCCTCAGTTGTACTGATCTATGTTCTATCTAGAGTAATAGCATGCAATCTTAAAAGCTAAGCTTTTAACTGGATAACATCCTGGCACAGCAATTCTCTGCTTTCTGACTGGACATCATGGCATAGGGGGTTGAACAATGGTTGTAGTGAAGGTTCACTGGTAACACTGATGTCATTGCTACTGGCTGCAGCCTCTGTGTGAGCATGCATGAAAAGCGAATTCAGTTTCACATGCTATACCCTTTTAACCAGTGCCAATAGATTAGATTAGATTATGAGAACACTCAATCCTCTTTTATTGTCATATAGAAATTGATACATGCATTAAGAAATGATACAATGTTTCTCCGGAGTGATATCACAGAAAACAGGACAAACCAAAGACTAACACTGACAGAACTACATGATTATAACATATTGTTACAGCATTGCAAAACAATATCATAATTTGATGAAGAACAAACCGATGGACTCCCAAGTCCCGATAGCAGGCGGCAAAAGGGAGAAACTCCTTGCCATAAACCTCCAGGCACCGTCAACTTGCTGATGCCTTGGAAGCAGCCGATACTGAGTCCGTCCATCCAAAAACTTCGAGCCTCCGACCAGCCACTCCGATACAGCCTCCTGAGCGCCATCCTCTGCTGAGCGCCTTCGACCTCACCCCGGCCACTGAAACACGCAAAACCGAGGATTTCAGGGCCTTCTGCTCTGGAGATTCCGGTTACCACACAGTAGCAGCGGCAGCGAAGCGGGCATTTCAGAAGTTTTCCAGATGTTCCTCCATACTCTCACATCCATCTCCATCAAATCAGAATTGCGCACGGTCCCCTACTTGATAGATAACAGATATCATTCATTCTCTGGAGAGGCTGTGCGCGCCGCCATCTTCTCCTCCAATTATGCTTATGATCAATCCTGCTTAAAGTCAATTCAATTGCCTATCATCATTAATGTGCTGAATGACTGAACTTATAAGTTCATGACTCATCTGTGATTTCTTATCAGGCAGTTGTCAGGCAGTCTGTTGGTACTCAAAATCTAAAGTGGGAAGGAGATAAAGTTGGGAATAGGCATTTTTAATTGACTTTGAATTGTGGTTGTGAGACAGGCTTGTATGTGCCTGTCAGAATAAAAGTTAAAGATAACAGGTGTAGAGAACCTCACATTAAAGAGATATTGACCCCTTGTTAAGATACAAACAGAGGTGCATTGCAGGTATAGGCAGGTAGGAACAGGTGAGGTGCTTATAGAGTATAAGAAATGCAAGAGAACACTTATAAAAGGAATTTGGAGGGCTAAAAGAAGGCATGAGGTTGCCTTAGCAGACAAGGTGATGGAGAATCCTAAGGGATTCTACAGATATGTTGAACAAAAGGATTGCAAGGGATATAAAGTTAGTCCTCTGTAAGATCAGAATGGTAATCCATGCATGGAGCCAAAAGAGGTGGGAAAGATCTTTTTTTTTTGCATCTGTTTTTACTCAAACTATGGACACAGAGTCTAGAAGTGAGGCAAAGCAGCATCAACTTTGACCAAATAGAAATTACAGAGGAGGAGGTGTTTGCTGTCTTGAGGCAAATTAAGGTGGATAGATCCCCAGGGCCTGACAAGGTGTTCCCTTGTGCAGAAATTACCGGGGCCCTAGCAGTGATATTTAAACCATCCTTTGCGACAGGTGAAGTGCTGGAGGATTTGAGGATAGCCAATGTAGTTCCACTGTTTAAGTGAGACTCTAAAAATAAACCAGGGCAATATAGGCTGGTAAGCCTAACATGAGAAGTGGGAAAGTTATTTTATAGGTATTCTGAGGGACCGGATATATGATTATTTGGATAGACAGGGACTGATTAAGGATCATCAGCATAGCTTTGTGTGTGGTACATCGTGTCTAACCAATCTTACAGAGTTTTTTGAGGAAGTTACCACGAAAGTGGATGAAGGCAAGGCAGTGGATATTGTCTACATGGACTTTAGCAAGGTATTTGACAAGATCCCAGATGGGGGGTTGGTCAAGAAGGTTCACTTGCTTGGCATTCAAGATGAGGTAGTAAATTAGATTATACAATGGCTTTGTGGGAGAAGCCAGAGAGTAGTAATAGATGGTTGCCTCTCTGACTGGAGACCTGTAACTAGCGGAGTGCCGCAGGAATCATCAAATTTGCAGATGACACCAAGATTCTGGGTGTAGTGGACAGCAAGGAAGACTATCAATGTTTGCAGCAGGATCTGGACCAGCTGGAAAAATGGGCTGAGAAATAGCAGATAGAGAGAGGTGTTGCACTTCAGTAATACCAACTAGAGTAGGTCTGATACATGAATGGTAGGGTACTGACGAGACGGTAGAACAGTGATCTGGGACTACGGGTGCATAATTCATTGAAAGTGGCACCACAGTTTGATAGGGTTGTAAAGAAAGCTTTTGGCACATTTGTTTTCATAAATCAAATTATTGAGTACAGGAGATGGGATGCTATGATGAAGTTGTATAAGACATTGGTGAGGCCTAATTTGGATTATTGTGTGCAGTTTTGGTCATCTACCTACAGGAAAGATGTAAATAAGGTTGAATGAGCACAGAGAAAACTTACAAGGATGTTGCCGGGTCTGGAGGACCTGAGTTATATGGAAAGATTGAACATGTTAGGACTTTATTCTTTGGAACAAAGCAGATTGAGAGAACATTTGATAGAGGTAGACAAAATTATGAAGGGTAGAAACAGGGTAAATGAAAGAAGGCCTTTTTCACTGAGGTTGGGTGGGACTACAACTGGGTTAACGGTGAATGGTTTAAGTAGAACATGAGGGGAAACTTCTTCACTGAGAAGGTCACGAGAAGGTAGAGCGAGTTGCCTGCACAAGTGGGTGCATGCGAGCTCAATTTTAATGTTTAAGATAAGATTGGATGGTGGGGTTATGGAGGGCTATGGTCCTGGTGACGGTCGATTGGAGTAGGCAGTTTAAATGGCTTGGCATGGACTAGGTGGGCTGAAGGGCCTGTTTCTGTGCTGTACTTTTCTGTGACTCTATGATATGATTAGTGTTGGACAGATTGGAGTAGAACAGTCAGATGAGAAATAGGAAGTATGATGTGTTGAATTGCCGGGACCGGATGAGGTGTACCCCAGGCTACTGTGGGACACGAGGGAGGAAATTGCTGAGCCTCTGACGATGATCTTTGCATCATCAATGGGGACGGGAGAGATTCTGAAAGATTGGAGGGTTGTGGATGTTGTTCCTTTATTCAAGAAAGGGAGTAGAGGTAGCCCATGAAATTATAGACCAGTGAGTCTTACTTCAGTCCTTGGTAAGGTGATGGAGAAGATCCCGAGAGGCAGGATTTATGGACATTTGGAGAGATATAATATGATTAGGAATAGTCAGCATGGCTTTGTCAAGGGCAGGTCGTGCCTTACGAGCCTGATTGAATTTTTTGAGAATGTGACTAAACACATTGATGAAGGAAGAGCAGTAGATGTAGTGTATATGGATTTCAGCAAGGCATTTGATAAGGTACCCCATGCAAGGCTCGTTGAGAAAGTAAAGAGGCATGGAATCCAAGGGGACGTTGCTTTGTGGATCCAGAACTGGCTTGCCCACAGAAGGCAAAGAGTGGTTGTACACGGGTCATATTTTGCACGGAGGTCGGTCACCAGTGGAGCGCCTTAGGGATCTGTTCTGGGACCCTTACTCTTTGTGAATTTTATAAATGACCTGGATAAGGAAGTGGAGGGATGGATTAGTAAGTTTGCTGATGACACAAAGGTTGGAGGTGTTGTGGATAGCATGGAGGGCTGTCAGAGGTTTCAACGGGACATTGATAAAATGCAAAACTGGGCTGAGAAGTGGCAGATGGAGTTCAACCCAAATAAGTGTGAGGTGACTCATGTTGGTCGGTCAAATATGATGATATATATAGTATTAATGGTAAGACTCTTGGCAGTGTGGAGGATCAGAGGAATCTTAGGGTCTGAGTCCATAGGATGCTCAAAGCAGCTCTGCAGGTTGACTCTGTGGTTAAGAAGGTGTACTTTGTATTGGCCTTCATCAATCATGGAATTGAGTTTAGGAGCTGAGAGGTAATGTTGCAGCTATATAGGACCCTGGTCAGACCCCATTTGGAGTACTGTGCTCAGTTCTGGTCGCCTCACTACAGGAAGGATGTGGAAGCCATAGAAAGGGTGCAGAGGAGATTTACAAGGATGTTGCCTGGATTGGGGAGAATGTCTTACGAAACTAGGTTGAGCGAACTCGGCCTTTTCTCCTTGGAGCGACGGAGGATGAGGGGTGACCTGGTAGAGGTGTATAAGATGATGAGAGGCATTGATCGTGTGGATAGTCAGAGGCTTTTCCCAGGGCTGAAATGGTTGCCACAAGAGGACACAGGTTTAAGATGCTGGGGAGTAGGTACAGAGGAGATGTCAGGGGTAAGTTTTTTACTCAGAGAGTGGTAAGTGCGTGGAATGGGCTGCCGGCTATGGTGGTGGAGGCGGATATGATAGGGTCTTTTAAGAGACTTTTGGATAGGTACATGGAGCTTAGAAAAATAGAGGGCTATAGGTAAGCCTAGTAATTTCTAAGGTAGGGGCATGTTCAGCACAACTTAGTGGGCCGAAGGGCCTGTATTATGCTGTAGGTTTTTTATGTTTCTATGAAAGCATGGAAAACTCAAAAAGAATAGATAATGCACTCAGTTAAAAAAAATGGAATAAATTACTGTTGCTTGTTGATGGTGCGGTATATAGAAACATCCACTAGGACATCATGTTGGACCAATGAAAGGAATTAGTCTTTCAAACATTCGTTTTAGCAGTGGCAGAGTCCTACTGTCAGTCATTTGACTGAAGTAGACAATCTCTAATGACCTATGGGTATTGGAGAAATCCTTCAGAGCACAGTAACGAGCCAAAAAATGTGTTCTATTTTCCATGTATCTGGGCTTTTCTGGAGCTGGTCTGTTTTCAAGCTTGTTCCTGTTGATTTTTATTATTAGTTGTAGAGCAGAGTAAATCTCACCAGGCGTGTACTTAAATGTAAAGCAACAACTCTTAGTTTCCTTGTGTAAAACGTTAACAGATGCACTCCACAGGAACTCCTTGGTTTGACAATATGAAAATATATATGCCTCACTCAACTGACTCACTCTGGGGCTGCACAAAGGCATATCTATAATTATCTACTGTGTGCTTTTAAACAACAGATCTTATTTGAAGTTATAATAAAATGGCCAAATGTGTTTTCATTCAACCTTCCCACCCCTCGTCCCCCTCTCTCATAATTACTGTAAACATTTATTCATATTTGTCAGTCCAATCATTGATCTCGATCAATCTTTCTAGCTTCACGCTGTGAGAGAAGATTGATTTGCATTCCACTTGCTGCCCAACATGGCTAGTGCAATTATTCATACAAGTGTGTTACATAATAATAATCTAACTGAACAATTCAGAGACTAATACAGAGTGCTAGACTCCAATGATTAGACTATTAAGGAATCAAATCACAACTCTTCAATGTAATATAATTCAAGGATTCATTGGGGTAATTTTAGTGTGATATCTGCTTGGATATTAATGGAAAAAAGGTGGAATACTGGAATTAAAATCTGGCCAGCATTGTTCTGTTAACTGAAGTAGGGTGTAATATTGTGATCTATTCATTTCTCCCTAGTTACTCCCCCAACAGCTCTGGCAAAACTTGGATGAAGCATTTTGAGACAGGGGTTTGACAGTGCTTACAGGGTATTTTGGGCAGATAAGACTTGCCTTTTGATCCTTGTTGGGTATTGCCGGTTTAAACTTGAAAGTTTCAAAGCTATGGAGGCAGGTGTTACCAGGTACCTGACACAAGTGTGTAGATGTTGTCCTCATGTCTGTATTTCTATTCATTGCTCAGAAATTTTATGTAAAATTTGAATAAATTTATCTGCTTAATAAAAGAAACAGTGAAATCTTGGATACTTTAGGTACTCTCCCTTTATTTTAGTCTATTTGGCTGCAAGCATTTTGACTTTGCACTTCATTTCACTTACTTGAATAATAATGGCTAAAGGGAAAGTATTAAATCAAGAATTTGTCCTACCTGACTATATTTAGTTAGAGCAAAATGCAAACTTCAATAAAATTGGGCAATAGTCTTTCAGTTTTATATTTAAAATTATTGTTGTTGAAATAAATACATTCTAATTTTCATCTATGCTCCAGTGAAGAGTGAAATTTCATCATGAATAAAAAAAGAGTCAGACTTGTACTTGTCACAAGCTTTTAAGTAAGAAGAGGTTAAAATTCAAAACATATCAAGTATTTTCAACAGAACAATGAAAGCTGTAGAAACAGCAGTTAAAATAGGTTAGGTTCAGTAGAATCAAGTCAGATCATACTGAATGGCGGTGCAGGTTTGAAGGGCCGAATGGCCTACTCCTGCACCTATTTTCTATGTTTCTATATCTGTGAAGTTAATATATATGAATGGCTGGGGTTTAATCCTCAACTACCTCCTGCAGTGTTTGAGCGGTTAGAAGAGCAGAGGGAAAAAAGGTGGTACTTTGGAAGCTAATTAAAGATTTAAAGATTAGCATTATTTCTTACGTGTACATGGAAACGTCAAAACATACAGTGAAATACGTCATCTGTGTCAACAACCAACACAGGATGTTGTGGGGGCAGCCTGCAAGTGTCGCCGTGCCTCCGGTGCCAACCTATTATCACTAATCCTTGGAACATCGGAGGAAGCCGGAGCAAACTCATGCGGTCACAGGGAGAATATGCAGACTCCTTACAGACAGGAGTTAAACCCCAATCGCTGATTGCTGGTACTGTAAAGCATTTCGCTAACTGCTACCATAAGACATACAGTAGGAGCAGAATTAGGCCATTTGGCCCATTGAGTCTGCTCTGCCATTCGATCATGGCTGATTTGTTATCCCTCTCAACCCTATTCTCTTGCCTTCTCCCCGTGACGTTTGACACCCTTACTCTTAAAGAATCTATCAACCTCCACTTTAAATATACCCATTGACTTGGCCTCCACAGCAGTGAATTTCACAGATTCACTCCCCTCTGGCGAACAGTAGCTATGTCACTGTGCCACCCATTTGATCTCCTATTTTAATCTGAGGTATTTTAGCTGTTGAATATTTTAATTGCTGATATCTTGAAAGCAACCAAGGAAACCAACAATAAATGATATATTGGATTGGTTGATGCATAGCTGTTAACAATTATTCATTAGATATTCTAAGTGTTTCCTTCTCTTTTTACTTGGCTGTTTCTTTGCATGCTGGTGGTTTTCCTGTCTGAGTTTGTATTGCACATAATCAGCCTGACTGAGCTTATTTTGATTTATTTGCCTTGATGTACAACAACTTTAGCTGTAACAGAAGGCAGACCCTTGTGAAATTTAACAAATCACATTGCGTCCCGTGAACATTTTGAACTTTTCACCGTTTATCCCTAGGCAAGGTTTTATCCCATGCATTGTGAAAGTGACAGATATATATCTAATAAAAAATGTTAAATTATTAAGATTATGAAGGTTTAAAACAACAGACTACTAAAATTCCACTAGATTAGAATATACAGTACATTGAAAGAAAACTAAATAAATTGAGTTTTTAAATGACTGGCTGGTTGATACTATCTAAGTTGATGATACTATTTATTTGAGAAAGGTTATCTGTAACATAGATTAACAAAGCTGGTTTTGCTTCCAATTCTGCCCTTAAATCTGATTATGACTGCTGTCTGCGTCTTAACTACATCTGCCAGGCAGTCTGTATTCTTTCTACCTTTGCATAAAAAGCTTGTTTTCTGTTTTGTAATCTAAACCAAATTGTGTTTTGATGGAAAAGGCTCCAAATCTGAATGAAGAAATGTGTTTTCTGATCACCTGTGAACATCAGAGCTCTAATCCTAAGGCCATCATCTGTTTTTTGGACCCTTACCAGAGGAAATAGTTGTTCTCTCTTTATTCTATCAATACCATTAATCTCATTCAGCATGTCAATTGTTCACCTCTTTACCTTTCATAATGCTTCAAAGGGCATCGTATTTTCACATTTCTAAGGAGCATCACTTATTGAATTAAACCTTTGATGTCTTACTCGTCATACTGGTTGTCCTATCTTCCAAGGAAGGTCTATTTATCTATTAACTCTAATGATTTATTGAAGAGGAAAGTTAAAATCGCTGATGCACCCTTACAATTCCATATATAGTATATTAAGAATTCAATAACTGAGACCATTCTGTACAGTGCAATATGTGACAAAGAAGTGATAAATATTAAAATGTTATTTTTAGATCCACCACTGAGTAGTTAAAAAAATGGAAGATAACCAGTGCAAGCAGTTTGAAATTGTTTGAATGTTGGCTTTGTGATTTAATGGTTTTCTTACCATTAAATTCAATTTAATGCAGAGGTATCATAAATAAGAAATTAACCCCTCCCACTTTAAATGCAGGCCCTCTAGTGTTTACTCTATTTATGCCTCATAATATTATAAATCTCTGTCAGGTCCCTCTCAGCCTCTGCTGTTCTACAAAAAACAACTCAAGTCCAACCTCTCCTGACAGCATTTGCCCTCTAATTCAGGCAACATCCTAATAAACCTCTTCTGTACCCATTACAGAACCTCCGCATCCTTCCTTTGATAGGGGAGGGGGACCATAACCGAATGCAATACTCCAGATATGACCCAATCAGAGTTTTTATAAAGCTGCAACACATAACTTCCTGCCTCTTGAGCTCAGTGCCTCAACTAATAAAGGCAAGCGTGCCATTGACCTTCTTAACCACCCTATCAATTTGTGTAGCTGCGTACAGGGAACTGTAAAATTGGACTTGTTGATTCTTCTGCTCATCAACAGTGTTGAAGGGTCTTTCCCTTTACGATCTACTGCCTCTTTCCATTTGATCTGCCAAGGTGCAACACTTTATATTTTGCCGGGTTAAACTCCATCTGCCATTTCTTCACCCACACCTATTGCTGATCTACATCTCGCTGTATCCTTTGGCAATCTTCTACACAATCCACAACATCACCAATCTTTGTATCAGCTGTGAACTTACTATCCTGCCCATCCACATTTTCCTCCAGGTTATTAACCTGCATTATAAACAGCAGAGGTCCTGGTGCAGATCTCTGTAAAATACCACAAGTCATTGACCTCCAGCCAGATTTAGTCCCACTGACCACTTCTCTCTAATTTATTTGGGCAAGCTAATTCTGAATTCAAATGGCCAAGTCACCATGGACCCTAAGTCTTTCAATCTTCTGAATGAGCCTATCTTGATAACCCTATCAAATGGTTCAGTTGCATGGAATTGTAGATCAATACAGACCCCCTCTGTCCTTCTATTCCTTTACACCTCCTTATGAGCTACCATTCTTCATATTAGTCCTCTGCTGGTTTAACTTTCCAAAATGCATCACCCCCCACTTATCCATATTAAAATCCATTTGCTACACCTCAGCACACTTCCGTAACTGATCAAGAACCACCTTTCATCTATGATAACCTTTTTCACTATCAACAATGCCTTCTAATTTGATGTCATCTACAGACTTAGTGATGAAGCCTCGTGCATTCACTTTCTTAATCGAAATATTTTTTAAAAAAGCAAACAAAAGTTGTAGATGCTGGTACACTAAAGTAAAACTCAAAAATATTGGATGGAATATTGGTTATAATTTCAGGCAACATCTAAGAAAAATGGAGGGATAGAACAGAAATAACATTGCAGGTTGATGAACTGAGGCAGATTCCACTTACAGTCTAGTTACTGATCGTAGCCTGTATGGTCTCACAGAACAAGATAGATAGATAGATATACTTTATTAATCCCGAGGGAAATTTGGTTTCGTTA
Organism: Mobula hypostoma; assembly: GCF_963921235.1. Taxonomy (NCBI): domain Eukaryota; kingdom Metazoa; phylum Chordata; class Chondrichthyes; order Myliobatiformes; family Myliobatidae; genus Mobula; species Mobula hypostoma. Next base: position 51,054,310 of record NC_086100.1, on the reverse strand, counting down.
CAGCCACACCAACCAAGAATAGAGCGTAAATATGGCAATACTAAAACCCCCAACAATCAAACACCAAAATGCAAACTATGCCAGATGGAAAATAAGTCCAGGACCAGTCTATTGGCTCAGGGTGTCTGACCCTCTACTGGAGGAGCTGCACGTTCGATGGCCACAGGCAGGAACGACCTCCCGCGCCCCCCCAGTGTTGTATCACAGTGGAATGTGGCTGAAGTCCAACAGTAAAAAGTTCAATATCCAGTCTGCAAACACGTTCCTCGATGGTAATATGCCCCAGATTGCACCATCTGTTGTTAACCAGGACAGTAAGCACCCAACTCCTTTACGCTTACCGCTCTCAGTGCACTTCCGGTCAGGCAGAACGGTTATTACCCACCGAACTCCTCTTTCCTCGACTTTGTGATCCCCCTCTGCATCCTCTGTGTGTTTTCCTCCGGATTTCAGCAAGGGTGTCCGCCGCTCTGCTCGCTAAACCGGCCGGCATTTGCTGGTCCGTGGAATACACAATGCGACCTTGCTTCTGTCCCGCGTATCGGGATGTAACCATTTCCAGCGCTTAAAAAAAAAACTCAAATAAAACTCAAACAAGCACAGCACTGAGGCTGATAAGGTATTGTGGCTCATATCACGAGGGAAAGATGTGGTTGGGGTACAGCAGCATCCAGCCCATTATCAAAAATGGCCATCACAATGCCAAAAATTACCAATTAGCTCTGTGTCCTACTTTGGAAAGAATCATTATTAAGTCAAATAAAGCAAGATTCAACATATGGAGAATAATTACAAAAAAGTCACAATTCAGTACGTTTTGAATCAGGCAAAGGCATTGTGGGAAGGTCAATGATTAATGTACAGAGACACTAAAGTTAATAACAAATGTCATCCCATAAATGTAAACCCTTTTAAGAATTTCTTAATGACTTAGAAAATAATGGACTGCCTGATAGAAGCAGACACAAAACAGACAAAGGAAATTTATTCTCAGGCTGAAAATTACAAATAACTAATTATTTACGAGAAAGAATATTGGAATGTCTCAATTCATCAGGAAGAGAAGAGTTGAGCAAAGGTATAACTATTTTAAAATCTCCAGATACTTGCCTCTATGTAAAATACTACAAGATACTGACAACTTGAATGAAGAACAAAAATTTCTGGAAGTACTAGGCAGAATCATGCATGTTTGTGGAGAGACACAAAGCTGTCATAGGCCATTCGTCCCAACTTCCGTACCAACCAAGTTACCTGTCAGTTAGTCCCAACTGCCTGTGTTTGGCCCATATACCTCTAAAACTTTCCTATCCATGGACCAGTCTAAATGTCTTTTAATGTCAATGATCAGAACACAGAGTACTAGAACTATTTTCTAAATAATTTAGATTAGATGTGTCTGAAATATCCACTTCTGCAAAAAATAAATTGCCTCCATTTTAGTCCTATTGATTAAAAAAACAAAGGCATTGTTATTATAAAGTGGGGGAGGGGCACAGGGACAGGGTGGATGGGTGGATTACCAGACACACCATTCCTTAGATAAGTGATTGAATCCTTTAAAGGTGGATTTGAGCACCTGAGTAACTCACAAAATAAAAGCAGATCCTAACAGTGGAGGTAGCCAAAATTAGTCCTACTTTACGAATTTATCTCAGCATTCCTCTCCACCATTGCTGATAATGCTATGTGGGCCTCTGATTAATGCTCAGCATTACATCCCATCCCACCGGGCCCAGGTCCAATTATTTTTCCAACCCTCAGAGCCTCATCTTATGATTCATGGTCCTCATGCAACCCTTCATAACATCCTCTCTCACCGTACAACCTGTGTCCTCTTCCCTTTCCATGATCCTTAACCTACTCATTATCTGTAGAACTACAACAGGGAAAGACTTGTGTACTGATGCCTTTAAGGCCTTGCAGAGTGCCACACTGATGCGTCATTTTAATGCAGAATAATTTCCAGCTAACAACCTCTTAACTTTGTTTGATGCGCACTAACATTTTAACAGTGCAATAAGTTAAACCAAGAGAACATCAAAGCTAGGTGCAAATTACAGGAAAAAAAATCAAGTATATTGTGGAACATACATCAAAGTTGCTGGTGAACGCAGCAGGCCAAGCAGCATCTATAGGAAGAGGCGCAGTCGACGTTTCAGGCCGAGACCCTTCGTCTGGACTAACTGAAGGAAGAGTTAGTCCTGACGAAGGGTCTCGGCCTGAAACGTCGACTGCGCCTCTTCCTATAGATGCTGCTTTGCCTGCTGCGTTCACCAGCAACTTTGATGTATGTTGCTTGAATTTCCAGCATCCGCAGAATTCCTGTTGTTTGCGTTTAAGTATATTGTGGAAACTGATTTGCATAACCGGGTCACTCACAAAAGCAGCTAAAAAGAGAGTTAAGATTATCTTCAGGTACATCATGACAATCTTCAACAGTTTAAGAGACTGGAACAAGTTGCCGATTCACAAGAAGTATGCATTCCAACAGGAAGAGTTTATTTTACAATTTAGTTTAAACACTATTCAATATTGATAAAATGAGCTTCTAAATATAAATGATCTGAGCTCCACTGTTGCGAAATTGAAGAGCAGCTCCTTAAAATCATTTTTTTCTCTTCTGTCAGTTCTGCTTGTAATAGATCTCATAAAGGTTATCAATAAGACATAGTTTATCATCAAACATCTTCAAGTTGGGACACAGCAAATAAGCGTATATTTGTAAAAATGAATTTTTAAATATGTTCAGCTTGTTGGAATTGAGTTTGTGAGCACCATCGAAAATTGAGAGGGTAACGAATTATCTCTGTTAATATCTAATTGGCCTGAAGGAGACTTTCCACTTCGGGAAATGTATGCTTTATAGATTTGCAATAGGAGTAAAATTCCTGCTTGCTCTCTTTTCCTACATATCATTCTCTAACAATGTATCAAAGTCAAACTTGAAAAGGATAGGGTATGCTTGATGGGAACAGTTTTGTTGCTCCGACTGCTACACATCTCAGATCACCTCGTGAATTTTGACTAAGTACAGGTATTTCAATATGCGGGTATCCATCTATGGAAATGAATTCTATTATCAGATCTGTACTAGTAGTGTACGTCTCCAACATTTTAGAGCGAATATAATAAAGTCCTTTCAATGTAAATGCATGAATAAAAAGTCTTAAAATCATGTCTGACATGGTTGTTGTAGTATGTGTTTGAAAGTTTCCAGATGCATTGAAACTGAGTAATGTGATACAGACACAGTTAATGCCTGTGCATAATTATTAAGGCCCAGATATTCTATCGGTTTTGAAGCTATTTGAATCAGCATTTCTCCAGTGAAATAAAATATCTGACAACTTTAGTTTTCAGAGTGATGGGAAAACAAATATAGCATTTCTAAATTCCAAGCATTCTTAAGACACATCTAAAACTCATGGAGGATTCCTATCTTGTTTAAGATTTCCAGATTACAAATGATTTCTAAAACACAAAGGATTTCCAAATCACGGGTACAATTCCTATAAGCTAAAATGGCATACCCACAAGCTGCAGATAAACCAGTCATTCATCGCAGAAAGCAAAAGCAGGCGAATGGATTCCAGTTCACCCTATGTTTCTATCATTCTTTTTGATGTTCCTCAACAAATCCTAAAAAGCTCTTCATTTATATACAAACGTAGTTTCTCTGCCGCTTGGATGACGTCACATGCGTGATATTTTTTTCAGATAGCTTTGAACGCATACGATCTAAAAGCTTCTTGAGACGAAGTTTCCAGGTACCCACAATTAATGCTCTGAAAATGATTCTCTTGAGTACACAACCCTCCCAACTATTAACAGATCTGCTATTTGATATGCTGTGACTTATGGTCTTACTACTTATAAGCCCGTGCCTGAATGTTAGAATCACAATCAGATTCTTCAGCCCACCATGTCCATGCTGACCACTGAGTACCTGTACTAATTCTACTTACCACTGTTGTTACATTGCTGACTATACCTCAGTGATTCATGTGTCTGTCCAGGAGCTTCTTAAATATTATGGAAGTACCCGCCTTCACCTTCTCAGACAATATGTTCCAGATTGCTCCCACCCTCTAGGTGAAAAACTTCTCCACACATTCCCTCTGAGTATTTTTCCTCCTCTTATGCACCCTTGGTTTTCAGGGGCATCTCCCATGAGTCAAAGATTATTACTATTTACCCTATCCGTGCGTCTCTTAATTTTTGCATACCTCTATCAAATCTCCCACAGCTTCCTCCAAGGGAAACAAACACCGCCTGTTCAATCTCTCCTCATAACTGAAACATTCCATCATGGTGAACTTCATCTTAGTAACATTCTGATGAATTTTCTCTGCATTCTCTCTCTCTTTAAATGCCCTTTTCCAACAGTGTGGCAGCTAGAGGCACGCTAAATAGATCACTTGTCTGGATTTTACTGCATGCATCCATACGATGACAAGTTCATTTTAAGAAAGGTTGTAACACTTGGTCAGACATTTGCTGCCTTGATGTCAAGGACAGTCACTCTCATCTCACCTTGCTTGGTACATTAAACAAAGGATATTTTGGTCTTTGTATTCATTTATATAATAATTTGCCTGTAGTGCCCCCTTGGATTAAAATGGAATGACTGCTACTTGGTAATAGGTTAGAGAATTTATAGCGCAATATGTTCGATGTTTTCTTATTCCTTGGTGTCATGGCACATTCTGAGTTTTTGTAATCATTAGAGAAAACAGCAGTTTTCATTCCCTGCGTAGTCTCAGATGATATATTGGTTTAATTCACAAATGGCCATCTATTTCTTCAAAAAAAAACCTTGGTGGGCTAGAGGGTCTGTCCTTCAGGGATTCAGAATTCATTGTTCCCTTTGAATTATTAACATAAAATTTGCAATTCCTCACACTTCTGTAATTTCTGCTTGCATTTACTGTTTGACAGATTCTAGCATTAAACTACATTCTCATTCTGCTGACTTATTTAACAGATATTTTCTTCAAATTGCACAAGTCAAGAACAGTGTTCAGAAAGAAAGGTCAACTCAATTCAGGTGGAAGGAAACAGTGATTTCTTCATAAATCATCTTGGAGTGCCAACTGTTCAATTTGCATATCAAGAGACAAGAGCATCATTGGTAAATATTCTTTTTTGTGTTTTGATTTGCACTGTTTGCTGTTTTGGAAGTCAGTTTATGCAATTTCACAATTTTGCTAAATGTGTTGCAGGAAATCAATTTTTTGTACAAGTGGCTGAGTTACGAAAAAGAACAAAAACATTTTATTACCTTAATATGTAATGAATATAGCTATATATTGGGGAACGAGCTGCAGTGTATTGTGAGAATTCTGTGCTTAAAGTTTAATGTTTTAATAACCAGTTAGCTGTCAATTGACAGAATTTGAATTGGGTTTGCTAATAGATTCATGCATTGGTTTAATATTGCATTGAATAAATGACACGTCGTTTTGCCTTTATAATCTCAATCAAGTTCCTTTTTATGATTCTGTTAATAGCTTTGCAACATCAAGGATGGGGTTTATAGCTTACCAAATCTCATTAGTCATGACACTGGGCCTGATTGTGCATGACCCAACCTGGACTCATCACCTGCTGTGCCAGTCGGTCTGCCTGGAAATTTTCCAGATGTACAAGGTCAAACAAGCCGCCTTCTATAAATAAGAAGTGTCCTATGAAGTAGAATATACCCTGAACACCCAATGGACTTTGGGAGCTTAATGCTGTCAAAAATCTTTGAGCTATTTTTAAAGATCTCTGATAACTTTATTTAAAGATTACGTGAATAGTTCTAGATCCTCTGCAACTGGATCCTAGACTTCCTGACTGGCAGACCTCAGTCAGTCCGAATTGGTAGCAGCATCTCCAACACCATCACACTGAGCACTGGGGACCCCCCAGGGCTGTGTGCTCAGTCCGCTGCTGTTCACTCTGGTGGCCCATGACTCTGCTGCAACGCACAGCTCGAACCACATCATCAAGTTTGCCGATGACACAACCATAGTGGGTCTCATCAGCAAGGATGATGAGTCACAATACAGAGAGGAGGTGCAGTGGCTAACGGACTGATGCAGAGCCAACAACCTGTCTCTGAATGTAAACAAAACAAAAGAGATGGTTGTTGACTTCAGGAGGACACAGAGCGACCACTCTCCGCTGAACATTGACAACTCCTCCGTAGAGATCGTTAAGAGCACCAAATTTCTTGGTGTTCACCTGGCAGAGAATCTCACCTGGTCCCTCAACACCAGCTCCATAGCAAAGAAAGCCCAGCAGCATCTCTACTTTCTGCGAAGGCTGAAAAAAGTCCATCTCCCACCACCCATCCTCACCACATTCTACAGAGGTTGTATTGAGAGCATCCTGAGCAGCTGCATCACTGCCTGGTTCGGAAATTGCACCATCTCGGATCGCAAGACCCTGCAGTGGATAGTGGAGTCAGCTGAGAAGATCATCAGGGTCTCTCTTCCCACCATCACAGACATTTACACCACACGCTGCATCCACAAAGCGAATAGCATTGCGAAGGACCTCATGCACTCCTCATATAAACTCTTCTCCCTCCTGCCATCTGGCAAAAGGCACCGAAGTATTCGGGCTGTCACGACCAGACTATGTAAAAGTTTCTTCCCCCAAGCCATCAGACTCTTCAATACCCAGAGCCTGGCTTGACACCAACCTACTGCCCTCTACTGTGCCCACTGTCCTGTTTATTATTTATTATTATTTATTGTAGTGCCTGCACTACTTTGTGCACTTTATGCAGTCCTGGAAACGTCTGTAGCCTAGTGTAGTTTTTGTGTTTTTTTTTCTTACGTAGTTTTTGTATTGTTTCATGTAGCACCATGGTCCTGGAAAACGTCTCATTTTTACTGTGTGCTGTACCAGCAGTTATGGTTGAAATGACAGTAAAAAGTGACGACTTGATAATGAAAAAGTAATATATTAACTACCTCAAAACAATTTTAAAATTTTCAATATACCTCCAACACAAAAAAAAACTTGTAATAGCTCAATCCCTCACCTGCATTTACTGTTTCTGACAAGGTTGGTGATTAGGCTGAGTGAGCTCAGAAGTCTGGGGCTCAGATAGCTGATGGTTTCCAATGCAACACCTGCTGTAGCCAGCATGGTTTAACCTACTGAGTTTAACTGTTGAATTTACTGTGTTTACTAATGTGTTTGGGGCAAAATCTTATTTGAAACTAATTTGTAGAGCTCTTCAGAAGCAGCCAGCACCAGTTCTCTCTTCACTGATATGAACCTCCAACCACATTTGGTGTCTACTTTCAGATACATTGAATCTTGTGTCCTCCTTTTAATATGGGTATAATTCAGAGTGGCGTAACAATGCAGAGAACTCATACATTTGGGGAGATTGGTTTGTTTGACTGGAGTTTATATTCACGTAAGTACACATGGAATGGCATACCACCAGGTCCAGATATGCTAAGGTATAAGGAATGGTTATTTGCTTCCATAAATGTTGAGCTGAAAGTCTTCTTCCGAAGAATCCCGAGATGTCAGTAATGAACCAGCAGCCTTTCTGACTATAGACAATTTGCAACATCCAGTCCTTTCAATTCATTCACAATATTCGCGCTCATGTGCACTTAAACAACGTTGTTAATTGATGTGGAAGTGCTGTCACAGCACTTTTCACACAGGGATCCTATTCATGTCACATTGTATTGCATTTGAAATGTTTCAGAAATGCTTCCATGTACAGGCGAATTCTCACTAAACGTTACAATAAACTTGCAGGGTGTACAGGGTCCGGTGACCCATCAACATCAAGTGTGCTGTTCAACTTATTGAAAAAAAAGGGTCAAACCTTAAATCAGTTTTGCTATCTCTGGAACATCATGTCAAGCTAGATTTAATTAAAGGTATCTTCAAACCTTTAAAATTTTTCAGCACCTCCTCTACTATAATGAGAACTATCCCCAAAACCTCCCCATTTACTTCATGCCTTTCTCCATGGTAAAAACAGCGGATAAGTGTTCATAAGAACTTACCCATCTCCTACAACTCCACACAAAAGTGTCTCCATTGGTCTTTGAGGAGCTATATTATCTCTCTAGGTACTCTTTTTTCACCGTCATCATCGTCAGGTGCCATGCCCAGTTTGAGCTTTGACTGCCATGGCCCACACACTCCTGTTTCGGGTCGAGTGGATCAATTCATTGGTATTCATTTCCAGTTCTCTGGCTGTTGTCTCCATCATCATTTGTCTTTGTCTTCCTCTTGCTTTCTTCCCTTCAATCTTTCCCATAATTACCATGCATTCTAACTCCTCTTTACTAATCACATGTCCAATGAAGTTACGTTGCCTTTTCATGATCTCATACATTATTTCTCTTTTTGTGCTTGCTCTGTTCATGACATCCTCGTTAGATATTCGTTTTGTGCATGATATTCTTTGCATTCTCCTCAAAGACCACATCTTTGCTGCTTGAATTCGTTTCCTCATGTTACTAGATATTGTCCAACATTCTGAGCCATATAACATAACTGGATAAACGTAACATTTCAGTACTCTGAGGCAGGTTGTCATGCCTAGTTTAGTGTTGGTCAGTATACTCTTCATTCTCGTAAAGGTGTCTTTTGCATCCCTATTCTTCTTTTGATGTCCATGTCGCACCTGCCATCTGATGTCACCCAGCTTCCTAAGTAGCAAAAGTTCCGTACTTGTTTTATGTCTTACCCGTTTATTCTCAGTCTGCAGATAGATTCTCCTTCTTTTTGGATATCACCATACATTCTGTCTGTTTGCAATTGATAGATAGAGCCGTTTTTGCACTTTCTTCAACAACTATATCGATTAAGTTTTGTAGTTCTTCCTCCGTACTTGCGATTAACACGGTGTCATCTGCATATCTGAAATTATTGGTGTTTTCACCACCAACTTTGATTCCCAAGATGTCTCTTATTTTTTATAATATTGTTTTGCTGTACACATTAAACACATCAGGGGAGTAAACACACCCTTGTCTAATGCCTCTCTTGATTTTCGTAAACTGACTCACTTCTCCATCTTTTCTTACAGCAGCAGTTTGTTCCCAGTACCTTCTGATTAGGCGGAGGTCTTACATAGGACCATAAGTTTAATGAGTCATATCACTAAGATACTTGTAAGAATTTTGATGACAAGAGCTAAAAGTAAAGTACAAGCTGAAATAGGTACAGAACAATGTGGTTTTGTGAAAGACAAAGTTACAAGAAACGTGATATTGATGTTAAGGATACTATCAGAACAAGCTACTCAAGTGCAAAAAGATTTGTTTGCTTTTTTATCGACTACACTCTTTTTTACTCAACATATTTAATATACTCCTGCTTTACCTCTTGAGTACTATACTCCAGCATCCTCTATACTCCTCCCCCAGTGATTCTCCTGACACCCGCTGCCTTTACCTGACCCATGCCTCCTCTGTTGCATGTCCAGGGCCTCAATATCCTGTTCATATAACAGGAAGATGCAGACTTGAGCCTCTTGCTTTCCTAATGTACCTTTGCCCACAAACAACCTGCACAAACCAACCAATTTTGTGGCCTTATGTCTCATACCATCAAAATATGCCTTGCTCCAGTTTAGAGGTGAAACATGTGGACAAATTCTGTCCCTTTCCATAACTATTTTGAAACTAATGGAATGATGGTCACTGCTCCCAAAGTGATCTCTCACTGTCACGTCAGTCATTTATACCACCCTGTTTTCCAAGAGTAGTAAGGCAGAGGAAACTTTACTGAATGCACTTAAGAAACTCCACCCTATAACAAAATCCGATCCTATGATAACCCTATGATTCTGACAACTCTCCATACTTGATAAAACTTATTTATTGCCCATTTCACGCTGGCGTTTAGGGCAGTAACAAAGGTCCTGCATCTCTGGTGGTGTTCAGGGCTTCCTTCCTCTTGGTTTTCACTACTGTCAGTCATACAAGACTCAGGAATACCATCACAGGTGTAAAAGTAATCTTCATTGCTGTTTCTGTAACTATTTTGTTACTTGTCAGGGTTATTTGCCCTAAGCTGAACCCCCAAACCTGGAGGACCAGTAGACCACTATTGGTCTGGCCTCTATCCTTTGACCTGTTTGGCATGAGTGACCCTACCAAGATTCAAAGCATAGAACCCTGACCTTCACCAAAATAGCTCTCCAGGTCATTCAGGCATGCAAGTCTCCAAACCCTACAACAAGGTTGTGGGCCTCTTTTAGGATATTGTATATACAATTCTGTATATTGCCCTTCTAGTTCTCATTGACTGTTTGGGAGTCTATAGTAGAATCACAACAATGTGATAATGCCTTTTTCCACCGATGAAGCATTATTGGAAGTCCTTCAGTAATTTCGTCTCTGACTACTGCTGTGACATTCCCCTTAATAAACAATACAACCCCGCTGCCCCAACTGTATCTATCTAAGACACCTGCACACCAGAATGTTAAGCTGCCAGTCCTGTCCTCCCCTATCCATGTTTCTATAATGGCTACAATATCCCCAGTCTCACATAGCTATCTAAGTCTTAAGTTCATCAACCTTCCCAGTCAGGTCTTTTGCATTGAAGTAAATACAATTTAAATCAATGTTTTGTTCTTGCTCCTTGTCATTCTTTTGCTTGTCATGCCTATTCAACTTGCTATCATTGGCTTCTGCATCACTCTCAGGTCTTTCATTTGCCTTCCTGGTACTTGGTATCCCATCCCTGCCAATCTAGTTTAAACCCACCCAAATGGCACTAGCAAATCTGCCTGCCTGGATATTATTCTCCCTCCAGTTCAGGTGCAGCCTGTTCCTCTTGCATAGTTCACTTTTGTCCCAGAAGAGATGGAAGTGGTTAAAATAAATCTGAATTGCTGCCCCCTACATGCATTTTACCACCATTTGGCACATACTCCTATTCTTACTCTCACTAGAATATAGGACTAGAGGTGAGTAGAGACTACTGCCCTCGAGTTCCTACTTTTCAACCTCTTCCCTCATTCCCCGTATTCACTAAGCAGAACCTGATCCTTGTGTTAGTTGTGCCAATGTGTATGATTTCTGGCTGAATGTCTCACCTCTTGAAAATGCTGTATATTTTGTCAAGGCAGATTATGTATGTTAGTGTATGGCAATAACAAATTCATAATTTTACCAACAAGAATAATGTTAGTACATTAAAAACAAAAATGTGCACTTACAAAACATAGAAACATAGAAAATAGGTGCAGGAGTAGGCCATTCGGCCCTTCGAGCCTGCACCGCCATTCAGTATGATCATGGCTGATCATCCAACTCAGAACCCTGTACCTGCCTTCTCTCCATACCCCCTGATCCCTTTAGCCACAAGGGCCATATCTAACTCCCTCTTAAATATAGCCAATGAACTGGCCTCAACTATTTCCTGTGGCAGAGAATTCCACAGATTCACCACTCTCTGTGTGAAGAGGTTTTTCCTAATCTCAGTCCTAAAAGGCTTCCCCTTTATCCTCAAACTGTGACCCCTCGTTCTGGACTTCCCCAACATTGGGAACAATCTTCCTGCATCTAGCCTGTCCAATCCCTTTAGGATTTTATACCTTTCAATAAGATGCCCCCTCAATCTTCTAAATTCCAACAAGTATAAGCCTAGTCGATCCAGTCTTTCATCATATGAAAGTCCTGCCATCCAGGAATCAATCTGGTGAACCTTCTTTGTACTCCCTCTATGGCAAGGATGTCTTTCCTCAGATTAGGGGACCAAAACTGCACACAATACTCCAGGTGTGGTCTCACCAAGGCCTTGTACAACTGCAGTAGTACCTCCCTGCTCCTGTACTCGAATCCTCTTGCTATGAATGCCAGCATACCATTCGCCTTTTTCACCGCCTGCTGTACCTGCATGCCACTTTCAATGACTGGTGTATAATGACACCCAGGTCTCGTTGCACCTCCCCTTTTCCTAATTGGCCACCATTCAGATAATAATCTGTTTTCCTGTTTTTGCCACCAAAGTAGATAACCTCACATTTATCCACATTAAGTTGCATCTGCCATGAATTTGCCCACTCACCTAACCTATCCAAGTCACCCTGCATCCTCTTAGCATCCTCCTCACAGCTAACACTGTCGCCCAGCTTCGTGTCATCCGCAAACTTGGAGATGCTGCATTTAATTCCCTCATCTAAGTCATTAATATATATTGTAAACAACTGGGGTCCCAGCACTGAGCCCTTGTGCTACCCCACTGGTCACTGCCTGCCATTCTGAAAAGGTCCCGTTTATTCCCACTCTTTGCTTCCTGTCTGCCAACCAGTTCTCTATCCACATCAATACCTTACCCCCAATACCGTGTGCTTTAAGTTTGCACACTAATCTCCTGTGTGGGACCTTGTCAAAAGCCTTTTGAAAATCCAAATATACCACATCCACTGGTTCTGCCCTATCCATTCTACTAGTTACATCCTCAAAAAATTCTATGAGATTCGTCAGACATGATTTTCCTTTCACAAATCCATGCTGACTTTGTCCGATGATTTCACTGCTTTCCAAATCACATCTTTGATAACTGACTCTAGCATTTTCCCCACCACCGATGTCAGGCTAACCGGTCTATGATTCCCTGATTTCTCTCTCCCTCCTTTTTTAAAAAGTGGGGTTACATTAGCCACCCTTCAATCCTCTGGAACTAGTCCAGAATCTAAAGAGTTTTGAAAAATTATCACTAATGCATCCACAATTTCTTGGGCTACTTCCTTATGCACTCTGGGATGCAGACCATCTGGCCTTGGGGATTTATCTGCCTTTAGTCCCTTCAACTTACCTAACACCACTTCCCTACTAAGATGTATTTCCCTCAGTTCCTCCATCTCACTGGACCCGCTGTCCCCTACTATTTCCAGAAGATTATTTATGTCCTCCTTAGTGAAGACAGAACCAAAGTAGTTATTCAATTGGTCTGCCATGTCTTTGCTCCCCATAATCAATTCACCTGTTTCTGTCTGTAGGGGACCTACATTTGTCTTAACCAATCTTTTTCTTTTCACATATCTACACTTATAAAGTGTTTCACAGGAACAAATATTAATACCAAAGTGTATTCATTACTTGGATATGTGATCAAAGCTTGAGTTAAAGATAGATTTTGCAGGAGGAGAGCGGATGGAGGAAGGCTAAGGGAGTGAATTCTTGAACCAACAGAGGTCAGTTTCAAGGATGCACGTGGGTCTCTGGGAGGTGTAATGGAGAAGGGAGAAGCAGGGGATGAGGAAGGGTTATGAGAATTATAGAACAAAAGTACAAGGCATCAGCTCTGGGTGTGATCATAAATGGGACGTGCATCTTTGGAATCAGGCAGCAAAGTTTTGCCAAAGGTTACGTTGATGTAAAGAATGTATAAGACTTCCTGAAAGTGCCAGTCCCATGTGAGGGTTTTGAGCAGCAGATTGACTAAGGTAGGATGGAGACAGGTGAAGTAACCAAGGTAGAAATAGGTGATCATGGTAATTAATGTTTGATGATTCAACTGTTCATTCAAGGATGTTGACATTTGAATATTGGCTTTACAGGTAGTTCTTTAAACCATCTTGCATTGACTCACAACTGAGGAGTTTTGAAAGTTGGATCTGCCCAGATCATCATTTAAAAAGAACTGTACTGGTTGAGTTCCTATAGTTTCTCCAGTTACTAGATGGTGCTTCTAGCACATTTCCAGGTGTATTCGGTGGCAAGACCAGTATTACAGTCATTATCTTGAGCGATTTTGCTCCAAGACTGCAGATAGGCACTAACTTCCAATAACTCCGCAACAACTCAATAAATGGCTTAGTTCAGCCTCTTTGTGCATTATTCACAGATTTGCCAGATTAGATGCAGTAGATTTGCAAGCCCACTGTTAATTATGAATGCACATAAAGCTTGAATGAGGTAAGTTATTTACACAGGATCTCATCATAGCAACATTGCACATACACAGAAAGTGGTGGCTTAATAAGATTTAGCACTTCTCACCTCAGATAGAAAATACGAGGCAGTTCTAATAATCAATGAGTCAAAATTGCACACAAATTGAACCAGATGGTGACCTCATAAAGACAGAAAATCGCCGTTAGTAGAAAAAAGAATGAAACTGAAAATGTCACTACCCTCAGAGGAACAGTGGAACAGATCTAGAGCAAGCACAACAATTATTAGCACCATTGAACAAGAGGGCTCGAGTCAATAAGCAGGATGGAACTGCTGAGACCATTTGATATTGATTATTCAGAAACCTTTACATAACAGAGAATAAGGTTTTAAAAAAAGGGAATAGAGCTTATGGCAGCTAATTTAATCCTGAGAGCAATGTTGCATTACAATTGCTTTCTGCATTTGCAGAGAGAACTGTTCTGACATGAAGTGGACAGGTTATTTAAGCGAAAGACTTATGAACGTGAGCCCAGTAAATGTTTCTTGCAATTGCAGTGTTATTTCAACAAATTATTTATTCTTGCCTTTGCCCTCATTCACTTTGGCCAGGGAATGGTTGTCCTTTTCTTCTTAAAGCCTCAGTGTATGCTTTGAATGTGAAAGCTGAGGACTAGGCAGGAGACTATGATCATCTAACAACTTGTATTGTAAGCCTGTCCATTGATCTTTTTAAGCCATTGCAGTGCAGTTTCAAGAATCTAATAATGTGTTCATTATATTCCTGACAGCTGTATGCATCCTGTGTATCACTGCCTTGCTGCTGCAGCTTGGGGCTTTCTCATTGGTGTCAAGGAGCCATCCTTGCAGTTTCTCATTGTATAATGGTGGCAATAACTTAAACAACATCATCTTAACTGCTCACCAGGAATAATCAGGATAGAGTGGTTTTGTTTTTATATTAGTAACCTTAAGTCATTAAAATGTTTTCATAACTTTCAAAAGTAATTTCTGCTCATTCTGTTATTAACTTTTCCCACTTTGATGCTATTTGATCTCAGTAAGTTCCTTTCTCTATTTCATATGATGTTATATTTTCCTTGCTGCCCCTTTCTTAATTTAAACATTGTAACATCTATTTTTTTTGTGATTTTGGAGGCTGAAAGGATTTTTGAAAAGTAGATATCCATTTTAAACAATGGTGACGTAGTGGCATCAGCACTGGACTTCGGGACAAAAGGTCCTGAGTTCGAATCCAGCCGGCTCCCCGCATGCTTCCCATCCATGCTGGGTTACGAGCTGGTGATCTCTTTGGAAACTCACCCGGCAGAAGGCAATGGCAAACCACTGCTGTAACTTGCCTTGTACGCAGTTCCCCACTACGTCAGAGAGGTGTGGAGGGAAATTGTACGCTAACCAGAGAAACTCTGGATGCGACGTACCTTTCCTTTCCAATATAGGATTAACTTACAGTATTACTATTCACTCAAAAGCCACGTATTTCTTTCTCAGCTCTGATGGATCACCTTGCCTATATTCAGTCCCAAGCCTATCCAAAGGAACCAGTTCTGCCTGTAGATGGCGCTGTGATAAAAGTTTTCAATGTCTCAGATACCACCACATGGAACCTGCTTTCTTCCTCAGGCTGATGCACATAACTGTTGTGAAAGTTCTTAAAGAGTTCAAACATTTTCCCCAATAATAGAGTTCCTTAACATTTTTAAAAAATACTAATTTGAGAAATAAATGAAAACATGAAAATGTTGACGTCAGGTGAAGTGTCAGAAAACTAAGTGATAGTTTTGTTAGCCACAGGTGAGGTATCAAAAGATGGGATGATGGCTCACGTTGTATCTTTATTCATGAAGGCCAGCTGGGATAAGCCACGAACTCTAAGCAGGTGAACTGCATGACAAGTGATGGGAAGGGATATTGAGGTACATGATTTATTTACATGTGGAAAAGCAAGGGCTGATTGGGAATTATTGGTATGGCTTTGTGAGTGTAAAGTAATGTCCTATAAATTTGACTTATGATTTTTGAAGAGATGACAACATACTAGATGGACCTCAGCATGGATTTTGACAAGGTCCCACATAGCAGGTGGTTTGGGATCGAGCGTGAGCTGGTAATTTGGATATAAAATTGGCTTAGTGGTAGGAGACTGAGCATTATAGCAGAGAGTTATTTTCTCAGAATAGACGCCTGTGACCAGAGTTGTGCTGCAGGAATCAGTCTGGTTTTTTTTTTGTTTGAAAAAGCTGTAGATGTGTTGTAAAACCTGTAATAAATGCAGGCAAATGATATAGTATGTAGGTAGCAGATGACACCAAAATTGGCAATATGGTAGACAGTGAAGAAGGATGTTAAAAGTTACCACAGAATATAGCCATATAACCATATAACCATATAACAATTACAGCACGGAAACAGGTCACCTTAGCCCTTCTAGTCCGTGCCGAACTCTTACTCTCACCTAGTCCCACCGACCTGCACTCAGCCCATAACCCTCCATTCCTTTTCTGTCCATATATCTATCCAATTTAACTTTAAATGACAACATCAAACCTGACTCAACCTCAACTCAAATTCAACCTCAACCTCGATCAATGTAGATCATTTGGGAAAATGGTCAAGGGAATAATGGATGAAATTTAACTCAAACAATCCTTTGTCAGCTATTGAGGCCTGAAGAGGAAAACTGTCAACTAATCCAAATTCTATTTCCTTCCATCTAGCCTTATATTCCCTATTACACCAATATAACAGAGGGGTTATCTGTGAGGCATAAAAATAATTTCTCAGGCAAGGAAGAACCATACCTCCTCTTTCCTTCCCTAACTGTAAAGTGTTATATCGAATTCTAGGTTTCCTTCCTTGCCAAATGAAGCGGGAAATCCATTTGTCCCATTCCCTGAATTGATTATCATCCACCTCCACTGGTAAAGTACGGAAAAGATATAATAACCGAGGAGGAATATTCATTTTTATAGTATTTATCCTTGAATTTAAACTTAAAAAGGGGATAAGATTCCATCTATGCATATCTGCTTTTATCTCTGAGATTAATGGCCCATAATTTACCTGTGACAGTGTTGAAAGATCCTTCGGCAGGGTTATTCCTAAATATTTTAATGATTTAGCTTCCCACTTAAGATCGTATGTATCCTGCAATTTTTTGGATCCCTGAGAACTCAAAAAGGAACATTTTATCGAATCTGGAATAAATGGATTGAATATATAACCCCAATGCGACCAGACTTTAGATGACTCTCCTAATGATTTATACTGCTCTTCTCATCAACACAGTAATATTGCTAACGTAAGCACCCCTAGTCTAAATGTTTGTTGTTGTTTTTTTTTGGAAAATAGAGAATTAACACAAGTAAAGGGAAAGATTTGGGAAAGGGATAAAAAAAATGAAAAAATTAAGTAAATAAGTACATAGGGATTGGATAATTATGTCTGCGGGCAGGAACAAGCACGAACAAATTGGGATATAAACACCTACAATGGTTGGTATATAGGCTTGTATGCAACATTTTGGACCAGTGGAAATGGTCCAGAAGGGTTGTATGGAAACTATTATTACCATTTTTCTTAACAACTAATTTCATTACCTAGCCTAATAGGTTAGATTTACCACAGTACATAATTATCTATTTAAATGTTTATTTTGCTTTTATATCATCTCAATGTGTACTTAAGAATGTATAAATAATTGTAGTTTTATACATATAAAAAAATGGAAAAGGTTATATGTGTGAAAAAAGTACATGATAATTGTGAACTCCTTATCCAAATAAAAATAAAATTAAAAAAAAAGAAATTTAACTCAAACAAGTACAGAGTGAGGTATTTTTAGAGATTAAACCAGGATGAACTGAGAATGACAAGGCCTTGAAGAGTACTGTTGAACAAGAGACCTTGGGGTACAAGTACATAGTTCTCAGAAAGTAGCCGTACATATTAACATGGTGAGGAAGGTGTATGGTGTGCTTACTTTATTGCGTGAAGCATTGAATTGAAACAGTTGTACAAAACTGTTGCTTAGGCTACACTAACAGCATTATGCAGAGCTCTGGGCTCCACACTGTAGGAAGGATGTGATTAAGCTTGATGGAGTACACAAAAGATTCACTAGGGTGTTGCCTGAGTTAGAAAGCTTGAGTTATCAGGAAAGGTTGGATAGGCTGAGTCTGTTTGCTCTAGAGCAGGGGTTCTCAAGGTCGGATCCATAGACCCCTTGCTCAATGGTGTTGGTCCATGGAATAAAAAGGTTGGGAACCCTTCCTCTAGAGCAAATAAGTCTGAGAAGTAATAGGACAAAGGTTTAACAAATTATGAAATATATAGATAGAGTACATACCCAGTGTCTATTTCCCATAGTAGTGCTATCTAAAATGAGAGAACAAAGGTTTAATGTGAGACCACAGAGATTTTAAAGAGGGTTTGAGGGGTAAATATTTCACACAAAGAGTTGTTAGTATCTTCAGTGAGCTGCCAAAGGATGTAGGAACAGTAACAACACAAGAGTTTTCTAGGCAGATACTTGAATAAGCAAGCTATTGAAGGATATAGAATTAAGGTAAGTAAGTGGAATTAGTGTAGACTGGCATGCTGATTGGCACAGATGTGGTGCGCCAAAGCATTTGATTCTATGCTATATGACTCTATGGCTATTTTTTAGACTCCTTAGCAACAAAAATGAAACTGTAGATGTGCTGGAAACGTGAAATAAATGCTGTTAAGTGCTGGAAAAGCTTAGAACTCTGGGCAGAATCTGTGGAGAGAGAAAAACAGAATATTTCCGATATCTGATTTTTATCAGAGCTAGATAAAGGTAAAAAAATAGCATGTTTTAAGTTGAAAGGAAGATGAAAGATGAAAACAACAAAGGGAATATTTGGAGACCAAATAGTAATGTTAAGGTAGTGGGTAGTGGCTCCATATGTCACTATTACAGGGCGTGACGACCCTGCCTTACACGAGTCCCGGGCTCAGCTGGCTCTGGCTGACAGTACCCAGTATGGGCCCCTATCCAGGGTTACAGATCCCACTGCCTTGTGGGTATCTTCGGAAGAAGAGAAGGCTAAGGAGTAAACCCTACATAAATCCAGAGTGGAGCCCCTAAGGCGGTTGGATGACGTATCACGTCACCTCCCGGCAGCTCCTGCAGCCGAGCTAGTGCCAAATGTACTGCTTCGCATTCCTTTGGACCACATCCGCGAGGCCGAGAGGGGGATCTTGATGTCTGGGCAGCCCAGGACCTCCATATTCATCGCCCAGGTCTACGTCCCAAAACGGGCACATCCATTGTCTACTTAAACAGACGGATCCATGAGTTAGTAATGCGTTGGCTGAGAGAGGATCATGAAGGCTTGTTAATCGCAGCTTGATCTATCTAAAAGTGATGTATGAATACAAAGGAAGATTTGTGATGTTGCACATAAGCCTATCAATGGATGTCGTACCATACAGCATTTTGGATGATAACATCTATTGCATCCTCCACAATTTTGACATCCAAAGCATAGGGCCTACCTGAAAACTGCATGCCATCCTGATTTGTTTGTAGTCCAGCAAAAATTCAACTGATTTTTACATAAGCACATAAAAGACCTGGTAATAACTATATAATGAAACTCACTACAGGCTCTATAACTTGATAGCCGTGCAAATTAACCTATCCATGATACTGAAAGTGCTTATAATTATTTTTAATGTAATGAAAATACTTGGACCTGTTTTAATATGTGGAATTTGATCTTGTTACTTATTATTCTTCCTGACATCACCTATTTGAGTGACTTGCAGAATTTTGAGGTATTATATAGCACTTATTGAAAAGATACTAGTTCAGCAGTTCCGGCACTGCTTTTAGAGGCACCACAGAGTTTGTTTCTGACTTTAGAGACAGCCAGCAAGCATTAAAAAAAAATCTTATTACTTTCATTGAGTTTCCAGTGAAAATAAGGAAACCTAATTGTATTTACCTTTTTGCAATAGTTCAAAACAAAATCACATTTTTGAAAAAGCATTAAGGAAGTAAAAAATGGATCATTGCTCTAATATATTACACGCCATTTAAAACTATTCTTACAAAATTCAGTCTTTTCTATTATATGTTATCATTTATTTTCCAGCGAGCCAAAAGGTTTGCACCAGTGCATTTCATTCAGGCAAGAATTGAGACATTTGATGATATATGAACTCCTGCAGTCCTCAGGAAAATTCTGTTCTACTGATTTTTCTTTCAGAAGTAATGTTGAGGATTGCCTTTTCTCATTTTATGTCATCATTTTATTTAAATCTTTGAATATTAATAATACCAGGAATTGCATACAATGTCTTTCTGATGTATACAGCAAGATCTCACTTTTTATTCAACTTGCTCATGTAGCAAGGGCATAAAACGTTTCCCAGTGCACACCAAAGAGCTCCCATAAAACTCTTTAACTACTTTATCATCAGAATCAGAATCAGGTTTATTATCACCGGCATGTGACGTGAAATTTGTTAACTTTGCAGCAGTTCAATGCAATACATAATCTAGCAGAGAAAAAAAAATAAACAAGTAAATCAATTACATATGTTGAATAAATTACTGTTGTAGCGTGGATGAAATCCCCGGACAGACAGAGTCACTGGTAGATACAAAGCAGCTTCTCTATTCGACACAACAAGGTACAGCAGGCATCTTATGGACGGAGACGTTTTCGGTAGAAAGGTCTGATAGCCCAATGTGGGCTCGATATTTATATGTTAAGCACAAAGGCAATTGCTACTTAAAAAGTTATAGACAATGCTTCCTTTTGAAGCTACATACAAAACATCACACCTCCTAATTTCATCCTTTCCTTCCGACGCCAGCATGTCTGGGTTGGTGTCCACAGCCTTTAGGAATGCAAGTTAAATCCACAATACATTTATTTGGCATTTTACGTGCTAACATAGAAGACAATTAATATTTATAAAGTATAGATAATATTGTCTTCAAAACTGCAGCATCAGGTCAAACTACAGTATCTGGTGAAACTACGGCACCAAAAGCATCTGTTATTCACACCTTTTTAGGAAGCGCATTGTTGTGGGCTCAATCCACAGTACTTTGTCAAATAGAAATCTGGTGGCCAAAGTCATTTAAGTGTAAATGAATTATCTACCCCAAAAAACTCACTCTCAATTACAAAAAATGTGCAAAATCAAAAATACTGTATGTTAAAAAATAAGTGAGGTAGTGTCCAAAGATTCAATGTCCTTTTAGGAATCGGATGGCAGAGGGAAAGGAGCTGTTCCTGAATTGCTGAGTGTGTGCCTTCAGGCTTCTGTACCTCCTACCTGATGGTAACAGTGAGAAAAGGGCATGTCCTGAGTGCTGAAGTTCCTTAATAATGAATGCTGGCTTTCTGAGACACTGCTCCCTAAAAATGTCCTGGGTGCTTTGTAGGCTAGTACCCAAGATGCAGCTGACTAGATTTACAACCTTCTGCAGCTTCTTTCGGTCCTGTGCAGTAACCCCTCCATACCAGACAGTGATGCAGTCTGTCAGAATGCTCTCCACGGTACAACTATAGAAGTTTTTGAGTGTATTTGTTGACATGCCAAATCTCTTCAAACTCCTAATAAGTATAGCTGCTGTCTTGCCTTCTTTATAACTGCATCGATATGTTGCGACCAGGTTAGATCCTCAGGGATCTTGACACCCGGAACTTGAAGCTGCTCACTCTCTCCACTTCTGATCCCTCTATGAGGACTGGTATGTGTACCCAAGGCCCTTGGCATTACTAGAAGGTTTTTATTTCAAACCACTATTTACTCAAAACAGAAATGTTAGAATGTTTGTTTCAAGGAAGAAATATCCAAAAGAACCCTTTGTCTTCAGACCCTACCACAATTGCAATACTGAATGACCAAATCTGTTACCCTTACCTGACATCATCTAAGTCAGACCAGGTGCCATATTTGACTTTGAATTAAGTTTCCAACTCCTCATCCTCCTCATGACCAAATTCTATCTTAATAGTATCACTCATCTTTATCTTTGAAATCCCTGTCCATAAAGTGTGTTTTTTCCAAACTTAACATTTCAAAGCATCTTAGAGAAACGCCGCACAGAGACTGGTCCTTTAGCGTACTGAGTTCAATGCCAGCCATCAAACAGGCAATTATACTAAGCCTATATTAATCCCATTCCTTCAAATCCCCTAAGGGTCTGCAATTCACCTGCACATTATGGGCAATTCGTAGTGGACAATTAACCAGCTGATCCACAAGTCTTTGGGATGTGGGAAGAAACAGTAAACCTGGTTGAAACCCATATGATGTCAGGAAGAATGAGAAAACTCCACAGAGACCACATACAGGAGGTCAGGATTAAACCATGATCTCCTGATTTCTGACGTAGCATCTTATCTAGCTGTGCAACTCTGAATGCCTTTTAGCAACCCCCCAGCGTGTGCTCATCCATAATTACAACTCTACAGTTTGTAATTTCCCAGCAAGGTGCGATCTGATCTTCATTGAGCAGTCACCAATTTTACAATACTGATTCTTGCATTCATATTACACTACAAATGGAATAGATTATCATAGAGTTATAACAGAAACAGGCCTCTCTGTTTGCAGAGTCCATGCGCGCCATTAGGCGCACCTGTACACCTGCTCATTAATGCAAGTAAAGAAACTGCTTTGTATCTACCAGTAATTTTCTCCTGCGATTTCATTCACACAACAGCAGAGGGATTGAATTTAAGTGCAGGGAGGTTATGCTACAACTGTACAGGGTACTGCTGAGGACACATCTGCAGTACTGTGTGCGTTTTCTGGTCTCCTTACTTGAAGAAAGATATACTGGCTTTGGAGGCAGTGCAGAGGAGGTACACCAAGTTGATTCCAGAGATGACGGGTTGAGACTATGAGGAGAGATTGAGTCACCTGGGACTGTACTCTCTGGAATTCAAAAGAATGACAGAAGATCTTAAAGAAACAAATAAAATTATGATAGGTATTGATAAGATAGAGGCAGGAAAGTTGTTTCCACTGGTAGGTGAGACTAGAACTAGAGGACGTAGCCTCAAGACTTGGGGGATTAAATTTAGGATGGAGTTGAGGAGGAACTGCTTTTCCCAGAGAGTGGTGAATCTGTGTAATTCTCTGCCCAATGAAGCAGTGGAGACTACCTCTGTAAATATATTTAAGACAAAGTTGGATAGGTTTTTGCATAGTAGGGGTATTAAGGGCTGTGGGAAAAATATAGGTAGGTGGAGATGAGTCCATGGTCAGATCAGCCATGATCTTATTGACTGGCGGGGTAGGCTTGACGGGCCAGATGGCCTACTCCTGCTTCAATTTCTTATGTTCTTGTATATCTGATCAGCCAATCATGTGGCAGCAACTCCATGTTAAAAGCATGCAGGCATGGTCAAGAGGTTCAGTGTTATTCGGACTAAATATCAGAATGGGGAAGAAATGTGATCTAAGTGATTTTGAATGTGGAATGATTGTTGGTACCAGACAGTTTGGTTTGAGTATCTCAGAAACTTGTGATTTCCTGGGTTTTTCACAAACAACAGTTTCTAGAGCAGGGGTTCCCAACCTCTTTTATGACAGGAACACTTACCATTAACCTAGGTGTCCATGGACATCAGGTTGGGAACTCCTGCTCTAGAGTTTACAGAGAATGGTGCCAAAAGCAACAAAAAAACATGCCTTGTTAATGAGAGTGGTTGGGGAGAATAGCCAGACTAGTTCAAACTGACAGGAAGGTGACAGTAACTTAATTAACCAGGTATTTACAAGATGGTGTGCAGATGAGCATCAGTGAACACACAACATGTCAAATCTTGAAGTGGATGGGCTGCAGCAGTAGAAGACAATGAACATAGACAGTGGTCACTGTATTAGGGACAGGAGATAACTAATAAAGTGGCCCCTGAGTGTATGCTAATCCTGTGCTAATTCCATTCTTTTCATATTTCTCTCGCCTTCCCTTAGCTTTTTATTTATTTATTTAATTTTACTCTCATTTTATATCTACTTATTCATTGATTGATTTATTTGTTTGTTTGTTTATTTATGTATTTAGAAATCTAGCATAAATCAGGCCCTTCTGACCCAATGACCAGCAACGCCCAGTAACCAACCTATATAACCCTAACCTAATCACAAGACAATTCAGAATGACCAATTAACATACTAACCAGTACGTTTTTGGACTGTGGGAAGAAACCCACGCAGTCACGGGGAAAACGTGCAAACTCCTTCCAGACGGCGCTGGAATTGTACTCTGAAACTCCAATGTCCCAGCTGTAAACTGCTACACTACGATGGCATTTCTATTGTTACACACTAGGAATGATTGACAGTAATCAATTAACCACCCCATCCTCCTCCAGGTTTTTTCTGTGGTTAATCTCAATTTCCATCACTAGACAATTCAAGTTTAAACTTTTGGCTGACAAAATCTTAAACTCCAGAATTCTTTCTGTCTCTCTAACCTTCTTTTTTCCTTTAAACTGCTGCATAAAGCCTATCATTCACAAGGCATTTTGGTTTTCTGACTTGATATCACTTTACACAGCACCAAAGTTTGTCAGGTAATGCTTCTGCCAAATGTCTTTGGTTGTTGTTATTATGTTAAAGAGGCTATTTGAATGCAACTTGTGACTGTGAATAATCTGTAAAGTAATAAATACAGTATAAGAGCAACTGGTCATTATTTGACGAGAGACTGGGAATAACACATTTTCTGCTTGAATGATAATTAATATGGCAACAAAGTTACCTTTCAATATAGATTCAGGTTGTAAAAGAATTCAATATTCAATTAATCTGCAAAGATATTTTCCATTGCACATCAGAGGCATAAAATGTTTAATATTCATGAAAATAAAACAAAAGAAAACAGATGCTTCTTGATGAAGGCCTGTGTTATGATTACTTAGTCAAACAATAGTTCTACTAATTCCAGTCAAATCTACTAATCCTAACCAGTAATTTCCTTAAAATTACTCCAACTACAGGGAACTTTTAATACTAAAGTTGTCCACATTTATTGAAATTCTGCAAATGAACAGTAGGTGAACTGACTGCATTTCAGATGATCAAACGTTAATCAGGCATATAAAGTAAAGTTGGTGGTGATTAGGCAGTGGCATTTTATCATGCAGAAACATAAACAATATGATGACAATGCAGCAATTGTATTGGGTTTGCTGACCATGAAGTTCTAAACTCAAAGAGCTTAAGCCCTAACCGGTATAAATAGCACAAGTACCCTCACAAAAGAGAGATTATATTGTAAGTGAAGAAGGGTCTCGGCCTGAAATGTTGACTGTTTATTCATTTCCATAGATACTGCCTGACCTGCTGAGTTCCTCCAACAGGAATATATTGTGTCTGTTATATTGTAACTATCCAATCTTCAGTTAAGTTTTATTCTCCACAGTGAGTTTAGCTGCCAATACCCACCATTTGAGTTGAGGGTCCTCGCTCCCTACCAAGGAGAAGGTACCAAGGCTAGTCAAGTACACATTTTATTTAGTATCTTTGACTACACATATTTAAATCCAGATAAAACTCTTAATGAATTAAGTAATACAGCATGGAATAGAACATGCACTGCTACAATCTTCAAAAACCCCCATTAACCTTAACCTAATCATGGGACAAGTTACAATGATCAGTTTAACTACTCAGTACATCTTTGGACTGTGGGAGGAAAATGGAGGACCTGGAGGAAACCCATGCATTCCATGGGGAGGACGTTCAGAGATTCCTTACAGAACAGCGCCAGAATTGAACGCCAGACTCTGGAATGGATCGGGTTGTAACAGCGTTGCATGGCACCCCACACATTACCATAAGACCATAAGACATAGGAGCAGAACTAGGCCACTCGGCCCGTTGAGTCTACTCCATCATAGAAACATGGAAAACATACAGCACAATACAGGCCCTTCGGCCCACAAAGCTGTGCCGAACATGTCCCTACCTTAGAACAACCTAGGTTTTACCCATAGCCCTCTATTTTTCTAATCTCCATGTAGCCATCCAGGAGCCTTTCTGGCAGCCCATTCCACGCACTCACCATTCTCTGCGCAAAAACTTACCCCTGACATCTCCTCTGTACCTACCTCCAAGCACCTTAAAACTATGCCCTCTAGTGCTGGCCATTTCAGCCCTGAGGAAAAGCCTCTGATTATCCTCACGATCAATGCCTCTCATTATCTGGTACATCTCTATCAAGTCATCTCTCATCCTCTGTCGTTTCAAGGAGAAAAGACCGAATTCACTCAACCTATTCTCATAAGGCATGCTCCCCAATCCAGGCAACATCCTTGTAATTCTCCTCTACACCCTTTCTATTGTTTCCATGTCCTTCTTGTAGTGAGGTAATCAGAATTAAGCACAGTACTCCGTGGGATCTGACCAGGATCCTATACAGCTGCAACATTACCTCTCAGCTCTTAAACTCAATCCCACAATTGATGAAGGCCAATACACCATACGCCTTCTTAACCACAGAGTCAACCTGTGCAGCTGCTTTGAACGTCCTATGGACTCGGACCCCAGGATCCCTCTGATCCTCTGCACTGCCAAGAGTCTTACCATTAATACTATATTTTGCCATCATGTTTGACCTACCTAAATGAACCACCTCACACTTATCTGGGTTGAACTCTATCTGCCACTTCTCAGCCCAGTTTTGCATCCTATCAATGTTCCGTTGTAACTTCTGACAGCCATCCACACTATCCACATCACCCCCAATCTTCGTGTCATCAGCAAACTTACTAACCCATCCTTCCACTTCCTCATCCAGCTCATTTATAAAAATCACAAAGAGTAGGGAACCAAGAACAGATCCCTGAGGCACACCACTGGTCACTGGCCTCCGTGCAGAATATGACCCATCTACAACCACTCTTTGCCTTCTGTGGGCAAGCCAGTTCTGGATCCACAAAGCAATGTCCCCTTGGATCCCATGCCTCCTTAATTTCTCAATAAGCCTTGCATAGGGTACCTTATCAGACGCCTTGCTGAAATCCACATACACTACATCTACTGCTCGACCTTCATCAATGTGTTTAGTCACATCCTCAAAAAATTCAATCAGGCTCGTAAGGCACAACCTGCCTTTGACAAAGCCCTGCTGACTATTCCTAATCATATTATGCCTCTCCAAATGTTCATAAATCCTGCCTGTCAGGATATTCTCCATCAACTTACCAACCACTGAAGTAAGACTCACTGGCCTATAATTTCCTGAGCTATCCCTACTCCTTTTCTTGAATAAGGGAACAACATCCACAACCCTCCAATCCTCCGAAACCTCTCCCGTCCTCATTGATGATGCAAAGATCATTGCCAGAGTCTCAGCAATCTCCTCCCTTGCCTCCCACAGTAGCCTGGGGTACATCCATCCGGTCCTGGTGACTTATCCGACTTGATGCTTTCCAAAAGCTCCAGCATATCCTCTTCCTTAATATCTACATTCTCAAGCTTTTCAGTCCACTGCAAGTCATCCCTACAATCGCCAAGATCCTTTTCCGTAGTGAATACTGAAGCAAAGTATTCATTAAGTACCTCCACTATTTCCTCCGGTTCCATTCACACTTTTCCACTGTCACACTTGATTGGTCCAATTCTCTGACGTCTTATCCTCTTGCTCTTCACATAATTGTAGAATGCCTTGGGGTTGTCCTTAATCCTATCCACCAAGGCTTTCTCATGGCCCCTTCTGGCTCTCCTAATTTCATTCTTAAGCTCCTTCCTGCTAGCCTTATAATTTTCTAGGTCTCTATCATTATCTAGTTTTTTGAAGCTTTTGAAAGCTCTTCTTCTTTTCAAGGTGTATCCTTGAATGTTAAGCTCCCAACTATGATCTTTTTTCAGCCAAATGTAAATGATGCCCACGTCATACCTGCCAACCTCTGAATGTACTACAAGATCAGCTTCCTTTTTCTGTATAGACTCTATCCTCGTTATATGCGGGGGATACGTTCCTCGAAGTTGACACATAATGTGAAATCGCAGAATGTGAATAATTATTTAAATGGAGAAAATAGGGATGCGTTCCAGAGGGCTTCCTAAGTACTTTATACTTTATACTTTATTGTCGCCAAACAATTGAAACTAGAACATACAATCATCACAGCGATATTTGATTCTGCGCTTCCGGCTCCCTGGATTACAAATATTGAATATTAAAAATATTAAAAATAGTAAAATTAATAATAAAAATTTTAATTATAAATCATAAATTGAAAATAGAAAAATGGAAAGTAAGGTAGTGCAAAAAAACCGAGAGGCCGGTCCGGATATTTGGAGGGTATGACCCCAATCCGGGTCAGGATCCGTTCAGCAGTCTTATCACAGTTGGAAAGAAGCTGTTCCCAAATCTGGCCGTACGAGTCTTCAAGCTCCTGAGCCTTCTTCCGGAGGGAAGAAGGACGAAAAGTGTGTTGTCTGGGTGGTTCGTGTCCTTGATTATCCTGGCAGCACTGCTCCGACAGCGTGTGCAGTGTAAAGTGAGACCACGGACGGAAGATTGGTTTGTGTGATGTGCTGCACCGTGTTCACAATCTACTGCAGCTTCTTTCGGTCTTGGACAGGACAACTTCCGTACCAGGTTGTGATGCGCCCTAGAAGAATGCTTTCTACGGTGCATCTATAAAAATTAGTGAGCGTTTTAGGGGACAGGCCAAATTTCTTTAGTTTTCTCAGGAAGTAAAGGTGCTGGTGGGCCTTCTTGGCAGTGAACTCTGCTTGGTTGGACCAAGTCAGGTCATTTTTGATATTGACCCCAAGGAACTTAAAGCTTTTGACATGTTCCACTTGTACACCACTGATGTAAATTGGGTCATGCGGTCCGCTACCCCTTCTGAAGTCAACAACCAATTCCTTCGTCTTGCTGACGTTGAGGGATAGGTTATTGTCTTCGCACCATGCCACCAGGTTCTTAATTTCCTCTCTGTACTCAAACTCATTATTATCCGAGATACGGCCTACAATTGTTGTGTCATCAGAAAACTTGTATATTGAGTTTGATGGAAACTTGGCTGCACAGTCATGGGTGTACAGTGAGTATAGCAGGGGGCTGAGTACACAGCCTTGTGGGCACCGGTGCTCAGAGTGATTGTAGAGGAGAGCTTGTCCCCTATTTTTACAGCCTGGGTCCTGTCTGTGAGGAAGTTGAAGATCCAGCTGCAGATCTGAGTGCTAAGGCCCATGTTCCGGAGCTTAGGAATCAGTTTATTTGGAATGATGGTATTAAAGGCAGAGCTGTAGTCAATGAAAAGGAGCCTTACGTATGCGTCTTTATTCTCCAGGTGTTCTAAGGAGGAATGTAGGGCCAGAGAGATGGCATCTGCCGTTGACCTGTTGTTCCAGTAGGCAAATTGCAAAGCGTCGAGGTTGACCGGTAGGCTGTGGTTGATGTGTGCCATAACCAATCTCTCGAAGCACTTCATAGCAATTGATGTCAGAGCCACAGGTCGATAGTCATTCAGGCATGCCACCTTGCTCTTCTTCGGCACCGGGATTATGGTTGCCTTCTTAAAACACGAGGGGATCTTAGACTGAAGCAAGGAGCAGTTGAAGATGTCAGTAAACACTCCAGCTAGCTCGCTTGCACAGGCCCGGAGAACCTGTCCCGGGACGCCATCTAGGCCCATCGCCTTCCTTGGATTTATCTTCAGGAAGGCCCTTCTAACGTCCTCCTTGGTGACGATGAATCTCGATGCCACCAGGTCCGGTTCATCCAGCGGGAGCGGGACGCTCCTCTTCTATTCGAGTCTTGCGCAGAATATGTTAAGTTCGTCAGGAAGAGAAGCGCCACAGTTATTGATATTCCCAGCCTTTTCTTTGCGCCCAGTGATCTCATTTAGACCCTGCCATAGTCTACCGGCATCCCTCTGATTAGCCTGAGCTTCCAACTTGGCTCGATATTGCCTCTTGGCACCCTTAATGGCTTTCCGGAGTTCACGCCTGGATTCCGTGTAGCGACTGGTATCCCCGGACCTAAAAGCCGCAGCTCTAGCCTTTAAAAGGGACTTGACTTCATAATTCATCTAAGGTTTCTGGTTAGGGAATACCCGGATCATCTTGCGAGACACACAGACCTCCGTGCATTTCCAAATAAAGTCCATGACAGCTGAGGCATACTCATCGAGGTTAGCTGCCGAGTCCTTGAATACTAACCAGTCCACCGATTCAAAGCAGTCACGGAGGACCTCATCCGTTTCCTCCGTCCAATGGGAACTGGCGACTTTGCGCGTACTCTCCTGAGCAAACTGCCGTCTACTATCCTATACCCGAGAAACCCTTCTAAACCTCCAATCTGCTACATCTCACAAGATCAACATGTTTTACAAATATGTCTTATCTGTAATTTATTCACATTTTCATACTAATACGACCCAAAAGCAGTACTGCAAGACAACATCTGTATTATATTTAATCAATTTAACGTAATATTCAATGTAATGAATCATAGGAGGTTAACATCCTGGGGTGTACAGTACTCACCAACAGAGGCAGGTGTGTTCGCTCTGGGAGGTAAGTGGTTGTTGTGGTGTCGGGCAGCTTTACATGGATAAGGTGGATGGTTGTGGTCGTCAGGATAGATCAAGCACAGCAAGGGGTGAAGGAAGAAAGACTCACAGAACTCTTAGAACTGCTGGCAGCAGGAGATGACACCGATTTGAAGAAAGTGGTGAGGGTTGTTTGCTTGGCAGCATTTTGTTTTTCAGCATAAGTTTGCTTGTAGGGAAGAAGGGTTGACAGCAGGGAACGACTGAAATGCTGACTCCGTTCTAAATTTGGGTCCATGTCCATCGCCATTTGTGCCAAGTGTTCCGACTTCCACCATTCCCTCACCGTTGGTAAACTCGCGGGATTTTCGAAATCGTCTGTTGCTTGCAGCATCTGAGAGATAGTTCGCCGTTAAAAAAAAGGTATGCCTTGAATGTGGATCACACCTTGGTCGAGTGGTTGAATCAACAATGTTGTGTTAGGCGGCAGGAAACGCACTGTTATGTTAGGGTGAATACTGTTCAAATGTTTAGGATGGGCTGGTGCATTGTCAAGCAACAAAAGAACTTTAAAGGCAAGATTCTGTTCCTGGCAGTAGCATCCCAGAGCTGTGTTACCTTCAGCTGATGCCGTGCTGTTTATAATTTTCAACTTTTTTTCAAATGTTGAAGTGGTTCTCTGCCACGCTCGGCTGACGGCCCAGGACATGACATTGGACGCTTAGGAGGCATAGCTAAACATTACAAGCACAAAATCACTGCACTGTAGGTAAAACCAACAAAAGTATAAGAGCGCAAGATCGCACTTCCACACCTTGCCAAAACCAATGCGTGAGTGAAATTGTGAGGCGCACGCATCTGACTTGTATTGGCGGGAAAGTGGTGCTTTTCATCCCAACAGTGAGACTGTGAGGTGTGCACACGTGACTTGTATTGGCGGGAAAGCAGTGCCGCTTGCATAACTGTGAGTTTTGGACACATATAACAAGAAGTTGGTAGAAATAGGTTCCTCACATAACTGTGAATCCGCATAGTCTGAAGACACATATAACGAGGATAGGGTGTACTCCTTGCATTCAGGTATAACACCTTCAGTCCTGTATTCATCTCCCTTTTCAATTTTGCACCCAGGTTACACTTCACCTCATTCTATTGACTTCAATTTTGCCCTATCATCTGCCAGTCAAGCCTCAGTATCTGACTACACACATCATCAATTTGTATACCAGCTGCCCCATTCTCATCCCTATCACTCCAGTTCCCATCCCCACGGCAACTTAGTTTAAATCCTCCTCAACATCTCCAGCCAAACTGCCTGCAAGAGTATTGGTCCCCCTCAGATTCTGTTGTAACTCGTCCCTTTTGTACACATAATACCTTCCCCAGTAAAGATCCCAGTGATCCAAAAGTCAACCTGCAGCATCTCCTCAGCCACACATTCATCTGATCTGTACCATCATCCTAATCCTGACCTGACGGACACGTGGCACTGGGATAAATCCAGTGATAACTTCAAGTTTAAGATGGCTTACTGGTAGTTCAAAAGCGAAGGAATTTGATTTAAAACATCACTAATAACACTTTGTTTGAAGTGAATTGTGGTAAACTATCAGTGCAAACAATGAAGAGGCGATTGAAAGCAAAGCAAATTCATGAGATATGCCCTGCTGGTGCACTGCAATATCAACACACTTGGAATTGGAGCCTTGCTGGTTGGACTGAACAATTCGGAGAGGAGAAGATGAGACAGAGGAGTTCCAATCCTACCCAACTAACCCAGGTGCGCGGGTGGATTGCCCTAAGTGCCGAGCCAATTTGGAGAAGTTGAGAACGGCTTCGTTGGCAGTGATTTGCCACAGTCTTAAAGCAAGGCATGATTCGCTGTTTGGACAATTTAAACGCTAACCCAGATAGATTGGAAAGGCAGGGTGTTGAGAGTCGGAGGAGGTTGGATAGCTCTGGACACTCAGCCATTTTGGTAAGATGAAGAACAGCTTCTTCGGCGGTGAAACCTAGGCCGGAAGCGATTTGCCGTGGCGGGGCCTCTATCCTAATGCGAGGTACAAATTGTTGTTCAGACAATTTAAATGCCGGCCCAGAAAGACTCGGGGGCCCCCCTCTCTGTGGCACTAAGGTGCGAGACTGCCCCGGCTATGTACTTGGTGTCTGCGAACTTTGCGGTGATTTTCCCTGCTACTATGATGAACTGAATACCAAGGCTTTGGGCCTACTGCAGGCTGCTCCGGGGATCTGGATCTAAAGAATCAATTTGGTACAGAATGCTGTGTTGTTGCTCGCTTCTATTATTTACATGATTTGTTTTGTTTTCTCTTTCTCTGTGTGCTTTGGGGATTGATTTTTATTTCTTTTTAATTGGGTTCTTTTGGGTTCCTTGCTTTGCGACTGCCTGTAAGGAAACAAATTTCAAGGTTGTATAATTTATACACTATTTGATAATAAATGTACTTTGAATCTCTGAATTACTTCCTTGGAGGTCCTCTTCCCCTTTTCTATCTATGTCATGATTCCAATGTACATCACAACCTCTGGCTGCTCACCCTCCCTCTTGAGAATCTACTGCAGCTGTTCTGATTCTTCCCGGACCCTTGCACCTGGAAGGCTACTGACTTCTCTCTCATGGCAACAGAATCAGCTGTCAGTCCCCGTAACTATCAATCCACCTATCACTATCGCTCTACCTGACTTTACCCTTCCCTGCTGAGCCTCGAAGCTGGCCACAGTACCACTGCCCTGGCTGCTGCTGCTGTGTCCTGATATGTTACCCCTCCCAGCAGTATCCAAAGGGTATACTGGTTGCTGAGGGAAATGGCCACAGGGAATTGCTGCACTGACTACTTTCTCCCCTTACTTTTCCTGGTGGTCACCCATCTACTGTCTGACACCTTCGCTCTGGGTGTGACCACCTCCGTAAAAGACTCCTTAGTGAAGTTTTCAGCATCCCGCATGGTCCTGAGTGCATCCCGCTCCAGCTTTAGTTCCTCAACCTTGTGGGTCAGGAGCTGAAGTTTGATGCAGTTCCTGCAGATGTAGTCATCAGTGAGACTGTTGGATTCCCATAATTCCCACATCTCCCAGGAGGAGCATTCCATTGCCTGAACTACTATCCTGTCGACATTTGTTATGCCTCTTATCTCTCAAACTTAAGTCATAGCCTGCGCTTGCCGAGGCAGAGCCTGACCACTCTAACGCTGTCCACTCATACAGTGGCTGCTCCAACAATGTCATATTTTATTAGTGCATTAAGTAATATACTTCTTTATTTTAATGTATTAATACACATTAATACATTTAAAACTCACAAACTATTTATATCTTCTAAAACATTTCTAAATTACAAATGATTTTTAGAAACTCAATGGATTTCCAAAACACATGTACAATTTCTGTAAGCTAAAAAGACATACCAGCATTGCAGATGAATGGATCATTGGATGTAATTTAAGGCCGAGCTTGATTGGACACCGCATCAAAGGTTACGGGGAGAAGGCCAGGGAGTGGGGCTGAGGAATGGAAAAAAGGATCAGCCATGGTTGAATGGCAGAGCAGACTTGATGGGCCAAATGGCCTAATTCTGCTCCTATATCCTATGGTTTTATGGGCTTATTAGTTGGAAGTTTAATCCGCAACTGTTTAATCTTTACAAGCGGCAGCTGCTGTGTTTAGAAAGCTGAGCTTGGCAAAAAGAAGAGTCCCACTGGCCCAGGAGGTGAATATTCATCACACAACATATTGAATTTTCTTTCCCTTAAATACTAAGAATCACTCTTGCCATCATAGCATAGATGTTTACATCATTGATAGACTTCATTTGGCTCATGTTTTCTCTTCTGCCACTTCATGAAAATAAGGTAGTGGGGTTAGATTCTTTTTGATAAATAATTTAGACACGTAGCTCACAAGACACTGGAGATAAAACTGGAAGTAGTGAATTAACGAAGCATTTGACTACACTGCCTAATAGAACCCTTTATGACTTGGGCACCTACAAGGTCCATACTAATGTTGAGCCCTTCAACTTACCTCATATGTTGTGGCAAAGTATTATGCTTGAAGCCCTGACACGACACCATCGTATCTATCAATATGACAAGCCTTTAAAGTGAATGTACCACATGATATATTTTGCATCAGTTTGCACACAATATGCACTGCAGTATCTGAATTGTACTTAGGAAAAAAATCCTGCTTAAATGCGTAAGCTGCCCGGTTGGTTTATTTGAATATCCTATGCAAATAATCTAATTTTCTTTTATTTAGCTTCCTTAAATATTTGATGTATTTAACAATACATAAGTATTGTTGTTGTTGTTATATATTTGAATGCTATCTTGATAGTCATTGTATTGAACAGACAATGTGCAAATATATGTAGTTCAGAGACCAGTCAACTAACAAAACTGAATGCTTATGATGCCTAGAACAACTGCAGCTTGCCTTATACCTCTCTTGGAGTCCAGAGGGGGAGCAGAAATACCTGTAGATTTCCCAGTTAGGTGGGAAATCAGCCAGCTGAACCCATGCCAAGTTAACTTGGTGCAAATCCAACAGGCCTCTTCATTTCAATTAGAAGCAGCAGCTGTGGAGGGAAAGGTATACAAAGATTTTTTAACTTAATTCAGTTAATTTAAATGTTACAATCTTTCATTTTTTATTATAATTAAAATTAGTATTATTACAAATATCTTTTTGTAATGTTTATGAATGTTTACTGTCAATTTCGTCCCTGACATCAAATAAATCTGAGACATTTAATTGCCTCTTAAAGTGCTTGTGGGGGGTGGCTTTGCCAGTTTTGATTGGAAAGGCCCTGTAGTGAGCTGATGTTAGCTGATAAACCATCTGACATATGGGAGAGTCATTGCTCCACCTCTTTCCATGAGACATCATAATTCCTGAAATTTACAAGGAACCTCTGCGATAGAGAGGCTGCGGAGATGCTCTACTGAAAGGGAGTTTAATGCTATCTCCTCAGAGTCAGATTAAGCACAGAGGCCTTGGGAAATATCATGGTGACCAATCTACTCACTTAACCTATATCATCCTGAGGTTGTTATAATAACTCATTGAAGTGTATAGGAATTCAAAGTGGCAACATATATTAAATTTCCAGATAAACTGCTGCTACACCCAGAGTGACATACAGTAAATTCAAAGGGATGAGAAGTGAATTTTTAGTCTGAAATTCCTATTATTTTGGAGCTGTCCCATTAGACCAAACTGTGCTTGAAAATAATGGAGATACATGAAACAAGAGACCCCTTTCTTGTCTGATGAATGACAAAAGAGTATAAATTTCAAAGAAGACCATGGTTGTGGCCACAAATGTCATAGAATAAACAATTGCGCTAATAAGCAAACATTTACTGCTCAGAACACTCTGAAGTTATCATGTAAGGGTTATACTGTAATCATTATCCTCAAGAGAAGGTAGGTCTGATTGCCCTAGTTACGGAAAGGTCTCTCTGCTTTTTGCCAAAAAAGTCATTGCAAGAATCCTCCTCAACCACCTCCTCTTGGAGCTTTCTTCTGTGCCAATCCTTTTGTTTGATCACTTCCTGCCCTTTCACTGTCCTCTCCTATTAGATTCCTTCTTGTCCAGCCCTTCTTCCACCTATCACCTGCCAGCTTTTTACTTCATTCCCTTTCACCACCTTAGTTTTGGTCTCTACCACAAGCCTAATCTCTGTGCAAACTGCAGCAGCTGAGCAAGGCTGCATCTTTGCACCAACCCTCTTTATCCTTCTTAATATCATCTCCAATCTTCCCGCTAGAATGAGAAAATATACATGAGGAGTAGAAAACTATTCAACCTTTATTGTCTCCAACATAAAACAACCTCAATAATCTTTTTATTCTATGCTGATTGATATTTGCAGATTTGCACACTCAGATACCAAGCTCCAAGTTATCCTAGACTTTTTCACTGAAGCATATAAAATAATAGGCAATACACTGAACTGATGTTGTTTTAAGAAACTATACTACATGGCAACTTAGTAACATTGCACATATACACATCATTTCAATAAAATATGGCATTGCTCTGAATTTCTATTGATTTGATAAACTGTGCTACATTGTGTTTTAACACTGAAGATCTAGAGATAAAGCTTTGTGATTATCCCATTGTTCGATGCTTTCCAGCATATGTTTTACATTCACTACTTCAGTAGTTTGGAAGTATTTTGGATGGTGCTGTTCAAGTTATGCCTTTAATCTTTTGATCGCTTCATCAAGCAGGACACCAGCTCAAATGTTAGCTAGTATTAGATATGGTCCACGATCGCTTTCACTCCTGATCTAGTTTTCCTTCCCTCTGAGGTTAGAATCCGGTTTAATATCACTGGCAAATGTCATGAAATTTGTTGTTTTGTGGCAGCAGTACATTGCAATATGTAATAGTGCTGAAAAACTATAATTTACAATAAGAAATATGTATAAAAATAAATTGAATAAGTGGTGCAAAATGAGAGCAAAATAAAGAAAAAGATCGTGAGGAAGTGCACGTGGATTCATTGTCCATTCAGAAATCTGATGGGGGAGGGGAAGAGGCTGTTGCTGAAACACTGAGTGTGTCTTTAGGCTCCTGTACCCTCCT
Source organism: Mobula hypostoma (assembly GCF_963921235.1). NCBI lineage: Eukaryota > Metazoa > Chordata > Chondrichthyes > Myliobatiformes > Myliobatidae > Mobula > Mobula hypostoma. The sequence goes on along the minus strand of NC_086100.1, from coordinate 51,017,264 downwards.
CCTTGATGGTAGCAATGAGAAGTGGCGTGTGCTGGGTGATAGACGTCCTTAATGGTGGATGCCGCCTTTTCGATGCATCGCCTTTTGAAAGTATCCTTGATGAGTGAGTGCTCCCGATGGAGATGGCTGAGTTTACAGCTTTCTGCAGTTTTTTCCCAATCCTGAGCAGTGGCCCATCCACACGGGACAGTGATGCAACCATTTAGAATGCTCTGCTCAGTACATCTATAGAAATTTTTATGAGTCTATGGTGCATACCAAATCTCCTTAAACTCCTAATGAAATATAGCTGCTGTCGTGCCTTCTTTGTAATTGTGTCACTATGTCGCCGTATTTTGTCCTTTGGAAATTTTGCCTGTGAATTCTACAGTGTTAATAGCTTTGAAGAACAATCCACTCATGCAGGGTAGATGTTAAATGGTTCTTGCACTTTTGGAAGATTTATCGATTTCCTGATGTACCCAATTTCTGCCACTTCCCCTTGACCTCCTTTTCCATATGGTATTGCTTGCTTGCTACAGTATTAAGAATGCTTTTAGTCACAGATTCATCGTTCTCACTTTCACAACATGTGTACATCAGGATCTTCTTGTAATTGTACTCTTACTATGGTGCAAAACACACAGGGGCTTGGTGTACCAAGGACATGTATCTTGATTATGGTATTAACTCAGTAAGCTGAAAAGAAGTGTCATATGTGCAGTCCTGTATTACCATATAGTGCATTTTCTTAAAATAAGAGCAACCTGCCTATCGTAAAGGAACAGTTAAGTTTCTTAGCTGGTATGCATGTACCACATGTTCTCAACTAAGCCACCATCAAAATATGCAAATAATACCAAAGGAGCAGTTGGAACTTAATGTCGGTCCCTGAATTATATTCTTGTTTCCTTTGATGTGAGATTTCAATATTTATTTTATATTTTATTTAGAATGTTGATTATTTTACTTATTTATATCCTTGCATTATTTATTTACATTTCATGTTTCCTGGTTTGCTTAATCTTGACTACTGTTCCAGATGTGTTGCATAGTTTACTTCAGATTTTTTTATTATCTTGATTTATTTGTACTGTTAATGTGTAGATTTAGAAAAGAAATACATTAGGCTCAAATAAATAAATCTCGAAAATAGTAATTTCTATCATTTGATGTTTATAATACCTTTGGAACAATTCTGAAATCATGGTAGGTGATTCTGGGGCTGTTTAACTTCTGCCTTGGAGATGTGTGAATTGACATTTTCTTCAGAATTTAACAAATGCTTATAAGCAAGGCATCATAAGCAAACAACCCCCTTGTTACCCTGCTGGAGGGAACTATCTGGAAGGGTAGTGAACTCTTTTCTAATGAGAAGTGATACACTTTGGAAGGTCAAACTTGAAGGCAGAGTATAAGATGAATGGCAGGATTCTTAGCGGTGTGGAGGAACAGAGGGATCTTAAGGGTCCAAATCCATAGAACTCTCAAAGTTCCCACGCGAATTGAGAGTGATTAAGAAGGCATATGTTGTGTTGTGGGATTGACTTCAAGAACTGTGAGGTAATGTTGCAGCTGTATAAAACTCTGGTTAGACTATACTTGAAATATTATTTTCATTTCTGGTCGCCTCACTATAGGAAGGATGTCAAAGCATTGGAAAAGGTGCAGAGGAAATTTACCAGGTTGTTATCTGGACTTATAGGCATCTGTTAGTCTCGTGAGACCATGGATTTGCACCTTGGAAGGTTTCCAGGGCGCAGGCCTGGGCAAGGTTGTATGGAAGACCAACAGTTGCCCATGCTGCAAGTCTCCCCTCTCCACACCACCGATCTTGTCCAAGGGAGGGGCATTAGGACCCATAAAGCTTGGCACTGGTGTCATCGCAGAGCAATGTGTGGTTAAGTGCTTTGCTCAAGGACACAACACACTGTCTCAGCCAAGGCTCAAACTAGCAACCTTCAGATCACTAGACGAATGCCTTAACCACTTGGCCACGCACCAACACATTATCTGGATTAGAGAACATAATACTGGAACAGCTGTTTTTTTTCTCTCTTTGGAGTTATGGAGGATGAGAAGTGACTTTATAAAGATGTGCAAGATTATAAAAGGCATATAAAGATTTTTAGACATAGGAATTGAATTAGGCCATTCCTCCACTCCACTCAAGTTTGAGTCTGTTCCTCCATTCCATCATGGCTGAATCCACATCCCATTCAACACAAACACCTGCCTTCTTGCCATATCCTTTGATGCTCTGGCCAATCAGGAAACTATCAATTTCTGCTTTAAGTATACCCACAGACTTGGTCTCCACCAAAGTCTGTGGCAGAACATTCCACAGATTCACTACTCTCTGGCTAAAAAAAATCCCTCCTTACCTCTTTTCTAAAAGATCACCCCTCAATTTTGAGGCTGTGCACTTTAGTTCTGCATACCTCCACCATGAGAAATATCCTCTCCACATCCACCTTATCTAGTCCGTTCAACATTCAGTAGGTTTCAATGATATTCCCGCCCCCCCCCCATTCTTCTAAATTCCAGTGAGTCTCTGGACCCTCTCCAATAACAACATTTCATTGGACAGCCAGGATGCTTTCCACAGGGTGATAATGGCATCCTTTTAAGGTGAGTGGAGGAAGATTTAGAGGAGATGTCAGAGATAGTCTTTTTCTTTTACACAGAGAGTGTTAAGTATCTGGAATACACTGTTGAGAGTGATGGTTAAAACTGATACATCAGGGACATTTAAGAAAACTCAGGCACATGGATGAAAGAAAAACGGAAAATTATACACTATGGAGGAGAGAAGGGTTAGATTGATCGCAGAGTAGGTTAAAAAGTCAGCACAATATTGTGGGCTGAAGGGCTTCTACTGTGCTATACTGTTCTGTATTCTAATTTCTGTGTTCTATCTATCAGACCACTCACTTGGTGAAATTATGAATGACAAGAAGGCCAAGTAAATGAATATTGGTCTAAATCCTATAACAATTGTGTCAGTTATTCTCAGCAGCTGGTCATCCAGCCCCGTGAATTTTTCATCAAATCATAGAATATTTACAGCGCAAAATTAGACCATTTGGCCCATCATGCTTGTGCTAGCTGTCTATCAACCCAATTCAAGCTACTGTTTACAATTCAGGGACTTGAGACTTCCCTACAGGTTAACGTGCATATTGAGTCGGTGCTAAGGAAGGCAAATGTAATGTTAGCATTCATTCTGAGAGGACTGGAATTTAAGCAAAGATGTAATGCTGAGGCTTTATTGTTTAGACCGCACTTGGAGTATTGTGAGCTGTTTTGGGCCCCTTATCTGAGAAAGGAAAGATGTCTTATCTAAGAAAATATGTGCTGGCATTGCAGAAGGTCCCAAGCAAGATCATGAGAATGATTCTGTGAATGAAAAGGTTAACGTATGAGGAGCATTGGATGGCTCAAGACCTATACTCACGAGAGTTTAGAAGAATGAGGGAGGATCTCATTGAAACCTATTGAATTTTGAAAGGAATATTGACCTATTGAATATAGTGGATGCGGAGAGAATGTTTCCTATGGTGGGTGGGTCTAGGACCAAAGGGTACAGCCTCCAAATAGAAAGGCATTCATTTAGAACAGTGATGAGCAATAATTTCTTTTGCCAAAATGTGGTGAATCAGTGGAATTCATTACCATGATGGCTGTGGAGGCCAAATCATTGGATATATTTAAAGTGCTAGTTGATAGGTTCTTAGAAACATAGAAACCTAGAAAACCTACAGCATAGTACAGGCCCTTTGGCCCACAAAGCTGTGCCGAACATATCCTTACCTTAGAAATTACCTAGGGTTACCCATAGTCCTCAATTTTTCTGAGCTCCATGTCCAGGAGTTTCTTAAAAGGCCCTATTGTATCCACCTCCACCACCGTCGCCGACAGCCCATTCCACTCACTCACCACTCTCTGCGTAAAAAACTTACCCCTGACATCTCCTCTGTACCTACTTCTAAGCACCTTAAGACTCTGCTATCTCATGCTAGCCATTTCAGCCCTGGGAAAAAGCCTTTGACTATCCACACGATCAATGCCTCTCATCATCTTATACACCTCTATCAGGTCACCTCTCATCCTCCATCGCTCCAAGGAGAAAAAGCCGAGTTCACTCAACCTATTCTCATAAGGCATGCACCCCAATCCAGGCAACATCCTTGTAAATCTCCTCTGCACTCTTTCTATGGTTTCCATATCCTTCCTGTAGTGAGGCGACCAGAATTGACCACAGTGCTTCAAGTGGGGTCTGACCAGGGTCCTATATAGCTGCAACATTACCTCTCAGCTCCTAAACTCAATCCCACAATTGATGAAGGCCAATGCACCATATACCTTCTTAACAACAGAGTCAACCTGCGCAGCAGCTTTGGGATTCGGACCCCAAGATCCCTCTGATCCTCCACACTGTCAAGAGTCTTCCCATTAATACTATATTCTGCCTCCCATTAATACTATATTCTGCCATCATATTTAACCTACCAAAATGAACCACCTCACACTTATCCGAGTTGAATTCTATCTGCCACTTCTCAGCCCAGTTTTGTATCATATCAGTGTCCCGCTGTAACCTCTGACAGACCTCCACACTGTCCATAACATCTCCAACCTTTGTGTCATTAGCAAATTTACTAACCTATCCCTCCACTTCTTCATCCAGGTCATTTATAAAAATCACGAAGATAAGGGGTCCCAGAACAGATCCCTGAGGCACACCACTGATGACCAAGCTCCATGCAGAATATGACCCGTCTACAACCACTCTTTGCCTTCTGTGGGCAAGCCAGTTCAGGATCCACAAAGCAATGTCCCCTTGGATCCCATGCCTCCTTACTTTCTCAATAAGCCTTGCATGAGGTACCTTGTCAAATGCCTTGCTGAAATCCATATACACTATTTCCTGATTAGTCAAAGTGTCTAAGGTTACAAGGAGAAGGCAGGAAGATGGGGTTGAGAGGAATAATAAATCTCCCATGTTGGAATGGCAGAGAAGACTTGATTGGCTGAATAACCTCATATGTCTTATGGTCTTCTGTTGATTTCTTGCACAGAATGGAAAAGAAGTGAACCTGTGGAATTTAAATGAATTCTAGCCATTACTCACCCATTCCAGCCATTACTCACCCATTGCAAACCAAACTGGAGTTAAAATTGGCTCAGTTGTTACAGGGAAGTATATTAAACCATCCTCTCTAGGGACTGTGGTAAGATGAGTTGCTTGGAAATCATGCCACGTGCCATAGTCACCTGCTACAATGTCGGATTTGGACATTATGCCAATCGTCGATATATAAACAGCTGATTATTCCTCTTGATAGGAGTAACTGACACACTAATACTGCAGTGACAAGAATTAGTGCTTAAGTAACAAACTCGCAACTTACCAGCAAAGATACTATACAGTTTGAAATGACCATAATGTTTGGTGTTGCTGGCTCAACATTGGAACAGAGAGGGGTCACCAAATGAGTTATTGCATCCTCCTTTAACTAGCTTACAGTTTCATATTTCACTGAAGAAGTCACACATTTTTACATTATGGTTGTTGGTTTTATTTCTTTAATCACAACAGTTATGATCACATACAGTATATTCAGGAAAAAAATTAAGAATTTTCTAAAAGTAATTCATTTCTTGTTCACACGAATAATTTACTATGTAATTCTACCTATTATAGTTGAATCCCATCCCTGCTTTGCAAGCATGAGATGCATTCAGTTAACACCATCCAATAATTTGTACTTCAAGTGTAAATATAGAAATATTTGAAAGACTTTTTGACTCTTTGGGTAAGATGGTGCCATTAAGTAGCAATGTTTTGTGTGCAGCTCCAATAGGAATGATCATATATTCTTATTTAAGTCTACTACAGCTGAAATCCACAGTCACAACCAGGATACTTTTTAAAAGAATTATTCATTTATGGGATGTGGGCATCGCCAGCTAAGCCGGCATTTATTGCCCGTCCCTAGTTGCCCTTGAGAAGGTGGTGATGAGCTGCCTTCTTGAACTGCTGCGGTCCCTGGGGTGTAGGTACACCCACAGTGCTGACTTTGACCTAGCAACAATGAAGGAATGGTGATATGTTTCCAAGACAGTGTGATGTGTGACTTAAAGGGGGATTTCCAAGTGGTGGTGTTCCCAAGTATTTGCTGTTCTTGTCCTTCTAGTTTGTTATGGTCATGGGTCTAGAAGGTGCTGCCTTTGGAAATTTGGTGTATTATTGCAATGCATCTTATAGATACTTTATACTTTATTGTCGCCAAACAATTGATACTAGAACGTACAATCATCACAGCGATATTTGATTCTGCACTTCCCACTCCCTGGATTACAAATCGCTAGTAAATATTAAAAATTTAAATTATAAATCATAAATAGAAAATAGAAAAATGGAAAGTAAGGTGGTGCAAAAAAACTGAGAGGCAGATCCGGATATTCAGAGGGTACGGCCCAGATCTGGGTCAGGATCCGTTCAGCAGTCTTATCACAGTTGGAAAGAAGCTGTTCCCAAATCTGGCTGTACGAGCCTTCAAGCTCCTGAGCCTTCTCCCAGAGGGAAGAGGGACGAAAAGTGTGTTGGCTGGGTGGGTCGTGTCCTTGATTATCCTGGCAGCACTGCTCCAACAGCTTGCGGTGTAAAGTGAGTCGTTCACTAATACTAATTGTTTATTACTGCTGCAGCAAGCTGTTTATCAATGGTGGCGGGATTAGGTGCTTGTGGAAGGGGTTCTAATCAAGTGGTCTGCCTTGCACTGGATGCTGTCAGACTTCTTGAGTGTTAATGGAGCTGCACTCATCCATGTAAGTGGCGAGTCTTCCATTACACTCCTGACCTGAGCCTTGTAAATGGTGGACAGGCTTTGGGAGTCAGAAGGTGAGTTACACGCTACAGAATTCCTAGTCAGTAAGTAACATTGTTTTAAGACATTTAAGAAATCGTTCGATACTCAAAATCAATGAATCTCAGATGGCATACTCAGGTTGCAAGTGCTAGTGCTGTTCTACTTTAAGAAAACGGAGGTGGGGATGCTGCGCCAGTCTGCAGGTACGATTGAAAGGTAGAGGCCTTAGCATTCCACTCCCAACTACCCTTGGTGAATGTACTGTTTCTGGAAAATGAAACTGAAGACCACAGAGCAAGATTTCTGTACCAGTGGGATATCAGGGTCTGCTGTGTACTCTGCTAAAACATGGCTCACATTGGCAATTTTGGACCTAGCAGTCCAGCCTGATGGTTTCACCATTCTCCACAAAGTCAGAACAGCTCAGTTTTTGAAGGTAGCGGAGGTGGAGTCTGCTTTATGACTAACTCATCACGGTGCAGACATGTGGCAGTTCTATCTCAGTCTTGCTCACCCAACCTGGAACATCAGGCAGTCAAATGTCATTCATTTTATCTGCCGAGGGAGTTTTCTGCCATCGTCCTGCTAGCGGTGTACATTTCTCCTCAGGCCAATATCAGGCAGAAACTGCATATCCTGATGTCTTCCCTATCATTGCGAGAGGTTTCAACCAGACCAGCTTGAAGAAGCCTCTGAACAACTACCACCAACATATCACCTGTGAAACAAAAGGAGCCATACACGTCCACACTTTGGAAAGTCCAGTCACCTGGCTGTACTTCTACTCCCAGTGTATAGCCGGAGACTAAGTACCACAGAACAAGTGCTGAGGACCAAGAAGGTATGGTAAAGGTAGGTGGAGGAGCACTTACATATCTGCTTTGAGTTGGTGGACTGGGATTCAAGGATTCATCTTCGAATCAGAAGGAATATGCCACAGTTGCCACTGACATCATCAAGACCTGTATGGATGAGTATGTGCCATCAAAAACTTACCGGACATACCCAAACCAAAAGCCATGGATGAATCAGGAGATTCGTAGTCTGCTGAGGGCTAGATCTGCATTGTTTAAGACCAGTGATCTAAACCTAAACAAGAAATCTATGTACAGCCTACAGAAGGCCATTCTGAGGGCAAAAGAAGAATTCTGATTGAGGTTAGAGATGGAATCAGATGCATATCACCTCTGGCCATTACTTCCTACAACACGAAACCAAACATCATGAATGGCTGTGATGTCTCATTCCCAAATGAGCTTAGGCATGCTTTGAAAGGGAGAATAAAACTACACCTGTGCAAACCCCTGCAGCATCTGGTGACCCTGTCATCTCTGTCTCAGAGGCTCATGTCAGAACATCTTTGAAGAAGTTGAACCCTCACAAGGCATCAGAACCTCATGGTGTACCTGGTAGGGCTCTGGAAACCTGTGTCAAACAACTAGTAGGAATGTTCAAGGACATCTTCAATCTCACACTGCTATAGTCGGAGGTTCCCACCTGCTTCTCAAGGGTGCCCAAGAAGAGCAGGGTGAGTTGCCTCAACAACTATTGGCCAATAACATCACATCTACCATGATGAAGTGCTTTAAAAGGTTGGTCATGGCCAGAATCAACTCCTGCCTAAGGAAAGACCTGGACCCACTGCAATTTGCCTATTGCCACTATAGGACTATAATTAAAGTAATCTCACTGGATCTCCACTCGGTCTTGAATCACCTGGACAATAGAAATACCTATGTCAGGCTGCTGTTTATTAACTACACCTCAAGTTTTGACATAATCGTACTCTCAATTCTAATCATCAAGCTCCAAAAGCTGGGTCTCTGCACCTTCCTCTGCAAATCAATCCTTGACTTCCTCTCTGGGGGACCACGGTCTGTGCAGATTGGAAATAACATATAACAATCAACATTGGCAAATATAAAGAATACATGCTTATCCCACTGCTGTACTCTCTCTACACCATGATTTTGTGGCTAGGCACAGCTTCAAACGACATTTATAAATTTACCGATGACACAACTACTGTTGGCAGAATTTCAGATGGTGTTGAAGAGGCATACAGGAGTGAGATAGATCAGCTGGTTGAGTGGTGTAGCAGCAACAACCTTGCACTCAACGTCCGTAAGACCAAGGAATTGATTGTGATTTCAGGAAGTCTAAGGTAACACACACCAGTCGTCATTGAGGGATCAGAAGTGGAAAGGATGAGCAATTTCAAATTCCTGGGTGTCAACATCTCTGAAGATCTATCCCGGGCACAACATATTGATAAAATTACAAAGAAGGCACAAAAGAGGCTATATTTTATTTGGAATTTGAGGAGAATTAGTATGTCATCAAAGATGCTTGCACATTTCTACAGATGTACCATGGAGAGCATCTGGTATGGAGGGGCCACTGCGCAGGACTGGAAAAGGCAGCAGACAGTTGTAAACTCAGCTAGCTCCATCATTGGCACTACCCTTCACAGTATTGAGAACACTTTCAAAAGGCGATTCCCTCAAAATAGTGTCATCCATTATGAAGGACCCTCATCACCCAGGACATGCCCATTTTCATTGCTATCATCAAGGAGGAGGTACAGTAGCCTGAAGATACACACTCAAATGTTTCAGGAACAGCTTCTTTCCCTCTGTCATTATATTTCTGAATAGGCAATGAACCCATGAACACTACCTCAGTATATTTTTCCTCTCTTTTTGCACTAATTTTTCAATTTAATTTTTATATATTGTATATAGTTACAGTAATTTAAATTTTGATTGTTATGTGTTGCAATATACTGCTGCTGTAAAATTAGACATTTTACAACATATGCCTGTGATATTAAACCTGATTCTGATTCTGATCTACTATTTACTTATCTACAAGTAGATTGAATATGAATTTATAACTCTCTTTGTATTAAATATACATATGTCGTCATCATGTTATATGAGATTAAAAGTAACAACACCACAGGATACAACTAATCATTGAAGTGTTGTGTGCACAATCCAATATTAAACAGGCACACCTTTTTGATTGCTCCATTTTTCCTGCATATTACTCTGAATAAGATATAGGTGCAGAATTAGGCTATTTGGCTCATTGAGTCCACTCTGCTGTTCTATCATGGCTGAATTATTATCCCCCTCAACCCCTTTCTCCTACCTTCTCCCCATAACCTTTGATGCCCTTTCTAATCAAGATCCTATCAACCTCTGCTTTAAATATACCCAATAACTCTTGACCTTACAATCTACCTCAATATAATCTTGCACTTTATTGTTTACCTGCAGCTGGGAGGTTTCATGAACATAGCTTAACGTTCTTGAGGAGCAGATACTACGAGCAGTTTTAGACCCCTTATCCTAGAAGGGATGTGCTGAAACTGGAGAGGGTTCGAAGGAGGTTCACGAAAATGATTGCAAGATTGAATGGCTTGTCATATGAAGAGCATTTGATGGCTATGAGCCTGTATTCACAAGAATTCAGAAGAATGAGAGGTGACCTCATTGAAACCTATTGAATGGTGAAAGGCCTTGATGAAGTGGATGTGGAGAGGATGTTTCCTATGGTGGGAGAGTCTAAAACTGGAGGACACAGCCTCAGAACAGAGGAGCTTCCGTTTAGAATGGAGACGATAGTGAATTTATTCAGCCAGAGTGTGGTGAATCTGTGGAGTTCTTTGTCACAAGCAGCTGTGGAGGCCAAGTCTTTGTGTATATTTAAGGCACAGGTTGATAAATTTTTGATTGGTCAGGGTATGAAGAGATACAGGGAGAAGGCAGGAGATTGGGGCTGAGAGGAAAATTGGATTAGCCATGATGAAATGACGGAGCAGACTCGATAGGCCAATTAGCCTAATTCTGCTCCTGTGTCTTATGGTCTTACCTGGCTTTGTGGAGCAAGAAGTCGTTTTTTTTATGTGTGAGGATGGATGCAAGTAATTCATACCCAGTCAACGGAAAGTTTGAGACCATTGTCAAGGCTTGAAATAGAAGCCATCACCAAATTTTGGACTTTATTTGGTTTAGTTAACTTCTGTGGATTTCCTGCTAAACTTTGTAATGTTGTTAACCATGATGTATGATCTCTTGAAGAAGGATGAACCATAGCAAGGGAGATGGAAACATTTTAAAACAGATTATGGCCAAGTAATCTGAAGTGTCCATTTTCTTTGTGATTTGCACATTAACAAAGAAGGTGATACTCAGAGAAATGCACACATTGGTGATTATATTTTGGATGACCAGTTTCCACCAGTCCTTGTTACGCAGATGATTCAGGCTGAGCACCAACCACATTTCACTGGCCAGTTGTAGACCAATATCCACAGTTCCCACATCGTGTCCTCAAGAAGGTAGTGGTGAACTAGCCTCCAGAATCAATATGATATTGAAGTCAAGTCAAACTGAATGTCACAAATGGTGTGTTGTCAAGATTTCACTGATGCAAATGTAGAGGATGAAATTTAAACATATCTAAGCGGTATTTATAATTCTTCCTTAAAATTACTGCAGAGAATCCAGTATTAAAGAAATTAACTGGGTGTATTTGAGCTACTGAACTGGATCATGTGGATGTCTTTACGAGCATAGGAGGACAGACGTTGTGGGTGTTCCACAATTCAGGACTACATTAAATGGATTTCAGAGTAGTTATCCAATGAGTTATGAATTTGGATAGCAAACGTTTTTCACTTATGTCATTTAGGTATTGCTTACATTAAACTGGTCAGTACTTTAGTCTGTCATCAATCATACACAAGGATCTGAAAGAATAAAACAAAATATATATTACTTTATTCTCTATTTCATTCAAATGGATTATGCAGATTGGAAAGAAAACACATATATTTGCATCACTAAGCAAGTTTAATAATGCAATATTAAAATTATATAAATATTGTTTCAGTGATGCCAATGTGCTATATTTTTATCTATTCTCAGAACTATGCATTATTACTGAAATATACTGCATATACTGTGTTACAATAATGGGACAGTCAGTGTCAGATTTAGGCTTCAGATAGGCAAACTTTAGAAAATACATTACAGGCCTACTTATGAACATTCCAACATGGGGCTTGTTAGTATATAAAATCTGAAACAATGTCCTGGAGCTAAGTCCAATTGGAAAAATTGGCAATTCTCTCTGGCATGTACCAGAGTATAATTATAAGCAATCAACATATTTAGCTAGCAGATAAATGTAACAATTAATTAGCAGTGTGGGACTATCAGAACTACAGAATGTTGTACCAAATTTTAAATAGAATCTGAAATATTTTCTTCTCAACACATCCTGGCACAAAATCAAAACACCTAGTTTCTGAAGAGGATAAACCATTGAAGTTTCAACTGATTTGAAGAAGTTGAAAGGCTGTGAATGGTAAAAAAAAAAGAGGATATTCTCTGATCCAAACCGTTATTAATATTCGCGAGTAAGCTTCACCCAGCATTTCAGTTTTATTTTTTGTCATTGTTAAGTGGCTCACTGACTCGAAAAAATACTGAGAATACATTTGTCAAGCAAACTGTAGCATGATGATAAATGTTTGGAATTTAATTTCTGCAGAAAAAATGAAAAATATAGGAAGATCACTGGCAGCAAAAATGTATTGCCTCCCTGTCTCCTGGGATTCTGCGGCACCAGCAGAGTTGCTGCAAAACTGAACTCATACCGTACTGTAGGAATTATTAATGCAGGAGCCCATGTTGCAGTGGCTGTTGTCCACATTATCGGTTGTTATAATAGTGTGGCTTCATGTTTTTGTAACAGAGATGGGGCCCAGCAAGTACTGTGCTTCAGTGGAACAAATTGGACCTTAAGAAAGACTAACCAGCGTGAGTGTTTCTGGGGCTGTGAATAAAGAATAATTGTTCTCCCTACCATAGGTGTCTCAGAATTATTCAATACAGCTAGAAAACAATATGGCATGTACAACTTATGTTGCTTTAGCTATGTCTATAAGTTGTGGATATGCAAAGTTTTCTGAGGTAGCTATGAATGTCCACAGATGTACTATTAACTTCTGTCACAGTCTGTATGGCTGATATTTCTGTCCTTTTAGGAGTTAATCAGCTATGGATTTGGCTCAACAGAATTTGACAATTATATTCTGCAAAGATTTGGATATTCAGTTCTTTGCTGAAAGTTATGAAAGGTGACACTGATTTATTTTGATGTGAAAGCAATAATGGCATTATTACATCTACCACTCTTGCCCAAAGTTTGGTTTACTGATGGTGACCATATCCATATCAGCCTACAGCTATAAAGGTTTGTTGCAGTTTGTGTTTGTAATTATTCAGTCGAACAAGTCCATTCTGAAAAGGTTAGCATTTGTAATGAAATCTTAACCTGTACTGAGCAAACATGTCTTCATTACAGCCAAATTCAGGCCTCTGATCTTGAAATAAGGGTTATTTAATTCTGGCCATTTTTTTTCAAATATCCTTCAATTTAGGGCATAATCTAATTTTGTAAGCTAACATTTAATTTCTCTATTTTGCTCATACCTAAAATGCAGCCTGTTGACACAGTCAAGTTTTAAAGCTGTTATTCATCATGTGTTCCTCTGTGCTGAAACTAAAATAGTACCCTCCTCAACTAACAGCTGACAAAATTCAGTTTCAATACAGCTTTCCATATGTATCTCCCTTGGTTGTTTAAAATCTTACCTTTTAAAACTGTAATTAATAGCAGATGTTATTTTCATCAATTCTAGGTGAACTGGGGCTAAGAATTATTTTATTAATATTTCAAGGTAAAATTTGTAACTAACCTGAGAGCTGACCACTTCTTTCAGAAATTAGTGAGTCAAACTGAATTTGAAGGTAATTCATCTTACACAAGTGTAAAAGTTACTCTAAGGTTACTGTAGAATGTAACTCAAAAGCCCTCAGAGAATTTCAGGATATTCTATCCATTAGTTGTGCTCTTCTGCTTCAAGGGCAGGCATTAACAAGGATTCCTCGGATGTGTTCTCTGTGATGATGAATTAGGTACAAAGAAAGACTGTATATTCATGCCGTCCCAAATGAAAGGTAGATTGAAACAAAAGGAGGCACTTGTAAAACTGCTGAATTTTGTGAGGATTCTTCTTGAAATACTTGCTCATTGGAATGGTCAGAAAGTAGATGCAAAAATGTGGCTTGCACAGGATTTTTAATATATATTTTCCTGTTGCAAGAGAAAACTGTGCAGTGGTTCATTAATGCAAATAAGCAGAAGAAAGCCCAGCTGATTTTTGTGGGTAAACAAGCTGTATAACCCAAAAGTGTTCTGAATGATTATGCAAGAAGTGTGTATTTGACTTAATAAATATCAAAGCTTCATTCCACTTTTAAGATAACTGTTAAGATTTGTAACTTCAAAACATTAAACTAATTCAAAAGGAAGAAACGTGTGCCTGGAGATGCAGGTCTAACTTCAAGCTTACTTTTAAAGCCAAGTGCGCACGTATCCCGTGTAGCAGGATGATGTATGCAGTTCATGTATCTATACATAGAGCAAGCTGTTCACCATGTAGCAAGCTCCCCTCTCCACGCATCTGATGAACCCAAATTAACGGCAGAGACCAATAACGTTTGACATCAGCAGCGTTGCAAGAGTTGCCAGTCAGAACTGAACTCAACGTAGGACTGCCTTAGTGGTTCCAGCTCCGTATTTTTTTCTCAGGGTTTACTCCCGAAACCTTCCCCATGTGTGGGTATAGCCACAAGGCAGTGGAGGTTTGAGATCAGAGTTTTCCTTCTCCAAGATGAGCTGCCAATCACAGATGACAAACCCCATACGCCGGAAGCAACTGGTTTTAAGATGCCAATAACCCTCCTTTGCTCCTTCTCCTGTTAGTAGAAACAGTTTCACTAGGCTTTGTAGCTAAGGCACAGGTGAAAACCAGGAGCTGGAATTGGTTATCAGAGGCTATTTGAGGTGCATACCATTGAGAGCATTTAAGAGATAGTGGGAGATTGTACTCATACTATCCCTGGCTATAACAACTAACCACACATTGCTCTGCGACAACACCGGTGCCAAGCTGTATCGGCCCTAGGACCCTTCCCTTGGACAACATCGGTGGCGTGGAGAGGGGAGACTTGCAGCATGGGCAACTGCCGGTCTTCCATACAACCTTACCCAGGCCTGCACCCTGGAAACCTTCCAAGGCGCAAATCCATGGTCTCACGAGACTAACGGATACCTATAACAACTTTAAGGAATGAAAATTATATTGATCATAACTTTTTGTGACATTGGTTCATTGGAATGAAGTAGAGAATCTTCAGTAGAGAATCTCTGATTAGCTGTATCTAGTTTGCATTATAATTTTTTTTCATAGTGGTTCCATAAGAAGAGGAGGAGAAGGTTTGGAGTCTGAAGGAGTAGGGTATGAGTGCTGTATTAGGAGGACCTATTCCCTCAAAACATCTGGCAGCAAAGTGCTTAACTCTGCCTTCAGATTGAACACTTCCAGAAGTACAGGTAGCATAGCAGATAGCACAATGCTACTACAGCTCAGTGCGTCGGAGTTCGGCGTTCAATACACATGTCCTGTTTAAGGAATTTGTACATTCTCCCTATAGACTGTATGGGTTTCCTATGAGTGCTCCAGTTTCCTCCCACAGTCCAAATACATACCAGTCAGTAGGTTAATTGGTCATTGCAAATTATCCTGTGATTAGATTACAGTTAAAACAGGGTTGCTGGACAGCACAGCTCATAAAGGCAAATTGAATAGGATTAAGGAACCTTGGTTCTCAAGGGATATTGCAACTCTGATAAAGAAGAAGAGAGAGTTGTATGACGTGTAGGAAACAGGGAGTAAATAAGGTGCTTGAGGAGTATAAAAAGTGCAAGAAAATACTTAAGAAGGAAATCAGGAGGGCTAAAAGAATACATGAGGTTGCCTTGGCAGTCAAAGTGAAGGACAATCCAAAGAGCTTTTACAGGCTTATTAAGAGTAAAAGGATTGTAAGGGATAAAATTGGTCCTCATGAAGATCAGCGTGGTCGGCTATGTGCGGAACCAAAAGAAATGGGGGAGATCTTAAATGGGTTTTTTGCATCTGTATTTATTAGGGAAACTGGCATGAAGTCTATGGAATTAGGGGAAACAAGTAGTGAGATCATGGAAACTGTACAGATTGAAAAGGAGGAGGTGCTTGCTATCTTGATGCAAATTAGAGTGGATAAATCCCCAGGACTGACAGGGTATTCCCTCGAACCTTGAAGGAGACTAGTGTTGAAATTGCAGGGGCCCTGGCAGATATATTTAAAATGTCAGTGTCTACGGGTGAGGTGCCGGAGCATTGGAGAATGGCTCATGTTGTTCCGTTGTTTAAAAAAGGATCGAAAAGTAATCCGGGAAATTATAGGCTGGTAAATTTGATGTCAGTAGTGGGTAAGTTATTAGAGGGAATACTAAGAGACAGAACCTACAGGTATTTGGATAGACAGGGACTTATTAGGGAGAGTCAACATGGCTTTGTGCGTGGTAGGTCATGTTTGACCAATCTATTGGAGTTTTTCGAGGAGGTTACCAGGAAAGTGGATGAAGGGAAGGCAGTGGATGTTGTCTACATGGACTTCAGTAAGGCCTTTGACAAGGTCCCGCATGGGAGGTTAGTTAGGAAAATTCAGTCGCTAGGTATACATGGAGAAGTGGTAAATTGGATTAGACATTGGCTCAATGGAAGAAGCCAAAGAGTAGTAGTAGAGAATTGCTTCTCCGAGTGGAGGCCTGTGACTAGTGGTGTACCACAGGGATCAGTGCTGGGTCCATTGTTATTTGTCATCTATATCAATGATCTGGATGATAATGTGGTAAATTGGATCAGCAAATTTGCTGATGATACAAAGATTGGAGGTGTAGTGGACAGTGAGGAAGGTTTTCAAAGCTTGCAGAGGGACTTGGACCAGCTGGAAAAATGGGCTGAAAAATGGCAGATGGAGTTTAATACAGACAAGTCTGAGGTATTGCACTTTGGAAGGACAAACCATGGTAGAACATACAGAGTAAATGGTAAGGCACTGAGGAGTGCAGTAGGACAGAGGGATCTGGGAATACAGGTACAAAATTCCCTAAAAGTGGCATCACAGGTAGATAGGGTGGTAAAGAGAGCTTTTGGTACATTGGCCTTTATTAATCAAAGTATTGCGTATAAGAGCTGGAATGTTATGATGGGGTTGTATAAGGCATTGGTGAGGCCGAATCTCGAGTATTGTGTTCAGTTTTGGTCACCAAATTATAGGAAGGATATTAATAAGGTTGAAAGAGTGCAGAGAAGGTTTACAAGGATGTTGCTGGGACTTGAGATACTCAGTTACAAGGAAAGGTTGAATAGGTTAGGACTTTATTCCCTGGAGCATAGAAGAATGAGGGGAGATTTGATAGAGGTATATAAAATTATGATGGGTATAGATAGAGTGAATGCAAGCAGGCTTTTTCCACTGAGGCAAGGGGAGAAAAAAACCAGAGGACATGGGTTAAGGGTGAGGGGGGAAAAGTTTAAAGGGAACATTAGGGGGGGGCTTCTTCACACAGAGAGTGGTGGGAGTGTGGAATGAGCTGCCAGACGAGGTGGTAAATGTGGGTTCTTTTTTAACATTTAAGAATAAATTGGACAGATACATGGATGGGAGGTGCATGGAGGGATATGGTCCGTGTGCAGGTCAGTAGGACTAGGCAGAAAATGGTTCGGCACAGCCAAGAAGGGCCAAAAGGGTTGTTTCTGTGCTGTAGTTTTTCTATGGTTTCTATAGGGCCAAAAGGGTCTGTTCCACACTGTATCTCCAAGTAAGTTTCATGGAGAGATGGTCTTTGCTGTTGAAATATTCAAAGCTCCTCATGTGAACCCAGAGCTCTTCGTCAACCAGAAAACAATCATGAATACAATGTGTGACCTCTGGCACTGTTTTCCTTTAGGCAGTTATCTGCACTTGAACATCTCATGATATTTTCAATCTGAAGGTGTATACTTTGTCCATCATATATGTAGGCTTGTACTGCAGAGATAAAGGAGGATGAGAGTCATAGAGGAGTAAAACATTACAGTGCAGAAACAGGCCTATCGGCCCATCTAGTCTGTGTCAATCTATTATTCTGCCTAGTCCCAAGACAATGGTCCTCCATACGCCTCCCATCCATGTACTAATCTAAATTTCTCTTAAATGTTGAAATCAAACCCACCTCCACCACTTTTGCTTCAGATCCCCACTCTCACCACCCTCTGAGTGACAAAGATCCTCTTCATGTCCTCTTATCAATTCACCTTCCACCCTTAACCCATGACCTCTAGCTCTAGCCTCACCCAATCTCAGTGGAAAAAAGCCTGCTTATTTACCCTATCTATACCTCTCATAATTTTGTATACCTCTATCAAATCTCCCCTAGTTCTCCTAAATTCTAGGGAATAAAATCCTAACCTATTCAACCTTGCTTCATAGCTCAGGTCCTCAAGTCCTGGCAACTTCCTTGTAAATTTTCTCTGCCCTCTTTCAACCTTATTGACATCCTTCCTGTAGGTAGGTGACCAGATCTCTCACAATGCTCCAAATTAGGCTTCACCAATGCCTTATACAACTTCAACGTATCCCAACTCCTGTACTCAAAACTTCAATTTATGAAGGCTAATGTACCAAAAGCTCGCTTTATGACCCTATCTACTTATCTACGCCACTTTCAAGGAAATATGGATCTGTATTCCCAGATCCCTCTGTTCTACCACATTCTGCAGTGTCCTACCACTCAACATGTAAATCTTATCCTGGTTGGTCCTTCCAAAGTGCAACTCCTCACACTTGTCTGCATTAATTCCATCTGCCATTTTTCAGCCCATTTTTCCTGTTGGTCCAGACCCACTGTAGGGTTTTATAGCCTTCCTCACTGGCCACTACAACTACGGTCTTGGTGTCATCTGCAAATTTGCTAATCCAGTATACCACATTATCATCCAGATCATTGAAATAGATGGCAAACAACAACTTACCCAGTACCTACCCCTGTGGCACTCCACTTGTCAAGGGCCTCCAATGTTTAATCCAATTTACAACCTCATTCTGAATGCCAAGTGACTGAACCTTCTTGACCAAACTCCCATGAGGGAACATGTCAAAGGCCTTGCTAATATCCTGTAGACAACATCCACTGCCTTGCCTTTATCAACCTTCCTGGTAACTTCCTCAAATACTCGATAAGGCTGGTTCGATATGACCTACTGTGCACAGAGCCATGCTGACTAACCCTCAGCAGTCCCTGTTTATAAAAATATTTTTATATCTGGTCCCTTAGAATACCTTCCAGTAATTTACTCATGATTGGTATCAGGCTCACCGCCCTATATTTTCCTGGCTTATTTTTAGAGCCCTTCCTAAACAACGGAACAACATTAGCTATCCTCCAATCCTCTGGCATCTCATCCGTGACATTTAAATACCTCTGCTAGAGCCCCTGCAATTTCTGTACTAGCCTCATACAAATTCTGATTGAACACCTTGTCAGACCGTGGGGATTTATTTGGGAACAAAAGATGGGTGTCCCTTTATTCATGGTTTTTCACGCTGGTCTGGACTTCTAAAAATGCTGGAGAATAATAGTACAATATCAGTCATGTAATCTAATGAACAAGGTTACCATTTGGAAATTATGTTACTGGAGCACCTGTGGGCATCCTGCAGTACTGTCAAAAAAGTTTGTATTTAATCGTGTTATTTGTATAATGTAATTTTTATTGTTTATCATTTAATATTATGAGGTCCTGCATGATGGCACCAATAAGCAGTGACTCTTTGTGTGCAGCTCTGATGGGAATCATCACATATTCCCGCTTAAGACTACTACAGCTGAAATCCACAGTCACAGCCATGGGGACTTCAATAAGCAGCATCATCTTAAGATGTTTAAAAATCTGTCGATACTCAAAAAGAGTGGATTCTGGACAGCAGACTTGGGTCATGAGTGCAATTCCCCTTTAAGAAAATGGAAGCATAGAAGGTGAACCAGTCTTCAGACATTATTGTAATGCAGAGGTATTAGACCCCCACTCCTGACTGTCCTGCTGTCAAATGTACAGTTTCTGGAAAATAAAATTCAAGACCCTAAAGCAAGATTGCAGGACCAGAGGGACATCAGGGACTGCTGTGTACTTTACTATATAGCAGCATGGCTCACCCCCACCAGTTTGGACACAGTGTTTGAGCCCAATAGCTTCACTATTCTCCACAAAGGCAGGACAACAAAGTCTTTTAAAGGTTGAGGAGGTGGAGTATGCTTTATGAATTACTCATCAAGGTGCACAAACATGGACGTTCCATCTCAATTCTGCTCATGCAGCCTGGAACATCTTAAGCATCATCCATTTTATCTGCCGAGGGTGTCTTCTGCTGGTAGCGGTGTACATTCCACCTCTGGCTAACATCAAGCAGGTACTGGGGGAGCTGAGCACCATGATTAGCAGTTACAAAACAGCACACCCGGATGACTTCCCTATCATTGCGTGGGACTTCAAACTAGCCAGTTTGAAGAAGTCCCTGAACAACTACCACCATTATATCACCTGTGGAACCAGAGGAGCCAACACATTTCAAAGGTTCATTTTATTATCAAAGTATGTACTCCAAATACAACTCTGAGATTTGTTTTCTCCGGATAGTCAATAAATACAGAAAAACCATGGAAGTCGTTGAAAAAAGCAGACATCAACCCCCCCCCCCATGTGAAAAAGAAAAAAAAAACAAATTTCATAAATTCCAAACCCCCAACCCCTTCCTCGCACAAAAACTAACAGATTGTCCACCCAGACATGGCAGGTAAGACATCAAACTCGTAAGCCCCAAGACCCTCCCTTGCAAAAAAAAGCGACAATAACATCAAAGCCCAACCCCTCTCTCACACACAAAAATCTAACAGATCATTCACACAGAAAAACACCTAACAAGAACATCACACCCCAAATCCCCAACCCTCCCTTCGCCCAAGAAATTAACATATTGCCCATCGGCCAATCAGTAACAAGAACGAAAACACAGAGAAATTGAAGGAGACCAGTATAAACAACAGTCCACATCAATATTCACATACAACTCGGAATTTTGATAACAACGTCTGTCAGCATTGAGGAGAGCGATAGCTTGATCTCAGTACTTCCGTGGGGAGTGACTGCTGATCCATGCCTTCATCCAATTCGCGGCCTCTCAACTGCTGGCCCAATGCAACCTCCCAACCTCTGGCCACTTGGCCATTGTTATACCACCATCAAGTTTGTTTGCCATGTCATCCCACACCCACACTTTGGAAAGTACGATCACCTGGCTATACCTCTCCTCCCAGCATATAGCCAGAGACTAAAGACCTTCACACCACTGGTAAAGACCAAGAAGGTATGGTCCAGTGAAGCTGAGGGCTTACAGATCTGCTTTTAGTCAGTGGACTGGACAATATTCAGAGATTCATTTTCAAATCTGAAATTCATGCCATGGTTGTCATTGACTTCATTGAGACCTGTATGGATGAGTGTGTACTTTCAAGAACATACTGGACCAAAAGCTGTGGGTGAACCAGGAGATTCATAGTCTGGTGAGGGCTAGACCTATGGCATTGAAGACTGGTGATCTAGAACTAGACAAATCATCTAGATGTGACCTTTGGAAGACAATTTTAAAAGTTAGAGACGGAATCGGATGCACAGCTGCTCTGGCAGGGTTTGCAGGCCATTACATTGTACAAGGCCAAACCTAACATTATGAATACTTCACTCTCAGATGAGTTCAATGCCTTTTATGCACGCTTTGAAAAGGAGAAATAAACTACACTTGTGCTACCCTGCAGCATTTGGTGACCCTATGGTTTCTGTCTTGGAGGCCAACATCAGAACTTTTTTCAAGGGGGTGAACCTTCACAGGGCATCAGGCTCTGATGGTAGGGCACTGAAAACCTGCTCCAACCATCTGTGGGAGTGTTCAAGGACATCGTTAATCTCTCACTGCTGTAATCAGAGGTTCCCACATTCTTCAATAAGGCGACTATCATACCAGTGCCCAGGAAAAGTGGGGTAAGCTGCCTCAATGACTATCCCCCAGTTGCAGTCACATTTACAATGGTGAAGTGCTTTGAGAGGTTTGTCGTATTCAGAGTCAGCTCCTGCCTAAACATGGACCTGGACCCACTGCAATTTGCCTCTCACCACAGTGGATGCAATCAGTCTGGCTTTCTACTCAACCTTGGATCACCTGGGCAATAGCAATCCCTATGTCAGGCTGCTGTTTATTGATTACAGCTCAATGTTCAAAGTAACCGTGTCCTCAGTTCTAATCACCAATCTCCAAAGTCTGGGTCTCTGTACCTGCCTCTGCAACTGGATTCTTGACTCCCTCACCGGGAGACCACAGTCAGTGCGGATCAGAAATAATATATCCTCCTCGCTGAAACTCAGCACTGGTGTGATGGTAGTGTGCAAAGTTCTAAACTCGAATAGAAACCTTAAGCTCTGTCCAATATAAATAGCCACAAGTGTTCTCGCTGAAGGGAAATTATACTATATAATTATAGCCTTCAAAGACAAGTTTACTTCTCTGTTTATTCTCCATGCTGAGTTTAGCTGCCAATACCCAGTATTCAAGTAGTGGGTCCCCTCTCTCTACCAAGGAGAAGATACTTCCAGCTAACAAAGTAGTTTAAAACACAGTTTATTTAATTACAGTGATACAAATTTATATCCAGACAACATTCTTAAAACACATTTAAAACTCACAGTGCATTTCTATTTTAAGCATTTCCCAATTACAAACCATTTCTAAAACATAAACCATCTGCAAAAGGCAAAGCATTTCTGGAACACAAAGGATTAAGATCAAAAGTGCGTAGAATGAACTGATGCATTTTGTAATAAAACCAATAAATTGCATGCAGGTGTAATGCCCTGGTTAAGATTTTTACTGCATTTCGTAGCTTTCTGTAGAAGCATTGTGTCCCGCTGACAGTGTTTGGGTTTCAGTTAGAGATAAGGGGCTGTGATGTTCAATTTAGAAATGCTGTGTCAGCCAATCAGGATGGTGGAATGGGAGAAGGGTCCAGGGAAAGCTAGCTGAAGTGGATTTGTGATGGACACTGGTGGGGTTTGTGGTTTTTTGGCGGGAAATGCAGAGAGAAGAGACAGATGTAGGATTTGATCCAACAGGAAGGCGTGATTCAAAGGAGTCCATAATGGGAAGTTGTAATGGTGATTGGTGATGAGAAATCTGCACCATGAGTAAGTGACACACCCAGCTTTGGAAGCTATGGTCTCCAATATGTGCACATTTAGACTGGGTTAATTATAATGGGCCCCTTTATTTTTTTTCCTTTTCCTCTTGATAACTGTTGATTAAGCTGAAATTAGTTAATATACTTTCTTTATAATGGTATGCGGTGTACAATCTGTTATTTCTTGCCGATGGATAATTGCATACAGGCAATACTTACACAGCATTCACTCAAATCAGGGTTCCATTAGTCGAAACATCCCAACATCCCAACTTTGGTGGGACTCAAATCATACCAACCTTGGACATGTATTGGCTTTCTCACAGCTGAGAACAGTGGCTGTTAGCAGAGCTGGCTAACAAGACAAGTTTCTATACAAGCCCGGTGAGGGGGCCTCACAGGCATTTAATTTGTTTATGGATCCATAATGTAAAATACTTGACTGTAAATTCATCTTCTAATATCATCTAGTGCATCATACAGTACTGTAAGAATATTGTACCCTGCCTCTGAAATTCATTTCATCGGAGTAAAAAGAATGAAATTTATAGACAGTGAACAGCTCACTGATGCCACAATGTAGAGCTATTTGCCGAGCTTTTTGATGACAGTGTTAATTTATATCCTGCTAAGCTTCCAGTGTGATAAGGAAGAAGCACACCCTCATATTCAGGCTGACAATGAAATAAGTTTCATGGTTCCATTGCTGAACTTGAATCTTCTTGTATTCAAATATGGGGCAAACTACTTACTGGGTTCCTGTGAAGCATTCGACAGTGTGTTCAAAGCTGGGTCTACACGCTATCCAATAGAAGTTCCATGATGGAACTACTTAGCCCACTACTTCCAAGATAAGTGATTAAAATATACCGACCAAAGTGTTCACCCAAGTAGAGTAGGGTTGTTCCTGCTAAGTTATGTGGATTGATACCAGCCACAGTACCTACCATCCTGAAGGCATCCCTATAAAGCTTTACCAGTGTCATTATCACCATTTTATCCTTTTCACTCAATCCTGGGCTCCCCCCACTGCACACAATAATTTCCAATGAATGTCCAATTTCCCTGCCCACTTTTCAATAGGTACATTTAATGTCAGGGAAATGTATACAATATACATCCTGAAATTCTTTTCCTTCACAAACATCCACAAAAACAGAGGAGTGCCCCAAAGAATGAATGACCGTTAAAACGTTAGAACCCCAAAGCTCTCCCCCTCTCGTGCACAAGCAGCAGCAAGGCAAAGAACCCCCGCCCCCCCCCGCCTCCCAAACCGGCAAGAAAGCATCAGCGCCCTGCACAGGGCACTCAAGCGTGCAGCAAAAGCATCAATAAAGACACAGACTTGCCGTACCCCAAAAACTACTCATTCACCCGGTATTCAACGTACCATAGGTACTCTCTCTCCCTAATAATGGAAAAAGAGCTATCCTGATTTCACAGCGAGAGGGGAGACATAACAAACAACTCGCTGATTTACGATGTTAAAAGTCTGTTGCATCTCTTTTTCCGAGCTCTGCACCCAGAGAGTCAGCCCCAGAAAGGCGCAGCTCTCCAGACACACAACCCCTATCAGCTAACCTGCTGCTCCCAATGATCCATGTTCTCCTGCAACGCCTCAGTCAGGTGTACCGGCCTAGAATCAGCACGTTTCCCGAGCCACGGAAATCTCGAACCCTGAAGGTGCACTCGACTTCCAGACCACGTCCTTGGGATAGTGGCCTGTCGTAAGGCCCTGAGAGCGGCCCGCAAAGAACTGAAGTCAGAGTGTAACTCCAGGTCAGGGTCTTCAACAGAACTTTGAAAAGGCAAAAAAAATCAAAGATAGAAATACAAGAGGTGATTGATAAGTTTGTGGCCTAAGGTAGAAGGAGTCAATTTTAGAAAACCTAGCACATTTATTTTTCCTACATTTACACACTTAGTCCAGCGGTCATGGAGCATACGGATCCCTTCTTTGTAGAAGTCGGCGTCTTGGACCTCCAGAAGGAGATGAGTTATTAACTTCAAACTTTCTGCATTTTCACTCAAAGAGTTGAACTGCACATGCATGTAACGAGAGCTGTATAACTCATCTCCTTCTACCTTAGGCTACAAACTTATCAATCACCCCTGCTGTGGACCACCTGGAGGTCTAAGATGCTCTCGTTACATGCACATGCAGTTCATCTCTTTGTGTGATAATGCAGAAATTTTGAAGTTAATAACTCATCTCCTTCTACCTTAGGCCACGAACATATCAATCACCCCTGCTGTGGACCACTTCTACAAAGAAGGGATCCGTATGCTCCACGACTACTGGACTAAGTGTGTACATGTAGGAGGACACTATGTTGAAAAATAAATGTGTTAGGTTTTCTAAAATTGACTCCTTCTACCTTAGGCCACAAACTTATCAATCACCCCTCATAGATCTGTTTCTGAAGAGGCAAAGCAAAGGAGTTGCCATTGAGCACCATCTTGACTTTGCTCTGTCTCTCCACTATTCCCAGTCTGCTTTAAAAACTTATGCTATTGCCTCATCTTTTGTTTTCTTTTCTTTTACAAGCTTTGTGAGAACAATCTAACTCATCGTCATGACAGCAATGAAGCTTAATCCCCAGTAGTTCATGAACTGCAGGATTATTTATTCCTGATAGTCTTTATACAGTATTGATAAATGTTCATACGACTTTGTTTCTGCTAATTCACAGGGACCGAGATTTCTGTCTGAAGCTCTTGTGGTTCATGATGCATCAATAGCAGAAGCTGTAGATCCTTTCTTTATTCTTCATGAAACTGTTGCTAAGGTAAGATTTATTTTATTATGAAAACTAAGTGATTAGGGTCAGAACTTGTAGCATGACTCATAGTATATCAACTTGTAAAATGTTTGTATCTTTAATGCAACGGGAAATTGTTCTGAAAATCATTGAGCTTTCGTGAGAGTGGTGCATCAGATGGTGCTGATGCTTCTCGGCTCAGGAAACCTGGGTTCAGTCTGTTGGAGTTTGCATGTTATATGTTCAGTGGGTAATACCGTTCCAGCTGACCGGAAGTGCACTAAGAGCGGTAAGCGTAAAGGAGTTGAGTGCTTACTGATCTGGTTAACAACGGATGGTGCAATCTGGGGTATATTACGATCGAGGAACGTGTTTGCAGACTGGATATTGAACTTTTCACTGTTGGACTTCGGCCACATTCCACCGAGATACCACATTTGGGGGCACGGGAGGTCATTCCTGCCTGTGGCCATCGAATGCACAGCTCCTCCCGTGGCGGGTCAGACACCCTAAGCCAATAGACTGGTCCTGGAATTATTTTCCATCTGGCATAGTTTGCATTTTGGTGTTTGATTGTTGGGGTTTTTTGTATTGCTATATTTACGCTCTATTTTTGGTTGGTGCCGCTGTAACAAAACCAAATTTCCCTCGGGATTAATAAAGTATATCTATCTATCTATCTATCTATCTATCTATCTATCTATCTATATGTGTGACTGTGTGGGCTTCCCCCAGATGTCCTGCTACCTCTCACATCCCAGAGATGTACTTGATTGTTACATTAATGCCTTCAGGGTGGTAGGTGTTGTGAATAACATATATAGGTGGGTGGTAAATTTATCAATGTAAATTTAACAGGCATGTGAGGTAATAGCTCATGTGGAAATAGGAATTCTCTCAGAGACAACATCAACTTGATAGGTTGAACAGCCTCCTTCTTGTCAGAAAATACTCAACACACATGAGCATTGAATAGTGCTACAGTATTCACTTCCATTTTTTGATTCATCAATTAATATTTTTAATTTCATAAAGTGATGTTTGACCTTGGAGCTTTGGTAAATCCTATCTAGCACTACCCACACATAGTAGCTGCCACAGACATAATTATATCCTTTTTGGAATTGGACAAGGCACTTTGTCTACATATTCCTTGTAATTCTTTGGTGCAATTCAAGCAGAGATCATGAAATCAGACTTGATTTGGTTGGATTGAGATGAGTTGGTTAGTTTCCCATTAATTAAGCATATATAAGAAAAATTATAATTAAATTAAGTTATTTCCGTTAATGTAGCATATATTTCCTTAATAATGCTAATACAATGAAATTACTCTGCAAAAATATGTGATTTTGATTGACAAAGCTAATTTTCTAAACTCTCTCCAGTAATCCATTCTTTTAGTTTTCTCTGCACACCAGTCTGTATCACAATTTGTAATGTCCCTTAAAATTTTTGATTTTATTCTTAGCTGCCACAATAGCATTGAATGTGAACAATAATTAGAATCTTAAATTATCTTTATTGTCTGCACCAAGCTGGCTGAGATGTTTTATCCAAAATCTACATCTGTCATCCAATTATCCTGTAAATTTAATCAATGGGTTTAATCAAGCACTAAATTTCACTCAGTTTAACAGCCGTGATCCGTAGTGGCAACGTTGTCTGAATTGTTAAAATGTGATAGTAACGCTACCAAATATTTATATCTAAAACCTATGATATATATGCCATTGAATTGTGTTTACCAGTTTACGGCAATCTGTAGTCGGTAATTCCATTAATTGATATTCTCAGAATTGCAGCACACTCAAGCAATGATAACACCTTAGTAATCCATGTATGTCGCTACTATTGATCTTCATTGAAGTTACATGTGTGGAAATACAGAGTGTCAACAGCTTTCTTATGATGCTCAAAAAGGTTGATTACTGACATATTCCTTAATTGTGGATAAAAACAAAGCACAGTATGTTATTGGCATGCAAGAAAGAAAAGCTTGTACTTTAATGGCTCTCTGTGGATCACAATGTTGACATCGTAGAAAGGTTTATATTGTGCCAATGAAAATAAGCATTGTGCATTCTGGACACCAGAACTCCTATTAGATCATTCATGGCAGTAATGTCAAAAGGGAAGTACCAAATAAATAGTTTGAGAGATTAATGACAATACAGGCAGATAAAGAAGGCTCGTTTTGAAAGGCTTTATTGGCAAATGAAGGATAAATCTTTGACTCTACTATATCCTGACCATCAGATTGAAATTTTCTCCCTGACAAGGATCATATGATTTTCAGTGCATACCAACTTTATTGTCCTTAAGTACTCTGCAGATTTTTTTTCCCTGGTGACTCAAGATAACCCCAAACCCACATGTCCTGATGTCAGTGTTGATATGTTCAAACCCGAGCTCCATTGACATTCAGTAGTTATATCTGTATTCATAGAAACTCGGAAACTTGACTTCATTTCTGTGAGAGAATACGACCTCAGTGTGTCCCAAACATTTAACAGTCAACAAATTATTTTGCACTGCCATCACTATTATAAAATAGGAAACTCAACAGCTCATTACCAAAATGATAGCCTTGAACAGAGAACAAGGTGATAATGAACAGATAACATTTTTTTCAAAATTTGGACTGAAGGATGAATAATGTCTTGTATCAGAGGGCTAATTTCCATTACTGTCTGATCTTCTACATTTAGGAACCGTGTTAAGTATCTCAACCCAGAAATGAGGTCAATGTTAGAGCAGAGCTACTTCAGTACTCCTCAAGGGTCTGACCAGAATTTTGTGCTTAAGATTCTAAAGCTTGGAAATGATCTAATCCCCTGATGTAGGCTGACTCATGAACCACAGCTTCCTCCTCTTATAGTTAATAATCAGCTCTTTGGTTTTGCTGACATTGAGTAAGAGGTTGTTGTTGTGGTACCATCCAGACAGATTTTCATTCTCCCCCCCCACCCCACCCATATGCTGATTTGTCACCATTTTTGACTTGACCAACAATAGAGGTGTCGGCAGCAAACTTAAATATGCCATTGAAGCTGTACTTTGCCTCACAGTCATAAGTATAAAATGAGTCGAGCAATGGGCTAAGCACACAGCCTTGTGGTGCACATGTGTTGATGGTGATTGTGGAGGAAATGTTGTTGCCAATCTGACCTAAGTAGGGTCTTTAAGTGAGAAAGTTGAGGATCCAGTTGCATAAGGAGGAGCTGAGGCCTAGATCTTGGAGCTTATTGATTAGCTTTGAGGGAGAGATCGTGTTGAATCCAGAGCTGTGGTCAGTGAAGAACATC
This sequence comes from Mobula hypostoma, assembly GCF_963921235.1. Taxonomy (NCBI): domain Eukaryota; kingdom Metazoa; phylum Chordata; class Chondrichthyes; order Myliobatiformes; family Myliobatidae; genus Mobula; species Mobula hypostoma. Next base: position 50,988,110 of record NC_086100.1, on the reverse strand, counting down.
CCGAAGAGCATGTCATGAAATTTGTTATTTTGTGGCAGAAGTACTATAAAATAGTATACATTAAAATTTCTTAAAGTTACAATAAGAAATATAGAAAAAAGTAGTGCAAAAAGAGAGCTAAATATTGAGATAGTGTCCCTGTGTTCATGGACCATTCAGAAATCTGATAATAGAGGGGAAGAAGCTGTTCCTAAAAAGTTAAGTGTGTGTCTTCAGGCTCCTGTACCTCCTCCCTTATGGTAGTAATGAGAAGAGGGCATATTCTGTATGCTAAGGATCCTTAATTATGGATGCTTCCTTCTTGAGGAATCACCTTTTGCAGATATCCTTAATGATGGGGGACTAGTGGCCATTATGGAGCTGGCTGAGTTTCTAACCCTCTGCAGCTTTTTACAATCCTATGCATTGGTGCCTCCATATAAGACAGTGATGCAACCAGTTAGAATGTGTTCTATGGTACGTCTGTAAATATTTGCCAGAGTATTTGGAGACTTACCAACTGTCCACAAGCTCTTAATGGAATATACCTACTGGTGTGCCTTCTTCATAATTGCATCAATATGTTGGGCCCAGGATAGATCTTCCGAGAAGCTGACACCCAGGAACTTGAAGCTACTCACCCTTTCCACTGCTGAACCCTCGATGAGGACTGATGTGTGTTCTCCCAACTTCTACTTACTGAAGTCCACAATCAATATCTTGGTCTAACTGATGTTGTGTAATTTGCTGTTTTACAACACCACTCAACCAGCAGATCTATCACACTCCTGTATGCCTCCTTGTCACCATCAGAAATTCTTAATCAGTTGTGTCACTGGGAAATTTAGAGATGGCATTTAAACTATGCCTAGCCACATAGTCATGATTGTCTAACCAGTGATAGAGTTCTTTGATAAGATTACAAAGAAGATTGATGAAGGAAGAGTGGTGGATGTTGTCAGCAAGGCCTTTCACAAAGTCCTGCATGGGAAGCTGCGGCAGAAGGTTAGCTTGCTTGAAAATCAGGATGAAGTAGTCAATTCTATTAAACATTGACTTAGCAGGAGAAGCCAGAGAGTAGTAATAGATTATTGTCTCCCTAACTAGAGGCCTGTGACTAATAATTTGCCCCAGGTATCCTTGCTCGGTCTGTTGTTGATCACCTATATTAATTATTTGGATGATAATGTGGTAAACTGGAAAGCAAATTTACAAAATACGCTAAAATTAGGGATGTATTGGACAGCGAGGAAGGCTATCAAAGCTTGTGGCGTGATCTCAGCCAACTGGGAAATGGGCTGAAAAATGGCAGATGGAATCTAACACAGTCAAGTGTGAGTTGATGCACTTTTGGAGGACAAACCAAGGTCAGACTTAGACAGTAGGTCTCAGAGATGTGCAGCAGAACAAAGGGACCTGCAAATACAGATCCATAATTCCTTGAAAGTGGTATCATAGTCAGACAGTGTTGTAAGTAAAATTTATGGCTCCTTGGCCTTGATAAATCTAAGTATTGAGTACAGGAGTTGGGATGTTAGTTTGAAGTTCTATAAAGAATTGATGAGGCTGAATTTGGTGTATAGTGTGCAGTTTTAGTTATATTCTTAAAGGAAATATATCAGTAAGATTAAAAGAGCACTTCAAAGAGTTATGGGGAAAGATTGAATAAGTTAGGATTTTATTCCCTGAAGCGTTGGAGAATAAGGGGCGATCTTATAGAGGTACACGTCATTAATAGAGGTATAGATAGAGTAAATGTATGCAGACTTTTGCTCCTCAGGTTGGGTGAGAATAGAATTAAAGATTTAGAACGAAATTTTAACAGGAAACCGAGGGGGATCTTCACTCAGAGTGTGGTGCAAACATGAAATGAGTTGCCAGTGAAAGAGATGGATGTGGGCTCAATTGTAAAATTTTAGAGAAACTTAGATAGGTACATGGATGAGAGGGGTATGGAGAGCTAGTTTTGGGTGCAGATAGATGGGTCTAGACAGAAGATCATCTAGCACAGACTAGATGTATTGAAGCATTTACTTCTGTACTGTAATGCTCTACAATTCTATGAAGTACATAATTTCTACTCATTTCTATGTTTTTGCTCTACTAAAACAGGATAAGAAAGGAAAAATAGCTCTATGTTACCTAAAATAATGACATATTTTTGCTGTTAGATATGGCAGCTGTGTGGATTAACAAACACTTTGGCACAAGGTTGTAATGTGGATTTCCTGTCAAGAAGAGCATCAATTCTACAAATACACGACTGCAGATTTTAAATTTTATATTGAATTTTTTCCACCACCTTAATCAGTACTTAGACATCCCAACTCGCGTGGGCAATACGAGATCTCCAATTAGGGAATGAGACAGGGCAGGTGACGGAAGTTTGTGTAGGGGAACACTTTGCATATTGTGTCCATAATGCCATTAATTGCAAGATAACTATGCAAAAGGATAGGTCTGGACCTCAGGTTGAGATTCTAAATTGGAGAAGAGCCAATTTTGATGCTATCAGAAAGGATCTAGCAAGTGTGGATTGGGATACGCTGTTTTCTGGCAAAAGTATACTTGGTAAATGGGAGGCCTTCAAAAGCAAAATTTTGAGGGTACAGAGTATGTATTTATGTTCCTGTCAGAATAAAAGGCAAGGATAACAGGTTTAGGGAACCTTGGTTTTTGAGAGATAGTGAGGCCCTGGTTAAGAAAAAGAAGGAGGTGTATAGCAGATATAGGTAGGTAGGAACAAATGAAGTACTTGAAGAATATAAGAAATGCAAGAGAACACTTAAGAAGGAAATCATGAGGGCTTCCACTATTAAGAGCAAAAGGATAGCAAAGGACAAAATTGGTCCTCTGGGAGATCAGAGTGATAACCTATGCGTAGAGCAGAAAGAGATGGGGGAGATATTTAATAGATTTTTTGCATTGTATTTACTCAGGAGACAGATACAGAATCTATAGAAGTGAGGAAATTAAGCAGGGAGGCCATGGACCCTATACGGATGACAGAGGAGACAGTGTTTGGTGCTTGAGGCAAACCAAGGTGGATAAATTCCCAGGGCTTGACAAGGTGTTCCCTCGGACCATGTGGGAGGCTAATGCAGAAATTGCAGGGGCAGTAGCAGATATTTAAAACATGCTTAGCCACAAGTGACACACATAAAAGTTGCTGGTGAACGCAGCAGGCCAGGCAGCATCTCTAGGAAGAGGTGCAGTCGACATTTCAGGCCGAGACCTTTCATCCTGACGAAGGGTCTCGGCCTGAAACATCTTCTGCACCTCTTCCTAGAGATGCTGCCTGGCCTGCTGCGTTCACCAGCAACTTTTATGTGTGTTGCTTGAATTTCCAGCATCTGCAGAATTCCTGTTGTTTGCGTTTTTAGCCACAGGTGAGTTGTCGGGGGATTTGAGAATGGCTAATTGTTTTATGTTGTTAAAGAAAGGCTCGAAGAGTAAGCCAGGAAATTACAGGCTGGTGAGCCTGACATCAGTAGTGGGAAAGTTACCGGAAGGTCTTCAAGGGATGGGATATATAATTACTTAGATAGACAATGACTGATTAGGGATAGTCAACATGGCTTTGTCTAACCAATCTTACGGAGTTTTTCAAGGTAGTTACCAAGAAAGTTGATGAAGGCAATGATGTTGTCTTCATGGACTTTAGCAAGGTTCTTCATGGGAGATTGGTCAAGGTGGTTCAGTTCCTTGGCTTTCAAGATGAGGTAGCAAATTGGATTAGACATTTGGTTTACGGAACAAGCCAGAGTAGATGGGTGCCACTCTTACTGGAGGACTGTGACTAGTGGTGTGCCACAGGGATAGGTGCTGGCTCTGTTGTTGTTTGTCATCTATATCAACAATCTGGATAATAATGTGGTAAACTGGATCAGCAAGTTTGCGGGTGACACCAAGATTGGGGATGTAGTGGAGAGTGAGGAAGAGTATCAAAGCTTGCCGTGAGATTTGGACCAGCTGGAAAAATGGGCTGAAAACTGACAGATGGAATTTAATGCATAAAAGTGTGAGATGTTGCTGGCTGGTGTTACATGGCATCCATACTGGACTTCGAAGCGAGTGGTCTCAGATTCCAATCCGGCCGGTTCCTTGCACGCTTTCCATCTGTACTGGGTTGAGCATTGAGCTAGCAACTTATCCTTGTAAGAGACAGACAAAATGCTAAAGAAACAGCAAGGTTTCTGCCTGATGTGCCACAAGGTAGTACCAATCAGGTAGATCTAACATGCTGTACAGTAGGGCACTGAGAAGTATAATAGAACAGAGGAATCAGGGAATACAGGTCCTTAATTCCTTGAAAGTGGTATCACAGGTAGATTGGGTCATAAAGAAAGCCTTCATAAATCAAAATATTCAGTGCAGGAGTTGGGATGTCATGTTGATATTGTATATAATGTTGGTGAGGCCTAATTTGGAGTATTGTGTGCAGTTTTGTTCATCCACCTACAGGAAAGATCTAAATAGGATTGAAAGAGTGCAAATTATAAGGGTGTTGCTGGGACTTAAGGACTTGAGTGACAGGGAAAGGTTGAATAGGTGAGGATTTCATTCCCTAGAATGTAGAAGTTTGAGGGTAGATTTGATAGAGGTATACAAAATGATGAGGGATATAGATAGAGTAAATGTAATCAGGCTTTTCTCCTTTGAGATTGGGTGAGACTACAACTTAAGGTCATGGGTTAAGGGTGAAAGGTAAACAGTTTAAGGAGAACATGAGGGGAAGCTTCTTCACTTGGAGGGTTGTGACGTGTGGAACCAGCTACTGGCACGAGTGGTGGATGAGGGGCGATTTCAACATTAAAGAGAAATTTGGATAAGTGTATGGATGATAACATTATGGAGGACTCCGGTCTGGGTGAAGGTTGATGGGACTGGGCAGATTAATGGTTGGGCACTGACTAGATGGGCTGAGGGGCTCATTTTTGTGCTGCAGTATCCTCTGACTCTATGTCTCTATAACCATAGTGAATTAATGATTTTTAAATTTTGTTTGATAATTTCATTTAGTCTACAGAACTGATAATCTGTGAGAGTGACAATGGAAAAAGGAAGTAGCTCCCTGTTAGCAAATAGGTAAGTTGTTTCAAATGATGTAGAACTGAGCCAAAAAAAAGCCATTTGGGTCTTGGGTCTTTGTTCTTGGTTTGTCAATCTAAAATGGGATCCTGTCAGTGAAGGCAAGTAAATATAGAAACTTTGCAATTAAGTAATATTTGAAAATGCCATATACTATTGTAGCAATGAATCTCATACTTTCATTCTTGACATGTGCATTCCCTTGAAGAGGATTGCAGAGTAAACAATAGTGACATTATTCTCTGTGCAACATTCATTTTCCATCTTGGGTTACTACATACTGTGACGAGATGCTACAAATCTTGCCACCATTCAAACAGGATGTAGGTATTGCTAGGTGATGACTTTAGCTAAAGGAAGTCTAATCACTTCCCTTGATATCTTTGTCAATTTTTCCCTGTCAATGGCAACATGGTTTACTGTTAGCCTACAAAAGTGGCAGATACAGCCCTGGCAAAGGACTCCCCACCATTGAGCACATCTGCAAGGTGCACTGTGACAAAAAAAACAGCATGGCCATCAGGAAGGAAGTACAGGAGCCTTAGGTTTCATACCACCAGATTAAGGACCAGTTATAACCCTTCAACATCAGACTCCTGAATCAGTGTGGTAACTTCACTCACCTCAACACTGAACAGATTCCACATGGGTTCACTTTCAATGACTCTAGAACTCATTTTCTCAGTGTTATTTATATTTTTTAAATTATTTATACAGTTTGTTTTTTTTTGCACATTGTAAGTATTTGTGTAGTTTTTGAGTATTTCTCTGAATGTCTGCAAGAAAATGAATCTAGAGGTAGTATATGGTGACATAAAAGTACTTTGATGATAAATTTACTTTGAACTTGTTACCTAGGCATTGGTCAGGCATTTCATTATTGTAACAAGAATTGGTCAAAGCATGTTAATGACATAGAGAAGTGACTCATAGAAACATAGAAAATAGGTGCAGGAGTAGGCCATTCGGCCCTTCGAGCCTGCACCGCCATTCAGTATGATCGTGGCTGATCATCCAACTCAGAACCCTGTACCAGCCTTCCCTCCAGACCCCCTGATTCCTTTAGCCACAAGGGCCATATCTAACTCCCTCTTAAATATAGCCAATGAACTGGCCTCAACTGTTTCCTGTGGCAGAAAATTCCACAGATTCACCACTCTCTGTGTGAAGAAGTTTTTCCTAACCTCGGTCCTAAAAGGCTTCCCCTTTATCCTCAAACTGTGACCCCTCGTTCTGGACTTCCCCAACATCGGGAACAATCTTACTGCATCTAGCCTGTCCAATCCCTTTAGGATTTTATACCTTTCAATAAGATCCCCCCTCGATCTTCTAAATTCCAACGTGTATAAGCCTAGTCAATCCAGTCTTTCATCATATGAAAGTCCTGCCATCCCAGGAATCAATCTGGTGAACCTTCTTTGTACTCCCTCTATGGCAAGGATGTCTTTCCTCAGATGAGGGGACCAAAACTGCACACAATACTCCAGGTGTGGTCTCACCAAAGCCTTGTACAACTGCAGTAGTACCTCCCTGCTCCTGTACTCGAATCCTCTCACTATAATGCCAGCATACCATTCGCCTTTTTCACCGCCTGCTGTACCTGCATGCCCACTTTCAATGACTGGTGTATTTTGACACCCAGGTCTCGTTGCACCTCCCCTTTTCCTAATCGGCCACCATTCAAATAATAATCTGTTTTTCTGTTTTTGCCACCAAAGTGGATAACTTCACATTTATCCGCATTAAATTGCATCTGCCATGGATTTGCCCACTCACCTAACCTGTCCAAGTCACCCTGCATCCTCTTAGCATCCTCCTCACAGCTAACACTGCCACCCAGCTTCGTGTCATCCGCAAACTTGGAGATGCTGCATTTAATTCCCTCATCTAAGTTATTAATATATATTGTAAACAACTGGGGTCCCAGCACTGAGCCTTGCGGTACCCCATTAGTCACTGCCTGCCATTCTGAAAAGGTCCCGTTTATTCCCACTCTTTGCTTCCTGTCTGCCAACCAATTCTCTATCCACATCAATACCTTACCCCCAATACTTTGGATTAAGTTTTCACACTAATCTCCTGCGTGGGACCTTGTCAAAAGCCTTTTGAAAATCCAAATATACCACATCCACTGGTTCTCCCCTATCCACTCTACTAGTCACATCCTCAAAAAATTCTATGAGATTTGTCAGACATGATTTTCTTTTCACAAATCCATGCTGACTTTGTCCGATGATTTCACTGCTTTCCAAATGTGCTGTTATCACATCTTTGATAACTGACTCTAGCATTTTCCCCACCACTGATGTTAGGCTAACTGGTCTATAATTCCCTGGTTTCTCTCTCCCTCCTTTTTTAAAAAGTGGGGTTACATTAACCACCCTCCAATCCTCTGGAACTAGTCCAGAATCTAAAGAGTTTTGAAAAAATATCATTAATGCATCCACTATTTCTTGGGCTACTTCCTTAAGCACTCTGGGATGCAGACCATCTGGCCCTGGGGACTTATCTGCCTTTAATCCCTTCAATTTACCTAACACCACTTCCCTACTAACATGTATTTCCCTCAGTTCCTCCATCTCACTGGACCCTCTGTCCCCTACTATTTCCGGAAGATTATTTATGTCCTCCTTAGTGAAGACAGAACCAAAGTAGTTATTCAATTGGTCTGCTAAGTCCTTGCTCCCCATCATCAATTCACCTGTTTCTGTCTGTAGGGGACCTACATTTGTCTTAACCAATCTATTTCTTTTCACATATCTATAAAAGCTTTTACAGTCAGTTTTTATGTTTCCTGCCAGTTTTCTCTCATAATCTTTTTTCCCTTTCCTAATTAAGCCCTTTGTCCTCCTCTGCTGGACTCTGAATTTCTCCCAGTCCTCAGGTGAGCCACTTTTTCTGGCTAATTTGTATGCTTCTTTGGAATTGATACTATCCCTAGTTTCCCTTGTCAGCCACGGGTGCACTACCTTCCCTGATTTTTTCTTTTGCCAAACTGGGATGAGCAATTGTTGTAGTTCATCCATGCAACCTTTAAATGCTTGCCATTGCATATCCACCGTCAATCCTTTAAGTGTCATTTGCCAGTCTATCTTAGCTAATTCACGTCTCATACCTTCAAAGTTACCCTTCCTTCCATGATCTACAAGAAACCAGTCTGGACTGTGAATTTCTCTAGTTTGCTCCACGATCACAGCACCAAAGATAATGAAGAAATCCATATTCATTCTGTACAAATTACTATCTTTGAACATCAATCCCATCTGTCTCCACTACCAATCATTGCTGATTTTCATTGATCTGCTGGGGGCACCATATTATCAGCAATTTCTAAATGCTTTCTCGGCAGCACTGAAACCTCTCAAATTCCCATTAGCTGGAAGGACAAGGACAGCAATTAGCTGATAAACTTCTGAATTATACATGATTCTGATCTGGAAACGTATCCCTCTGTCTCTGTTATTTCTCAGAGCTGGAAAAAGCAGTATGTTTGGAATATGGTTCCTCAGTGCATTAAAAAGCAATATAGGAAAATCATTCACTGTTGTATTGAAACCATGTGCATTTCTCTTAAGGATATTAAAAGCACTTGATATTCTTATTACCTCATTATCTGAGTACAAATTATGAGCACAAGGAGCATCCAAATCAACACGATAAATGTTATAAGCCCAGCCATAGCAACGACATTGACTACTGTTCCTTATTTATTATGCCAGCAGCTACCATCCTTGTGTCTTTACCTGCTCCACTGCTGCGGCAGCTGTAACCAAGCTGATTCACAGCTGTTTCTTGCAGTGGATGAACCTGAAGTCCGAAATGGAGAACTTCCAACAATTCTGGGCTTCGGTGGACAGGTTTTGGACCACATGGTCATCCTGAGAGTGACTGCAAACAGGGCTTGCTGCCTGATGGGCAGAAATGAGATCACAATCATTATGGACTAGCTATATTGAGAGAGTCCATATCTCTCCCTATAAACGTAATAATCTACATGAGGAGTTACATGTATGCACTAATAGCCTCAAAGTGCCCTTAAGTGATTAGAATCTAGAGCCATGACAACAGCGGTCTGGACTTCAATGGTAGATATCAGAGCTTCCACTATACCACTCATATCTGGGCAGCTTACACCATTTATGCTCTGCTTGTAGATGCTGCACCGCAGCTGGGTCCATGAATGTGGGTTTGAAGGTTGTCAAAGAAGGGCTTCACAGTCTTGATGGTGTGTGGTCTCAGTTCAGTAGCCTTTCCCTATCACACGGTTACATTTCAAAAGTCCACTTGTGCAAGAAGACTCACCATGTGTGTATCAGACTTCTTACCTATTTTCAAGTATCCATATAGAACCATTACTTCTGATGGGACCAGATGAAATATCAGGCTGTTGTTGCCTTTAGTTCCCAGCAGCTTCACACCTAGGATTTATGCGGATAGAATTTCTTAGGTATCTGAAAGGGGAAAGGCACAAATGTGTGGTTAGTGTGAGGTTTGGTGGCATGTGAGAAGGACATCTTTGAACCATCATTTAAGTCAGCATCGTTATTCTAATTGTTGCCCATTCGGTTGTCCTTCCAGTGATAGCTGTAGGAAGTGTGCTCCTTCCTTTTTGGAATGAACTCTTCGGCCTTGTGCAGGGAGCTGGAGAGCATTAGGCTCCAGACATCAAAGTTGCTGGTGAACACAGCAGGCCAGGCAGCATCTCTAGGAAGAGGTACAGTTGACGTTTCAGGCCGAGACCCTTCGTCAGGACTAACTGAAGGAAGAGCTAGTAAGAGATTTGAAAGTGGGAGGGGGAGGGGAGATCCAAAATGATAGGAGAAGACAGGAGGGGGAGGGATGGAGCCAAGAGCTGGACAGGTGATTGGCAAAGGAGATATGAGAGCATCATGGGACAGGAGGTCCGGGAAGAAAGACAAGGGGGGGGACCCAGAGGATGGGTTAGGGGTATAGTCAGAGGGACAGAGGGAGAAAAAGGAGAGTGAGAGAAAGAATGTGTGTATAAAAATAAGTAACAGATGGGGTACGAGGGGGAGGTGGGGCATTAGCGGAAGTTAGGGAAGTTGATGTTCATGCCATCAGGTTGGAGGCTACCCAGACGGAATATAAGGTGTTGTTCCTCCAACCTGAGTGTGGCTTCATCTTTACAGTAGAGGAGGCCGTGGATAGACATGTCAGAATGGGAATGGGATGTGGAATTAAAATGTGTAGCCACTGGGAGATCCTGCTTTCTCTGGCAGACAGAGTGTAGGTGTTCAGCAAAGTGGTCTCCCACTCTGCGTCGGGTCTCGCCAATATATAAAAGGCCACATCGGGAGCACCGGACGCAGTATATCACCCCAGCTGACTCACAGGTGAAGTGTTGCCTCACCTGGAAGGACTGTCTGGGGCCCTGATTGATGGTAAGGGAGGAAGCATAAGGGCACCTGTAACACTTGTTCCACTTACAAGGATAAGTGCCAGGAGGGAGATCAGTGGGGAGGGATGGGGTGGACGAATGGACAAGGGAGTCGCGTAGGGAGTGATCCCTGCAGAAAGCAGAGGAGGGGGGAGGGAAAGATGTACTTGGTGGTGGGATCCCGTTGGAGGTGGCGGAAGTTATGGAGAATAATATGTTGGACCCGGAGGCTGGTGGGGTGGTAGGTGAGGACCAGGGGAACCCTATTCCTAGTGGGATGGCGGGAGGATGGAGTGAGAACAGATGTGCGTGAAATGGGGGAGATGCATTTGAGAGCAGAGTTGATAGTGGAGGAAGGGAAGCCCCTTTCTTTAAAAAAGGGGGACATCTCCCTCGTCCTTGAATGAAAAGCCTCATCCTGAGAGCAGATGCGGCGGAGACGGAGGAATTGCGAGAAGGGGATGGCATTTTTGCAAGAGACAGGGTGAGAAGAGGAATAGTCCAGATAGCTGTGAGCGTCAGTAGGTTTATAGAAGACATCAGTGGATAAGCTGTCTCCAGAGACAGAGACAGAAAGATCTAGAAAGGGGAGGGAGGTGTCGGAAATGGACCAGGTAAACTTGAGGGCAGGGTGAAAGTTGGAGGAAAAGTTAATAAAGTCAATGAGCTCAGCATGCGTGCAGGAAGCAGGGCCAATGCAGTCGTCGATGTAGCAAAGGAAAAGTGGGGGACAGGTACCAGAATAGGCACGGAACATAGATTGTTCCACAAAGCCAACGAAAAGGCAGGCGTAGCTAGGACCCATACGGGTGCCCATAGCTACACCTTTAGTTTGGAGGAAGTGGGAGGAGCCAAAGGAGAAATTATTAAGAGTAAGGACTAATTCCACTAGACGGAGCAGAGTGGTGGTGGAGGGGAACTGATTAGGTCTGGAATCCAAAAAGAAGCGTAGAGCTTTGAGACCTTCCTGATGGGGGATGGAAGTATATAGGGACTGGACATCCATCGTGAAAATAAAGCGGTGGGGGCCAGGGAACTTAAAATCATCGAAAAGTTTAAGAGCGTGAGAAGTATCACGAACATAGGTAGGAAGGGATTAAACAAGGGGGGATAAAAACCGTGTTGAGGTATGCAGAAACGAGTTTGGTGGGGCAGGAGCAAGCTGAGACAATAGGTCTGCCAGGACAGGCAGGTTTGTGGATCTTGGGTAGGAGGTAGAAACAGGAAGTGCGAGGTGTGGGAACTATAAGGCTGGTAGCAGTGGATGGGAGATCCCCTGAGCGGATAAAGTTGGTGATGGTGTGGGAGACAATGGCCTGGTGCTCCTCAGTGGGGTCACGATCGAGGGGTAAATAAGAGGAGGTATCCGCGAGTTGTCGCTGTGCCTCAGCAAGGTAGAGGTCAGTACGCCAGACTACAACAGCACACTCATCAGCGGGTTTAATAGTAAGGTCAGGATTAGTGCGGAGGGAGTGGAGAGCAGAGCGTTCCGAAGGAGTGAGGTTGGAATGGGAACAAGGTGCGGTGAAGTCGAGACGGTTGATGTCCTGTCGGCAGTTAGCGATAAAGAGATCCAGACCAGGCAGAAGACCAGAGCGGGGTGTCCATGAAGAAGACGAGGGTTGAAGGCGGGAGAAGGGGTCATCGGTGGGGGTGGAAGAGTCCTTGCTGAAGAAGTAGGCTTGGAGACGGAGACGGCGGAAGAAGAGTTCCGCATCATGGCGAACGTGGAACTGGCTGAGGTGTGGGCGAAGGGGGACAAAGGTGAGGCCCTTCCTGAGGACAGAGTGTTCTGCCTCCGACAGTTGAAGGTCTGAGGGGATGGTAAAGACCCGGCACGGATGAGAGCTGGGATCAGAGGGGGGAGGGGGGAGGCTGGGGGTGTCAATGGAGAGGGGAGGGCTGGGGTGAGAGGAAGATGGAGCCCCTGAGGACCCAGGAGCTGACGATGGGATCTGAGGGAGACGGGATTGCAGAGTATTGTTGGGGGAAGGGGAGACGAGAGTCACAATAGCAGCACATAAAGACCCGGCCTGGAGTTCAAGGCTGGAGTCGCAATTGGTGGTTGCGCAATCGCTGTGAAGGTGTCCATGGTCGTTGCTGGAGTCCGGGTTTTGAATATGCCCTGAGGTGTTGGAGCCGGCGAGATCAATGGCAGGGGCCACAATCTGAAGTTCATGCCTGCTAGTTTCATGGCCAACAGGCTCTGGAGTCCGTAGATGTATGATCTTGCGATCTTTGCCTAACATGACAAAGTCAAAAAAATGGCGATTGCAGGCGTGGATCCGACGGAGGATGAAATAACGGGTAGGACCATTACCGACGGCGAAGAAAGTGTCCCGAAGGATTACAGATGGCGAAGAAAGTGTCCCGTAACTTCCGCCATCTCCAACGGGATCCCACCACCAAGTTCTCCGTAACTTCCACCACCTCCAACGGGATCCCACCGCCAAGCTCTCCATAACTTCTGCCACCTCCAACGGGATCCCACCACTAAGCACATCTTTCCTTCCCCGCTTCTCTCTGCTTTCTGCAGGGATCGCTCCCTACGCGACTCCCTTGTCCATTCGTCCCCCCATCCCTCGCCACTGATCTCCCTCCTGACACTTAGCCTTGTAAGCGGAACAAGTGCTACACATGCCCTTACACTTCCTCCCTCACCACCATTCAGGGCCCCAGACAGTCCTTCCAGGTGAGGCGACACTTCACCTGTGAGTCGGCTGGGGTGATATACTGCGTCTGGTGCTCCTGATGTGGCCTTCTATATATTGGCAAGACCCGACGCAGACTGGGAGACCACTTTTCTGAACACCTATGCTCTGTCCGCCAGAGAAAGCAGGATCTCCCAGTGGCCACACATTTTAATTCCACATCCCATTCCCATTCTGACATGTCTATCCACTGCCTCCTCTACTGTAAAGATGAAGCCACACTCAGGTTGGAGGAACAACACCTTATATTCCGTCTGGGTAGCCTCCAACCTGATGGCATGAACATCGACTTCTCTAACTTCCGCTAATGCCCCACCTCCCCCTCGTACCCCATCCGTTATTTATTTTTATACACACATTCTTTCTCTCACTCTCCTTTTTCTCCCTCTGTCCCTCTGACTATACCCCTTGCCCATCCTCTGGTTTCCCCCCCCCCCCGCCCCCGTCTTCCTCCCTGGACCTCCTGTCCCATGATCCTCTCATATCCCCTTTGCCAATCACCTGTCCAGCTCTTGGCTCCATCCCTCCCCCTCCTGTCTTCTCCTATCATTTCAGATCTCCCCCTCCCCCTCCCAGTTTCAAATCTCTCATTAACTCTTCCTTCAGTTAGTCCTGACGAAGGGTCTCGGCCTGAAACATCAACTGTACCTCTTCCTAGAGATGCTGCCTGGCCTGCTGCGTTGACCAGCAACTTTGATGTGTGTTGCTTGAATTTCCAGCATCTGCAGAATTCCTCTTGTTAGCATTAGGCTCCAAAGTTTTTAAGAGCACCTGAATGGGTTAATTGTTCAACAAGACTCGTTAATTGTTTAGTTCTATTTTCTCGAGCGGGTAGTGTGGTCTCCTGGCACTCTCTGTTTAAACTTGTTAAGTCTATTTTGAAAGGCTCAGGATTCAGAGTTACTTGTATTATTTAAACGAAGCCCAATTAGTGCTAATCACATGGTTCTAGTTTTTACGTCTTGTAGTGTTGCTCAGCCGAGTCACAGATGTTCTGTTGAAATTCTTATGAATAAACTTTGGTTGCCATCTGTGCATTGGAATCTGTCTGTCCTCTGTACTTCGGTTCCGACATTGCCATCACACATTGTGACACCTTTTAATGGAGTAGGTAAGATATCTATCAGTACTTGTTTCATGTAACTCAAACAGACACCTCCTCACAATTTTCCCTGTTACTCTCTGCCAGAACAAAAGCTATAGGGAAGAAATTATTTAACTATTTTTATCATTATACCAAGTGTATGGCTGAGTGTCACCAAACCAATGAACATTGTGTTTTCCAGCAAATGTCGATGTCTGCACGTTACAGTAGAGGTTCTTCAATCCAGTTGCTGCTCTTTTTCCTGCTCACATGCATCTTAGATCACCTGTAAAGGGTTTATCACTGATAACCATAAGTGAAATTTTAATGATACTGTCCCCAAGAATGTCTTGTTCACCAATACCTGAAACTTTTTAGTTACTCTATTTCTGGTTGGTTGAAATTTGTTATTGCTGTAAGCTCTCATTAATTAATAAGCAGTTGCATACTCTGTCATCTGATAACGCATTGATTTGATCACATTCGCATTTCAAAAATGGAGTGCTATTTTCAATGTATTATTTACATTTACATTTAATTAAACAGTATACTGGCCTGCAAATTCAGTCATTTATTTGTGCTTTACTGATGAACTGATGATGAATGAGATTGTAATTTTAAGCATCCACGGTGGTTATTGGATAAAGTGCTTGTTTGCAAAGGAGACTGGCCATCCATTAGTAACATCTGTTGCCACACAATGTGTACTTAATGTTGCTGTAGTCGTGTTGTAACTTGGATATGATGAAGAACCAGTATAGGCCATCATCAGGAAATTTTGTTCGACCAGAGAGAATCAAGTCAGTTTGATGTGCCTCAAAATTACATCCTTAACTTGGATTGTTAGAGGGAAGACCATCATCGAAAACATCAATGAATTCTGCTCCAGTGAAACAATAAGCCAGACTTTAAGCATTATTCATCTAAGGCTCTCTATAATTTAGCATGATCACTCCTACCCTTTCCTTAGGTGTCCATATCTGTGATCATAATCTCTAATTTGATACCGAGGAAGCGGAGTGCCCACTACTGTACTCTTCATAACAGCTTCCCCCCAATTTCCCTCTTTACTTTGGGGAAAGGCGCAGAGAACTTTTGTTTAAAAATGTTTTTAGTGCATAGGTAAACTCAAGATTTGTGCGTTTCCCAAATTTACATGATGTTGATGTGCACGAAAGAACCACACATTGTATGTATGCGTAATTCACTTCCTAACACATCCAGGTTGCACTGATGCAAGGACACAAAGCAGTGCTGTTTCAGTGTGTGTTTTTTACGTGGAGTTGAATTTCTCCGCCATTAGGTTTCACTGCACTAAATATAAAAGTTAGACCATTTAGAAATATGTCAGCTGATATTACTGCACCCATAGAACATCAGTTTACCATCATAGAAGAGTAAATGTCCAAAGCAATCTGAAAATTCATATATTTGCACATGAAATTCCACTGAGAGCTATTGTAATGCTATGGCTAATATGAATGGTTGAATGAGAGATGGAATGAAGCTTGAAAGTGTTCTCATGGGAATTTATTTCATCGTATTTTGAAAATAAGTCTGTGTTATATCTTTATTTAGAGCTCTTCAAATATTCTTGTCACGCTGGTAGAAAGCAATATAAGAAGAAAAGGTCGTCGATCCTGGATTTCCAGTATCTTCAGAAGCTCTAGCGTTTATATAGGTGGTGTACACTTTGAAACTTTACATAAGAATGAGAAAATAGGAAAAGTTAAACTTGAAAATCCCTAAAAAAGTAAATGTCTACAAATGTTGGAATGTGAAACTTGAAAAGTGGAATTAGAATACAGATAGGATCATGAAGCATTCTAATATTGACAATAGGTGGTTCTAATATTGAGATAGTTGCTCAAATTGATTAATAAAGGGAAAATTAAAGCTGAGAAGTCATCAAATTGATATTATACAGGAAAGGAAAGAAATTCTGAATAAGCAAGGCAATCTAAGAACAATAAAATCCCTTGATTAATGGAGGCATTGAAAATAACAAATAAACAGATCTGAAATAATAATAACCCATTCAGTAAGTATTGGGCATGAACATGAATCGTGATCTAAGATAGGGCAGTGGAACTAATTAACTGAACTGCAGTAGAAGAAAGTTATTTGGAGCTTTGCTGAAAAATTAGGAAAAGAATTAAAATATTTTTATGATTTCTAAAAAAAAAAGGCATGCTTACTAAATCTTTTAAAATGCACCAGTTTTAAAAAGCAAACAGGGTCTGTTGGGACTTGTCTAAGCAGCAGGAAATTGCTTGGGTTCCTTGTAACTCAGCAAGAACCAATAAAAAGAAGCGAGGTGTAAGCAGAGCGGCCATTGTGTGAGTGGGTCAGGGTTAGAGTGGGAGGATTTGGCTGAACAGGCTTCAATGAGAATAAGGGATGCTCAAAATAAGTTTCCAGTAAGATTGTTCTATTTTTGTCTATTGGTATATAGCCGGTGCACTAAGAATGGATGCAGGCTTAGTAGTATGTTTCTCAGGTGTGATGTGGGAACTCTGGGAGGCCTCTGGTCTCCCTGATAACTACTTCTGCACACAGTGCATTGACCTGCAACTCCTTAGAGACTGTTAAGGAACTGGAACTGTAGTTGAGGACCTTCAGCTCATACAAGAAAATAAGGAGGTGATAGATAGGAGCTTTAGAGAAATAGTTACTCCTACATTGCGGGAGGAAGGTAGCTGGGTGTCTGTCTGGATAGGGAAAGGCAACCAATGCAGAGTACCCCTGTGGCCAGTCCCCTCGATAACAAGTATAGGATTTTGATACCTTTGGATGGGGGTTACAATTTATTAGAGGGAAGCTGCAGTGACTGGGTCTCTGGCACTGAGTCTGGCTCTGTGGCTCAGAAAAGGGAAGGGGATGGGCAGAAGAGGAGTGCAATAATGATAAGGGATTCCGTAGTTAGAGGAGCGGACAGGAGATTCGGTGGACATGAAAGAGACATCCCAATGGTACGTTGCTTTCCAGGTGCCAGAGTCAGGAATGTCTCAGATCAGATCCACAGCATTCTAAAGGAGGAGGGTGAGCAGCCAGGAGTTGAGTTACACATTGGTACCAATGACATAGTTAGGGAAATGGATGAGGCCCTGAAGAGGGAATATAGGGAGTTCGATAGAAAGCTGAAAAGCAGTACCTCAAGGGTAGTAATCTCTGGAATGCTCCTGGTGCCATGCGCCAGTGAGGGTAAGAATGGAATGATTAGCCAGATGAATGCATGGCTAAGGGATTGGTGCAGGGGGCAGGGTTTCAGGTTTCTAGCTCATTAGGATCTCGTCTGGGGAAGGTATGACCTATACAAAAAGGACGGGTTACACTTGAAATCGAGAGGCTCCAATATCCTTGTGGATAGGTTTGCTAGACTCTAGAGCAATTGAAGAGAGTTAAAACGAATTTCGCAGGTCAATGGGAACCAGAGTGATAGGACTGGGGATAGAACAGGTCGATGATGGAGCAAAATTGCAGTCACTGGAGCAAGTTGTAGTGTGACATGGAGGCAATATTAAAAAGGCTGATGAAAACAGGACTTGAAGGTATTATATATGAATAAGGCAGATGATCTTGTAGCGCAGTTAGAGACTGGCAGTTATGACGTTGTCAGCATCACTGAGTCGTGGCTGAAAGAATATCATAGTTGGGAGATTAAAATCCAAGTATAGGCATTAACATCCAAGTATAGGCATGGTATAAAAAGGACAGGTCAGTAGGCAGAGGGGGTGATGAAGCTCTGTTGGTTAAAAATGAAATCAGATCCTTAGAAAGAGTTGACAAAGGATTGGAAGATGTAGATACTTGTGCGTAGGGTTAAGAAACTGCACGAGTTAAAAGATCCTGATGTCCTGATTAGAACAGTACTCAAGATGCGGGGTACAAATTACAACAGGAAATAGAAAAGGCATGTAAAAATGACAATGTTCCGATAGCCATAAAGGGTTTCAATATGCAACTAGATTGGGAAAATCAGGTTGATGCTGGATCCAAAGAGAGGGAATTTGTAGAATGCCTACAAGGTGGCTATTTAGAGGAGGTTCTGGTTGAACCTAGTATAAAAAGGGCAGTTCTAAATTGGGTGTTGTGTAATGAACCAGATTTGATTAGGGAGCTCAAGGTAAAGGAACCTCGAGGAGGCACTGATCTAAATATGATAGAATTGACCCAGTAGTTTGAAAGGGAGAAGCTAAAGTCAGATGTAACAGTATTATAGTGGTGTAAAGGAAATTACAGAGACATGGGAGATGAGCTGGCCAGTGTTGATTGGAAGGGACACTAGCAGGGATGAACGCAAGACAGTAGTGACTGGAGTTTTTGGGAGCAATTCAGAAGACACAGGATAAGTACATCCCAAAGAAGACAAAGTATTCTAAAGGGAGGATAACACAACCATGGCTGACAAGAGCGCATATAATACAACAAAAAATAGTGGGAAGTTAGAGGATTGCGATTTAAAAACCAACAGAAAACAATTAAGAAGCCGTAAGGAGAAAAAAATTAAATATGAAGATAAAAGAGGATACAAAAATCATATAAAAGAGAATACAAAAGGTTTTTTCAGATATATAAAGAGCAAAAGAGAGGCTAGCATGGATATTGCTAGAAAATGATGTTGGAGAGGTGGTAATGGGGGACAAAGAAATGATGGATAAACGTAATATTTTACATCAGTCTTCACGATGGAAGACAATAGCAGTATGCCAGAAATTCGAGAGTAGACAGAAATGTAGATGCAATTACTAAGGAAAAAGTGCTTCATAGGCTAAAAGGTCTGAACCAGATGGACTACACCCCAGGGTCCTGAAAGGGATAACAGAAGAGATTGTGAAGGCATTAGTAGTAATCTTTCAAGAGCCACTACACTTTCAAATGGTTGTGGAGGACTGGAGAATTGCAAATGCTCCTCCACTCTTTAAGAAAGGACGGAGGCAGAAAAAAGGAAGTTATAGGTTATAGATGTTAGCCTGACTTCAGTGGCTGGAAAGCTGTTAGAATCCATTATTAAGAATGAGGTTTCAGTGTGCTTTGAAGCATATGATAAAACATGCCAAAGTCAGCATGGTTTCTTTAAGAGAAAATCTTGCCTGATAAATCTATTGGAATTCTATGAGGGAATATATAGGCAGGATGGACAAAAACAAAATCCGTGAATTTTTTTGGACTAGGTCGTTTACTTGGATTTTCAGAGGGCCTTTGACAAGGTGTCACACATGAAACTGCTTAACAAGATAAGAGCACACAATATTTCAGAAAAGTTACTAGCATGGATTGATGATTGGCTGATTAGTAGGAGGCAAAGAATGGGAATAAAGGGAGCCTTGTCTGGTTGGCTGCCAGTGACTAATGGTGTTTCTTGGGGGTCAGTATTGGGAATTATATGTCAATGATTTGAATGATGGAATTGATAGCTGTGTGCCCAAATTTGTGGACAATACTAAGATAGCTGTTGGGCCAGGTAGTGTTGAGGAATCAGTATGTCTGCGGAACGACTGAGATTAGGAGAATGGGCAAAGAAGCGATCAATGGAATACAGTAAACACAAAATAATCTGGAGATGCTGGGATCAAAGCAACACTCACAACACGCTGCAGGAACTCAGCAGGTCGGGCAGCATCCGTGGAAATGATGAGTCGACGTTTCGGTCCGGAACCCTTCATCAGGACTGAGGAGGGAAGGGGCAGAGGCTCTCCAACCCTCCTCCACCTTCTTTATAGGGCGTGTTGTGAGTGTTGCAATGGAATACAGTGTCAGGAAGAGTATGATCATGCACTTTGGTAGAAGGAATAAAAGTGTAGACTCTTTTCTAAGTGGGGAGAAAATTTGGAAATCCAAGGTGCAAAGGGAATTGCGAGTTCTTATGCAGGGTTCCCTAAAAGTTTATTTGCAGTTGGGTCAGCGGTGAGGAAGGCAAATGCAATGTTAGTATTCACTTTGAGGGGTTTAGAATATAAATGCAAGGATGTAATTTTAAGGCTTTATAAGGCATTGTTGAGGCCTCACTTGGAGTATTGTGAGCAGTTTTGGGCCTATAAACTAAGAAAAGATCTGCTGTCACTGGAGAGGGTTCAAAAGAGGTTGGCGAAAATTACTCCAGGATTGAATGGCTTATCATATGAGAAGCATTTGGTGACTTTAGGTGTGTACACACTGGAATTTAGAAGAATCAGGGGGGATCTCATTGAAACTTAATGAATATTGATAGGCCCAGCTAGAGTGGATGTGGAGAGGATGTTTCCTGTGGTGGGAGAATCTAGGACCAGAGGACACAGCCTCAGAATAGAGGAATGTCCATTTGGAACAGAGATGAGGGGGAGTCACTTTAGCCAGAGAGTGGTGAATATCTGGAATTCATTGGCTAAGGTGACTATGGAGGTCATGTCATTAGTTATATTTAAGGCAGAAGTTGATAGGATCTTGAATAGCTAAGGTATGAAGGGATACAGGGAGAAGGGAGGAGATTGGGACTGAGAGGGAAAATGGATCAGCCATGATGAAATGGCAGAGCGTACTTGATGGGTCACATGGTCCAATTCTACTCATGTATCATACAATCTTATGGTCTTTTGATGGAATGGTGGAGCAGACCCAATTTGCTGAATGGCGTAATTCTGCTCCAGTGTCTTATATTCTTTTGTCTCATTGAGTTCTTTGAGGGAAAAACAGCAAGATGAAGAAATTTAAATGCAGTATATGAAAAGCACTAAATTAATTTCTGCAGTTAATACTTCTTTGGTGGTAAGTGATTACCTTGTGGTGCAAGATCATTTGTTAAGTGCAAACAGCAACTACTAGTACATATTGTACATAATGAAAGTTGTTGGCGCTTAAAGGTCCTTCTTAAGTAATTGGACAACATATGAAATTAACACAGCCTTGACCAGAAAGCAAGAAGCATGCTGTAACAGCAAGGATGTGGCCGTCACCAGCATTTGAGGGATTTAAAAAATTTGTCTTTGTGCAGGATGCAGAGGCTGGGATATAGTCAGGATTTCAGGCTTCCCAAAGATATAGAAAAGAATAAATCTTACATGTAGACTCATGAAATCATACACCATGGGTACAAGCCCTTCAACGCATTGTGTCCTTATTGGCCAATAAAAGCTTCCCTATACAAATCTCATTTTCCAGTACTGGGCCTGCAGCCTTCTGTTCTAAATGCCAGTAAAGTGTGTGGGAATAACTGTCTCCGATGCCTGCAAGGCATTACACTCCAGATTTAATCCTATGGATGGAAAAAATCTCCCTCATGCCCACTCTAAGCTTCAAACCCCTTAGTCTAAATCTTACACTCAAATCAGTTGCTCCCTCAGTCCTCTGTATTCCTATGAAAACACACACAAAGTGCTGGAGGAACTCAGCAGGTCAAGCAATATATGTTGAAATGAATGAACAGTTGATGTTTTGGGCCGAGACCCTTCATCAGGGCTGGAAAAGAAGGGAAGATGCCAGAATAAAAAAGTAGGCAAGGGGAAGGAGGACAAACTTGAAGGTCATAGGTGAAGCCATGTGGATGGGAGAGGTTAAGCAATGGAGAAGAAGGAATCTGATAAGAGAATGTTGTGTTTTTAATATCTTGGTAATATTTGAGTAATCTTGTAAATATATTATTTGATTAAGCATTCTTGTTCATTTCAATAAGTCATTACAGTTTAAAGGTATAAATAGGTGAATTACACATGTTATCATGCTGCTTGTAAGCTTCACCTAAAGTAAACACAAAGTTAGACTAACATTTTGGATCCCATATCTTCCTTCGGATTAGTTTAATCTTTTGAAGCTACAAAACATAACGTAGCAACCAGGTATTCTTAAAATGAACCCGAGACAGCTACTGACTTGTTGAAGCACAGCGAGAAATGCGAGTTCAAAGAAAAGCATAGTGAGGAGCGGCGTGTGAAAAAACAGTCAAGTTTATAGAAAAATCGGAATCCACATCTTCATAAAGAGTGAGTACCAGGTGATAATAATCATAAAAAAGAGCAGAAATAGCTGGCTCCATTGAAAAGAAAAGCATGTTTGATCCTGCAAGAGATAACTGTCTGATAACTGAGTAAATTGAACAGTATTTTAAAGCAAATGGACTAGCCAATGAGAAACAAGTACCAATTTTGTTGTGTGTATTAGGTTTAAAGGCATACAGTTTGCTTCAAAGGTTAACTGCTCCAACCAAACCATCTGAATTGAACTTTGATGATATTGTGAATGTAGGAACATTTAGAACTGAAGCCATTGTTGATTGCAGAATGCTTTAGGTTTCACAAATGGAATCAAAAAGAAGGGAAGTCCATTTCAGTGTATGTGGCTGAATTGAAGAGATTATCTGAGCTTTGTCAGTTTGGTAATAGGCTTAATGATGCACTGAGAGCTCGTTTAGCTTGTGGAATCTTACAAGAGAGCATTCAAAAATGATCTTAACTGAAGCACAGCTCACATTTAAGAGAGCAGTTGAAATTGCTGTATCAATGGAAACATCAGACAGAGATGCAATTGAGTTGCAGTCAAGAATGAAAGTGAGCATAAACCAAATTGTAATGTCTAAAGAGAAACTGGCCTGGCCAAACAAGTTGTGTTATCATTGTGGCAGGGCTTCACATACACCAAGTCATTGCAGAATTAAAGTTGTAACTTGCAGAAAATGCAACAAAGTAGAACAAATACAAAGAGTAAATGGACTGGCTAGAGAAGACAAAAAGATAAAAAGACAATTTTCAATTTCAGGAAGAGCATTAATCTGCCAGCTGTTGATGTAAAATCTGATAACAATGAGAGTGATGCAGGAATATGTAGCCTTGAGATTTACAGTGCAAAAATTAATAATAAGCAAGCAATATGGCTAATGCCAGAAGTGAATGGCAAATAATTAAAATGGAATTGGAGACAAGCTTATCTGTTTCAGGCATTCTACAAAATGAGTTTCAACAGCTATTCAAAGATACTGGACTGAAGCCTGCAGCTAGCTAATTAAATACTTATACTGGAGAAAAGATAACTCCTGTGGGATTGACAGTGAAATACAACAACCAAAAAGCCACACTGAGCTTGTATGTGGTAAAAACAGGAAGACCAGCACTGTGGGCATGTGATTGGCTGAGACAACTGCAACTTAATTGGAGATGATCCACCAATTGCTTGCCACATCCCCTGCATTGAAGCAACCGAAAGCAAATCAAGAAAGGTACTGAATGATGCCACGACTGTCTTCATTTATTTTTAGTGCCAAACACCATGAAGTATTGTCAAGCACAGGGAAAATAGGCATTGGTGCCAACTTTTGTGTCTCTGACTGGAAAGCATGTTGGACCAAGGAAGGACCATGCTGCTCTGAGGAATTGTGAAAGTGATGAAAGAAGTTGTCCAACTATAATAGTTTTGTAGGCAACATATCTGAGAGAGCTTCTGATATGTTAATCAGGCAGCTACTTTTGAAATGGAAGAGAGTTCGAGGAGCTTCAGCAAAATTGCTAGCATTCGGCTTTTGTGGATATAAAGAACCAGAATCTATTCTATGTGCAGTAAGGTTATTGCATGAACTTCAAGTGGAAGACAGCTGCTTGTAAAAGTAAATGGAAAGACTAAAGCCCAGCTGGATGAATGGAAGGTCAAAAAGTAAAGAGACAATGGAGATACAAAAACAGAGGATTTGTCAGATGATGTTGTGAATGTAGAAAACAAAAGGAGAGATCAGATCATAAAGGGCCCAATAGAAGGTTTTATAAGAGAATTCTCCGGTGAACTCAATGCAACTTCCCAAGATCAAGATGCACAAACTAGAGGAAGAAAAATGAAGGAGAAGAAGGGTGTCCAGATCTTTCGGAACCACTGCTTGCAGTCTCAGAGCCCACTCCTACAACCACTACAGAGGAGGCCCCAGAACCTGAGATTCTTTCCACAGCCACAAGTCTCCCTTGCCAAGCAGAGTGATCCCCCTTGTCAGGAAAGGCATCATCCCACAAGGGTAAGAAATCCTCCACAGCGATTAAATCTTTAGGCCTAAATGGGTCAACTTAAAATTTACTGTGCTGTGGATGTCTGTACATACTTAAAATTTCAAAGTGCATTTATTACCAAAGCATGTATACATAATACAACTTTGAGATTTGTCTCCTCACAGGCAGTTACAAAACAGAGAAATCCAAACAAACCCATTTTAAACAATGAAGACCGTCGAACACCCAACATGCAGAGAAAAAAATAAAACAAATCGCGCAAACAACAAAAGCAATCAGGCAGCACCCAGACGAAAGTGAATCTACAGACATGAAAACTGGAGCAGGCCACAACCTCATTTCAGCACAGAGCTGAGTAAACGTCGCCGAACAGCAAGCAGAACTGGCCTGACCCTCACCTCTGGCTCCTAACCCCTGACTTTTCAATCTGGCCTGGCTTTTAAATCATCCAAACATTGGACCTTTCCTCACTCTAAGATTTGGGTCCTGTCAATTCAACATGCTCTGGGCCTGGACCTCACCACCATGTTTCGGCCAGTACCCAATCTTTCCAAATCAGCCTGGTGCTTAGGTCGATCAAACCTCAGGCCCTTCCTCTCTCTTGGTCTTGAAGGACGGGCCTCGCCTTCATTTGCCTCGACTTTGCTTCACCTCCGCTCATCTCAACTGGGAGAAAGGGAAGATGGAGGGGAACTATGAGAAGGTGATAGGCAGATAAGGAGAAGAGGTAAGAGGCCAGAGTGGGGAATAGAAGAAGAAGGAAGGGGAGTGAAAAAGAAAAAAATTAAGATAAATTAATGGAAGGAGAAATCGATGTTCGTGCCATCAGATTGGAGGCTACCTAGGTGGAATATGAGGTATTGCTTCTCCACCTTGAGAGTGTGGTCGTCATGACAGGAGAAGAGGCCATGGACCAACATGTCAGAATAGGAATGGGGATAGAAATTAAAATGGTTGGCCAATGGGAAATTCCGCCTCTAGCAGATGGAGCAGAGGTGCTCAACAATGCAGACCCCCCCCAATGTACATCAGGTCTCACCAATGTAGAGGAGACCACATTGGGAGCACAGGATACAATAGAGAACCCCAACAAGCCCAGCCTATCCAGTCTCTCCTCATAGCTACACACACATAAAATGCTGGTGAACGCAGCAGGCCAGGCAGCATCTATAGGATGAGGTATGAAGGGGACGTGGGGCATTAACGGAAGTTAGAGAATTCAATGTTCATACCATCAGGTTGGAGGCCGTACCCCATCCCTTATTTATTTATTTGTTTGTTTGTTTGTTTGTTTGTTTATTTATTTTTCTCTCTTTTTTTCTCCCTCTGTCCCTCTCACTATAACTGCTTGCCCATCCTCTGGATTTTTCCCCCCTACCCCTTTCTTTCTCCCTAGGCCTCCTGTCCCATGATCCTCTCCCTTCTCCAGCCACATATCCCTTTTGCCAATCAACTTTCCAGCTCTTAGCTCCATCCCTCCCCCTCCTGTCTTGTCCTATCATTTTGGATCTCCCCCTCCTCCTCCCACTTTCAAATCTCTTATTATCTTCATACTTTATACTTTATACTTTATTGTCGCCGAACAATTGGTACTAGAATGTACAATCATCACAGCAATATTTGATTCTGCGCTTCCCACTCCCTGGATTACAAATATTAAGTATTAAAAATAGTAAAAATTAGTAAATATTAAAAATTTAAATTATAAATCATACATAGAAAATAGAAAAATGGAAAGGAAGGTAGTACAAAAAAACCGAGAGGCAGGTCCAGATATTTGGAGGGCACGGCCCAGATCCGGGTCAGGATCCGTTCAGCAGTCTTATCACAGTTGGAAAGAAGCTGTTCCCAAATCTGGCCGTACGAGTCTTCAAGCTACTGCGCCTTCTCCCGGAGGGAAGAGGGACAAGAAGTGTGTTGGCTGGGGTATTTCTTCTTTCAATTAGTCCTGACGAAGGTTCTCGGCCCAAAACGTCGACTGTACCTCTTCCTATAGATGCTGCCTGGCCTGCTGCGTTCACCAGCATTTTTTGTGTGTTTTGCTTGAATTTACAGCATCTGCAGATTTCCTTGTGTTTGCGTCTCCTCATAGCGGAAATGCCCCATCCCAGGCAACATCCTAGTCAACTTCCTCGAAGCATTTTTCCATCTAAGCTTTCAAAGGTGTCTCATACCTCCTCCCTTTTAATGATGTTTTGTTCTATAATCCACTCTCCAATTTACTGAATTCTTCAAAAACTGTGCCGTTCCCGGTTGTCTTAGCTCCATAAATGAACCCAAAACTTTTAATGAACTGCAAAAGTTATCACCTTCTTATTGTGCAAGTGAGGTGCAATCCTTAGGAAGAAAAAGTTGATGATGATCATCATATATTTGGGAAGCTTGGTTGATCTTCAGATAGTCTAACCATTATTTCAGCTATTTGCATTGTGGAAGGGAGTTACCCCTTATCTCCTGACTTCCGGCACTTGTCTAGGCTCCTCTCTGTCCTGCAGACTGATGCCATGGAACATTTAGAGCCCATTGGATTGAGGTGTTGTGGCCTTTTAGATCAGATGCTGCTGTCTGATTGCTCAAGGACAGCCAGCTGTACTCAGAGCAAAAGGTGCTGTGACTCACTTTACCCAGTGTACAAATTTGGAGCAGCAATTAGCTATTCAACAATTCAGACTTGCTCCGAAATCATCTGGTACTGAAGAAGCTGCTGTCCAACATACAGCATTGTACTGTACTTGGAAAAGCAAATCCTTTACTGGATCCATTTGCATTACCAGCAGATAGGCTGCAACTATTTCGCCCCTGAGCAAAGGCCGCAATACCACTTATCTTCAGGAGTTTATCTACTCAAGAGTGTAATATCACATGTAGTCCACCAACGCAGTGACAACTTCTGCAGGTTCCCCACTTTTAGGTTAGATACCTGCCCATTGTTTTTTTCTCTTCTGCTGTCACAATGAGGCCACTCTTAGGTTGAAGGAGCAGCACCTCATATTCTGCCTGGGTAGTTTCCAACCTGATGGTATGAACATCGATTTCTCTAACTTCTGGTAATTTCTCCTCTTGCCACTTCCCTCTTATTCCATTATCTACTGTGGCTCCCCTCATCCCTCTTGCCTTCTCCTCACCTGCTTATCATTGCCCCGTAGGGGCCCTCCTCCTTCCCTTTCTCCCTTAGTCCACTCTCCTCTCCTATCAGATTCCTTCTTCTTCAGTCCTTTACCTTTTCTACCTATTATTTTACAACTTCTCACTTCATCCTTCCTCCTCCACCCACCTGGCTTCACCTATCACTTTCTACCTTGTACTCCTTCTCTTCCCCCCACTTCCTTAATCTGGCTTCTCCCTCCTTGCTTTTCAGTCCTGATGAAGTGTCTCAGCTTAAAACGTTAACTATTTATTCCTTTTCATAGGTGACCTGCTGAGTTCCTCCAGCGTTTTGTGTATGTTACTAAGGTATAAGATTAGCAATGATCTTATTGAAAGATGTGAGCAGCTCTGAAGCTTCACCTTTCCTACTCATGTTTCTTCAGTGCTAGCTTTCTTTTGTTAGAAATAACAACACACGAATCGCAGTAAAGTTATGGGAACTAATAAAACCACAGGTAGTTCTGTGAGAATTCATGGACTTCATAGAGCAAGGAGGATGTTGAATCAATAGAGAAAATGCCAATATAATTTGCATTTTGTCATCATCAAGTGGCAACAAAGTATGCAGAATGCTTAATTCTGTGCAAGGATGGAATTTGATGTGATTGCAGATATTCTTGAAAACGAAATTGTTATGACTAATAGCATTAGGTTTACTAGTGGAAGTGGAAGCAAAGTAGACAGGCTGATTAAAATTACTTTAAGAATGAGGTACCAATGAGAAAATGATACAAACCAGTACAAATTAGGTTTTACATACATACAGAGAACCAGAAACAAAATAGAAAAAATAGAAATGTTCTTCATTTTTAAGATCTATGACATGGACAATTACTTCTTATCATGCAGTTAATTCTGAAATCAGTGTAGAGCATGTTGAGGGCATTTTAAGATAAAGAAGAGGTGGTGTTGGATCTCTTGAAGATGTTATGATGGGTAAGTTCCAAAGGCTTGAATGGATATACCACAGCTTGTTTAGAAAGCATGAGGTGAGATTGCTGGGGCCTTGACCAAGATTGATGCGTCTTCTCTAGCCACCGGTGCGACCCTGAGAAGTAGTAAGTACTGTAGCTAACATTGTTCCTTTGTTCAACATGGGACTACTTCTACTACTACTACGTCAACTCAGGCCCAGGGGGCTGGCGTCGGGCACGAGGACGGACTCTCCACTTCTCCCTCTCCCTCATCAGTGTGTTCAATTCAACTACATTAGCCACACCGCTGTCTTCTGACCATAGTCTTGGGAGGGCGCCCAGGGTTCATCCTACCATGCTTGGGCTCCCATATGATGACTAGGCTGGCAGGTAGCTCGGGGTGGCGTAGACAGTGCCCCACAAGTTGCAGTCTTCTCGCCTTGATTTTAGTGGAGAGCATCGGCAGGTTGTTATAGAGCTTAACGTTCGTCATGTGCTGTTGCCAACTCACATCAAGAGCCATCTGGAGCATTCATGTATAGCAACCATCTAGAGACTTTCGCATCATCTTGGTGAGTGTCCATGTCTCGCATCTGTACGTGAGAATGGACTCTATGAAAATCCTCTTTTTAAGCCCTCTGGTCAGGTTCGACTTCCAGATTTCCTTCATGTCGTTCATAGCCCTCCACGCCAGCCTGAACGCATCATTCTTGACCCGAGGTACTTGTAGTCAAAGACTTTCTTAATTGTATCATTCTCTACGGTCTTGAGAGTACCTTCGTCGCAGTTAAACGCCATGTACTCTTTTTAGCGTTTAGGTGAAGTCCAACTTTATTGCACTCAATTTCTACTTTTGTCAGTAGCTGCTGTGCTTCCTCAATCTGGTCAGAGAGCAGGACAATGTCATCTGCAAAATCGAGATCTGTGAGTGTAACTGGTCTGACCCCTTTGGTTCACCCTGGTTTTATGGTAAAACCAAGCTTGTCATGATCTTTGGTAGCTTGACGCAGAGTGTAATCAAGGACGATTATAAAGATGTAGGGTGCCAGAGTGTCTCCTTGCAGCACACCAGCTAGGAGCTCGAACACTGCTGTTTCTCTGTCTGGTGATACAGCTTTCGCCATGGTTTTGCTATAGCTGGACTCTATTGCTCTCAGTAGATGGTCTGGCACTCTGTAAGCTTTCAGGATCTTCAGCATTTTACCTCGGTGAATGGAGTCAAAGGCTTTGTGAAAATCGATGTAAGTAAGCACGGCTGGTAGGTTGTTCTTCTTGACTTCCTCGATGATCCTACAGAGATCAAGTATTTGCATAACTGTTGTGCGCTTCTGCCGAAAACCATTCTGATTGAATCTTAGCTTAAGGTCAATGGCGGTGCGAATCCTGTTCAAGATCATCCGATTGTATAACTTTGCTAACATGGGAAACCAGGATAATCCTAGAAATTATAGAGCAGTGAGTTGCATTATGGATATTTGGGAATTTAGTGGAGAAGATTATTCAGGATAGGATAAATGAGCATTTAGAAAAACAAGTCCTGATGAGGGACAGCATGGCTTTGTGCAAAACAGGTCATGTCCTACTAACTTGATTAAGTTATTTGAGAAGCTGTTGAAGGTAGAGCAGTGGATGTTGTCTATATTGATTTTCGTAAGATATTTGACAATGTCCGTTGTAGGAGGGTCATCAAGAAAGTTAAGATGCATGAAATCCATAGACACTTGACCAATGGATTCAGAATAATCTTGCTCTTTGAAGATAGAATAATGCTTGATGGGTATTGTTCTGACTGGAAGTCTGTGACCAGTGGTGTTCTACAGGGATCCATGCTGGGACTTTTGCAGTAATTGATGATATATATATATATAAATGACTTGGATGAGAAAGTGGATGATGGGTTGCTAAGGTCGCAGATGACACAAAGATTGGTGACATTGTGGATAGCACAGAAGATTGCCAAAGGGAAGATTTGATGCAGGCATGGGCAAAGAAATGGCAGATAGAGTTTAATCTGAGAAAGTATGAAGTGTTGCATATTGGAAGGTCAAATATTAAGGCTAAATAGCAGGACTCTGAACAATGTTAATCTACTATTAATAGCAGGACTCTGAACAGTGTTAATCTACTATTAATAGCAGGACTCTGAACAGCGTTAGTCCACTATTAATAGCAGGACTCTGAACCATGTTAATGTTCAGTTAATAGCAGGACTCTGAACAGTGTTATTGCATAGAGGGAT
This sequence comes from Mobula hypostoma, assembly GCF_963921235.1. Lineage (NCBI taxonomy): Eukaryota > Metazoa > Chordata > Chondrichthyes > Myliobatiformes > Myliobatidae > Mobula > Mobula hypostoma. The sequence continues at coordinate 50,957,591 of NC_086100.1, read as the reverse complement.
CTTGGGCTCGAAATCCATAGAACCTTGAAAGTGGCTGCACAAGTTAAGATTGAATAAGTCATGCTTGCCTTTTTCAGCCAAGGCATTGAGTTCAGGAATCAGCAAGTTATGTTGCAACTTGATAGAACTCTGTTAGGCCACATCTGGAGTAATGCATTTAGTTCTGGTCACACCAAATGGGAAATATGTGAAGGCTTTGGAGGGTACATGCAAAAGAGGTTTGCCAGGATGCTGCCTGCATTAGAGAGCATGAGCAATAAGGAGAGGTTGGACAAACTTTATTGTTTTCTCTGGAGTAGTAAAGGCTGAGGGGAGACCTGGTAGAAATTAATGAAATTATGACAGGCATAGACGGAGAGCCTTATGTGTTGCCCATTTTTTATTTCTTTTCCAAAATCAGTTTCTTTGTTCATTCCTGATTTTTTGTTTGATCCATGTTCATCCTGAATTTGGTGACATCACATCTCTGTTAGTGAATCAGTAAATATAGTCAGGATGTGACAAACGTTTATTAAAACCTAACTGTTCACCAGTCTTGGTATGACAATGATTGCTTGCTCTCTGGATCCAATTTGACAGCTTATTTGTCACACATGTAATTTTAGGCAAGTAACATGTTTCTATAAATGCATTATCTCTTCCCTCGTTATGATCAGTCATTAATGGATAAGGGCACATTCCATTCTTCAGTTGACCAGAACACAGTCATTACACAATGTACTTTTTACATTCTCTTATGAGCTTAAACTCATAAAACACACCGTGAAAATTTCTGAGTACTAGCATTAATTTTCCTGAACCAACAAACACCTCCCACAACTGGCTTAAGGTGATTAAGTGCCCAATTATTTTCATATTGCAACTTAATTGTCATATAGAAAATTAATTTTGTTGCTATCATCCACCTGCCTTATTTTTAGGTCATTTCTTTCCCATCTTTCAAATCTAGTCAGTTTCTTCCCGTCATAAATGTAACTTTTGAAGTTGAAAATATGAAGGAAATATTGTCAAAATGTGAAAATGTTCTACAAAAGTTTTCCCTTACAATGTCAGCAATATCTGTGAATGATGAAGGTTGTACAAAAGATATGTAGGGTTGCTATTTCAATTCTTTTTATGGTGGTTAAAATGGTGATGTTATCCCTTTAGGCTTTCTGGGATAGATCACTTGCTGTCTCAGGGGACAATTGCTGTAGTGTAGATGAGTAATAAAGACCACAGCAAAGGTCACAAGGAACTCATGGCGTGTAAGTATATGTATGCACATAAAGTATGATTTAGGGTTATGTAATAGTGGGATGAAAATACTTTTGTTACCAGGTATTCAGTAAAAATTGAGCTGAGTATATGGTTGGCTGTGTATAGTCAATTCTGTTGGCTAATGGGTTTCATGCTGTTTATATGGAATTGTGTCACACATTGTGTTATTGGTTCTGTATAGGTAACAACAGCAATTCTTATTTATGAATGGTTCATTGTGAGATAGCTGAATGTATCTGAACTGTCTTAACTTGAATTTGTTGTTTTGATTGCTTACCCATTAACTGCAAATTTATTTTTACCGTTAAGATCCATCCTTTTACTTTCGGGAGCTAATGTGGAAAAAGCATCATTACTTCATTTTTTAATTTTCACTGAAAAATAAAATAATTCAAGTGAAGGAGTATTTTAGCATATTCTTAAGCTCCTATCTAAACCAGAATTTTAAAATAAAAGTCATAATCTTACATAGATTATAGAGCAGGGGTCCCCAACCTTTTTTGCACTGCAGACCGGTTTAATATTGACAATGTTCTTGCGGACCGGCCGACGGGGGGTGGGGGGTGTTCAAGTTCAACAGTGGGCATGAAAGGGAATGAGGAAAGGTGCAGCTGACTCATATGGCCAAATCATATCGTTTCCTCGCGACCCAGTAGCACATGCTTTGCGGCCAGGTACCGGTCCGCGGCCCGGTGGTTGGGGACCACTATTATAGAGTATCTATTTGCAAAACTAACAATTAAATTTCATAATTTAATTTCCTGAAAGAATAAGCAATTAAGCAACCACAAGTCATCGTATTTTTATAAACAACAGGGTTGACTCTTTCTTGTCTAATTTTCATAAAAAGGGAACATTAAGATAATGTATTTGAACAGATCAGGGCTATCTTTTAAAAAAAAGCAGGAGCTTAAAATCCAAGTTATTAGATCTGTTTAATATGTGCAGTATTTATTTCATTACTTTACAATATGAGACATACAAGTGATTTATTTAAATATCTTAGGTTGCATCTTTAGTGTTTAAAACACTCAAACTGATTGAAACACATAACCTTGGGAGCTATGTAAATTATTGAAAGGCTGTGCTAATTTTGAGTAGTGATATTGCTTACCTGTTTGTTTTGTTCTGTGAAGAATCCATTAACTCTATAAAGTGTTATTTACATCTAGTTTACAAGTGCTTATATTTTTGCAACTAATTAGGTGCCTGCAGTTCAGCTCATAATTTTCTCCTGGGATGTGGATATTGCTGGTGAGATTAGCATCCAAGATCCACTCCTAATTTTCACCAGCAAATTGGTGGTAATGCACCTACTTGAAATACTATTCCTTATGGTGAAGCTACTCACAAGGTACTCTTTGCCATTTGACAAACAGATGGGAAATGCAGACAACAGCAATACACATTGACAATGGAAATTCTATTTTGCCACTGTCTTGTATAGTTTAAGTTGATAAAATAGCTGAATGAAAATTGTATTTATTTATTTATTTAGAAATACAGCATGGAATAAGCCCTTTCGGCCCTTCGAGCCACCCAGCAACCCCCAACTTAACCTTCACCTAATCAAGGGACAATTTATAATGATCAATTAACCTGCTAACGGGTTTTGGGCTGTGGGAGAAAGCCAGATAAAACCCATGCATTCCCCAGGGAGAATGTACAGAGGTCGCCAGGATTGAACTCTGAACTCTGACATCCCGAGCTGTAATGGCGCTGTCCTATTCGCTATACTCTCATGGTTCCCCATTTTAGAGTTTTCTATATTAATTAGAATCCTTTTGGAACAGACTTCAAATACTGAACCCTTGTGTGTGCCCAATCATTCCATGCTCCTCATTCTGTATGTCACACTCGTGATGCCACATGTCTTGATCATGTTAGTCTGGTTTAAAATGAGTAACTAGTTCCCATAGTGGAACTCCTACAAAGCTAATCAAATCAGTCAGTTCTTCGATTGAGCCACAAGAGACAAAAGGTTTTGGAATCTGGGACAAAGAGAAACAAACTGCAAGAGGAACTCAGTGGGTCAGGCAGCATCTCTGGAAAGAAAAGGACAATGAGCGTTTCAAGTTGAGGCCCTATATCTGGAGTTATGCCTTTTGTCTTTTAAGTTAGCTCTTAAAAGCTGTCAGTCTGTGAGCAGCAGCTACCAATAATATGCAGCAAAACTGGTTAAAATTATTTTTGAATCATTATTAAATAGTTCGCTGTTTATTTTTCCTTAAGACCTTAACAGGATTAAAATTTCATCTGTGTTATTGTGAAGAAGGAAAATTAATCTTTCGAAAAGGCTATTTGTAGAAGCGTATATTTACAACAAGGTAACACAAATGCCGAAAGAACTCAAAGGGCCAGGCAGCCTCAATGAAGGGAAATGGGCAGTCAGTGTTTCAGGAGACACGAGACTGCAGAACTCTGCTCCACCATTTCCCTCCATCTCTTCATACTGGCTATCTCCTATTTGCCTTTCTAGTCCTGATGAAAGGTCTTGACCCAAAACATCGTCGGTCCATTTCTGTCCATAGAAGATGGCTGATCCGCTGAGTTTTTCCAGCATTTTGTGTATTGCTCCAGACTTCTAGTATCTGTGGTCTTTTCTGCTGACAAAATTGCATTTATTACCTGCTCCTAACTGGCAAGAAGTGTTCTATCAAAAAGTATAAGTAGAAGTCAAAGAGTAGTAATCAATGGAACACCAAGAAATATAGCACCTAGAAAATATGAGAAGGAGTTGGCCATTTTTCTCTCCAGGTCTGCTCGATGATTCAAATAATCATCAATGATCATCCAAATTCAGTAGTCTTTACCGTTTTCCTCCCGATATCCCATGATCTCTTTAGCCATTGGAAATATATCTAAGTGAGTTTCACCATGGACTGATTGTTGGTGCCAGACTGTTTCTTAGGGAGTAACTAATAAAGTGGCCACTTAGTGTATATCAAATAAAATGAAATTCTTTAAAATATTCTGAATATTAACCAAATACAGCTTTTTACAATATGCAGAAGAGTCCAGATGAATAAATTTTATAGAAATATATTGCAAAACCTACTTTATAAAAGAATACTTTTCAAAATATGTCCTTCTAAGTTCTTTCTATTATGGAATCCTCACAGTTGTCTCTTCCTGCATACAGGAGCTGTTGTACATGAAATATCAATTGCTCAATCCCTATCACAATCCTTTCACTAGCATCACTAAGGTATGCAAAGGCAGGTGGTATAGCCATCCTGCTGTTCTCTGCAACTTGCTTTTAGAAGTAACCTGTCCTTCCTTTGTGTTCCTTCCATTGCCTGATGAAGGCAGAAAACTCAATATGTGGGGAGTGTAATTATAAAATGATTCCTGTCTTGTCACAGAGCTAATTGGAGGAGTAATTCACCGTGTTAAGATGTCCTTCAGGCAGCATGCTGTCATTTTTTAAAAGTTCATTACTTCATAAGAAATAAATGGAAAATAATTTATGATGATACTTAACACATTTTGACAGTCCTCAGTCTTTCCTGTTAAATCTTAATTTTTTAAACATCTGGTTACCAATTTTACATCTTATTGCCCCTCAGTTCTATTAAATTATCCATTTGTTGTGTATTGCCAAAACTCCACGTTAGATCTTTATACCCTGCAGATAACCATACAAAGAGCAGGTGGTCTTGAATCTGTACTTTTTAAACTTTAATTCTATTAATAGGATGAAGCAGTGACTGGAATGTAGCTAGTTGGGGTTGATAGATACTGCCAATAGTGAGATAGATCTGTTGTACTGTGTAAAGCTTTCGCTCTGATAGAAGTGTATTGATGATCTGAGTTGCAGACATAAATAGATTACATATTCACGACATTGACCTATGACAAAACATAGAAAATTTTGCATGAGTAGGCTATTCAGCCTTCAGAGTCTGCTGTGTTGATCAGTATGTTCCTCTATACCATATTTCTGTTGTCCTCATAGCCCTTCATACCTTTTGTGTTTCAAAATCTATCTACTGCTAGTAAATATATTCACGGGCTTAGCCTCCACCAAATTCTGTAGTAGAGAATTCCAAAGGGGTACATTACTCACTGAGTTAAATTTTTCCTCATCTTGGTTCTAAATGACCCATCTCATACCCTTAGAACGTGATCACTATGCACCATGAGCCTCACCCAGGGGCAGTACACTTGGCGGCATAAACAAGTTCTCAGACAGCTGGCATCAATCTTGCAACAGAGGTGAATCACCACAAATGCTCTCCCACAAACATTGGCAGGAAATGTCCACATCACACGATTTGTACCAGCAGGCCAACCTCCAGAGCACCATATAACATCAAAAGATGTAAGCATTCTGCAGGTTGCTCGGGATTGGAAAATGGACGTGGACTTGGGAAAAAAGCTTGTGTTTCCCCAAGACATTGCAGCTACAACACTCCGGCCAGACATGGTCCTGTGGTCCCCAACATCCAAGCTGGCATATGTTGTGGAATTGACAGTTCCATGGGAAGATGGTGTCGAAGAAGCTTATGAGAGGAAAAAGATCAAGTACTCTGAACTGGCAACTGTAGCTGCCCAGAATGGCTGGAAGACCAAGATTTTCCCTGTAGAAGTGGGATGCAGGGGACTCGTTGCTACATCTACGACCAGTCTATCAAAGAAGATGGGGGTGAGGGGTCACTCCCTCCAACAAGCAATCAAGTCCATGTCAAACACAGCAATTGGATTTGGATTAAAAGGAAAGACAACAACTGGGCTGCAAGATGAAGACAGGAGGGTATGGAACTGAGGGGGGTGTATCTGGGACGCCAGGTTGCACCGTTGAGCCCTCTGGATATGTCGTGGGCTTATCAATGAAACGTCAAAGAAGGAGGGTGCCCACCTGATGACCCCGATGACGCACCTACCCTCCCTCCTTGCCACCACTCCAAACCCACTACCAACATCCAGAGGGATTGAAATATCAAGTCCTAGTAGCTCTACTGCTGTACTCTACCGTAAGCTGCATTTTGATATATTGATTGAGAAAAATGAGGAAACTCATTCCAACTTCCAATTTTGGAAGTAAGACTTTCCAGGTAAGTAGCTATGTTTTTACTAGTGTGACAATGCCTTCCAATGCAGAGCACTGCAATTCATTTAATTTATTTTAAATAAGGTAATATAATATTTGTTAAAAAGAGTGGTGGTAAAATGATGTAATAATGAGATCAATTGACCTATGAAGTATACCATTATGTGCAAGTGGACTGTTGTGCAGATCAAAGGCATTCAGAGCTGAAAATCGGAAATTCGAGGCAAAATCGCAGATAACTAAAATCATTTAAGACTTTTTGTCTTTTATTCAATATTATTGACTTGCTGTGAGTAATTGTTTACAATGCATTAAATTCACTGCATGACATTTGCAAAAAAATTATTTTGCTTCCTGTATACTTCATTATGAAATTTATTCCAAAAAAACAGTTTTTCTAGATTGCCTCCTTCATCACATAGACAATAATCTGATGGAGTGAATTCAACCAAATGGAGCCTGTTTGCTTTGCACTCTTTAATTTTAATGAAATGAAAATTGTGCAGGTTCTGTAATAGACTGAAATTCCTCTCCACCACATTACTACCCAGGCAGTGGAGATGAAAACCTGTCCATTATGTTAAAGAGGTAAAATAAAAGAAAAACAATCATGGAGAACAGTTTTAAACACAATGAATTTGAATTACGGAATAATTTGACAGAAACGTCATTAAGGAAGGCAGTGTAATTCTAATGTTTTCCTGGAGAGGGAGGGTTGAAAGATATGGTGACCTCACTATTTGATCTGTTGAGTTCCTAAAAAGTGTTCACACTCAGTTTGAAAATTGTCTTTTATTTTTGTTACCTAATTTGTAAAGATGTACAGTACAAACTGAACTAATCTTGTTTGTTCAATAAGCAGGCTCCTGGAATTGAAATTAAATCTTTTCTAAATCTCAGCACGTTTAATTGTACTTGTCACTGTGCCTGCTCTATAGAGAAAGCAGAATTGTGCGTTAATAATGCAAAATAACAACATTTGAATTACTCTGGGAATGCTTGCCATTTTTTAAAAATAAATATATTGCCCTAATTAGTTGCTCTGTAGCACACATCATGTGCATTTTAGGCTGATCTGTTTCTTTCAATGCCAGAATTGTTGAAAGTCTAATTCATTTATTTGTTACCAGTAAACTCAATTATTTTATTGCTCCCTTAGCCATGTTCCCTTTATGCACCCTCCACCATTTTGGAGTTACCCAGAATTCTGAAGGTTGTTGCCAAACTTCCAGCACGCTCATCCATCATCATACTTGGTGATCCATATTGATTCATTTTGAAATTGTCATCTATATTTCCAAGTCATTTGGTTTTTCATTTGCTCCAGACATCCAAAGCTTTAGGCTCACTACACTTCTCCATTTCTAGCCTCTTACATGTCATAGATGATCTTCTCCCTATTGATGAGGAGATGTGGGACTTCTGGGAGACGTCCAGCTTCCCAGATAACCACATCTATACCAGTACACTGATCTACAGCTCCTCCTGAATATGTTAAAGATCTGGAGCAAAAACTCGATGACCTTAGGCTCATACGGGAAAATGAGGAGGTGATAGACAGGAGCTACAGGGAGGTAGTCACCACTAAGTTGCAGGAGGCAGGCACTGACAGGAGAGGGAAAGGAAATGGGAAGCCAGTGCAGAGTACGCCTGTGGCTACTCCCCTCAATAATGAAGATACCGTTTTCGATACTGTTGAAAGAGACGACCTGCTGAGGAGGAGTTTCAGTGACCGGATGTCTGGCACTGTGACTCAGAAAGGAAGAGGAAGAAGAGGACTGCAGTAGTGATAGGGGATTCCATTGTCAGAGAAGTAGACACGAGATTCTGTGGGCGTGAAAGAAACACCTGAATGGTATCACACAAAATGCTGGAGGAACTCAGCAGGCCAGGCAGCCTCTATGGAAAAGAGTAAACAGTTGATGTTTCAGGCCGAGACCTTACATCAGGACCGGAAAGAAAGGGGAGAAGTCAGAGTAAGAAGGTGGGGAGAGGACAGGAAGAAATACAAGGTGGGTGGTCAGTTGTCTCCCAGATGCCAGGGTCAGGGATGACTCAGATCGGGTCCACGGCATTCTACTGGGGGTGGGTGAGTGGCCAGAAGTCTTGGTACATATTGGCACTAATGACATAGGTAGGAAAAGGGAGGAGGTCCTGAAGAGAGAATTTAGGGAGTTAGGTAGAAAGCTGAAAAACGAGATCTCCAGGGCAGTAACCTCACTATTGAGGTTAAGAATAGGATGATTTGGCAGATGAATGCATGACTGAGGAACTAATGAAGATGGCAGGGCTTCAGATTTCTGGATCATTGGGATCTCTTCTGGGGAAGGTATGAGCTGTACGAAAGGGATGGGTTACACCTGAATCGAGGGGAACCAATATCCTTGTGGGCAGGTTTGCTAAGCGCTTGAGGAGAGTAAACTCCTTTGGCAGCAAATAAGGAACAGATATGATAGGGCTGAGGATGGGTAGTTGGGATACAAGCAGATGCAGAATGTGGTGAGACTATCAGGAGGGACAGGCGGATGATAGGGCAAAATTGCAGTCTGTGGGATGAGTCACAGTGTAACATGGGGGTCAAAATTGAAAAGACAGATGAATACGGGAATAAAGGTGTTATTTTTGAATGCACACAGTATACAGAATAAGGTAGATGATCATGTAGCACAGTTAGTGATTGGCAGAAATGGTGTTTTGAGCATCACTGACTCATGGCTGAAAAACGATTATGGTTGGGAGCTTAATATCTGAGCATACACATTGTATCAAAAAGACAAGCAGGTAGGTAGAAGGGATAGGGTTGCTGTGTTGATAAAAAAATGAAATCTTAATCCTTAGAAAGAGGTAACATAGGATTAGAAGATGTACAGTCCTTGTGGGTAGAGATAAGAAATTGCAAAGGTTAAAAGCCCTTGATGGGAGTTATTTACAGGCCTCCGAACAGTAGCCAGGACATGGGCTACAAATTGAAATGGGAGATGGAAAAGGCATGTAAAGAGGCCAATGTTACAATATCCGCGGAGGGATTTCAATAGGCAGGTAGATTGGGAAAATCGGGTTGGTGCTAATTCCCATCAGAGAGAATTTGTAGAATGTTTTCGAATTAACTTTTTAGAGCAGCTTGTAGTTGAACCTACTAAGTGATCAGCTATTCTGAATTGGGTGTTGTATAATGAACCAGATTTGATTAGGGAGGTAGTGATCATAATATGATAGAATTCATCCAAAAGCTGAAGTCAGATGTTTCAGTATTACAGTAGAGTAAAGAGAATTACAGAGGCATGAGAGGGGGCACTAATAGGGATGACGGTAGAACAGCAATAGCTGGAGTTTGTAGCAGCAATTTAGAAGGTGCAGGTTAGATATATCCTAAAGAAGAAGAAGTATTTTAAAGGCAGGATGATGTAACCTTGGCTGACAAGGGAAGTTAAAGTCAACATAAAAGCAAAAGGGAGACATATAATAGAGCAAAAAGTAGTGGAAGTTAGAGAATTGGAAAGCTTTTAAAAACCAACAGAGGGGAGAAATAGGGACACAAAAATGGTAGACATACTGAATAAGTATCTTGCATCGGTCCTCACTGTGGAAGACTCTAGCAGAATGCCAGAAATTTGAGGGTGTCAAGGGGCAGAAGTGAGTGCGGTTGTTATTACCAGGGAGCAAGTACTTGGAAGCTGGTAGGTCTGAAGGTAGATAAGTCACCTGAACCAGATGAACTACACCTCATGGTTCTGAAAGATGTAGCTGAATAGATTGTGGAGGTATTTGTAATAATTTTTAAGAATCACTAGATTCTGCATTGCTCCAGAGGAATGGAAAATTGTAAATGTCACTTCACTCTTCAAGAAGGGAGGGAGGCAGAAGTAAGGAAATTATTGGCAAGTTAGCCTAACCTGAATGGTTGGGAAGATGTTGGAGCCAGTCATTAATGATGAGATACTTGGAGGCACTTGATAAAATAAACTAAAATCAAGATGGTTTCCTCAAGGAAAACTCTTGCCTGATAAATTTGTTGAAATTATTTGAGGAAATAACATGCAGGATGGACCAAGGAGAATCGGTGGATATTGTATACTTGGATTTTTCAGAAGGCCATTGACAACATTCCACAAATGGGGCTGTTTAACAAAATAAGAGACCATGGTATTACAGGAAAGATACGAGCATGGATAGGGAATTGGCTGATTGACAGGAGGCAAAGAGTGGGAATAAAGGGAGCCTTTTCCAGTTGGTTGCCAGAGACTAGTGCTGTTCCTTAAGGGTCAGGATTGGGAACGCTTCTTTTTACATTCTATGTCAATGATTTGGATAAAGCAATTGATGCCTTTGTGGCCAGTTTGGCAGACGATACGAAGATATGTGGAGGGACATGCAGTGATGAGAAAATGGAGGCTGCAGCAGGACTTAGATGTATTAGGAGAATGGGCAAAGTAGTGGCAGATAGAATATACTGTCGACAAGTGTATGATCATGCACTTTGGTAAAGGAATAAAAGCATAGATTATTTTCTAAGTGTGGAGAAGATTCATAAATTCAAGGTGGAAATTTAAGAATTAGGGGTAGGCCATTTAGAACGGAGTTCAGGAAAAACTTTTTCACCCGGAGAGTGGTGGATATATGGAATGCTCTGCCCCAGAAGGCTGTGGAGGCCAAGTCTCTGGATGCTTTCAAAAAAGAGATGGATAGAGCTCTTAAAGATAGCGGAATCAAAAGTTATGGGGATAAGGCAGGAACTGGATACTGATAGTGGATGATCAGCCATGATCACAGTGAATGGTGGTGCTGGCTCGAAGGGCCGAATGGCCTACTCCTGCACCTATTGTCTATTGTCTATTGAAAGGGACTTGGGAGTCCTCATGCAAGATTCCCTTAAAGTTAACTTGCAGGTTGATTTGGTGGTGTGGTAGGCAAATGCAATATTAGCATTTAGCTCGAGAGTACTAGAATATAAAAGCAAGAATGTAATGCTGAGGCTTTATAAAGCACCGATGAGGTCCCACTTGGAGATTTGTGAATGGTTTGGGGCCTGTTATCTAAGAATGGATGTACTGATATTGGAGAGGGTTCAGAGGATGATTCTGGGAATGAAAGGGTTATTGTATGAGGAGAGTTTGATGGCTCTGGGTCTGTAATCACTGGAATTTAGAAGAATGAGAAGGGATCTTATTGAAAGCCATCGAATGTTGAAAGGCCTAGATAGAGTGGATGCAGAAAGGATGAGTGGGGGAGTCCAGGATGACAGGACCCCACCTCAGAATAGAGGGGCATCCATTTAGAGTGAAACTGAGGAGGAATTTCTTTAACTAGTGACTGGTAGATCTGTGGAATTCATTACCACAGGGGACTGTGAAGGACAGGTCATTGGGTGTATTCAAGGTGGAGGTTGATAGGCTCTTGATTAGTTAAGGTATGCAAGGTTACAGGGAGAAGGCAGGAGAGTGTGGTTGAGAGGGAAAGTGGAACAGCCATGATGAAATGGCAGAGTGAACTCGATGGGCCAAATGGCCTAATTCTGCTCCTATGTCTTATGCTCTTCTGGTCTTATATGTCGGAATGAATTTGATATCCACTGCATAGCTTTAAATCATTCAAAACTGGCCAGTGGACTATTTAGTGAATTTTAATTTTAGCTGAGTGATACTTATAAATAAAGGCAGAAAAATAGTACTGAGGTCTCTTGCTGTCGGTCATAAAAATTATTTGATGATGCTGCTTGGCCACGAGACAGTGCTGAATGCAGGAAGACTTGGAACTGAATCAGTTTGCCTTTGGCATTTGCCTCAAACTTTTCCACACAATTACTTTACAATCTCAGTAATATGCATGAATCTGATCTTCCAGTTATTGACACAGTAACCTACTAATAGGCCCTGACATAAAACCATCTTTATCATGTAGAAGGAAAAGCTATTTTTTATGATATTGGATCCTTACCTCTCTTTATTTTTGAATGATGGCCTCGGCAAAGCTGAAGGGGGTTATTTTCCAGGCAGAGTTTTCACCTCCTTATTCACCATTCAATAGAATATTCGTTGCAACACCCACTATTTCAGTTCTGCCCACCCCCTGCCATCATGAAGTCCTTTCTCTAAGGACTGCCATTTGGAAATATACTGCATAAATTAATGTCAAGTAGTTGTCCTGCTTTTGATTTTCTTTCTTTGTGTTACTTCTGTACTTTTTCATATTAATAGCAATTTCCACACATCTCAGAGAGAGTTTCCCTTTGAAGAGATTGCAGATAAATTCAGTGTGTCCAGGGAATGAACATTAATTTTGTGGGGGGAGGTTATCTATCCAGATAACTTCTGGAAATTTCTCTCCAGTCTCTCCCAATTCCATCTCCTCCCCTCGCTTTCTTGTTTGGTTTCTGTACCCTTCTTTTCCAGTCCAGTCCTGATGAAAGGTCTTGGCCCAAAATATTGACCTTTTATTTCTCTCCTGTGTCCACAACTCTTTACAGTTTCTTTTGTTTACGTGCAAAGCAGTTGCCATTATGCATGCAGATAGGATGCTTTCCATTGTTCCTCAATAAAAATTGGTAAGGCTCATTGGAGCTTCTTCACAACCACCTGCAATGGTTTGGAGACACTCAGTTAGAGCAAACCATTGCGTGTGTTTTGGGAGGGGGAAGGTATCAACATGGAGCCTGCCTTGTCCATTTTTCCCTGCTTGAGCTATCAAGAGATGTATTCCTTTAATGTCTGATACCCTTCTCAATGATAGCTCTGGACCTAACTTTCATGTAGGCTTTTCATACAGCTCTCATTTTTGTATGTGGTAATGTCATGGGTGTTTTTAATATTTTTAGTAACTTTTACTATTACGGGGGATTCAAGAGGGTGTTAGCTTGATACACAACATATGTTCAGAACATCAATAAAGGATGAAATCCAATTTTAGGGAAACATGTTTGTCCTTGAATTGAAATTTGTCTTCTTAGATTTCAAAATAACTTTGCAAACCAACAGTAAGATTCAGGTTTAAAATCAGCTTATTTTGTCGCAATCTATTTTACACATGCCTTAAACAATCATAAGCCAAGCAAGCTAAATTTTAAAAGCCAACTGTAGGATATACTATAATAAACTGAAGAATTACATCAGAGAATGCAGAATAAGGGATAACTGGCAACATAGATTGCTAGCTACCTCCGAAATAAAAAGCAGAAGGTTGGAGAAAAGGATAGCAATTCACAAAAGAAGAATGGTAGTGTTGTTCGATGAAGATCATTCCTAGGCAGCTACTGTTCACAATTTACATTAAAAATTTACACTTAGGAGTCAAAAACACAGTTTCAGAATCAGAATCGGAATCAGGTTTATTATCACCGGGATGTAAAGTGAAATTTTTTAACTTATCAGCAGCAGTTCAATGCAATACATAATCTAGCAGAGAGAGAAAAAATAATAAATAAAATAAAACATAATAATAAATAAACAACTAAATCAATTACATGTATTGAATCTATTTTTTAAAATGTGCAAAAAACAGAAATGTTGTATATTAAAAAAAAAAGTGAGGTAGTGTCCAAAGCTTCAATGTCCATTTAGGAATCAGATGGCAGAGGAGAAGAAGCTATTTCTGTATCACTGAGTGTGTGCCTTCAGGCTTCTCTACCTCCTACCTAATGGTAACAGTGAGAAGAGGGCATGCTCTGGATGCTGGACATCCTTAATAATGCACGCTGCCTTTCTGAGACACCGCTCCCTAAAGATGTCCTGGGTACTTTGTAGGCTAGTGCCCAAGATGGAGCTGACTAGATTTACAACCTTCTGCAGCTTCTTTCGGTCCTGTGCAGTAGCCCCTCCATACCAGACATTGATGCAGCCTGTCAGAATGCTCTCCATGGTACATCTGTAGAAGTTTTTGAGTGTATTTGTTGACATGCCAAATCTCTTCAAACTCCTAATAAAGTATAGCCACTGTCTTGCCATCTTTGTGACTACATTGATATGTTGGGACCAGGTTAGATCCTCAGAGATCTTGACACCGAGGAACTTGAAGCTGCTCACTCTCTCCACTTCTGATCCCTCTATGAGGATTGGTATGTGCTTCTTTGTCTTACTCTTCCTGAGGTCCACAATCAGCTTTTCCGTCTTACTGACGTTGAGTGCCAGGTTGTTGCTGCAGCACCACTCCACTATGCAAACTATGGGTTTGTATAATTCCCCAAATTATGGGTAACAGTGCGGCGAAGAACACAAAAATTACAGAAGGGCATTAATAAATTTGCAGAATAGGGAAACAGTTGGAAACTGAAGTTCCACAGAGAAAAATAGAATGGTGTATATTTTGGTAGAAAGCAAAGGAGGTCTCATTTTACTTAGAAGGCTCAGATCTAGGTAGTTTGGAGAAACAAAAGGATTTCAGAGTAGAAATCATTAATACTTCAATCACAGTTCAGCAAACCAAACACTAGGGTTTATTTTTAACTGGATAAAATCGAAAAGTAAGGAAATTACGTTCGACCTGTGACAGACCTGGATGAGTACAGCTGGAGTACAGTAGATCATAACATGATAAAGAGGCAGTGAAGAGGATAAGAGAAGATTTATAAGAGTGATACCAGATGTGCATATCAGGACAGGAAGTTAACATTATCAGTCATCCCTTGGGGAAAAAAAAACTGATCAGTGACCAAACTGAGATCTTGAACGTAATGTTTACATAGAATGTTTGCATTTGTGAAGGAGAACATAACAAAGGTACTCATGTAATCTAGTGAGAAATTCAGACTAAACTTCTCTTCCCATAGAACAGTAACACTATGAAACTCATTACAACAGCAGCAAGTTGTGTTGATGCTTTTGAGATTAGGGAAAAGGATGTAAAAAAGGTTGCGGAAACTCAAGTGGAGCACAGTACCAATGTGGACTGCTTTGATTATGTATTTTCAATGTAATCCTTTTAAAGTACATCTTTAAGAACTTGAATCAGAAGGAATTCACCTTCGAATGCCTTGCCCAGATATACATTTAGGGAGAATATCACCATTCAGCAAAGACAGAATCTGAAATATAAACATAAATTAAGACTTTTAAATATTATACTCACACTGTAGTAGCAAGTAGCCTTTTTGATCTACCTTTTTCCTGTTTTTACTTTTAGAGCCAAAGTTTAGAATTCATACATGACTAATATTAAGTTGTGATTAATACCCACTTTCTCTAAATTCCAACTTGCATTGTAAAATGTTAAAAAACTTTTCTTGTCAGCAGAATGTCTTGAGACTGTGTTAACAAAGCCTTTTGATATCTCTTACCAACTTCAAGTTAGCTTCTCCTTTTGGATAACATACATAATGCCCAAATTTCTGACCCTTGTCAGCCTTCTTCTGTTTGGATTAGAGCACTGGATCGACAATGTATGTACAATCACTTTACAGCAGGGAAAGAAGTTTATACCTATTAAATCTAGGCATCTAAAGCAGACATCCCACCCTGCAAAAACTGATTTCAGGGAGGTGGCACCATCAATTTGCAGGAGACTCCAGGAGAGGTGGGATGTCTGCAATAGAGTAGCTCCTTAGCAGCTAGCCAGCTGGTTTAAATAATGTTAGCTATTGCTAATAAACGAATGACACCTGTTAAACTCACCTCAACATGTCTTTTACAGTCCTAACCCACATGGGCAATAGAAAAGTCACTGTTGCAAACAGTGCAGTAAACAACACTGTCATTATTTTTGACCCCTATTAGGCAGGGGTACACTTTAGTAAAGTCTGGGGTGACGTACGTTTTATATTTTCTTTTTTTTGGAAAACTCTGCCATGGCGCGCTCTCTCACTCTCGTAGCTCGCGCGCGCTCTCATGGTCTCTCACGCTCTCTCTCCCTCTCTCTCTCTTTCTCTCTCTGTCGGTCTCGTGGTCTCTCTCACGCTCTCTCTCGCTCACATTGTATATAATTTGCGGGCATCAGGAAGCCACTATTAATATGCGGGAGACTCCCAGACCTTCCGGGAGAGGTGGGATGTCTGCTAAAGGGAACACAGAACTATATCTTTTTGAGACTGAGCAATTGGTATGTAAACATTACAAAAACTAAAACTAAGGAAGGGTCTCGGCCTGAAACGTCGACTGCACCTCTTCCTAGAGATGCTGCCAGGCCTGCTGCGTTCACCAGCAACTTTGATGTGTGTTGCTTGAATTTCCAGCATCTGCAGAATTCCTGTTGTTTGCGTTTAAAAAAAACTAAAACTGTAGGGTTGCTGTATTTTTAAAGTTAACTGGTTGGATTTTGACACTTTTTCATTTTCTATTGTGATACTGTTTTGTAGTCTAATTTACAACAATTGAACACATGTTTTACCTCAGCACTCCCCAAGCAATGATCCGGGTTGTTAGAAGTTGGCACAGTGGTACAACAGTAAAAGCTGTTGGCTCACCACTCCAGTGACCTAGGTTCAAGCCTGCCCTCCAATGCTGTCTAAATGGAGCTTGCACATTTTCCCTTTGACCATGTAGGGTTACTCTTCATTCTCCAGTTTCCACTCACCTCCCAGAGCTGAGTTGGTTGATGGATTAGTTGGCCATTGTAAATTGCTCCTGATTTGTAGGTTAGTGGTAGCATCTGGAAGAAGTTGATGGGAATGCTAGGAGATTTTTTTCATGACATTAATGTAAATGAGTACTTATTGACCACTGCTGACTTGGTGAAGGAAAGGGCCTATTTAACCATGCTCTTTGACTCATTGAGAAGTGTCACTAGAACATTGAAACTGCCAATATGTTCAACTTCACTGCAACATGGTGACAATTATTGATGATACTACAGTATATCTTCAATGTAATATTAATCCCTGGTTACCCACATTAATATAATTTACAAAACAATACAACAGACAGTTTCAAGCATTTTCTCTCTTTTTCGATCAATGGTGATAAGGAGCACACAGAATTACATTGCAAGCTAAATTGTGATTTCTATGAGAGAAATTATTGTTAATCTACGGTACTTCTAACATTGAACTTAGTCAATCAATTTTGCAATTTATTGTAGAATTAACATGACCAACAGAAAATGTTTGATATACTGTATTTAACAGTGCCGGCCAAATAATCAAGATTTTTAAAAGCACTTTTGCTTCAAAGATTGTTTAAAATACAGAACTGACTTAATTTGAATATGGATTATGTTGGCTCTGATGTTTCTCTACTGCTGTTAATATTTTCCAAATAATGCATGAGTTCAAAACCCATTATGGAAAAAAATGAAACACACAGCCAATATATTTGTGATTTTGACCACAACAAATGAATCAGTAGAAACTCATCTTTTATTAACGATTGAATGCTTCGCATAGATGATTTCAAAATGTAATGTTATGCTGCACAATTTATATTATGCAAAGACCTCTGTATGCTGTGGCATCAAGGGATATAGAATACAGATCTATATAAATATAGTCCTGCTTAACGATGGTTGTTATTTTCTACCTGAGGAAAAATAATTAGAAGTCCGTCAATCTAAGGATATTGGCCTTTAATTGTTGGTGAGTTTTGATCATTTAAATAGCAGTCCAGTACAGTTATGAAATCCACACATTTGTGATCTTCAGTGTTCCATTTATAGGAATGAAAGTCACACTGAGTTATGCATTACATAGTAATGAAAGTCACAGTTACTCAACTACTATAAATAAAATGGATGCTGACTTTAATGACATAGCGAATTAATCAATTATGACAGTAATGAATAAATAAGTCTCACATATTTGAACCAAATCAGCCTGAATGAATCTTCACTCAAAAGCAATAACGTATGAATTTTCTGGTAAATCTTAGCAGAAAGAGCAAATATATTTGACACATTGGAATTGCTGCTGAATGATGGACCAACACTTGGATTTATGCAGATTTTGGACTGAACAGCTTCAGCATCACATACATCACTGGCAGGTTTCACTGGGCTTTATTTGTTTCTATAGTCAGACCCCTGAATGCATTGATTAGGTAGCCATCCAACATATTCCACAAACCAGTCATCCAAAATCAGCTTGGAGAAATTTTACTCTCTTGCTGTGAAGTCTTATTTCGGACAGTGATGTCTTGGATTGGTCTGGTATCTTCATGTTCACCAGCTAAATATTATTTATCAGAGAAAGAGACTAAGAGACTGAACTTTTACTGTACAGTCATTTGGAATGATTTTCATGCAATGAAGTTGCTCAGCCTCATTGTTTATTGCTCTGTTTATCAGCTCTACTAAAAACTGTTATCATTATGTTTTGTTGAGTGGTAATCATGTGAGTGACATTGTATCTTTGATGTTTCCTGTTTGAGTTAATTTGCCATCGTTTTTAGAGAAGCATATCTACGGATGTACTCTATTGGCTAGAATTGCTCTTCTCTGTTTGATCTCAACTATATTTTGCATTGAATGTTGTTGGAAGAGCAAAATGATAATATTGCATCAAGTGAAGCTTTGTGTCTGGGACATGGGTAAACAGCAGAAGCAATTGTGAATCCCTGAGCTAACCAAACTGAAACTGTAAAAGAAGTGGAAATCAGAATTGGCAATTCATGTCAAATTAGGCACAGAAAGGAAAATAGATATCAGTGAGAACAGAATAAGGACAAAGGAAAATAATAGAACATTTTAATTTCAAATTCATTGTTTTAACTATATCCAACAATTAAGCCCAGTTGGAATTCTCCACCTAAAACAGTTACTTTCCAGAGCCAAAGGTATTCATGGCCAAAGAAGTGGCACAATGCAGTGTAGGGAAGTGTATAATCATGCACTTTGGAAGAAGTAATAAAGGCATAGACTATTTTCTAAATGGGGAGCAATTTCAGAAATAAGAGGTGCAATGATACTTGGGAGTTCTAGTTCAGGTTGATTCCATAGTAAGGAATTTAAATGCAATGTTAGTGTTCATTTTGAGGGGTCTAGAATATAAAAGCAAAGATGTAACACTGAGGCTTTATAATATATTGGTCAGACCACATTTGGAGTATTGCGAACAGTTTTGGGCCCCTTATCTAAGAAAGGATATGCTGACATTAGACAAGATCAATAGGAGATTCGTGAAAATAATCCCTGGAATAAAGGGGTTAATGTATGAGGAATACTTGTAATGTGTGACGGTGTTTGATGGCTCTGGGCCTGTACTCCCTTGAGTTTAGAAGAATAAGTTGGGATCTCATTGAAACTTACCGAATATTGTAAGGAATGGATAGAGTGGAAATGCAGAGGATGTTTCCAGTAGTGGGAGTGTCAAGGACCGGAGGAAGCAGCTTCAGAATAGAAGGATGCTCCTTTAGAACCAAGATAGGTAGGAATTTCCTTAACCAGAGGGTGATAAATGTGCAGAATTCATTGTCGCCAAGTTGCTGGGTATATTTAAAACGGAGGTTGATAAGTTCTTGATTAGTAAGGGCATCAAAGATTACAAGGAGAATGCAAGAGAAAGCGATTGAAAGGAAATGCAAATAAGCCTTGATTGAACGCCTTAGCATACTCAATGGTCCAAATGGCCTGATTCTGCTGCTATGTCTTATGGTCTAAACGTAATTAACAATTATCAATGTGCTTTTCTGAGCTGGTCTCATTTGTCTGTATTTGACCCATTACCATCTAAACCTTTCCTGTCATGAACCTTTCTAAGTATCTTTTAAACATTATGATTGTACCTGGCTTTACCAGTTCCTCTGGCATCCTGTCCTTATACTCCCCACCCTCAGGTCCCTTTAATTCCTTCCCCTCTCATCTTGAACCTATTCCCTTCAGTATTATTCTCCACTACCCTAACAACATTTGTACTCATTGCCTCATATGATGAAGGCATGCTTGCTCTATTCCTCCTTCACCACTTTTTCTCACTATGTGCTCACTTGCATGGGGCTATGCACTTGTACCCCTTGGTCTGACTATTCTACAGTCTTCCCCAGAGCCCTGTCTTCATTATGTCTGTCCTTCCCTAGTTAGGTTCCCAAAATGCATCACTTCACACTTGTTTGAGTTCAATTCCATCTGCCATTCTTGTGGACCACCTGTTCACCTGTTTCCCCATTTTCAGGGAAATAGGTAATTATACTTGAGGCTTTTTGTTCATCAATACTCCACAGAGCCTACAATTCACTATGTTTATACTACCCTGGATTAATTTACCAAAGTACAACACGTTACACTGGTCCAATTTAGATTCATTATCTATTCCCATTCCCAGTTTATCTAGATCCTATTGTAGCCTTAGTTAACCTTCTTCACTGATCACCACACCACCAATTTTGATGTCACCAGCAAACTTACTAATCGTGCCACCTACATTCTCATCCAAGTTATTAGTATATTTGACAAGCAGCAATCCCTGTGGATACCACTAATAACAGGAGTCCAATCTGAAAAAAAAGATCCTCTAGAACCAGTCTCTGTCTCCTTCCACCAAGCTAGCTTTGCATCAAACTGGCTAGCTCACCATGGATCTCTTGTGAATTTACCTTCCGGGCCAGCTAACCACAAGGGACCTTGTCAGAAGTTTTACGAAAGTCCACATAAACCATCTATCATTGTGCCCTGATTAGTCCTCTGCAAGAGCCTGTCAGAATTTCTTGCTGTTCAGTGCATGCACTGGTGAGCCAAGTAGTGTGGTTGCAACTTGGAATGGCTCATTTTGAACAGCTACCTTTAGATTTAATTGGTATTTTCCCTACCCAAAGTTTCTGTAGTACTTTCCTATTAGTTATAGACAGGACTAATCAATTCATTTTGATTATGTATTATGGATATTACATCTTGGGTGATATACTACATACAAGTATCATGTTACCTACCAGGACAGATGATCCCAATCATAGACCATAGAGTTCCATTTATTGCCATCTTCAATATTATGACTATAGAATGGATTGATAGTTTTCAAGTGCATTCAAGCTGTTCCTTCTCAAATCATATTGAGAATCACACCTCACAGTTTATGTTGTGTAAAATATAACACCAGATAGCTTGATGTAAATTACAGTTTTAGAAATCAGCCTTGCTCATAATTTCTCCCTCCTTTAAAATGTGCCACACACACACTGCATACATGCGTATGCCCACAGATAAAAGCCTGGATAGACCTACTTATTCAAGTTTTTCCACTGTGAACATCTTTCCTTGCCTTAACAGCATATTTACATAATAGCTTTCTCCAGAGAAAAAGTATCCATAAATTTACTGAATTACCATTTATTTGGCATTTATAAAATGATATTATTGTCAGTTATTGGATGAGCAAAGAAGAATCACCAATCCGTTCTATGTTTAAAAAAGAAAATAAATAAACTAAGTACTAATAATTTCCTTAAGTATGACAAAAGTATAAGATTCAATGAATTTATCTACTTATAATGTATTCATAAATTAAGTCATGATGTAAAAGTCAGGCCACATATTTTAACACAAAATTACAAGCATCTGAAGCATAAATATTTAGTGATGATATGCACAGATGCAATTTATAGCCCTACAAATTGTTTAAACTAAGATGTATATTTGTAATACAACATAAATTATGTCCATGTAATAGTCTTTCATGATGAGTGTGGAATACTTGCAATGTTTGTGTACATTAGAGCTAGAATGAAATGGTGACATCTCTCATGGGTGGCAGAGTGCATTGTTATCCTATATAGTGGGCAGAAAATATCTATTCATCATTTTGATGCACATCTTCTAGCATTTAGAATCATACACCATGAAAACTGACCCTTTGGTCAAATTGGTCCATGCTGACCAATAATTCCATCTAAGCAGGTTTCATTTGCCCGTGTTTACCCCATATCCCTCTAAAACTTTCCTATCTATGTCCTTTTAAATATTGTTAATGTACTTTGTACCTGCCTCTGCTGTATTCTCAGGCAGCTCATTCCATGTACAGACCAGCCTCTAAGTGATAAAGTTACCCTTCACATTCTTATTAAATCTCATCCTAAGGCTACATACTCCTGTTCTTGATTCCACAACTCTGGGGAAGAAAGCTATGTGCATTCACCAATCTATGTCTCTCATGATTTATAATACCATCCCTCATTTTCCCATGTTCATGTAAATAAAATCTTAGCCTGCTGAACATCTCTCCATAAACTCAGTCTCCCGAGTCCCTGCAGCATCTTCAGAAGTATCTTAATAAGACCATAAGATATAGATCTTTATGTTCTCTTTCCAGCTTAATGCAGCTTTCATCAAGCCAGGTGACAGAAACTGAACACAATATTCCAACTGATGCTAACCGATGTCTTATAAAACTTCACCACCCCAACTTCCATACTCAGTACCCTGACTGACAAAGGCCAACAAGTCAGAAGCCTTTATCACCCTATTATGTTCAGGGAATGACCATCTTGTACCCTGAAAACCCTCAGTTCTACCACACTCCCCAGGGCACTGCCATTTATTGTGAAAGTCCTGCTTTCTTTTGTCTTCCCAAAGTGCAACATCTTACAATTACTCAAATTAATCTCCATTTGCTATTCCTCAGCCCACTTACTCAGTGGATCAAGATCCTTCAGTAATTCCTGATAACCATCTTCAATATCTATGACACCACCTGTTTCAGTGTCACCTACAAACTTACTAATCATCATTAAATCATGAATATAGAGTAGTTAGTGAATACCGGTGACAACAAACCCTTGTGGTCACTAACTCAAATAACCATGTTAAAACAGTGATGTGCAGAAGAGTACCTCTGAATGCACAACATGTTGAATCTTGAAGTGGATGAGCTAGAGCAGCAGAAGACTACGCCAGGTTCTACTCCTGTCACTACCTAATCAAATGGCCTTCGAGTGTATGTGTAGTTAGGCCATCAGTTAATTAGCACAGCCGCTTATTTGGGCCAACTTTGAATGAACAAAAACTAGCCGGGATACCCTTTGTTTATTTGGAACACTTTGCCATTTAATTGGGACAGGAGACTGTTGCCGAACAGTTTCCAACTAGTGTCAGTCGCGTGCTCTTGTATTGCCATTAGACGATATACTGTAGTTAGAGCGAACAGTTTTTAAATAGTGTCAGTTTCATGTGTTTGTGTTCAAAATACACTCATTTTTGTCACTGATAGTTGGCAGGAAATAAGCAGTAAGATAACTTGGAACCGTTTTGCTCACTGCAGTTTCCAGCATTGATGCTTGGAGAAGCCAGAAACAGTCTGGAGTGAAATTGAAATAATCTCACCACTTCAACAAGTTAGGAACTGCAAAGTATTTGAAGATATTGACAATCAACTTGAAAGGTAAAATAAAAAAAATTAAAAAACACAGGATAAGATGTAATATCCCTCATGCCAATGGGTAGTGAGCGCTTGCTTGAATCTGCCCTGATGTTGGGAGTGGCACAGGTTAGACACGCAGGGGTTTTCCAAATGGGCACCCTCCCTCCTGGATGTTTCATCGATTAGCCCACTACATCTCAGGCAGGCTTTACAATGACGTTTGGCATCCCATAGTCACCCCCTGCTGTTTCTTCCCGCTCTCTTGATGCTATCTTGGAGCCCAGTAGAGGTCTTTTCACTTGATCCAAAACCAGAAGCTGCTTCTTTCTGCCACCTCTGATGTGGCTCTGAAGGTTGCCATAGAGTCTGACTATGGATCCCCAGCTCCTTAAGGAATTTGATGGTGGATGTGGCTATAAATCCCCCACAACCCACTTCCACAGGACAAACTTTGGTTTTCCAGCCCCGTCGCTGAGCTTCAGCTGCTAGATCTGCATAGTGTAGTCTCTTGAGCTCATAAGCTTCAGCCACCGAATCCTCCCACAGGACTGCAAGTTCCACAGTGTAGGTGACCTGTAATGAGTTGGACCAGGGAACCAGGCCTGGCCTAAGGTTGTTTGTAGCAATTTCCGGTGGAAAGGTGAGTTGTTTATTGACATCCACCAACATTTTCCAGTCATGGATCATGTTCATGTGTCCTGCTTCTGGCTTAGGAGGGAGATTAATTGGTCTTTACCCTCCCTCCCAGGTGACTGGTGCTGATGTCAGAGTGTTAGTCGTTCTAGGGGACAAGGAATTGGTTGCTACCTTCTTGGTCTCAATTGCTACTATCAGACTCCTTAAGGCCTGGTTGTGATACTACGTGTATCTGCCTTGTGTGAGATTTGGAGGATGCAATTGTCGAAAGCCTTGTCCGAAGGCAGTCCATTATCTGCACTCAATGTCAGCACTGATTTTGTTCATTTACAGTCAATCAAAAGAACATGGCAGCATACACTGGATGAATTCCTCCATCGATAACCATTTGGAACAAAAATGCTGTTTTATAATACTTTTGAGGTTTTCGTAGTGTTCTAATGGGTTCTCCATTTCATTTAAATACATAAATTGTTACTCAGTTAAATGGTAATTTGCCTTTTTTATACCTTTTTAACTATTTCCATTAAACTTTAGGTAATTGGGCCAAAATGCACTGGTTCCCAATGTATCCCAATTAACTGGAATATATCTGTATAAAATCTCTTTGTCAGCTGTATAATCTAGAACTTCACCATCCTGAGCAAGGTGTAGTGGTTCATGCCACCACCTGGGGTGAAGTGCTGTGGAGAAAGAACCTATGGTTATCTGAGGAAAAGAGTGTCTGAAGATCAAGACTTAAGAACAGGGCCAAAACAAAATTCATTGTCTACTAAGTAGCATTGATCTCTGCTTTTCTGTATGTTTCTGAGATCTGGATTACCTACAGCAGGCACCTCAAAGAAGTGGAAAAATACCATGAATGATGTCTTTGTCGATTCTTTCAAATCCATTAGTAGGATAGGCAATCCTCTCCAAGCCAATATGCCCCCAATGCATAGTTGGCTCCATTGGACAGGCCAAGATTTGTATGCCTGCCACTTGACCCATAAAATGGACACAATAATGTGACTTCTGCTATGACAAGGGATTACTATAAAGACAGAGGAAAGGAATCAAGCATTTCTCAAAAGCTCTTTGAAACTGTGCAACATCCACACTGAGTCATAAGAATCCAAAGCCATGACCACTCAAAATGGAGAAGGAGAATTTGATAAGGTATTAAGAATCTTGACTTGGAAACACACAGAAGCCCACATGAAGAGTAGAAAGAATATACTATCTGCCAAACCATCCAGCCTGCTCCCCCATCTGTGACAAAAGTATTTGGGTTTAACAGCTAGCTTCTACTTCCTCTTTAAGGGATATAAATTCTCATTATATGTCAACAGAAATGTCTGAATTTTCATCCAACCAGCCCCCATAAACAGATGTGTGCTTAATTAATTGCAACAAGCTGCTCCTGTACATCATCACTTCCTGGGGTTTAAATGAATATGGTATTGAGCAAATGTGGTGTTAAGAGAATGGAGTTAAAAGAGACACTGCAGATGCTCGAAATCTGGAGCAGCAGACAAAATGTTGGTCAAATAGCACTTAGGGAGAGAAATGGGCAGTCGATGTTTTGGGTCATGGCGCTTCATCCGAACTGGAAAAAGGAGAGGAAATACCAAAGTATAAAAAAGTGGGCGGATGGATGGATTAAGAGTTGGCAGGTAATGAGTTGGTCCAGGTGAGTTGGGGTGGGGGGGGTGGTCATGAGTGGATGATGAACAGGTGGAGGGAGGAAAGTGGGAATGATGTAAGAAGCTGGAATGGGATGGGAGGAAGTGACAAAGAGCTGAGCAAGATGGAATAGCAGAGGACGGTGGACCGTGGAATAAAGGGAAGGTGGCGAGGAGGGGAACCAGAGGAAGGAATGTGTGGGTGATGGTCAGTTG
The DNA here is from genome assembly GCF_963921235.1 of Mobula hypostoma. NCBI lineage: Eukaryota > Metazoa > Chordata > Chondrichthyes > Myliobatiformes > Myliobatidae > Mobula > Mobula hypostoma. Next base: position 50,931,562 of record NC_086100.1, on the reverse strand, counting down.
AGAGGCTGGTAGGATAAGGGGAAAAAAGGCAACAAATAGGAATGGTTACTGAAAGTTAAAGAAATCAATATTCACAATATAAACAATAGTAATAAAAAGACTATTTTTGAGAAATAAGACCAAGGCCATATTCAAGTCTTCATATTTTATATGAATACCAAAATAAACTTCCTTACAATTCAGTTTGGAATGTAATTTATCCCAAGAACACACACCTTCCAGCCTTCTATTTCATCACACCTATCCAAATACCATCACCAATCATCAATCAATCAGAAACTGAATGAAGTATTGGGTGTAGTTTGAAATTTGAAGTTGAATAACATATCACTAAATAGAGATGATTAGTCGCTGACTTAAGATAGCTTTCCACCAATCGTTGGTCATTTTTAGTAGATAGAAAATGTAGATTAAAAGGGAAATAAAACTTAAGTAGCAAGATCATTCTTCAGTACACTATTCTTTCCTCTGTCTTTTTGCTTGAGTGTTTTCTGTGCTTAGATTTAAATTCTGATTATATATTGGGCTTAATCATGTTTGCTTTTTGCCAGTGGCTGCATTGAGAACAACAAGCAAAGTTATTATCTCTGTTCAGCTTATCTGTAACATCTGCATTTGAATATTACTATACAGATATTTTTAAGGATTTACGTATAGATTAAAAAAACATTATAAGGTACTTGGAAAAAATGTGTTATCATGCTTGCCTTCTTTGCAGAAGTAATGATTATCAAGAAGTGCTAGTTTCTTGTGATCTCACTGGAACAGTTCCATTTTGATGTTATTAGTCTAGTAATAGCAATCATATTATTTTTTCTGAATTGAATTCACCTAATATTTAAAATCAGTTTTGTCACTCAAAATTAATGTGCAGATTTTGATGCAAAAATAAACTCCATTTGTTGATCTGGAATTGGTGGTTAGCAGTGATGCTGAGGAAAGCTTCCCACAAAGTGATCTAGCAAAAAATTTAACATTTTCAACCCTTACTGCAGTTGGGTATCAGTTCAGTGGGAATTATTGAGGTGTAATAATAAATGCCAATGTATTTTTCCTTGGGAGTTGATTGTCATTGTGAGTACCAACGCTGACTACCCATCACTCATTGAACTGAAGAGACATTTAAGAGTTAATTGCTGGGTCTAGGACTAAAACTCTTTCCTTCCTGGACAGATTTCTTTTTTTTTAATTTTATTTTTATTTGGATAAGGAATTCACAAGTATCATGTACTTTTTTCACATGTATAACCTTTTCCATTTTTTTATATGTATAAAACTATAATTATTTATACATTCTTAAGTACACATTGAGATGATATAAAAAGAAATTAGACACCTTCCTGGACAGATTTCAGTCACTAACTGAGATTAGTGAGCCAGATTTTGTTTTGTCACGGCAATCTAATAGTTACATATCTCATAATAAATTTTAATTTCCAAACTACTTTTTGCTTCAAATTAAATTTTCCATTTCCCGTGATGGGCTATTAACCACTATTGAAACAACTAATAGTCCAGAACTGTCAAAGTTAGGGTACTTGATGGTCAGAATGAAGGTAGATCAAAAGACTTGCTTCTGTGTTGTTTGATTCAATGATTCTGATTCTATAGTCTAGTACTGTACACTATGTTACTGTATTCTTTAACAAAATGGTTGACCAGCAAATCACATTAAAGAATTTGACTGACTGTACATACATATATTAATTAGTAGGTATGATAATTTAGATTTTTCAAAGCAAAACAATCCCTTATAGCAGTATGAATGGTATAAAATCATTTTAGAGGATCAAAGAGACCTCTACATTGGTGAAGCTTGACTTGGTCTATTGGGTGCAGTTCTGGTGACTGATCTTTCGGAAGGATAGCATTAAGATTCAAAGAGTACAGGGAAATTTTACAAGGATGTTGCTAGTACCTGAAGACCTGAGTTATAGGGAAAGGATGAATAGAGGTAAACAAAATTATGAGAGGTGTCTATGGGGTAAATGCAAGCAGGCTTTTATCACTGAGGTTGTGTGAGACTAAAACAAGAGATCATAGGTTAAGGGTGAAAGGTGAAATATTTACGGAGAACCTGAGGGGCAACTTCTTCACTCTGATGATGGTGCGAATGTGGAATGAGCTGCCAGTGAAAGTGGTGGATGAGGATTCAGTTGTAATTTTTATGAGAACTTTGTACATGGATGGAGGGCTATGGTCCAGCTGCAGGTCCATGGGACTGGCCCAAGTAACATTTCGGCATTGTCTAGATGAACTGAAGGGCCTGTTTCTGTGCAGTAGTGCTCTATGATTCTATGACTCTAAATGGTTTGCTGAGTCATTTTGCAAGGTATCGAGTACAAGGGTTGGGAGGTTATGGTGCAGTTGTAAGCCACACTTGTGTATTATGTCCAGTTTTGGGCACACTGCTGTAGAAAAGATATTCGTAAATTGGAAAGAGTGCAGAAAAGATTTACAACATTATTGCCAGGACTGGAGGGACTGAATTATTGGGAGAGGTTAGACAAGCTAGGATTTTATTCCTTGGAGTTTAGGAGACTGAGAAGTGTTCTTATAGGGGTGTATAAAATCATGAAGGGCATACATAGGGTGAACACACTCAGTTTTTTTCCCACTGGTTTGGGAGTCAAGAACTGAAGGGCATACGTTCACGGTGAGAGGGGGAATAATTAATAGGAACTTCAGGGTCAACTGTTTTACACTAAGGGTGGTATCAGTGTGGAATGAGCTGCCAGAGAAGTGGCTGAGGCAAATATAATAACAACTTTTAAAAGTCAGTTGAACAGGAACATGGATAGAAAAGGTTTAGAAGGTTATTGGCCAAATGCTGGCAAATGATACTAGCTTGGATAGGGTATCCTGGCTGACATGGATGAGATGGACCAAAGGGTCTGTTTCTGTGCTGTATATGATCCTACATAAGTTTTAAAATATTCTGCCCATGCTACTAAACTTAAAATCTCTAATAATATTCTAACAGAATTATTTTGTAAACAGCTTAAATTCATGTTAGCAAAAAGTATTTCCATGGTTCTGTTGAGTAAGCTGAATCAAATTAAGGAGTTTTGCAATCCCAGGTGCATGCCTGGAAATCCAGAGGTCACTGTCAGTTTTACAGATTGATGGCAATTAAAGCAAGTCATTTTGTTGTTTTTACTTTCCCAAAATATAGACTTATGATTTCTTTTCAGATTTTGTGTGTTGTGCTGCAAAGATTCTATTTAATCTAAAGTATCTACTTCTAGATTGGTTAAGATGTACATTTGTTTAATTGCTCTAAGACGCAGATGAAATGAAAGGTATCTTCTAATTGCCAAGATGACATAGTCTCCTTTGCATTTCACTCCATATGCTGTTAATTTTATATTTAGTCCAAGGGTTGGTAATTTTCCCAATCACTGTGCCTGCATGATTCACGAAATGGATAATTAAATTGTAAGAGCATTAGCTTTGAACTACAGCATTAAATAAGGACGTAGGAACCATCTTTAATCAGTTGCCTCATGTCCAATTTGGAAAATAAATTTAAAAGATTAAAACAAGGAGCTGGATCGTGTTCAATGAAGTCTTCCACCAATTTCTCCAAGAATGTTTTCAGCTAGTAGTTGTACCGTAGGAGTAACACCGAAATTTTCTAAAGTTTAGATCTGAAACAAGAGGGATTAATTAATCTGTTAATTAATCTTGATAAAACATCAGTTAGAATGAAGTGTCTGGTTGATCTTTTACAGTGTATTTGATGTATAAAACACTTTAGTACAATACCATCTGTAACGTTCTCTTTCATCAAGAAATTTATGACAGTAATGTGGCATCAAGCCTGAACAAGCCTTGCCCTCAGAAGTGCTTTGATAATCCACGGCTACTTCCGAAAGCTGAATTACCTTTGAAAACTCTGAGTCCAAATGAGTATTCGTAGATGTGTTAAGAACATTTAAACATAATTTAAGAAACAATTACATGTCAAAAAATGGAATTAATAAATAGAATTTGAGGAAAGAAATATAAGCTATTAGAAAAGACCATAGATCATAATAGCAGAATTAGGCTATTCCTCCCATCAAGTTTGTTCTGCCCTTCCATCATGGCTGATTCATTACCCCTCTCAAACCCACTCTCTTGCCTTCTCTCGTAAACTTTGACACTCTTACTAATTACAAGCATATCAATCTCCACTTTAAATATACCCCAATAACATTGCTGCCTGTGGCAATGAGTTACACAGATTCACTACCCTCTAGCTAAAGAAATTCCTCCTCACCTCTGTTCTAAAGGGACATCCTTCTATTCTGAGGCTGTGCACTCTCGCCCTGGACTCCCACACTGTAGGAAATATCCTCTCCCCATGCACTCTATCTGGGACTTTCAATATTAATTAGGTTTCCATGAGAGAAGCACCCCCCCCCGCCTCGCCATTCTTACAAACTCCAGGAAGTACAGGCCCAGAGCCGTCAAATGCTTCTCATATGTTAACCCTTTCATTCCTGCGATCAATCTCCTGAACCTCCTTAGGATCCAAAGCCAGCACGTCCTTTCTTAGATGAGGTAAACAAAGATCAGTCTGCAGCATTTCCAGCTTTATCATAAGATTTAGCTTTTTCTTTTCATTCTGTGAAATGTAACCACATTGCTTAGGAATATGGGTTGATCTGACTGATGGGAGGGACAGGTTATCGTGCAGCTGTTGTGGCCCTGAGTCATTTTTGGATGGCAAGAGCTGCTTTCTGATCTCTGTCTTACCAAGCCACAGAACTGTTATTACTACGATGGAATAGCCAGATGGCAACTTAGATAATAAATCTCCCATGGCTCCCATTACTTCACGGTAAACAGAAAGATTTGTAAGCACCAGTCGTGCATTACCGCCTGCTCAAATAAAGCCCTTGTCTTAAGTACTACCAATGGATGATGTCTAGCTGAATGTCCTGTAGAAATGATAAAATAAATCTCTCAGCCAGCAGGGTGACAGAATAAAAAGTGGACAGGTACAAAGATGAGCAGGAAATCTAATGTGTTGAATTACGAAGTAAAACAAAGAAATAACAAGGGACATATGTCACAACAAGGTTTTGCTCCCAGATGGTTTTGATGATTTTTATGCTCACCCTGACTGACGAGACATGGAGACACCTTCACAAACTTCCACAGTCCCTGATAACCTTGTGATTTCGTTCTCTGAAACCAACGTGAGAACATCCTTATCTGGTTCAGACAGTGTACCTGACCGAGTACTGAAGACATGTGCTAACCAACTGCCCGGAGTGTTCACTGAGACCTTTAACCTCTCGCTTCAGCAGCCTGAGGGGCCCACCTGTTCGAGCAGGCTTCAATAATACTATTGCCGAAGAAGAACATAGTAACCTAGCTCAATGACTATTGTCCAGCAGCACTTGCATCCACTTTGATTAAGTACTTTTTTGTGCTGCATTGGATCCGGCGTAACAATTATTTCATTCCCCTTACACTTGTGTACTGGAAATGACATTAAACAATCCTAATGTCTCTTGAGAGGTTAGTGATGAAACATATCAACTCCTACCTGAGTTGCATTTTGCATCCACTCCAATTTGCCTACCATCACAACAGGTCGACAGCAGATACAATTTCTTTGGCTTTTCCTTCAACTCTGGAACATCTGTACAGTGAAAATCCATATAGCAGGATGCTCTCCATTGACCACGGCTCTGATTTCAATACTGCATCCCCTCATTAATTAATAAGTTCCCAAGATCTTGGCCTGAATCCCTCCTTGTGCAGCTGGATTCTTGATTTCCTCTCTTGCAGACTCCAGTCAGTTTCGATTAGTAACAACATTTCCTCCACCATACATCAA